>NW_027202272.1:2040000-2640000 GCF_024711535.1 Dipodomys merriami | reverse complement strand
CACTTTTTCTCCCCTTCTCTTTCTCCTCCCTCTCTGTCCTTCAGCAAAGAATTCAAATAATCATTTGTTGAAAAAAATGCTTGGAAAATTGTCATAATATTAAACAGTAGTGTCCACCCTTCAAGCCTGACAATTGTGTTAAAATAGGTGGAGAACAAGCATAATAAAAAGTAAGTGCACATACAGATGTGCACACCCAAACCCACAACTACCCCAGATAGACACTTACATACAAACACAGAAACACTCAAAAAGACCACAGGACATTTAAACCTTGTTTCTTAATAATTTAAAAACACCAAAACATTTGATGCAGTCAAAAAATCACTAGTGCACCCACGCACGCACATCACACACACACACACAGAGCCAATACTGGAGCTTCAACGCAGGATGTGGTTAATGTCCCTGAGATTTTGAAATGAAAGCTACCACTTTACTCATTTGCACCACAGCTCTACTTGTGTCTTTTTAATGGCCAATTGGAGATGAAAAACACATGGACTTTTCTGCAAAAGTTGACTTCAAACCACAATACTCACATCTCAGTCTCCAGAGTGATTGAACAATTTATATTCTCACCAGCAGTGATAGAGTTCCCTTTTGGCCACACCCATAACAGCATTATTTACTAATCACTTTTACATGTTTTTATTAGCCTTCCTTACTGCAGTGAAGTGGAATTACAGTGTTGAATGTTTTACATTTCCTTTATGTTCAGAGATGTTGAACATTTCTTTATGTGTCGATTGGCCAATCGTACTTACTCTGAGAAGTCTGTCTTTAGGTCACTACCTCATTTATTAATTGGGACGTTGAGGGTTTATTGGGGGTAATCTTTTGTGCTCTATTTATATTTTTCCTATTAGGTCCTTGTCTGATGAATAGCTCACAAAATTCTTTACCCATTCTGTGGGTTTTGTATTTAGCTTATACTCTTTGCCAGACAGAAACTTGTAAGTTTCATGCAATGCCGTTTATCCAGTTTTTCTTTGATTTCTTGTGATTCTGGATCTTTAGTTAGAAACTTTGGAGCTGTGTTTTAGGAGCCATGGTGTTTCCTCTGCCACTTCTTGTAATATTTTCATGGTTTCTGGCCTATATGGCTTGGCATATGTGGACACCATTTATTTGATCTGCTCACAATTCTTTGGTTCTCAGAGACAGCAAAGTGGTACCCTTTCTAAGTAAGATGAGTTGGCTCATGGTTGTTTAGAAGGGGGATGGCTCCTCAGAAGTGTGAATACGGAAATCATAGGTGGTAGGCTCAGGTATAATTATTTTAATTGCATTTTTAATTGTAAGTACAATGAATACTAATCAGTGACATTTTTCATCAACTTCCCCATCCCTGAAACTCAACTCCTTCCCCTCCATTTTCCTAGTTTCATTGGGTATGAGTTGAAAATTGTGATTTCATTCATCTCCTTCCGCTTTTCAAGTGTCAGTTTCCTCATATACATTTTATTGTACTGTTAGATTTTCTAAAGGATTACACCATTTAAATTCTTTCCAACATATATTGTATTTCATGAAATATATATATATATATATATATATATATATATGTATATGTGCATACAACACTATATATGTTTACATATAGACCGAGCTTCCACATATGAGAGAAAACATACATCCTGACTTCACAAAATTTTTTCCAGGTCCACCAATTTCTTTATAAATGATGCAATATTCTAATGGATGAGAAAAATTACTCTGTGTTCATTTCCCTAACATCACCTTATCTGACCTTTTCTGCTTGTCTCAGACATAAACTAGTTGTTGTAAAGAAGGGAAACCATGGGACCTATGTTTCTTTGGGCCTGGCTACTTCACTTAATATAATTTTTTCCAAGCCTTTCTATTTCCTAACAAATGGGGCAATGCCATTCTTTCTGATGGAGGCATAGAATTCCATTGTGTATATATTCCGCATTTTCTTGATCCATTCATCTACTGAGGGGCATCTGGTTTGGTTCCATATCTTAGCTATAGTAAATAGTGCTGCAATAAACATAGTCGTGCTGTAGCTTTAGTGTGGCCTTATTTGTAAACATTTGTGTGCCCAAAAGTATGATTGCTGGGTCATAGGGGAGCTCTATGTGGAGTATTTTGAGGAACCTCCATACTACTTTCCAAAGTGGTTGAACAAGTTTACACTCCCACCAACACTAAGGTATGTGTTCAAATGTATTTTTCTTTCAATTGATTGTTTCTAACACATTTATAAGATTATTTCTTTGTTGCTTTGTCGGTCCCTCCCCCACAGTATAACACCTGCTTTCACTTTATTTGATGTCGGTATAATTTGTGGAGGGGGAAGGGAAAAAAATCGTTTAAATAGGGATACAGTTGGACCCATTGCAACAATGAGATGTACAAGTCATTATGTCAAAAAATCAACTTTATAACTTGTGGTGGGGGGGCAATAGCGGGGAGGATTGGGTGGGAGGGCGGGGAGAGGATGGGAAGAGATGGGAAGGCGAAACAAAGGAGGAGGCTACAATGCTTGATAACTAATGTACTCATTATTTGCCCATGGAATTGTAACCCCTCTGTACGGTATTTTCACAATAAATAAGATAAAAATAAATTAAATTAAATTAAAAATAAATAAATAAATCCAAAAAATACCATATTTTCTTGATCCATTCATCTATTGAAAGCATTTGTGCTATATCTATACCTTGACAATGAACATAGTTGTGTAGGTGGCCTTACTTTATCCTGATATTTAGTCTTTTGCATAAATGTTCAAGAAAGGTAGTACTGGACCACAAGGTAGATCTAATTGTTTTGTGAGGTTTTTTTTTCAGTGTAGTTGAAAAAGTTTACATTCCCACCAACAATGGTTTTTGATCATTCTAAAGTGAGATGAAAAATGAGCAGCAAGTCAAGTGGCTGTGTATTGTTGTTGTTGTTGTTGTTTTGTTTGGTCATGGGACCTGAACTCTAAGCCTAGGTACTGAAGTTCAACTCTTCAGCTCCTGGATAGAACACTACCACTTGAGCTACAGAACAACTTCCAGCTTTGTCTGCGTATGTGGTGCTGAGAATCACTCCAGGGCCTCATGATTGCAAGGCCAGCACTCTACCAGAGAGTCACCTTCCCAGCTCATCTCAAGTGTTTTGGTTTGCATTTACTTTATAGCCAGAGATGTTGAACATTTTAATGTGACTACTGGCCAATTGTATTTCCTTCGAGTAGTCTCTAAATAGCTTATTTGCCCATTTTTTAATTGGGTTGTTAATTCTTTGCTAGTATAATTCATTGAGCTCTTTGTATATTCTGAAGTAGACCTGGCAAAGATCTGTCCTTCCATAGGCTCTCTTTAGTTTGCTAATGATATCCTTTGACATGCAGAAACTTCTTAGTTTGGTACAATACCATTTATGAATTCTCTCTTTGAGTCCAGGCATTATTGATTGTGAACTCTATATTACTGTTCATTGGGAGCCAAAGTTAGCAAGTCTTATACTTTCGGAACAATCCTTTCTATATTTCAATCCTAGTCATGGACAGGTATGGTTACGCCAGTTTTACAGGTAGAAAGGTCAAAATCTAACATTTTTTCAAATTCTTTAAGCCACACATCTAGTCAAAGCATAGTCTAGAACCTATATTATTCTTGTATAGTCTCAAGATAGGTTTTCTCAGTTGTTTAAGGATACAGGTGGACCTGTTGCAACAATGAGAAGTACAAGTTGTCATGTCCAAAACGAGCTTTACAACGTCGGTGCGGGGGGGGAGGGGGGAAGGAGAAGGATTGGGATTGGGGGGGAGGGGGGAGGCTGGAAAGGGATGTGAAGGGTAAACAAAGGAGGAGGCTGCAATGCTTGGTAAGAAATGTACGCATTATCCTGTCCATGTAATTGTAACTCCTCTGTACAGTATGTTCACAAATAAAATAAAATTAAATTAAAAAAAGATAGGTTTTCCTAGTGACTTTCTTTATATTTCTTCCTTAACTCTGAAAATCTGTGTACAATATGGTGGCTAATGACCACATGAGAATGCTGAGCACTGTAAATTGTGGTGTTGTATTGGTTTTGCTTTAAGGATAATGTGCACCATGGACTTGGAACACTACATAGAAAACAATGGGAAACTACATCTTTGTTTGTTTTGCAAGTCCTGGGGCTTCAGCTCAGAGCTTGGACACTGTCCCTGAGGGTCTTTTGCTCAAAGCTAGTGATCACTCTACCACTTAAGCCATACCGCTAATTCCAGCTTTTTCTGTTTAATTGGCACTGAGGAATCAAACTCAGGCCTTCATGCATTCTAGGCAAGCACATTACCAATAAGCCACATTCCAGCTCTTCGGTTTTTTCACGAGTTTCCCACTTTCTTGAGCAGGCTGGCTTTGGACTGTGATCCTCAGATCTCAGCTTCCTGAATACCTTTGATTACAATCATGAGTTACTGGTGCCTGGCAAATGGTGATTTTTAACCTACTTTTAATTTTCCTCATTGATGGAACAGCTCAGTAGATAACATGAAAAAAGCAGAAAGGCAGACGGAAAAGCAACAGTAGTAGATACTAGAAAAGTAGTACAAAAATTGGCAAAATAAAGTAAAGGGTTGCAATTAAATTTATAGCAATAGACCAATGTTGCTTTTTTATTTAACAAACATATAGTACTTTTACATTCCATTAACAGGGAAATGAGGGGACATACAAACTGTTTACAACATTTAAACTTTTCTGTATACTATACGTATCCAACACAATTTATTGTTAAAAAATGCCAACAAGTTCAGGTGTGAAAATATATGCTTGTAATCTCAACTCTTAGGAGCTAAACTGCGAGGATTGAAAGTTGTTATATAGATTATAGAAAAACTATGTCTCTGAAATAAAAGAAATAAAAAATAAAAGGGGAAAAAACAAGTCTGACCAAATATTTCCTGGGAAATTTTGTCAAGGAAAATAATTTTTTTCCCTATTGTTAGGTGTCAAACCTGGAAAATTGCCCATTGTATACAAGTCCTTTACTACTTGAGTAATGCCCCAAACCTTTTTATTTAAATGCTGTTTTTCAGTTTGTTTGGTTAGCAGTCTTTCTTTCTTTCTTTCTTTCTTTCTTTCTTTCTTTCTTTCTTTCTTTCTTTCTTTCTTTCTTTCTTTCTTTCTCTCTTCCTTTCTTTCTTCCTATCTATCTATCTTTCTTTCTTGTTCTTTCTCTCCTTCTTTCTCTCTTTTTCTTTCTTTCTTTCTTTCTTTCTTTCTTTCTTTCTTTCTTTCTTTCTTTCTTTCTTTCTTTCTTTCTTTCTTCCTTTCTTTTTTCCTTCCTTCCTTCCATCCTTCCATTCTTTCTTTTGTGGGGATAGGCCACCTCACACAATGTATCTATTTGACTGCTCCGGAAATTTTTAAAAAGCAAGAAACACTTCCTAATTAACTTCATAAGCTGCATGACAAAATTAGTATGCATTTATAGTAATTTTACTTATGTAGAGAAAGGCAAAAAATCCTAAACAAAAGAGAATATGTTTGAGAAGTAAAATGGAGTTTACATTTAATTTTTTTCCATTTTTTCCTGTGTGTGTGTTTTCCTGAAGATTTAACACAGGCTTCACACATGGTAATCAAGTTATTCTACCACCAAGCTGCAACCCCACTTACATAGTTACGATTTAGAAAATCTAATGCAATTTATAACACTGAGTAAAGAAGAAATCTCATATAATCTCAATAGATGCTGACACAGAAGCATTAAATAATATTTTTAATATTACTGAAAACTCTGAAACAAGGAAAATAGCTTTAGCTTATGTAGAATATCTATGAAGCAACTACGATATTCTTTAAAAAATAGCTGAGGTATTTCTGATGCAATTAAGAGAGAAATTTGTTATCAATGATGGAATTTGACAACACATTTGATATTTTAACTGAAAAGGAGAAAGGAAAAGCAGAAGTAGAAGCAGAAGCAGAAGCAGCAGAAGAAGAAGAAGCAGAAGAAGATGCAGAAGAAGAAGAAGAAGAAGAAGAAGAAGAAGAAGAAGAAGAAGAAGAAGAAGAAGAAGAAGAAGAAGAAGAAGAAGAAGAAAGAAGAAGAAGAAGAAGAAGAAGAAGAAGAAGAAGAAGAAGAAGAAGAAGAAGAAGAAGAAGAAGAAGAAGAAGAGAAGAAGAGGAAGGACGAGGAGGAGGAGGAGGAGGAGGGGGAGGAGGAGAAGGAGGAGAAAGAGATTGCAATGGAAGGAAAATACTGTAATTTGTGAGCAAGATGGAATGGTAGTCTACATAAAAATACAAAAATGTTTACAGGTTTACATATTTCAGTATGTTAGTTTAATATGAAGTCAAACAATAAAGAAATAAAAAATCTTGTACATCTCAAACAAACTTTACAATTTAGGTGGTGGTGGGGGAGTGTAGTTGTGGAGATGGGAGGGAAGGGATGGTAGGGATAAAACAAAGGAGGAGGCAAAAGAAATGTACTCATTACCTTGCTCATGGCACTGTAATCCCTCTCTACATTTTTTAACAATAAAAAAACTTATTTAAAAATAAAAAATAAAAAAGTCTATGCAGGAAATTTGTAACTTAGTGGTAGAGTATTTGCCTATTAGCTGTGAAGGGTCCTTGTTAATCAGCTGCAAAATGCATAACAGACCAGAAATTTTTAAAAAAATTATACAAAAAGGACAATAAAACACATGCTTTGGGACAAGTAAGTGGTTTTCTTCCAAAAAAGGAGTTGCAGCAGATGATTTTGGTGATATATACTTGGAATCCAAACATCCATTCTTTGGCGTTTCAAGTGTTCAAGGCCAGTCAGCTAAAAAACAAGAGGAGGATGGACATGACAGAAGAAATAATAGAGATCTGAAACAAATTAAACTTCATCTGGATGGTGGGAAGAAGTCTGTCAGCTGTATTTTTTTCTTTTAGAAAGTTTCTAGCCTTTCCACCATGTGAGTACGCAACAAGAGAGCACATTAAAGCTCTGGTAAAGTTGACCTCTCTAGATCTTGTCCTTCGGAATTTCTGTTGAGTACAAATAACTTGCTCTAGGCTATTGGGACCTGGTCTTAAGGAATTTTGCTATAGAATCACAATAGAATTCAAATACACAGCTATACCTATTTCTCTAAAGGAAGACTGATGAATTTGGCACTAGGAGAGTCCAATTTTCTGGGCAGGGGTTCTACCACATATTTTCCCTACTGCAGCCCTTGTTCTTCACTTTGAACATATAAACACACTGTCTTAGATTTCAAGGATTCTGATATACACTCTTTGATAAGAAACTATCATGAGAAATGATGATTCTCTCTATTCTCTCACACCTATAGATGTTAATAACCCACTTCATGGAGATGTATGGCACAAGGCATTTTGCTACAGTATCAGATGATTCTGAAGTGATACCACTATTCTTTTGACAACAGTCATTCTAGATTTAAAGAAAAAATCATTGAATATCTTGAGTAAATTGATGAGGTCTTTAAAAGACAAAAGTTAGAGCAACTTTTCAGATTATGGTTGCCATGAAGTATCCTACTGGATTTAAATTCCAAGTGATGAAACAGCCACTTTCATGACACACATAAGTATAAAACTTTGTTGGTCTTAATTTCTTCGCATTTTAATGGAAATGACAAAAGTGCCAACTTATTGACTTTATAAGGAGATAGCATTACATAATTAAATTGTCAAAATTCACTGAGTTGAATAGAGAACATGCTTAATTTGTATTAAAGTAGTAATGTATTGCCATTAATACATGGATGTGTTTTATTAGTAAATATTGAAAAGGAAAACAAGTATTTCTACAGGGGACTCATCCTGGCAATAGTCATTATACAGTAGGCTGATACTCCCTGCCTTCTTTCAACCACATGCAGTTCTTGAGTGTGATATTGTTTTATTTCTACTCAAGAGCTATGGGACTCATCTTGGATTCCATTTAGAAAACACCAAAGTGCATACGGATATTATAACATTTTAAAGACCAGAAATGATCTATTGTATGGTGCCAACAATAAATAAACTCCATAACAAATAAAGACTTTAAGCGTATGTTAAGCAGTTGTTCAAAGGAGTTATAATTCAACAAATAGGGACACCTGCTGTGCCTTAACTACTTCTTTGAGTTTTCTCGTTCTTGTCAAGTTAAAAAAATATGGATCCACTCTAGGGAAAATTTCCAATTGGACTCTTTGACATGTGCCCCCTGCACCTAGAAATATATGAGAATCCACTTTGTTTTTAGATTGTTGGAGCAAATTCCAAGACATGCACAAATGGTGAATGGAAGCCAATGGTTGGTGTATATTTGTCTCTTGCACATGGCCAGGGTTCTAGCAGAAGCAGACATGAGGACATGGATAGTACTCAAGGACAAAATCTTTGGTAGCAAACACTAGGACCCGGAAGCCACCAAGAACAGAACGCACTTTCTGATGGACTTGAAGTTCCTGCAACACTACCATGGTAGCAGCAGTGGCATCACTCTGTGTACCTCGCATCCATGTGGAAACCTTGTCAACAGTCCTCCAGTCGGTTCATGCCAAGCTGTGATTGGTCCATGCCAGCCATTCTGAATGGTCTCTAAGGTCCATTACAGTGCTGGGTGTTCCTCTTAACCTACTAGATTCAGTCCTATGTTGACAATTTTGAGTGGTTTTGTTTTGGAGGGGGGCTAAGTTTTGTTGGGGTTTGGGTATTTTCTTTTCGTTATTGCTCTGTTTTTTTTTATTTTCTTAGCTAAGTTTAGGTAGATTTACTCCTTGCCATCCTAGCAAAAAGACATGAGAACACAGTGAATTATCCTACAGATCTTAAGAGAAGGAGATTTTCACTGAACAAGACAGTATGAAGGAGATCATTGGCTATGCACGAGGAGATTTTCCCTGAACAATACAGTGTGAAGGAGGAGATCATTGGCTATGGTAGCTATGGATATGTAAAGTTGGCCTAGCACCACCTCATAGACACTAAGATGGTAGTGAAAATAATCCTGAAGGGAGAGTTCAATAATTGTCAGATCAAAAATGAGATGGACAGGTTGCGAAGGTAGCTCAGTGTTAGATGTTGCCTTTCATGCATGAGGCCCTGAGTTCAATTCCTCAGCACCACATGAACAGAAAAAGCCAGAAGTGATGCTGTGTCTCAAGTGGTAGAGCGCTAGCCTTTAACTGAAGAGCTCAGCGACAGTGCCCAGGCCCAAATTTCAAGCCCCAGAACCGACAAAGCGTTTGAAATGAGATGGACATTATTATGATTTTCACATCACCCACACATGATCAGGTCATTCCAGGTGAGGGAGAAGGAAGAGCACCAATACCTGGCAGTGGAACTTGCCATCCAGAAACCTCCTGCGAGAAATGTGAATATCATACCACCTATTCAAGAATGAAGTCAGAAGATTGTTTAGACAGATTGTGAGGACTATGCATTACTTTAACGAATATAGAAATGAACATTGAGACATTAAACCCAATAACATTGTGTTGGATGATAAAGGCAATGTGAAGGTCAATGACTTTGGTATGAGCGTAAGGATTTCCCAAGGGTAAGTTGCTGAAGGACATACATGGTACCTTAATTTTGTCCCTACAAAATATTCCTGCATGAAAATTATAATGGCTGTGAAGTAGACATCTTGTTCTTGGGAGTCTCATTCATACTCTATGGGGATGGCAAATTTTCCATTTGAATATATGAATTTTATCCAGATACAGATAATTGTCTTGGAGGTCACATGCATTTCTACATTCATCTGTACCCAAAAGAACAAAATATCATCTTGAAACTGTAAACTGCCTACCCAAACAGAGGCCCAGTATAGAACAAAAAATGGACATTGGGGGCTGTGAAGGTAGCTCAGTGGTAGAGTGCTTGCCTTGCATGCATGAGACCCTGGGTTTGATTCCTCAGTGCCACATGAGCAAAAAAAGCTGGAAGTGGTGCTGTGGCTCAAGAGGTAGAGCACTAGCCTTGAGCTGAATAGCTGAGGGACAGTGTCCAGGTCCATATTTCAGGCCCCACAGCCAAAAATCAATGGACATTGGCTCAAATAATTTGAGGAATGTTTCCTATGTCCTAATGAGCCATTATGTAATGCACTAACCCTTATTATTCTTGCACTCATGTGTGACATGAGGTACAGCCTGCCTGATATAAACAAAATGATATTGGACAGGATATTAAATGAAATCATGGTCATCTATTTTTTTATTAAAAAAGTGTCAAAATAAAATGACAACAGAATTAAATCAGTGCCTTCTTTTGTTTCACTGTTCCCATCTCCTGCAGATATATAGTATGTATATATGTATATATCTCACAAAAATATTACATATTAAATATATTATATATAATTATATGTTAATAAATATACATAATTTTGGAGATGCAGTTTCATCCAATTCTCTGCTTTTGCTTCAAGCCAGCATTCTCCTCATCTGAGCCTCCTTCGGAGCTAAGATTATAGAACAGGACCATGCAAAATATTTCCTAATAAATGCAGCAGAGAGTCTGTCTTTAACTTCCAAGAAATACTAAAAACTTGAAGATAGTAGAATGATGAATGTAACATAAAACACTAAACTCAGTGTAAAATTTCCAAAATTTATTTTATACAAAAATTACGGGAGGTGTTCCTGGAAGATGGCTGAGGAGAAGCTGGAGGTTAAACAAGTTCTCACATAGAAAGCAGTTTTAGTGTTCCAGTGAACAGTACTAAGCCAGAGAATCACACCAAGTGTGCCATCACAGGACAGAGAATTAGGCGAGAGAGGAAAAATCAAGGCAAAGAGACAAATCTGAGCACTTGCCTGCAGCCACAGTTTCAGCAGCAGCAGCAGCGGTGGCAACACAGAGAGTCCCGAACAAAGGCACCAGATGTGGCAGGAGAACAGATTCAATTCAACACCAGCAAGAACTGACAAGGTGTAGACACCTGCATCATGCAGTTCACAGACCAGAGATGACCCAGGAACCAAGGCTCTAGCATGAGTAGAAGCCTGACATCCTCACTCCTCAGGGAGCAAAAGAAGGAAGGCCACCCCTCTCCCGCCACTACAGGAGATCTCCATTTTTGATACTGACAAAGGCCTGGCTGAGGAGCTAGCACAAACACAGGCCTTGTAAGAAAACAAGAGTCATTTAGCAGGTCAAAGGAATATAACCTGACCTGAGAGGCTCAGCTACATCAAGGGAAAAGTCACTCAGCCCAGGCCGCCAGCCCCAGGAGTAGATTTCTTCACCAGGTAAACAGAGCCAGAGGATGCCCCTCCCTTAAGCAGCCTTGACAATCAATTGAAATTCAGTAAATAAAAACTCTGAGAATGGTTCCAAGCTGGGCTCTGTGAGTTTCTAAGAAGATAGATACTCAGGGAAAAGCTGTTGTTTTCTGAAAGGCCTCCACTCTACCCAGAACCTAGCCTCATCACAGCATCTCCAAACTAGAGGAAATGGCCATCTCCCTCTTTTATGATACTCAAAGCAGATCTCCCTCCCATTGAACTAGCCTGGGAGGAGGATCACAAAATCCTGGGTAAAGCAGATCATTTTTCTGCCTGCTCAAACAAACTGACTTGAGAAACCATCCAAGCCACAGGAAAATCAAACACCACAAGCAGAACAGAGACTCCAACAAGACACTGGTTATGGACACAAGTGAGATACAAGATCTTCCTATCCACGCAAAAAAATCAAAGAACTCTTTTTTTGTACCTTTTATAAAAAAAATTTCCAATTTTTTTTTAATTTTAACATTAAAAATTTTTTTCTATTAACTTTTTTTCTTCCTCTTATAATTTTTTTTCTTTTTTCAAATTGTATTTTGTTTAGCTCTACTGGCCTTTTGATCCTTTTTCTTTCTCATTCTTTTCACCTTTTCTTCTCTTTCGTTCTTTTTTGCTTGACTTAATTGCTGTTCTGCTCATCCTCAGATATACCTGCAGTTGATTATTAGACCTTAACCCCATTGTGAACACAATTAATCCAGAAATTTATTACTCAATTTAAAACCTCTTAGACTTAAATTCCTTAGTATCAAGACTATCTTTTATACCTATATAATATTTTAAGCATTTTTATTTTTAAGTTATTCACATCTCCTTTCTCTACCTCCCCTTCACTTATTCTATTCATGTTGTTCTCTGAATATTACATTCTCATTTTGCATAATTTTAAAGTGTTGTACTTTTATTTATAACTTTTGTTTTTCTATTTTTTTCTTGTCTTTTTTTCTTTTTCTTTATTCCTTTTTCTCTCTCTCTACTATCATTCTATCCAACCTATTTCCCGCTTTGAGATTAGGACTTAGTTAACTCTCCCTCTGCCTTTCCACATCCCTCTATTCCTATTTTTACCCATATCTCTCCCTAAACCTAATAATTTCTGTTTGCCAAATTCTTCTTTGCGGTTTTTAGCCCATTAATACATAGTTGCTTGATGTTGAATAGATATATCTGTTGAACTAGATTGTATCTGCAGACTTTTGATTGTGCAACTACAGACTTTGGTTGATGCTTGCCTTAAAATATTTTTCTAGCACAAAATGTGTTACTTTTCTAGCACAAAATGTGTTACTTTCATTCTAAATGGGCAGAGCAACCTGGAAAAACACAAGAAAAATGGCAAGTTCATGTATCTCAACTCCCACTCATGAAAATCAGGGGACAGAGCAGATAATGAATAATCCAGAGGAGAGTTCCCAAAAGCTCTACAAGCACTACTGGGAAACATGGTAAATGAAAATATTGAAAACCTGCAAAGGACTCCATATGCGCATGATAAGGAGAGAGAGAAGGCAAAAAAGGTCAATACAGGAGTATCATGAGCGTGAGGAAGTTACTTAAAGACTGATACAGGAATTGCGTGAGCAACTTGAGAAGTAAAAGAGAAATAAAGGAATGGCATGAGCAGGTTGAGATCAGTCGAAGAGAAAGTCAGGAATGGTGTGAGCAGGCTTAAAACACTCAAAGAGAACTACAGGAATTGTGTGAATGTGAGGAAGCTAATCAGAGTAATAGAGGAATTGAGAGAGCAAGATGAGAATACAGAAGGATCACCAAATACATTCATGGAATCCATAAACAGAAAGCTGAAAGGAATCAGAGAGACCACAAAGGGAATGCTGAATGGAACACAACAGAAGAAATGGAGTCCAAGAAAACCATAACCAATCAACTTAGTGATTTGAGAATCAACACTGAACATCAAATTAAGGAATGAAAGAAGTTCATACAAGATCTAAAACAAAGTTCAAACAAAGAATTTGAAGCCGTCAAGGATGACCAACTAGGAGGAAAAGAAATAAAAAAAACAAAGTACTGAGTCTTGACAGCAGGTTAGACCATGAAGAAGATTGAATCTCAGGGATTGAATACAGCCTAGATATTATAGAGAAAGACCAAGCAACCATACAAGGCAACTCCATGAAATATGATACATCTACTCAACACTTGAAAGACACCATAAGAAGGCCTAATCTGAGGATAATGGTTGTAGAGGAACACCTAGAGACAGAAGTTAATGGTCTAGGAAATTTGTTTAACAGGATCCTAGCAGTGAACTTCGCAAACATGCAAAAAGATAGGCCTGTTCAAATACAAGAAGCTTTTAGAACTCCAAACAAACCAGACCAGAAAAGGACATGCACCGTCACATTACAATCCAAACTGGATCAATTCAAACCAAGGAAAAGATCCTTAAAGCTGTCAAGGACAAAAGATCAATCACCTACAAAGGGAAACCAATTAGAAACACTTCAGATTTCTCAGAGAAGACAATTAAAACGAGAAGAGCCTGGAATGGTGTATGCCAAGCCCTAAAAACAAACAACTATTAACCAAGAATTCTGTGCCCAGCTAACCATTCCGGCATAACCACAGGTCAAATAAAATCTTCCATAGCAAATAAAAGTTGAAACAATATACCTCCACCAAACGAACCCTACAAAATATTCTTAAATATGTCCTACACATAGAAAACCAACAAGACCTCAATAAAGGACAAGAAACCACAACCAAACTGAGAATCCAACAATCATAGGAAGAACCCAGTTGTTGCAGCACCCAAGAAGGTTGATATAATGTCAGGAACTCCCAAATACCTCTAAGTACTATCTCTCAACATTAACGGACTTAACTCTCTAATTAAGCGTCATAGACTGTCTAGTTGGATTAAAAAGCAAGATCCTTCTATATGCTGCCTTCAGGAGTCACATCTGCCCATAAAAACAAACACATTTTCAATGTGAAAGGCTGGAACAAAAATCTACCAACCAAACGGCCCCCATAAACAGGCAGGAGTTGCAATCCTAATATCAAATAAAATGGACTTCAAATTAAAATTAGTGAGAAGAGATAAAGAGGATATTACAATTCTAAATATCTATTCATCAAACAACGGAGCACCTAAATTTATGCAAGAAACACTACTTTCCCTCAAATCCCACATGGATCCAAAGACATTAATTGTTGGGGATTTTAACACACCACTTTCCCCACTAAATAGATCAACTTAGAAAAAACTCAACAGAGAAACCACAGAGCTAAACAACCGCATTAATCAATTAGATTTAACGGACATTTACCAAATATTTCACCCCACAGCGTCAGAATACACGTTTTTCTCAGCAGCACATGGAACATTTTCTAAAATAGACCACATTTTAGGACACAAAGCAAACTTGTCCAAATTCAGATACATTGAAGCTATACCTTGCATTTTCTCAGACCACAATGGAATAAATTAGAACTCAACACTAAAAGCCACCAAAAAAATTCCTGTAACACGTGAAGGCTGAACAACACACTCTTGAAAGAATAGTGGGTCATGGAAGAGATTAGAATGGAAATTCAAATGTTCATGCCATTCAACAAAAATGAACACATAATATACCAGCTCCTCTGGGACACAGCAAAGGCAGTACTCTGAGGCCAGTTTTATAACTCTGAGTTCCTAAATTGACAAATTGGAGAGATCTGCAACCAACAATTTAATGAGACATCTGAGCCTCCTTGATAAAGAACAGCAAGAGAAACCCCTATCCAGTAGATATAAAGAAATAGTTAAAATTAAATGAATTAGAATAAAAAAAACATAAAAAGAATCAACAAAGTTAAGAGTTGGTTCTTCGAAAACATTAAAAAAAATTTGACAGACCCTTAGAAATCTTATCAGAAAAAGAAGAGAACACACCTAAATAAATAAACTCAGAGATGAGAATGCAAACATCACAACAGAAACAACTAAGATTCAAAACATTATAAGGGAATACTTCTCAAAACTTTATGCTAATGTTTGAAAACTTGGCAGAAATGTACGTTTCCTAGCAAATATTGACATTCCAAAACTAAACCAAGATGAGTTAAACCAGCTTAACAGGCCCATATCAAGCATTGAAATAGAAACAGCAATAAGAGACTTCCCATGTAAGAAAAGCCCAGGACCAGTTGCTTTTACAGCAGAATTCTACAAGGCCATCAAAGCAGAGCTCACACCAATACTCCTCCAACTCTTCAATGAAATTGGAAGAGAAAGTTCATTACCAAACACATTCTATGAAGCTATCAAAACCAGGCAGGAGCTCATCAAAGAAACAGAACTGTAGACCCATTTCTTTGAGGAATATTGATGCAAAACTTCTCTACAAACTTTTGGCTAATCAACTTCAACAATTCTTCCAAAAAATTATACACCATGATCAAACAGAATTGATTTCTGGGATGCAATGCTGGTTCAATATATGCAAATCAATTAATATAATTCATCACATCAACAGGAGCAAGGATAAGAACCACATAGTTACCTCAATAAATGCAGCAAAAGCATTTGACAACAACGAACACCCTTTATGATGAAGGTAATTGAAAAATTAGGAATCCATGGAACATTCCTCAATAAAATAAAGGCTGTCTATGACAAACCTACAGCCAGCATTATACTTAATGGTGAAAAACTTAAGTCATTTCCTCTTAACTCAGAAACGAGACAAGGATGTCCACTCTCTCCACTTCTTTTCAATCTAGTATTAGAACGCCTAACTACACCAATAAGTCAATATGCTAACATAAATGGGATCCAAATAGGGAAAGAAGAAGCAAAACTCTCCCTCTTTGTAGATGACATGATCTTCTATTTCAATAATCCCATAGACCTAACTCCCAAATTACTCAAGCTGATTCAAAACTTTGGCAATGTAGCAGGGTATAAAATTAACCCTCAAAAATCAATGCATTCCAACAATGAAAAAAGGGTAGCTGAAATTAGGAAAGCAGCTTCATTCCTAATAGACCCAGAAAAAAATAAAATACCCAGGAATTAAGTTATCCAAAGATGAAAAATTTAAAAACTTGAAAAAGGAAATCAAAACAGAACTTAGAAAGTGTCAAAAACTCCCGTACTCCTGGATTAGAAAGATCAATATCGTGAAAATGGCAATACTTCCCAAGGCTATCTACAAATTCAATGCAATACCTATCAATATTCCACAATCATTCTTCAAGATAATAGAATAGGCAATGCAATAATTCATATGGAACAATAAAAGACCTCGAATAGCAAAAAGGCTCCTCAACAGAAAGAACAGTGCTGGCAGAATATCAATACCAAATTTCAAACTCTACTATAAAGCCATAGTAATCAAAACAGCTTGGTACTGGCACAAGAACAGACCTCAGGACCAATGGAATAGAATTGAAAATCCAGAAATGAACCTACAGACCTATAGCCATCTAATCTTCGATCAAGGAACTAAAAAAAATATAATCAAAGAAAGACAGCGTCTTCAGTAAATGGTGCTGGCAAACTTGGTTAACTACTTGTAGAAAAATAAAGCAATATCCATATATATCACCCTGTACCAGAATCAACTCCAAACGGACCAAAGACCTCGGAGTCAAAACAGACACTTCAAACATTACAAGATGGAATCGGAGAAACTCTGGGTCTCCTGGGGACAGGACTAAATTTTCTTAATAGAAACCTAGAAACCCATCGAATCAAAGAAAGGTTGGACAAATGGGATTGCATGAAATTGCAGAGCTTCTACATGGCAAAGGATATAGCAATATCAATAGAAACCCCACAGATTTGGAGAAGATCTTCACTAGCCTGACAAGGGTCTCATATCTAAAATATACCTGGAACACAAAAAATTAAATCTCCCAACCACAAATTTTCAAAAAAAATTGCCCAATAAATAAGTGGGATAAGACTTATAGAGAAACTTCTCTGAAGGGGAAAGAAGGATGGCCAATAGACACATGAAGAAATGCTCAACCTCTCTAGCCATAAAAGAAATGCAAATCAAAACAACATTGAGATACCACCTCACCCCAGTTAGAATGGCTATAATCAAGAACTGTAACAACAACAGATGCTGGAGGGGATGTGGACAGAAGGGAACTTTACTGCATTGTTGGTGGGAGGGTTAACTTGTTCAACCACTTTGGAAAGTAATATGGAGGTTCCACAAAAGACTCCACATAGAGCTACCCTATGACCCAGCATTCCCACTTTGGGGCATTTAACCAAATATGCAAACAAGACCATACCAAAGCTACCAGCACAACTATGATTATTGCAGCATTATTTACCACAGCTAAGAAATGGAACCAACCCAGATGCCCCTCAGTAGATGAATGGATCAAGAAAATGTATATATACACAATGGAATTCTATGCCTCCATCAAAAAGAATGACATTGCCCCATTTGTTAGGAAATGGAAAGACATGTAAAAATTATATTAAGGGAATTAAGCCAGGCACAAAGATACATAGGTCCCATGGTTTCCCTTATTTGAAATAACTAGTACATGTCTGAGTCAAGCAGAAAACGTCAGATAAGTTGATGTTAGGGAAATTAACCATAAGATATGTATTCAAATGTTTTTTTTCTTTCATGCTATTGTCTCTAACACATTTATAAGACTATTTCTTCATTGCTTTTTATGTCCTTCTCCCACGGTATAACCCCTGCTTTCACTGTATTTGATGTTGGTATAATTTGTGGAGGGGGAGGGGAAAAACATATCGTTTACATAGGTATACAGGTGAACCCATTGCAACAATGAGACGTACAAGCAGTTATGTGGAAGATGAACTTTACAAATTTGTTAGGCTGTGGGGGAAGGAGGATTGGGGGGCCAGAGGATAGGATGGGAAGGGGAAACAAAGGAGGAGGCTACAATGCTTGATAAGAAATGTACTCATTATCTTGCCCATGTAATTGTAACCCCTATGTTCAGTATTTTCACAATAAAAAACATACTGCAAAAAAATTAGGGGCAGTGTTATTCGATTTTCCATGAAAAAAGATTAATAAAAAATTAAAGACAGATATAGATCCCACTTGGAAATGTGAAAGTAAGTGGACTGCCCATATGTTCAAGTCCTAATACTGGCCCACAACCATACATTAAATTAGTTTTTGTAAGTCTTTTATTGTAAAAATACTGTACAGAGGTGTTACAGTTAAATGAGCAAGGTCATGAGTACATTTCCTGTCAAGCATTGTAGCCTCCTCCTTTGTTTTTCCCCTACCTTCCCTTGCCTTCCACCTACACAACAACTCAACTCACCTCCAAATATGCAGAGATCGTTTTTAATGTAGTGTCTTGTATATCACATTTTTACAATGGGTTAACCTGTATGCCTATTTAAATATTTTCTGTTTTCCCTTACCCTCCCCAAATTATAGAAATGTATATACAAGATGCAGGGCACCAGAATCAAATACAGTGAAAACAGGGATTGTACCTTCTGGGAGGATCATATAAAGTAACCAGAAATCACATGGTACCGTATAAATACATTAGAAACATCAACAAGAAAGGAAAAACCACTTGTGTCCCTATCTTGGTGTTCATTTCACTTAACTTCATCTTATCTGGTCACTTGTACATAGCTTTTGACCTTTTCTGCTTGTCCTAGGCATATACTAGTTATGGCAAATAAGGGAAACCATGGGACCTATGTTTCTTTGGGCATGCCTTACTTGACTTAATATAATTTTTCCAAGTATTTCCATTTCCTAACAAATTGGACGATATCATTCTTTCTGATAGAGACATAGAATTACATTATAGATAGATAGATAGATAGATAGATAGATAGATAGATAGATAGATAGATAGATAGATAGATAGATAGATAGATAGATGATAGATAGATCGATAGATAGATAAATAGATAGATAGATAGATAGATATAGATATAGATACATCTCTCTCTTTATATATATATATATATATATATATATATATATATATATATATATATATATTTATAATCACCTTTCTTGATCCATTCATCTACTTAGGGCCATCTGGGTTGGTTCCATATTTTATCTATGGTAAATAATACTACAATAAACAGCGTTTTGTTGGTAGCTTTAGTATAGCCTTGTTAGTGATCATTTGTGTAAATGCCTGAAAGTCGGATTGCTGGGTCATAGGGGAACTCTATGTGGAGTCTTTTGAGGAACCTCCATACTGCTTTATAAAGTGGCTGAAAAAATTTTAAACTCCCACCAACAATGCAGTAGAGTTCCCTTTTGGCCACATCGCCTACAGCATCTGTTGCTATTAAATTTCTTATTTATAGCCATACTCACCGGGGAAAGTTGAATCTCAATGTGGTTTTGATTTGCATTACTTTTATGGCTAGAGAAGATGAGCATTTCTTCATGTCTGTATTGGCCATTGTTATTTCCTCTTCTGAGAAGTTTCTCTTTAAGTCTTTAGCCCACTTATTTTATCAGGCAGTTCTTTCTTTGATACGTTTTTGTTGGAGGATTTAGTTTTTTGAGTTCCAAGGGTATTTTAGATATGAGACCCTTGTCTGTTGTATGGCTAGTGAAGATCTTCTCCTAACCCATGGACTTTTTTTTATTGATTTTGCTAGCTATGTCCCAAGTCATGCAGAAGCTCTGCACTTTCATGCAATCCCATTTGTGCAACCGTTCTTTGATTTGTTGTGTTTCTAGTTCTCTATTAAGAAAATTTCTGCCTATGCCAAGGAGACCTAGGGTTTCTCCTATTCCATCCAGTAATGTTATTAGGGTATCTGCTTTGACTCTGAGGTTGATCATTAATTTTGTAGGCCAAAACTTGGGTTTTTTCCATCTTTTGTGTTCATAGGAGTGTCTGTATTTTGTGGAAACAGGCTGCTCTACAAGGTATCATTCCGGGTTATGTAGTAGTTATTACATGGCTCCATGTAAGTATTGTGTAATGACATTGAGCTTTCTAATGATTTACCTACATAAATCTATTAATGTTAATTGTCATGAAGAATGTCAAACCTCCATTTTTGTGCCCATCTCCATCGTTGCTCTCCCTATTGTCTAGCAGTTTATATCACAGTCAGTATAACTGAAGCTGGCACATGGAACAGACATGGACTCTATGGATCCTGGCTGTTAATGGTCCCAAGTACAGCAAATATCAGAATCAATGAGATCAAAGCAGTTGTCCCAGGTGCCTAATTGTATGAATGTCCTTGGCTTCCAATAGACTCACCTGCCTCTGTCAGAAGCGTGGTAATGGTTTATCACCATGAAAACTTACACGGAAGCTTAATTTCTCAGTGTAGCCATGTCAGGAGGTGGAACTTTTAAGAGAGATTTCAATCATAAATGGATTAATACAATCTCATCAACTCTCTAGGGACTAACATTATCACTGTTAACAGTTTTTGAAAGCAACCTATGCCCCTTACTCCCTGTCATTCTAGCACATGCTATGATGCCAAGATCTTCTGTGATATGATTCACCAAGGGGACCTTGTCCCAGGTGCTACCATGCAATTTAGACTTTCCAGCCACTACTATTGTGATTGAAATAGACCTTTTATTCCTTATGAAGTGTACAGCTTCAAGGATTTTGTTAAACCATAACAATATGGACTAAGATGCTATTCTTTTTATCTTTTTCATGGAACTGATGATTAAACTGAGGGCCTTACACTTACTAGGCAAATATGGTACCAGTTGAGGCAGCATGCCCCCAATCAATTTTTTTTTCAGCTTGTTTTTCATATATGGTCTTGTGCTGACTTCACTCAAGCCACCCTAAGTACCCCATCCTCCTATAACTCTACCTCCCAATATCTGGGATTACAGGCCTGTGACACAACAGTTTGCCTGTTAGAATATGCTATTCTTTTGGGGAAAGAGATACAGACCCTTGAGATGCCTATGTGGGTTTTGTGTGTGTGTGTGTGTGTGTGTGTGTGTGTGTGTGTGTGTGTGTGTGTGTATTCAGGAGAACTGTTCTTGGTGATTTACTTAGTACTGAGGGAGAGTCTTCCTGAAGAATCTGTATTCTTCGTTCCTTTCACTGAAAAAGAAATGCTTCTCTGCGTGCAAGTGTCTCTCAACTGTAATCCTAGCTCTTCAGAATGCTGAGATTTGGGGATAACATTGTTAAACCAGGTGTTCCAGGAAAAGTCCATGACACTCTTATCTCCATTTAATCACCAAAAAAGTTAAAAATGGAGCTGTGGCTTAAGTAATAGAGCAATATGCTTGAGGAAAAATATACGAATAGCACCTAGACTCTTATTAAGGCTCAGGACCAGCACCCGTACAAAATCTCCAGATCACACTTATGCCATTACAAGTCGCCATTATGTCTAATGGTTTATTTCTACAGGACAGTTGCAATGTAAAAAAAAAATCTTTTATTTCTTCATAAGATATGTTCTTTCTGGACCAGCTTTATGCCCCATTTTTCTTGCTGGAATGATGTCTTGATTTTGAAGTAGAGGAAATATTCAGTGCGGAATCCCTCCCTTATCCATTATTAACATGTTCTCTCTTTTATTTTTTGGCAGTCTTTGGCAATGAACTCAGGTCCTGGGCACTGTCACTGAGCTTCTTCTTTGCACAAGGCTAGCACCATATGCACAGCATAACTTCTGGCTTTTTCTGTTTATGTGGTACTGAGTAATTGAACTCAGGGCTTCATTCATTCTAGGCAAGTGCTCTACACTAAACCACATTCCCAGCCACATGTTCTCTTTCTAAAATATGTCTAACATGTTTACCTCTGTCCCATCTCTGAAGCCACTACTCTTGAATATATCCTCAGTTTAACTATTAACTACTTTTCATTCCCTATAACTGCCGAATTATTTTCCATTGGACCCATGGAACTATCTTTCATTTTCTTAAATTTCACACTTCCTTGTCTAAAGTCAAACAATACCTCAACGTTACCAGTGTCTGAAATTGAGGACACTTAGAATAATAAAAATATTTTGCTACTTTTTTTGGCCGTGGGCTTGAACTCTGGACCTTGGGCACTGTCCTTCAGCTCTTCAGCTCAAGGCAAGTCCTCTACCACTTGAGCCACAGTGCCACTTCCAGTTTTCTGAGTTTATTGCAGATAATAATCTCTCAGCCTTTCCTGCCCGGGCTGGCTTTGAACCGGGAGCATCAGATCTCATCCTCCTGAATAGCTAGGATTACAGGAATGAGCCCCCAGTGCTCAGCTAATAAATAGCTTTTCATATGTATCAGGTGATACACAACAACTCAGACCCTTGGGGAGTCTTTTATCTTCCAGTCTGGGCAGGATATAACCCCACAATAGACTCTGGTAGGTAGCAAAATTAAAGAGATTCTACAAATATAATTAGTTCCCACAAGAGTTGGGTATGAGTTACTTCCAAGGAGTGAGTGCAAATTAAGGCTTTTGTAGAAGTCAGTGAAGCCAACAGAATGAATCCAACAGTAAGGAGAATATGTTTGTCAAGAAAGTATGGGGGTGTCTAGGAGCTGACAACAGTGGTTGTATGATAGGTGACCAGAGAGCAGAAACCACTGTCTCACAACCTCAGGACCTAAACCCAACCAGGCATCCCTTAAGCTTGGAAGAGATCCCCACATTCCATTAGAGACAATAGCCTGGTGGCCCCCTGTTAGAAACTGAGCAGCTGCTATAGACAAACCACACCCAAACTACCATCCCAAATTTCTAACCTACAATATTTGGTATTCAATGGATTAACAAAGAAATTGCTAGTAATTTGCCACATAATGTGACAAAATAAATGCATCTCTCAGAGCACTGGTGCCTCACACCTGTAATCCCAGTTACATAGGTGACTGAGATCTGAGGATCCAGATTCAGAGGGATTTCAAGCATCAATATCTGTGATATTCATATTGCCAATAAATAACAAAAACCTGGAAATGGTGGTATGGCTTATGTAGTAGGGCAACAGCCTTAAGGGAAAAGATAATTAAAAGCACAAGACACTAAGTTGAAACTCCAATACCAGCACATACACACACACAAAAAAAAAAAAACAACACAAAAATAGAATAGAAAAATGAAAACATTTGTTGAAGACCACCTGGTATTTTCTCTGCTCTGTGTAAAACTCTAATTTTTCTCAAACTTTTTCCTTATGCTTGAAGTAATTTATTAAAATTCTATAACAGCACCATAAAGATATCTAATTACACAACTGCACAAATGTGTTGGCCACAGCCATTTCTATATATCATATTGTAATTGTTACTGCAAACAAAGTACCTTTCCTACTAATTTAATCTAATTAATTGGAAAAACAGGATTTGTATCTTAGTTGAAATTAAACTTAAACTTCTTAACTCATCAAAAGGAGTATGTGGGTGCTGTCACTGAGAGAAGCACAGAGCTGTTTGACATCAGGGGAGTTCCTCTGATAAAGCAAGGTCTATCATAAAGTCATGTAGATAATTGTTTATCTTTGCTCTTTATCATTCTTGGTGTTACACCTTTTGAGTTCATGATTATTTATTTGGCAACTCACCCTTTAGTATATGTCTTCCAGTAAAAAATACATTTTGCCATACAACAGATGTTTATCCTTTAGATGAGGAATGCATCTTGTTGTTTCTCAGGGTTTATTTAGTAGCAAAGAGGAAGTGCTTGCATGTTTCTAAATATCTTGTTTCTTTCTGATTTCCTGTCTGCCATTCCTCAAGGCTTATTTTTCCTAATTGATGGTGCCTCCAATCTATACAAATTGCTATTAAGACATCATACTATTGCATTCAATGTATAGATTGTTTTTGATGGATATTAATACCTACTTGATGCTGTGTGTTGCTGTCCACAATTGAGCCATGGTTTTCCTTTTAGCTCTATTTCAATTATTTTTGTAAGTGTTAATTTTCTTTATAATGTATGATGTATTTTGTGTTAGATAGTTCTTAGTGTGTTTTATTGGATTGTATTAGTATGAACAACACTGGGGATTGAACTCATACCTCGTTTATGGGAAGAAACACTCTACCACCTAAGTGACGATCAGCTATGGCAATTTTTTTGTTTTTTTGTTTATTTGTTTTTCTTGGTCATGGGGCTTGAACTCTGGGCCTGCGTGCTATCCCTCAGCTCTTCAACTCAAGGCTAGTGCTCTACCATTTTAGCTACAGTGCCACTTCCAGTATTCTGCGTGGTTATTTGGAGATAAGTGTTTCATGGGCTTTTCCTTCCCAGCCTGGAGTTGAACCACAGTCCTCAGATCTTAGCCTCCTTAGTAGGTTGGATTACATGTTTGAGCGACTGCCACCCGGCTATGGTAGTTTTTTCTTTTAACAATTGAAATGATGAATTTTTGTCCTAATTTAATTTAATATTTTTATCTGTTTTTTTTCATCCCATGGAATTGAGTATAGGACCCTTTATATGTATGTATGTGAGTGCTTCTATGTACATATGTGCCAATACTGAGGCTTGAATTTCCTTAACTTTTTCCAAGCAAGGTTGACCCTACACCACTTGAGCCAGACCTTCAGGTTTTTTGCTGCTTAATTGAAGGCAAAAATCACTGATTTGCTACTTTGAAGGATTAATTTTTGGATGGCAGTTCGGAGCCAGACTGTGCAATCTCCTTATCTCTTCCCTCTAATAAATTACTCAGGAAACGCTTCAAGTGTCACTGTGGCTCAAGAGGTAGAACACTGCCCTTAATGAAAAGCAACTCATATACTGTGCCTAGGCCTGAATTTAAACCCTGGGGACAGCGCGTTAAAAAAAAAATAACATACTCTGAATTGTTTGACCAGTCTAGCTTTAAACCGTGATCCTATAGATCTCAGGTCTGAAGTAGTTGGGATTACAGGTTTGAGCCTTTAGTTATAATAATAGCTTTCTATTATTTTCAATCATTATTATTGACAGATGCTTTAAAAAACACATATTGCTAAAAGTAGCTCATGTTAATAATCCTTGATATTATGGAGGGTGAGACATAAGAACCTCAGTTTGAAGTTGGGCCCAATGACAGAATGTCTGAGTCTTATCACCAACTAACAACCAAAAGGTTGGATGTAGAACTGTGGCCCAAGTTTTAGAGTCATAGCCTTTATCAGAAAAAGCTTAAGGACAGTGCTCATGCAATAAGTGAAGTCTCAAGATCAGCACAAAAAAATAAAATAAACAGAACCCAAAATAATCCCAGGTATGGCTAGTGATAGTTTGCCTAGTTTTCCTAATATCCTGAATTTTATAGCCACCACAAAGAAAAATAGACAAACCAACAAATTACGTATCCACAGCCAGATGAAACTTTTCCTGATATATCTGCACTAATTATATTTTTAAAAAGTCTTACACTCTTTCATTTAGAAAGTTAACCTAAAAATAACGCCAGTTGAATAGAAATTATATGTGATGACTACTTCAGCAACAAAATATTTTTTAGTTTTTTTTAAAAAGGACGTCACCTATTTGTCACCATATATATATATATATATATATATATATATATATATATATACATTATTAAAATTTCAACTAAATATTAACTTCACTATCCTCTAAATTGAAGTGTTTACATATATTTTATATCAGAGTGAGTTGTATAAACATTAGGGAGTTAACTGAGGCAATGAAAAGGGGTGCAGGAAGAAATGTTCCTTTCAGAGCAACTTGGTTTGAGGCTGGCCACCAAGGTACGTCTTCAAGAGGCCAGGGCTGTTTCTATTTCCTAAGGTGCCTTTCCTTGATTGGTCCTCTTCCTCTTGAGTCTAATAAAAGGAAGTGCTTATATGTGGGAGAACAACAGCAGCTTGAGTTGAAGATTTTCCTTAAATCCTCTTTCTTGTGTTTAAATGCAGGAACTAGTAAATTCACTGGCTGCATGAACTCTAACTTTGAAAGAACTTCCAAGTATGAAGACTAACCTGAGCCAGCACATTGTGGAGGAGGACATGGTGGTGGCAAAGAACAGATAGAACTTTTGCACAGAACATGCACATTCTTCTCCTGTGTGTAAGTCAGTAAGTCTGCATATAGGAAACTTCAATGTCCCAAAATTCCAATGTTAGAAAGGAGCTTTAATTTTGTTAAAGTTCCTTTTCAGTGGGATCCATGCTTCTCCACTGTTCCTTTAGATTCTGCAGTTTTAGAAGGCAGTAGCATGCTTAATAGAAACAACCCCTTGCTTCCACAGCACTGGATGCTGCAAGTCTGTACACATTTATGGAAAATTTTAAAACATACTTCATCAGGGAGGAGAACAATGAGAGGGATGGTATTCTAATGGGGTTCAAGTATTATTGTTTAGATGGTGACAAGTGTTGTCTGTATGTTGAGAAGCCTCTCTCCTTGCTTGAGCAACACCTCATCTGAGCCTAACAGCTGGGATCGTATTGGGCTCCTCTACATAACCATATAATCAGCTACTTTTTAGAAGTGCTGGGTTTTATAAACTATTAGAAGCTATCAGATTAACTGCTTGAACTCAAGAGGGTACGGGTACTTAGCTGTTCACTTCTACTCAGGATAGTCCGGGTTAGTGTATTAGACAGTTTATATAAGTGATAAAATCAAAGCAAATGGAAGGCTTCAAGTAGTCTTAAAGATCTTTAAGAACATAAAATTCAGTGGAAAGTGGCACTGTGGTTCAAAGTGGTAGATCACAGGCCTTGAACAAAATATTCTCAGGGACAGTGCCCAGGCCCTGAGTTCAAACCCTACGATCGCCAAAAAAAAAAAAAAAAAAAAAATTGCTTGTCTCATTTTGAAATGTCAATTTAAGCTTGTTATTTAAATTTTATATAAAAAGAAAGTTTTTGGTCTCTTAGGAAAGTTCTCCAAAAATTAATGTAGAGCAGAAGAGAAGAATGTAGAACCATTGTGAGATTAATTAGGAATTCAGAGCTATGAAAGACTAGAGTTTTAAAAGCTGAAATAAATACATGTCAGAGTGATGGAAACAAACTTAGCTTTCTAGGGATAGACTTTCAAGTCTTTTCAACACATTTGGATGGTTAGATGATGCTACATTTTTTAATTTTGCCTCACTCTGTCTTGGCGAGGTTTTTGTGGGTAAGAAGAAAATCCATTTTTCTTACCTATTTATGAACTGCACGATAAAACTTTAGCAAAGGACCTTCTGTGGCCACTTTTTAACTGGAAGTATTATAAGTTTTTTAAGACCTCAGAATCCTTTTGTACTGTTAGCCAGGCTGTTTTGAACTATTTATTTTCAAATTTATTAGCATAATACATTTATCATTGTAGGGAGGAGAATCCTATGCTAAATAAAGTCTACTTGCGGGGGTTGTTCGTAAGCAATGAGCCATTGGGTATTTCTGGCTTAGCCTGTGTAGAGTAGACTGGATTGAGGTGACATTTCCATGATTTATAAGTAAAATCACCCTGCTCTATTAGAAGTATGGGATCAAAAGAGTGATGGGCATTGGTTTAAGATTTCTTTTATTTTGCTATGTATAAATCCTCCATCATATATTTGGCTTTAATCTTCCTAATATGTTGTATTTTAAATATTTGGTTTTAGTATGATGTGAATTATAGTTTTTAAATTAAATAAGCAAGACATGTGACCTGAATGAGATAAGAATTTAATTAATTTTTTGGTGGGGTCCAGTCTTGGGGCCTGAACTCTGGGCCTGGTCGCTGTCCCTCAGCTCTTCAGCTCAAGGCTTGCGCTCTACGAGTTGAGCCACAGCGCCACTTCTGGCTTTTTTTTCTTTTTTATGTGGTGCTGAGGAATCGAACCCAGGGCGTCATGCATGCAAGGAAAGCGCTCTACCACTGAGGCACTTTCCCAGCCCTAGAATTTGATTAATTTTAAAAGGGAAAATATTATCAGAATTAAATCGTCACTCAAAAATCAATATTGAAAGGACATAAAGCAGAAGAATTTATGTGGTGCTTTATATATTCAGCCTTTCTTGCTTATAAGGTTTGCTGTGACCTGTTAGTAACAGATTTGCAATGGGTAAAAGTCCAGTTGTTCAAAAAAAGTTGTTACTTCAGCAAAGGTATGACAATGTATGAGAATGTTGAACCCTAGGTTTTTAAGAGGAAGAAACACAGATGTAAGACCTCAAAGATGCTGACTAAAATGAATGAAATTCACAGTCCATTAAAAGGAGTGTTTGCTATCTTCAACAGCCAAATGCATTTTTCTTTGCATGTGACTATCAGCAAAGATAAGATTGTAGACAGACTCAGTTCGTGGTTCTTATTCAATGAAGAGAATAAGGAGCTGTGTGGATGGCTGGTGTAGATGGAAAACAGTTCTACAGACAGCAGACAGCATCATTGAAGAAAGGCTTGAGAAGTTTCAGAAGGTGAGCCAACAGTGTCCAGGCAGGTGTAGTTTGAACACCCTTCTCACTGTTGAGAATCACATGTTACAGGCATGTTTCCTATAAGGGTTGAAGAGAACAGTTGCTTTGTTTGCATTGGCAAGTCAGATAGGAGGACTTGCTTGGGTCTCCTGAAGTATCTTGGTGTCTCAGACCAGTGAATGTTATTGCACAAAAACAGAGGTCATCTACAATGAAGTTGATGATTTCAGATAGTCATTAGGCCTCAGATGTAATGCAGCTCAGTAATACATGTAACAAGAGTGGTATTCATATAGTTAAATGAAACTGAGTTTTATACACTTGTGAGTTCCCAAGTAAATTAGAATGGAAGATATCCATGAGAGAAATCAGTGGGGCTGTTACATCAAGAAAGTAAGAACAAACCATAATTTGAATATGTTTAGTGAGCCTTTCTTGACTTTCCAACCTTTGCCTGTGAAATTGCATTAACTATCACATATGATGAGAATTTCTCATTCATAAAACTCTTTAGGAGTCACGCCATGTTTGTGGCTAAGGAATAAATGCTTTTGAAGGCTGTAATCTTAGCAACTCAGAAGTCTGATTACTGAAGATTGAAGTTCAAATCTAGTCCAGAGAAAATCTCCCTTTAGTCCTCAAAACCATGGAAATGTAGCTTTAGCTCAAGTTATAGAGCACCTTCCTTAACAGATAAAGCTAAAACACCATGCCCAAGTCTTGAATTGAAGTTCTCAGAGTGGAACAAATAAAAGTAAAAAAGAGAGATGCAGTAATAATGGAGCTTTATGTTTTCATAACTTACCAGGACCATATGGAGGTCATACCCGTGTTAAGTTAAAAGAAGGCCCAGCTGAAGCAAATGGGTGAACAGTTGAAAAGGGCCAGCAGCAAGGCAAGAGTGTTCAAGATGGATGGCAAGCTTAGCAACATCAAGGACATTCATCTTCAAGAAAGCACATCTCTCTAATTACATATTCACCTTTCATTATTCTCCTCATCGCTATGAACATCCTCTAAGATTGGCTACACTTATCCACGAGAGTCAGCCGACCACAGCATACGATTTATGACATTTCCTGCATAAAGTTGCTTGTTCTCATTGTCATCAGCCTTTCAGCAGCTTCAGTGAAGAGCATGTTCTCCCACTTTGCCTGTAGTCAATAGTACCCTCTTCTATTTCCCTGCAAAGAAACTGTGGCTAGCAGGCTTGATAATTGTTACATTCAGAGGTTCTTCAGTTTTGCATTTTTTCTTTCATTTCTTGGTAGGTGAGTTGGAATAAGAAAAACAAATAAGCAATTTGTTTTAGTTTAAAGGAAAAAATATTTATTTGAAAACACAAGTTATCATTATTTGAATTTATTTTTAATTTAAATATAATAGGGATGGTTTTAGTGCTGCATGCCTTTAAACCTAACTATTTAGAAAGCTGAAAGCTGGGGCTGGGAAGGTGGCTCAGTGGTAGAGTGCTTGCCTTGCATGCATGAGGCCCTGGGTTCGATTCTTCAGCACCACATAAGCAAAAAGAAAAAAGCCAGAAGTGGTGTTTTGGCTCAGTGGTAGAGCGCTAGCCTTGAGCTGAAGAGCTGATGGATAGCGCCCAGGCCCAGAGTTCAGGCCCCACGACAGGACCCCCCCCCCCAAAAAAAAGAAAGCTGAAAGCTGAGGATCATATTTTCAAGACAAAGTAAAATTTACCATGAGACTCTTATCTTCAGCTAAGAACCAAAAGCTACAGGGGGAGCTGTGGCTCAAATGGAAGAATGCCAACCTTGAGCAAAAAGCAAAACCAAAAGAAACTAAGCCCTGAATTTAATTCCTACTACTAGCACAAAAATATGTATGTGTGTATATATATGCATATATTCATATATGTGTGTCATATCTATATAAATTGTATATGCATATGCATGTATATATAATTATATAATAAATTTTTAGCAAGTGTCAAGAATATGCAAGCAAACATTTAGTCTTGCTCCTAAAAACAGATTCATATGTAAATATGAACCCCTTGAATTTATAGGAGCCAACAAATATAGAAACGTAAACCACCAGACTAGAAATTGATAGAATGGATTTTGTTATAGAATAGAGTGTATGCACAAGATTAGGCATATGATAGTAAGTCATTTCCCAAAACATTGAAAGCAAAAGCGTAATAGTACAAGAAATCATATTTAGAAATGGACTATGCCACTCAATGGACAGGTAGATCAGGAAAATAAAACTGTGCATTTTCCCTTCTACATTTGATTCATATCCCCTCACTAAATTATCTATGATTGGTTCAGTTGCTGCCATAGTACCTCTCTGGTGGCTCCACTGTGATTCACTTTATTCTACTGAACCAGAAATGGAGGAGAGACGGACCACAGCACATTTGCTCATTTCTCAATGAGCAGTGATTGGCAGGAGAGTTTTAAAATGCTACCCATGTTCTTGGTTGCCTAGTACCACCTTGGATTCCAGATTAAATCCTGGTAAACAGATACAAAAGTTACATGTAGTTTATTGTTCCAGATTCACAGCTAAAGAGGCAGATGGGAAATTGGAAGGGTTTGGTGTGAAAGCCACAGGTTTATGCAAAGCAGAAATCAAAGGATGTGGAGATGAAGCAAGCTATCTTGGAGGAAAAGGAGAGACATTTGAAGGTGATGAGCATCTCGACAGTGAAGACAGAGCAAGTGCTCTTGACCATTTCAAATGAGCTCCCAGAATGCCAGGGTAAGAAGTGAGAGCTTCCCAGAGCACTGCTGCTGAGCACTCCTCAGATCCTTTGCTATCATTATAATTGATTTTAGAGAGGAGCAGTGAGGTTTGTAAAAGTTGATTGCAGCTTACTATGTGGAGCCTGTTCTGCAGCATTGTGGAGTGTGGTCCCTCAGGATGCTTAGGGCAAAGATCCTATAGCTCATGTCAAAGAATGCAATCTACTTGGAGTAGACATTTATGGATGGCACATGCCTCATACCAACATGCTGACAATGAGCTGGTAGCAGTAGTTCTCTAAAGATCTAACAGCAAAAACCGGAGAGGGAATTCCTGAGCTCTACACCACAACAGTCTACCATGCCAATTGCTTCTATCCTAGTACTGGCTACCCAGTTTGCACACCCATGACCTTGTTACCCTGATTGTGCCACATCCTAATCCCTCACAATTTTTAGTCTTTCAGTTTGTCTTTGGATTCTTGTCCCTGATAAACTGTCTGGATACCAGTATTAGGTACCCCAATCCCTTCTAAACTCTTTCTGCAACCCAATATCCTGCCAATGCAACTCAGTGATTAGTCACAATTCCCCTTTCCTTGGTATCCTAATCTCTGCTACTCTGTTCTGCTACCCATAATTCATAACACCATGGTTCCAGCCACCTGATCCCTGACACCCCTGTTGCTGATACCCCCTTCCCTAACCAAACAAGGGAAGAATGGGAACAGCCAGTTGAAAAGGGTACTGCTGTCCTCTTGCAGACATATTGGGACAAGTTATTCCTCAGGTATTTAACATGAGGGACTAACTGGAGGTGGAAATGAAAGAGGTTACTCAGAGGTGACTAAAATCTAGGGACAATGACGTATCACTGGTTGATAGGAAAAGAAGGGCCCAAAGAGAAAGTTAATGAAAAAAGAAAATTTTACAAAAAATATTGGAAATTATACAATAGGTTTAGCTTATTCTTTTCTAGTAGTGATCTGAATTATTTTTTGACATAGATATATCACTGTTTTGCAGTTTAAAAATTATATGAAAATGCACATTTATGTGGTGCTTATTCATAGAATATTTGCATATAATCACGTTAATGATATTCAATATTTTATGTTCTATGATATTTTCATGAGTCTGCCTTTGTCAATATGAATTGAGCTTTCTATCAATAAATGGAATTTCATTGTCTAATATTAGAAGATTACTGATGCTAGTACCGAAATGAAAGCTAGAACAGGAAAATTGAATAAAGCTACATGTTTGAAGGGAGGGTCAGTGGTAAGTGCTATGATGAAAGAGAAATTCTTCACCATGTAATCTGCGAAGAATAGAATGTGTTTTGTTGAATTATACTGTATTTAATCTTCTTAGAAAGCAGAACATTATATTTATTCTTGCTTTATGGAAACTCTTGAATGAATGGTTTACAAAAATTATCAATATCAATTTGAAAATTCACTGATGTGAGTTATCAGATTATCATTATACTCAAAGCTGTCTTGAGATGCAGGCAGTCTGGATTCCTTTTCTATGAAATTAATGGAATAATCTTACTTTGGAAGGGATGAACAGTCCTTGACACTTGTTCCAAAACAAGAAAGATACTGAAGAAAAAAAAAAGAGTAAGGAGACCCAAGGCTGCTGAAATGAGCATATATCCCATTTGGACTTAAAAGGGTTTTTGTGCAAACAATAAGAATTTCATCTTAATAATATATTCCAAAATGTAGGTGCTATGTGATACCTTTTAAATGTAATATTTAATGCTGTTTGATTACTTGGAGACAAAATTTTACAGAAAAACTTAAATTCCAAAAAAATCGCAATGCTCCAATAAACACCTAGAACAAATATATTTTAAAAATTCAGACGGATTGTAGGAAGATGGCAGCACACTCACAGGTAGCCCCACTAAATGTCTCTTACCAAAAGAGCCACACTTTACATCAAGAGATCCACTCCAATCAAACTTTAAATACCTAAAGGCTTTTTCTACTACAAAAGGTCTAGACAGCAGGCAAATAAATACAAGGCAAAAGAGAAGCAGTAAATGGGGCTCCTCCAGAGCAGCTGCACCACGTAACTCCACGCCATGCTGCCCTGGGACTTTCTGTATACTTTAAACGGCGGAACACCCAAAAGCTGAAGAAAGTGCTCAATATTAGACCCGCAGAAATTTAGGAGGGAACCTGGTGAAATGTTGGAAAATGCCCTCACAAACCCTCCCTCCCCCCAGAGTGGCTATAGGGAAGGAGTGAATTAAGCAAAACGACCACCATTACAATTGCCATAAATTGGCACCACCAGCTAAGCACCCAAATCAGCTTGTACCTGCAGCACTGGCAGGATCCCCGTGAGCCCCCACCACCAACTCTGCACAAGGTCCCCAGCAAACCACAGCTGCAGGCAATCAATTGCTATATGCTCTGCTGTCAATTGCCCTGCTGGCAACTGCCCTGCCGACTGTACACTTTTCTGGGACCGGCTCTATCCCTGCTGCCACCCTGCGCAGACCCCAGGCTCTCATAGCTGCTGCACCACGAAGCTGTTGCAGGCATCTCTGCTGACACACCTAGTAGCCACAAGCCTAAATCTCCAAGGCTGCCCAACACCACGCACCATCTCCTACCACATCTGCTGCAGACCAGCATGGACTGCCTCAGTCCACACTAGCCTGCTGCACCAACCTCCACCCAGTCCTCCCAGTGCCAAGAATCCCCACGCTGCAACAGAGGAGACCCTTCAGAATCAGCAGAGGCACCCTCCCCCCTCCCCACAAAAACCTGGACCTGCTAATACCCAGACCCTCTGACTGAGAACTGGCCAACTCCATCTTACCCACCACAGCACAGGCTCTGTGGTCCAACAAACTGCCAGCTACAGACCTTGTGTGTAACACAATGGGGTCCACTCCCTGGGGGTGGCAATTCCCTGTAGAATCCCAAAGCCCCCTGACACAAGCCCCCTTCCAAAAGGGAAGGATCACATCAAAATAGAACACAGAAAAAAGCTCTGTTCCTAAGGTTCTTGTGGCTATCTTGGAAAGCCTGGGAACCCAACTCCAGGTCTATGATAGCAGTCTAAAAACCTGAAACCCAAAAAAAAACCTCCCTGCCAATGGGCCTGAAAGTGGGACTCTATATAGCAGGCACCCTCCTCCATCAAAAGACCATCTGCTTGCAATTGTAGAGAGCTGCGAGAGGCCGTACCTGGAAGATGGCGCCAGCTTCCGCCCTCCGCCTTCCCGATGGCGAGTGCTCTCATGGTAAACAACTCCTTATATGGCTAAGGCAAAGAATCTGGCTTGCTTCCGCGCACCTGAACCTATTGGTGGTTCCCACGTGGCGTATCAGGGTTGGCTACCCAGCGGGTACTTAAGGCTGTGGGGAATTCTCCCCGGGGTTGGGGTCAGAAGATTACTCAAAGGTCCTGAATAAACTGCAGAGAGAAGAGTCCGGTGTCGCGACTTCCTTGCTGGTCGAGGCGGTAGCGACACGTGGTGGCCCGTACGGGGAACTCAGCAATAACCCCAACGAGGTCTCAGAACTCTCTGCGGTCAGGGTGGTGCACCGGTAAGTCCCCAGGTAAAAGGGGAATCTGCAACAAGAGCAGGGAGTAAGTTCCCAGGTAAAAGGGGAATCTGCGACAAGAGCGGGGGTAAGTTCCCAGGTAAAAGGGGAATCCGCAACAAGAGCGGGGGGGGGGGATTTTTGCTCTTCTCGGTAGATAAAAAGAGAGCAAGAACCCGGGGCTAGTCAATAGAGTAGCCAAAAGTGAAAGTAAAAGTTTGTTTACCAGCTTTAAATGTTTAAAACATGGGCACTTCTTCTTCTCACCCAATTTTTTTGGCTCTCAATGAGCTACTGCACTCAAAAAAGTTAAAAATAAAAAAGAGTACTTTAGAGAGATTTTTGAATGAATGTGACATCGTTGCCCCGTGGTTTGCTGTCTCCGGAAGCCTCATGGTGGCCTCTTGGGAGAAACTAGGGAGGGACCTAGATTTTGCCTCTGAACAAGGAACGCTTAAGAGCGGAGTGAGACCAATATGGAAACTGATAAGAGGCTGTCTCCAGGACCAGCGTTGCAGTGAGGCGGTAGAGAATGGTCAGGCCGCCTTAGAAATGCTGCAGGAAGAAAGATCGGAAAGGGCAGACAGTGAAAAGGAGGAGAACATGGGGGGGTTATACCCCAATTTTGCCGAACTAGAGACCTCTGAGTCTACAGACTCAGAGGAACTACAATCACTCATAGAACAAAGAGAAAAAACAAAGATAAGAAAGAGGAGGAAAGGGAAGGAGAGAGAGGACCCAGATAAAGACGAATGCACGCCCTTCGTGCACCGCCCCACACCTTCGGCCCCTCCGCTCTATGCGGAGGACCCCGGAAGTGGCAGCCCCGGCTGTTCTTTCAGCCCAGGCATGTGGAAAGCGGTCAGAACCGAGTTACATCTAGCCTGTCCAATATTTCAGGATCCACATGGACAGCGGTATCATGAACCCTTAGATTTTAAGGTTATAAAATCTTTAGCTGAGTCTGTGCGGACATATGGAATCACAGCCTCCTTTACTGTAGCCCAGGTGGAGGCCCTAAAGAGACATTGCATGACACCCGGTGATTGGAGTGGGCTCGCACGAGCTTGTTTGAGCCCAGGTCAGTATTTAGATTGGAAGGCCTTTTTGATTGAATTTGCTAGTGAAGAGGCTGCAGCCAATCAGGCTGTGGGGAACCCAGCTTGGGACAGAGATATGCTGCTTGGACAGGGGAGATTCGCCAATCAGCAGATAGGCTACCCGGTTCAAGTTTATGAACAAATCGATAAAATTAGCATAAAGGCATGGAAGGCCTTACCAAATAAAGGCGAGGTGAGTGGCAATTTCACCAAAATCCTGCAGGGCTCTATGGAGCTGTTTTCGGACTTTGTTACCCGTATGGTCGAGGCTGCTGGCAGAATTTTTGGTGACCCAGATGCAGCCATGCCATTAATTAAGCAGCTTGTTTACGAGCAGTGCAATAAGGAATGCAGAGCCACCATAACCCCATATAAGAATAGGGGACTAGAAGCATGTATAAGAGTTTGCAGAGAGCTGTGTGGACCACTAACTAATGCTGGATTAGCTGCTGCTGTGGTGCAATTAACCCAGAAGAATGGGGCTGGGAAGGTGGCTCAGTGGTAGAGCGCTTGCCTTGCATGCATGAGGCCCTGGGTTCGATTCCTCAGCACCACATAAGCAAAAAGAAAAAACCAGAAGTGGCACTGTGGCTCAAGTGGTAGAGCACTAGCCTTGAGCTGAAGAGCTGAGGGACAGCGCCCAGGCCCAGAGTTCAGGCCCAGGAAAAAACCTATTTAAAAAACGCTGCAAATTTGTCTAAACAGTTGTCTAGTTATCTTTTAGGTAATTGAACTGGGGAGTTCGACAGCCTGATGGAACAGCTCAGGGTTGCCATCGTCATGGTGAACTCTACCCGAGTGGATGCTGGATTGGCCGAGGGCTTATCTTCATGGATCTCCTCTGCTATGAATCATCTTAAGGAATGGGCGGGTTTAGGAGCCCTGACAGGCCTTCTGGTGTTAGCCTCCTTGGTATGCCTGTGGTGCATTTGCCAAATTAGAGGTTCTCAGCGTCACAGTGCAGCCATGATTATCCAAGCCTTTACAGTCATTGGAGCAGGTCAGTCCCCCAAGCGTGGCTTGCCACCCTAAAACAATGAACACAGATTGCAAAGCCAAAGTACTGCAGTCGAGAGGCATGAGTTTTGCCCTAGAGGAGAGCATGTTTGATTGCACACGGGTTCAATTTGCCTTTTCCCGTCCTTGTGAAAAACGAATCAATGGACAGGCTGAGTCATCCCTAGAGAAGGTACCCTCTGGGAGAAGGCTTGTATGCAGTCCTTGCATTGCACAACAGGGATCAGACCTGTGTTCTCATCTGTGTTCTTTAAACAAAAAAGGGGGAACTGTAGAGAGCTGCGAGAGGCCGCACCTGGAAGATGGCGCCGGCTTCCGCCCTCCGCCTTCCGATGGCGAGTGCTCTCATGGTAAACAACTCCTTATGTGGCTAAGGCAAAGAATCTGGCTTGCTTCTGCGCACCTGAACCTATTGGTGGTTCACACGTGGCGTATCAGGGTTGGGTACCCAGCGGGTACTTAAGGCTGTGGGGAATTCTCCCCGGGGTTGGGGTCAGAAGATTACTCAAAGGTCCTGAATAAACTGCAGAGAGAAGAGTCCTGTGTCGCGTCTTCCTTCCTGGTCGAGGCGGTAGCGACATCCAACCAAGTCACAAGGAAAGTGGACTACAGCAAGGCATACAAGGTTCCACCTGGAAGCTGCTCTAAGGATTACAGGGAGAATAAAGCTCCCACAAAGAACCCGAAAACCCCATTCTTTAGTATTTTATTCTTGGTCGGGATTTTTGCTTTGTTAATTTTTATGTCTGATCATTTGTTGTTCATTTGTTCTATGTGTAACTTATTTGTATTGTAATTTAGGATTTGCTATTTCACTTAAAGCTTCTATTTTTCATTATTAGTTGGTTTCTTCTTCCACTTTCAAATTTTCTAATTTGTATTTTTTTCTTCTTTCTTTTCTTCTCACTCCCTCCTTCTCCTCTCTCAACACGTTATACTATTACTCCATCAGAACTACCCTGTCTAGTTCTATATACACAGTAAGGTCTCCATTTATGTATGTAAAAAATAATTACAGGAGTTAACTTAGATTAAGCAACTCTCCAATAATATCTAAATGATCTTTTTCTAATCTCAGCAAGTCTCCCAAATACACTTATACATAAGTTATTTTTCTTATCTTTATCTCGATCTCTAAGCTACTCCCTACATAACCTTTCTTTGATTTCTTTTCAACCTCTTACACTCAGTAACAAGATATTTATTCTCCTACTGCTACATATACCCCCAATCTGTTCTTCGCCCTCTACTATCATTATACTCAAGTTCTCTTCAGAACTTAAGTTCATATCTCTCCAATCACACCCTTCACTTCCCTATCTGATCCAGCCCATTGATCCCTAATGACTTATACCTGACCCAACTACAGTTGGTTCTATATATGACTACAAAATTGATTCCATTTGACTACTTTCAGTACAAGGGGCCCCTCTTCACTCTAAGGAGCAGACTAGCCAAACTTAGATTGTCTCAAAAGTTACAACTATATGTAATGTCGATGCCAAAGTCACAATATTCCCTCCAAGCAAAGAAAAAGAGAGCTAAATAGGAAAACGTCTACCCATAACTTTGAAACTCTAAGATCTACACATATACATGACAACAGGTTGGCTTATCTCATAAATGACTGTCCTACTGTGGTACCAGTGTGGTTCTTGTCTCCAAATGGGTAGAACTAACTGAAGAAACACAAGAAAATAGCCAATCAACAAACCCCAACACCATCTTCACATAAGCAAGCTAGAGAGCAGTCCCAGAATTACCTAGAGGATAAAGTTAAAGATATATTAAAAGTATGGCTGATAAACCTGCTGAATGAAAAATTGGACACCTTACATAGAGTTATCAGAACGAAATGAGGCCAACTAGAAGCTAATAGGTGATTTCATGGCCTCCACAAATAAAAAGATAGAGGAACTCCAGCAGAGGGAGAAAGAATCAAATGAAAAGTTAGGAACCCAGATTAAAGAGTGGAAAGAAAAGTAGGATAAACAAATCCAGGAGGTAAGGCAATCTATTCAAGACTTGAAAGCAAACTTTAATAAGGAACTGGCCACCATTAAGAAAGACCAGCAAGAAGAAACGGAGTTAAACACCAAAGTTAAAAGCCTTCAACATAGAATGGAGGAGGCCGAAGAAAGAATATTGGTGGCTGAAGACAGTTTAGACTCCATAGAGAAACAAAACTAAGAAGCATGACAGATCACTGCAGGAAATACAGGATACATTCAAAGTGCCTAATCTGAGAATAATAGAAATACAAGAGGGTCTGCAGAGTGAAGCCAATGGATGAGGAAATGAATTTAGCAGAATCCTAGCAGAGAATTTCCCAAATATGCAATAGGACAGGCCCATCCAGATACCAGAAGCTTTTAGTAACCCAAATATACCAGAACAGAAAGTTCATCCCACCGACACATTATAAGCTGTACCAGCTCAATAGCCACAACAGAAAGAATTCTTAAAGTTGCCAGGGAGAAAAGATCAACCACATGTAATGGAGACCCAATGAGAATTACCTAAGACTTCTCAGCAGACACTATAAAAAGCAAGGATGGCCTGGAAAGAGGTATGTCATGCCCTAAAGACAAATAACTACCAATCAAGAATAATCTACCCAGCTAAGCTCTCATTCACAGGACACAGCCAAATAAAAACCTTCAACAACAAGGAAATTCTGAAGCAATATATTGCTACCAAACCAGCTCTTCAAAAAGGCCTCAAAGACGTTCTACCTGTAGAAAACCAACAAGAACAGAATACAGGAAATGATGCAGTCCACAAACAGAAATATGTAATCACAACAAGAACAGCCAAGCCACAGATTCCCACCCCCCCCCAAAATAAATAAAAACGTAGGGAAAGACAAGCACTTCTCAGTCCTAACCCTCAGTATTAATGGTCTTAACCCTACAATTAAGCGACATAGATTGTCCAATTGGAAAACAAGACAAGTTCCTTCTATCTGCTGTCTTCAAGAGACACATCTTGCCCACAAAAAATAAGGAGGAGTCTACAATGCTTGATAAGAAATGTACTCATTATCTTGCCCATGTAATTGTAACCCTTCTGTACAGAAATTTCACAAAAAATTATAAAAGTTAAAAAAAACAAAAAATAAACATTCTGAAAGTGAAAGGCTGGAATTTAAAAAAAATATCAAACAAATGGACCCAATAAACAGGCAAGCCTTTAAATCGAATATTAAATAAATAGACTTCAGGTTAAAATAAATGAGAAGTGATAAAGGTAACTACATACTAATTAAGGGATCTCTCCTTCAGGAGGATATTATGATTCTAAATATCTACTCACCAAATAACGGAGCACCGAAATTTAACCAAGAAAACATACTTTCAATCAACTCTCACATCGATCCAAAGATATTAATTGTTGGGGTATTTAACACACCACAATCCCCACTTAAAATCTGCATAGATTAATGAAACTTAACAGACATGTACCAAATATTTCACACAGCAGTCTCAGACTACACCTTCTTCTCAGAAGCACATGGGACATTCTCCTAAATAGTTCACATTCTAGGCCACAAAGCAAATCTGTCCAAATTCAGAAAGATTGAAATTATGCCCTGCACTCTCTCAGACCACAAGGGAATAAAATTAGAATTCAACACCAAAATCCATCAAAGCAAATACTGAAACACATGGAGGCTTAACAACACACTGTTGAACGACTAGTGGGTCAAGGAAGAGATTAGAAAGGAAATGCAAATGTTCACGATATTAACAAAAATAAACACAAATTACCAGCTCCTCTGGGACATAGAAAAGGCAGTAGTCAGAGGGAAGTTTATAGCTCTGAGTTCCTACATTAACAAATTGGAGTGATCTGAAACTAACAATTTAATGAGGCACCTAAAGCTCCTTGAAAAAGAACAACAAGCTAATCCTCAATCCAGTAGACACAAATATATAATTAAAATTAAATCCAAATTAACTGAATTAGAGTAAAAAAAACTATAGAAAGAACTGACAAAACAGAGTGAGTTATTAAAAAATTAATAAAATTGACAGACCCTTTGCAAATATTATGAGCAAAAAGGAGTACCCACCCAAATAAACTCAGAAATGAGAATGGAAACATCACTACAGAAACGGCCAAGATTCACAATATTAAGGGGATACTTCTCAAACCTTTATGATAGTAAGTTTGAAAATAAGAAATGTATGAACAAATTTTTAGCAAATATTGACGTGCCCAAACTAACTCAAGATGATTTAAACAATCATAACAGACCCATATCAAGCATTGAAATAGAAGCAGCAATAAAAGACCTCCCACCAAAGAAAAGCCCCGGACTGAACGGATTTACAACTGGATTCGACAAGGCCTTCAAAGCAGAACTCACACCAATACTCCGCCATATTTTCAATGAAATTGAAAGCAAAACTTCTCTACCACACTATTTTAATGAATTCAGCACAAAACCTCATCCCCAAACCAGGCAGGGTCTCATCAAAAAGAGAACTACCGACCCATTTCTTTGATGAACATTGATGCAAAACTTGTCAAAAAACTTGGCCAATCGACTTCAACAACTCATTAAAATAATCATACACCACAATCAAACAGGATTATTTCAGGGATGTAAAGCTGGTTCAATATACACAAAACAATTAATAAAATCCACCACATCAACAAGAGCAAGGATAAGAACCACATATGATCCCAATAGATGCAGCAAAAGCTTTGACTAGATCCAATAATCTATGATGCTGGCTCTGGATAAATTAGGAATCCATGGAACATTCCTCCATATGATAAAGGATGTCTATAACACACCTACAGCCAGCATTATACTTAATGGTGAAAAGTTAAAACAATTTCCTCTAAATTCAGGAAAAAGACAAGGATGTCTATTCCCTCCTCTCTTCTTCAACCTAGTATTAGAATGCCTAGCTAGGGCAATAAGACAAGATGCTGACGTAAAGGGGATCCAAATAGGGAAAAATGAAGTAAAACTCTCCCTCTTTGCAGATGACATGATCTTGTATTTAAACCCCATAATGTCAACTCTCAATTACTTGATCGGAAACTTTGGCAAAGTAGCAGAGTATAAAATTAACACTCAGAAATCAATAGCTTTCCTGTATCCCAATAATGAGAGGAGCATGGCTGAAATTAGGAAAGCAACCCCTTTTTTAATATCCCCACAAAAGAAAACACTTAGGGGTTAACTTAACAAAAGAGGTAGAGGACCTGTATGATGAAAACTTTAATAATCTGAAAAAGGAAAGTAAAGGAGAACTAAGAAAGTGGAAAAACCTTCCATTCTCCAGGATTGGGAGGATAAACATCGTGAAAATGGCTATACTACCATAGTTTATCTACAAATTCAATGTGATACCTATCAATATCTCAACTTCAGTCATCAATGAAATAGAAGAATTAATCCAAAAAATCATGTGGAACAATAAAAGCCCCAGAATAGCAAAAAAAAAGCCTTAGTTGAAAAAGCAGCACTGGAGGAATATCAATTTCAAATTTCAAACTCAACTACAAAGCCATAGTAATCAAAACAGCTTAGTACTGGCATAAGAACTAACCTGAGGATCAAGGGAGTAAAACTGAAGACCCAGAAATGAACCCACAGGCCTATAACCACTTAATCTTTCATGAGGGTGCTAAAGATATTGAATGGAAAAGAAAAAAACAGCGTTTTCAGTAAATGGTGTTGGCAAAATTGGGTAAATTCATGTAGAAAACTAAATCTGTATATATCACCCTGCACCAGAATCAACTCCAATTTGATCAAAGACCTCGAAATAAAGACAGATTCCATAAAAACATTACAGAAAGGAATAAGAGAAACTCTAGGGCTCCTAGGCACAAGCCGAAATTTTCTTAATAGAGATCCAGAAGCACAACAAATCAAAGAATGTTTGGGCAAATGGGATTGCATGAAAGTGCAGAGCTTCTGCAAGGCTAAGAACATAGCTAGCAAGATTAACAGAAAGCCCACGGACTGGGAGAATATCTTCACTAGCCAAACAATGGACAAGGGTCTCATATCTAAAATATACTTAGAACTCAAAAAACTAAATCCCCAAAAACAAATCCTCAAAGAAACAATTGCCTGATTAAAAAATGGGCTAAAGACTTAGAGACTTCTCTGAAGAGGAAATAAGAATGGCCAATAGATATATGACAAAATGCTCAGCTTCTCTAGCCATAAAAGAATTCAAATCAAGATAACACTGAGATTCCATTTCACACCAGTTAGAATGGCTATAATCAAGAAATATAGTAACCACAGATGCTGGAGGTGATGTGCCAAAAGGGAACACTACTGAATTGTTGGTGAGAGTGTAAACTGTTCAACCACTCTGGAAAGCAGTATGGAGATTCCTCAAAAGACTCCACAGATAGCTCCATTATGACCCAGCAATCCCACTTTTAGGCATTTACCCAAATGATCACAAATAATGTCATACCAAAGCTACCAGCACAATCATGTTTATTGCAGCATTATTTACCATAGCTAAGTTATGGAAAAAACCCAGATGCCCCTCAGTAGATGAATGGATCAAGAAAATGTGGTATATATACACAATGGATTGTTATGCCTCCATCAGAAAGAATGACATTGCCTCATTTGTTAGGAACGGGAGCGACTTGGAAAAAGTTATAGTTGAAGTAAGCCAGCCCAAGGAAACATAGGTCCCATGGTCTCCCTTTTTTGCAAAGACTAGTACATGTCTATGACAAACATAAGTCAAAGTCTATATACATATGACCACATGAGATAATGTTAAGCAAAATGTACCCCGACAGGGACACTGTTTTTTTTTTCTTTCTTGCTAGTGCTAGTGTTTTTAATGTACTTATAATGAACAATGTGAATGTTTGTTTCTCTTGTATGTACTTCCCCAACAGTATAAACCCTGTTTTACTGGATTTGATGCCAGTGTTCTGCAACTTGTATGTATATTTTTGTAATATGGGGACTGGAAGGAACGCTTAAGTGAAGATACAGGCTGACCCATTGTGAAGACAAGATGCACAGGACACTATGTTGAAAACGAACTTTACAATGTGAGTGGGGTCAGGAGGTATTTGGGAGGTCGGTAGGGAAGTGATGGTTGAGGGAAAACAAAGGAGGAGGTAACAAATCTTGCTATGAAATGTACTCACTACCCTATTCATGAAAGTGTAGCCCTGGTGTACAACATTTTTACTATATATACATATATACATATATACATATATATATATATATATATATTTATTTAAAGAAAACAAACTTTACAACTTTGGCTACAGAGTGGGTGTAGTTGGTGAGGTGGGAGGGAGGCGATTGTAAGGGGAAAACAGAGGAGGAGGCAACAATGCTCAATAGGAAATGTACTCATTACCTTGTTCATGTAACTGTAACTCCTGTGTACAGCAATTTTAAAATTAAAAACTTATGGTTCAAAGCAAGCCCTAGCAGGAAAGTCTGTCAAACTCTTATCTGCAACTAATCACCCGAAAACAGGAAGTGGAACTGTGGCTCAAGTGGTAGAGAGCTAAGCTCGAGCTGAGGAGCTCAGGATGTGTTAACCCCCATGCCCAGAGTTCAAGCGCAATGACCAATAAAAAGAAAAAAAAAACTAAAGCATCAAACAACCTGAAGATGTTGTCCAGAATAATGAGTGGAGCATTATGCAGTTACATGACTTAGTCACTTACTACCCAGTTTACAAGGAGAGATGATGGGTGATTTTTGTGTGTACCAAAACCTGCAAAATTATTTTGCTCTTTCCCAAGCAGAGAGGAAGGGGGGAATGGAGTTGGGTAGAAGGTGTTTGGTGGCGTAGCCTTTTGGTTCAGTGATTGTTTTCTGGAGTCAAATTCAGAGAAATTCGTTTTGTAATCTTACTTGCATGGAGAGCAAAATCTTGCCATGGAAGTGGTCTTTATAATGTCATTAGCCAGGTCCCGTCCCAACCACCATTGGGTAATCCAAGTCTCACTTCAGGACCAAGATGCCTTGACGACAACTGATCCACTGGGCAGGTGGACGTAACCACAGCCAGAAAAGGCAGAAAGTGCCATGCTGAGTGCAGCACTGGAGATCTAGACCACGCAGAGATTTTTTTTTTGTGATTCTCATTTTGTATTAACACTTTGAGTCTGTACAATAAACCATGGATTTTATCTTTCTTCCCTCTCTTTGGATAAAGCTAATAAACACTCTGCCTCTAGTGAGGAACTTAACTCTTAGGTCTGGCCAATCATTTCCAGGATAGGGAATTACTATGGAAGTAGTGTATTTCGATCTTACGAGAAAACAGCCTTTTTTCCCTCTTAAATTTATTTATTGATAGGAAATTTTAGGGGCAATCTGTTTGGATTTTTAGATGAAAGGATTGTAGGAAACTATGTTCATAATCTGGATCCTCCTCACCTCAACACCTAAAATACAAATTTCACAACACTTTTACAAGAAACAATTCAAAAACCATACACTGGAATGCTCAAATACAGAACGTTTTACACAGCCCAGAATGTAACTCTGCTGTCTGAAGGTGGGGATCTTTTTGTATAAAGTAACAAGCCAATCCAAAAGAGCAGCCACGAATACCAGACATGAGTGTCAATGGCTGCTACTCCCCAGACAAGAAGCATGGAAGGGCAGCCGGAGCCCATGAGAGCAGTGCACAGAGGAAAGTTTCCATGCCAGCCTCGGCACAAAAGTTGGCATCACTCTGCCTAAGCCTGCCTTTCTTATCTTCTCCCCACAGCCAAGCAGAGTCATCTCCTGCTCCACGTAGGATAAATACTGTACAAGTGAATCAGGAGTGTGTCTTTTATTCACTGTGCACTCCGGGGCAGGTGGCCCCACCACAGTGTGTGTATGCACTCCCAGGGCTGAAGAGTCAGGGCCCAGGCCCATGGGGCAGGTGGGCACTAGATGTGTCAGTGGCATCTGCCATTCATACAGTGGCCACTGGGTGCTGCCCTAGCCCAACAGCAGGTACAACCTGATCTCCAACAGTCCCCAGGCCTGGCGCTTTAGAATGCTGGAGGTGGGTGGGCTGCAACTAGGTTCCTACTAGCTCAGCATGCCAGATAATGCAACTGCTGCCTGAATTACTAATTATTTTATGGAGCAGTTTTAATCAGTGATACACATTACTGTATGATATTTAATGTTATATCAATTAGTCTGTAGTATCCAAAAGACATTGAACTAGATACTAGCAAGAATGGACTTTATTGTTTGTATTTATAAGACCATAATGGCAAATTGAAATAAAAGTAAAATAAAATTGTTTTCCAAAAACACATTATTAAGTCTAACAAGTTGAAAAATTGCAAATGAAGTAACTGCAAATGAAGTTTGATAAAATGCACAAACTATATTACTTTAGTTACATTCAAAAGTAAAAAAAAAGAATGACAGAAAAAATACCTATTGGATATAAAATATTACAATTGTTTAACAGGTTGAAGTGATATAGGTTATGTATTTTGTTGAAATAAAATATAATATTTTTCTCTTAGTACTGTTTATCTCAGTGAAGGAAAACATTATAAATTGTAAATTATATATGTCGTGTTGCTTCTGGTCCCATAAAAGGGAGTGACATTTCCAATGGGAGTCCTGGGAAGTCACTCTCGCCCAGCCCATGTAGACCAATCAGAGTCTTTGTGGTGACCCTGAGGAGGTGTTGGGCACCACATTTCTGCTGCAGCAAGTGCAGCACCCATTGTGCAGCCAACAAGACTCCATCCGTGACCAAACCAAACAACACAGCCTCAGGGGCCAAAGCCAGGAGGAGAGGCAGGGCAGACCCCAAGTGCTGCTTTCCATCTGGGTGGCCTACACTCCCAAGGTCAGAACCATTCCCCTGCTTTGGATCCCAGCGAGAGAAGGTGAGCCTATTGCCTACAGACAGTGTGTCCCTAGAATGGCACCCACAGCCAGGCTCACGTGGACCAGGAAGATGATGGAGGGAAAGTGGCAATGAAAGGTGAGGGGCTTCAGGTCCCCAGTGCTGTGGTGAGTGTGCTGTAAGTCCAGGCTCCTCTGGTGATGATGAACATATGCTGGGATGGCCATGTAGCGGACCAGAAAATGGAGGTCTGTGGAGATGTTGAAGTGGCTCCAGGTATCTGAGCAGCTGCAGCTGTCACAAGCCCACTTGGAGAGGGACCAGCACAGGGCTCCAGTCCCCAGACTGGCATAAAGACTGGTGAGATAGACCCAGGCTGGGCTGCTCAGCCACCAGGGTGCTGTCTGTCTGCCCTGACTTTCTTCTCCCTTGGACTGTTCAGTATGCACCCAAGGGGGCAGGTGGTGACCTCAGAATGGAGTCTCCCTGGGATGACACTCACACCCAGGACCACTGCAGACCAGTACCAGCACAGCTGGAGGAGGAGAGGGTGGCAGTGGACTTGACTCCAACCCCATGCTTGCCGTCTCCTGGATGAAATCAGGGAAGCAAGGCTGGGAGGGGAGGCAGTCAGGGTGGGAAGTATGGGTAGGCTAAGACCCCCAGCCAGCCTCTGCAGTTCCACTCAGGCTCATCTGGCAGTGCTGTGGAGCATGTGCACACAGCCTCTCAATGTGCATACACCCCAAGACAGGGGGCCCCACTTCCCAACAGGTGACCTGAAGACGGAACCCACTCCCACAGGAACTAGTAAAATGGAAGTTCACATGGTGACACAGAAGGGGATTCAGGGCACAGCCTTGGTGTAGCACTGAACAGCTGACAAAAAAAGGAAAATCATCCCCTAAATATTTATATCAGTGCTAACTTACACTTTTAAAACAGTTTTAGGGCTCGGAAGGTGGCTCAGTGGTAGAGTGCTTGCCTTGCATTCATGAGGTCCTGGGTTCGATAACTCAGCACCACATAAGAAAAAAGAAAAAAGCCAGAAGTGGCACTATGGCTCAAGTGGTAGAGCGCTCGTCTTGAGCTGAAGAGCTGAGGGACAGCACCCAGGCCCAAAGTTCAGGCCCCATGACCGGACCAAAAACAAAACAAAACAAAACAAATAAAAAACAGTTTTACTTTCCTCTTGTCCTATAAGTTTTCTTCAGACCCTCTGAATTAACCAGAAATCTCCAGGATTTCTTCATGCACAGTAACACAAATGAATGTAGCTTCTATTTTTTTTTTAATTAAGGAAGGTTTCATTTAGTTATTTCCCATATATGATACATGAAAAAGAAATCCTGAGGTGAATCTGTAAAACAGCAAACTCCAGATGTCTTCTGAACTCCTCAATGCAGAAATGTGGAGCAGTGCATGCCTTCAGAATAAAGTGATCTAGCAACAGGTACTTACCCACATTGTCATTGGGCTAGCTGTCTCTCTGATTAAAAAATAATCCTGCCACACACATGCATATAACTTATGAAGAATGTTTTCCAACATTCTTCTTGTTATATTGCACTTATCTTTCTCCTCCTGTCTCCTGTCCTCCTCTTTCCCCTGGTCAATTTTCCTATTCCTTCCCACATTGTCCCCTCTTCTTTCTCCCTTTTTCCTCCTCCTCCTCTTTCTCCAGTTCTTCCTTTCTCCTCTGTTTCCTTTTCCTTCTTCTCACCCCTTCATTGCCCTTTTTATTTTCTTTTTCTCCTTCCCTTTCACTTTCTTCTACTTCTTCTTTATGGTCCTGGGGCTTGGAATCAGGGCCTTGTACTCACAAAGCAGATGCTATGCTGCTTACGATAAGCCTCCAGTCTGGGTTTCATTTAAATGACACTTATTTGTGATTATTTTAAGTACCACACCCAGCATAGCTTTTAATTCAGGATAAAATTCATTTTACATATTCTATATAATAACTATATGCTACTCACATGTTGTGGCTAATGGGTTTTGATTATGCTCTGGGCTTCAGATAAATTCTTCAGAAACAATGTGTTTGAAGGCACTCTAATTGTGATTCTGTGTAACTCCCAATTAATGAACTGGTTACTTTCCATCTTGCAAAAGTGACTTCCATATTACTCCTAATTCAATGAACTGTCATTTTGTGGCAGCACTCACAGTAATAGTGGGGGATCAGAAAATTAAATCGACTGGAAAACCCCTGGCTATTTAGTAAGAAGCCAGAAAAAGACTTGTGGCTCAGTGGTTTAGCGACATCCTTGCACAGAATAATCAGTTGAAAGGACCTAGGCTTGAATTGAAGATATGTAGGGGGTGGATACACACACACACACACACACACACACACACACACACACACACACACACACACACACACACACACAACACACACACACAAACACACACACACACAATTCTCAGCTAGAGCAAGTAGAGTATCTGTTTCTCAGTAACATGTCTGAGTTTCTTTCCTATGTGTTTGGATATTTTGAAAGCTACATCATCAACTTCCTTAATTTCAATAAATAACGCTGTATTCACTACTATTTCTTCCTGGTTGGAAAATATTTTAAGACACATTTTCGTGTTGAAAGTTGAGTTTGTTCCCAATATGCTGACTCTCTTGGATTGTAAGAAAATTAATAATTCTGCCTTTAATTCATTAGCTCATAAGTTAAGTTATATGCTTCACCTAGGAGTTAAATTGATGCTCAGTGGGAAGTGTTTGAAGTCACTTGTCTGAAGTTTTAAAGTGGAGTAAAAATTGCAAAGAAACCCGAGGTAGTGAAAGCGAGAGACAGATGAAAAGAAATTGAAAATGAACTTCAAACTCCTCTTCAGACCAATTATATTACAAAGGCCTGCCCTTGAACTGAGTTTGTAAAGCTTCTTCTCATTAGCAGGCACTCTTCACACTGAGCCACACATCTAAGCCCTAAAGACTTTCATTAGAGAGAGGCATTCCTGGATCTTGAACTCAGGGTCTGGCCTCTATCCTTGAGCTTCTATTGTTCAAGCATTTTAGCACTTGAGACACAACTGCACTTCTGTCATTTGGTAGGTAATTCAAGCTAAGAGTCTCAAAAACTTTCCTTCCAGGCTGGCTTCAAACTGGGACCCTCAGATCTCATCTTCTGAGTTGCTAGATTTTTAGGTATGCACCACATCTACCAAAAGCCAGGAGTTTCAATGAGGCTCTTATTTCCAATAAAATTCTCTAACACACACACACATACACACACACACACACACACACACACACACACACACACACACACACACACACACACACACAAGAAAAAATTTGAGCTACTGCACACGTGTTATAAAGAGTGTAAACCTGTAGCAAAAACACGCTGGGACAGTGGCCAGGCCCTAAGTTCAAGTGCTAGAAGCAACAGAAAAATAATAAATTCATTAATTAAAATTTAACAATGTCAAACCAAAAAATAAAAGGCAAAAATTAGTTGGAAGAAAAGAGGCATTAAGGGGATAGAGAGGCCTGGCTAAGTTAGTAGAACCATGGAGTGAAAGCATTAGTTGGCCTTTGGGAGTCCTGGTCTTGGACTTAAAATATATAGAAAAAAGAAAAGCAAGTAAGGCTTCTACAATGAGCCTGGCAGTAGTAGCTCACATCTGCAATCCTAGCTACTAAAAATCAGCAATCTGAGGATCACAGTCTGTCCAGGAGGGAATTCCTTCTTTCTTCTTGCAACCAGCAGACAGGCAGCATCAGCCCTGTGCCTGTACCACAACTGGACCCCTCTGCCTACATAACTCCAGAAACCAGAAACACACCCAACTGGACCCAACAGCAAAATCCAATGCTTCTTCAACTGGATTCAGAGCCCAGAGGCACTTCCTGCGTTTAGTTACACCATGGTTTTGCTGCTCCAGAGCAACTAATGATACAGACCCTTGCTTCATAACTCCACTCTACCTTACCTCGCTGGCTACCTTGGTTTAGGAGCCTGGCACACCCTTCTAGGAGCAGAGACTTCAGCCCCGCTATTTTCTGAAAACACATTCAGATAATTTTTATTTTCTAGTTACCCCAACTAAATGGAATTAAAATCTGTGTTCAGAATCTGCTTCTACTTCCTTTTTCTGGATAGCCACCATTTTCTACTGGTATATTGTGGTCAGTAAATAATCTTTACATAAATAATGCATTCTTAATTATGACTTCAACAATGAAGGCTCAATTTATCTGATCATATCCTCCCAATATTCCCGTTATCCTACCATTTCCTTGACAGTAATGAAACAGAGAGAGTTGAATGAAAATACACGACTCCACAATTAACAAGACACTTCATTCCCAGTCTCACATATATTTTGCTGATAGAGACCCCTGAGAGAGGATGCAAAGCCTTTAAGAAGTGCAGAAAGGAGACAGAGGGAGAAGAAAAGCAAGAGGGAAAAGAGGGAGAGAGTACACCAAGCCAATAGGGATAGGTTTACCTCAGGCAGAGGTTTGGCAGGTTTTCAGTGGATTCCTTCCACGAATTCAAAATTTGGTAACAGTACGCTAGGGAAATCGACATCCCAGTAAGTCCTAATGAGCCATATTTAGGTTTGACCATGAGATCAAGGATTGTAAAGGGTCTTCCTGAATGGAGAAAAGAATATGATAGGAAGGATCATGAAAAACTTTGCCCTAAAATACAGCACATGATTTAATGAAATAAGTTGAAATAATGTAGGTAAGACATTTAGATATTGTATTTTGATAAGGGATATTTGTTTATAATGACACATGTATTACTCTGTATATGAAATACATTTTCACAACGCTATAAAAGTATCAAATAAAATATTAGAATCATATGGATGTCTAGATGGATGTCTAGAACCAATTATTAATATCACATACTCTAACAAAGCTTTCCTAGGAGGTTTCTCCAGTTTATCATGAATTTTGTTGATCCTTGATTTATTTTCCAGAAGAGTAAGTTTTTGAGAGTCTGAGTAAATTCCGAGTGGTGCTACTGCATTTGTTTCATATTAAGAATTGATAATATTACTCTCCACCTCTCAAGGAAGAGAGAGAGATAGAGACAGAGAGAGAGAGAGAGAGAGAGAGAGAGAGAGAGAGAGAGAGAGAGAGAGAGAGAGAGAGAGAGAGAGAGAGAGAGAGAGAGAGAGAGAGAGAGAGAGAGAGATGCAGTCATTAATGCATTTTCTCTGGGTGATAGACAATATTTAATCATTGTAAAGGATCTTTCCTACAACTATATGTAAATGATTACTTTATAACTGAGAAAAGTAAGCTACAAAAGATGGAACATTTTTCTTTTTACACATAGTTTTGGTGATAAATCACCAACTGTAAGAAGTAAATCTACATAGCTGTACTCATTAAGACATTAATGAGATTAATACTTTATTTTCTTGCTTTTTGTACATGTCCTGGCATTGATATCAAGATCTGGGTAATGTTTTTGAGTGTTTTATAATCACTCAATTTTTAATGTTATTATGGAGGTGATGTAAGGAGGGGTTACAGTTGCACAATCAGGTAATGGGTGAATTTTTTTAGGTTAATGTCAAACATTCTCTCCCTGATCTTTTTTTTTTTTTGGTCAAAATTAGCACTCTACCACACTTGGGCCACAGCTCTACTTCTTCTCTTTTGTTGTTTCATTTGAGATAAAAGTCTCACAGACTTTTCTGGCTGAGCATGTTTGAACTATTAGCCTCCCATGTAGGAAGGATTACAAGTGTTAGCACTTGGTACCTGGAATATTATTCTTTAAAGGGACATAAAACTATACTAAAATACATAATTTTCTGGAAATGTAGTCTATGATTCAAGTAGCAGAGGTAGTCCTTCTAGAAATGTTTCTGAATGAGGATGGCCAGAGAGATTTAACTCCTTCTCTAATGTAAGCCTTTCTTTTCATTGATCTGTATTTCTTTCGAGTGTTTAGGATTGGTATTTACTTCAGCTGACCTTTAAAGAAACAGAAAATCTAGGATTAAATCATAATAATAAATTGCAGAGAATCTGCAAGGCAAAGAACATAGCTAGCAAGATCAATAGAAATCCCACGGATTGGGATAAGATCTTCACTAGCTTACAACGGACAAAGATCTCATATCGAAAAAATACCTGGAACACAAAAAATTCAATCCCCCAACAACAAATCCTCAAAGAAACAACTGCCTAATGAATAAGTGGGCTAAAGACTTAAACAGAGACTTCTCTGAAGAGGAAGGAAGGATAGCCTTTAGACACATGAAGAAATGCTCAACCTTTCTGGCCATAAATCAGCAGTGAGATACCACCTCACCCCAGTTAGATTGGCTATGATCAAGAACTCTAATAACAACAGATGCTGGAGGGAATGTGGACAGGAGGGAACCTTACTTCATTGTTGGTGGGAGTGTAAACTTGTTCAACCATTTTGGAAAGTAGTATTGATGCTCCTCAAAAGACTCAACATAGAGCTCCCCTAAGACCCAGCAGTCCCATTTTTGGGCACTTACCCAAATGATCACAAACAAGACTATACTAAAGCTACCAGCATAACTATGTCTATTGCAGCATTACTTACCATAGCTAAGATATGGAACCAACCCAGATGTTCCTCAGTGGTGAATGGATCAAGAAAATGTGGTATATATACACAATGGAATTCTATGCCTCCATCAGAAAGAATTACATTGCCCCATTTGTTAGGAAATGGAAAGACTTGGAAAAATTATATTAAGTGAAATAAGCCAGGCACAAAAAACATAGGTCCCATGGTTTCCCTTATTTGCAACAACTAGTTTATATCTGAGACAAGCAGAAAAGTTCAGATAATTTGATGTTAGGTGAAATGAACCCCAAGATAAGTATTCAAACGTTTATTTTTCTTTCATGCGATTATTTCTAACATTTTTATTAAATGATTTCTTTGTTGCTTTGTATTTCCCTTACCCACATATAATCTCTGCTTTCACTGTAGTTGATGTTGGTATAATTTGTGGAGGAGAAGGGAAAACACAAATCATTTAAATAGTGATACAGGTGGACCAATTGGAACAATGAGATGTACAAGTCATAATGTTTAAAAACAAACTTTACAACTTTGGCGGGGAGGAGGGAGGCGGGGGGGGGAGTTACGAAGGAATGGGAAGGGGAAAGAAAGGAGGAGGCAACAATGCTTGATAAGAAATGTGCTCATTACCTTGCCCATGTAATTGTAACCCCCCCATACGGTATTTTCACAATAAAAAATAATAATTTAAATGGCAGTTTATCTAGAACTTCACTATAAAACTGATTACATTTCTTCTCATTAAATGTTTGGAAGAACAGCTCATTGTTTCTCATATTCATTGCCAGGGAAGAAGCGGGGAGTGTACACAAAAGGAATTTTCAGTACTTCAGCCAGCAGTTCTCCAGAGGGAACCAGGGGGTCTGCTAGCAGGACATCAAATTTTATTGTTTAAAACCATGTCTTTACAAAGGATTTCAAAAACAACAGAAAATTCTACAGAAATGCTTTGCGATATTGAATAAAATTTCCAGAATAAGTATTTTGGGAACTCATCTGTGCATTCATTGACCCATTGTTTGAAATGACTTTCAAATCCTTCATATTCAAAGACATTTGGAAAATCTCAAATTTAAAAGGGGATGATTTTCTGGAATCCACATGAATGGCAGCAGAGAATGTCCAGACAGTGATCTCGTGGCCTCTCTGCATGAGCTCATGCAGGATCATCTTTGCATTGACCCAAAGGCTGTACCAATGTGACATTAACTAGAATTCTCTGTCCTATTAAGGCGAACATAAAGAGAAAATGAACATGATTCATTAGCTACCTTTTATGCTTAAGAACACCTTGGGAAGAACACCTTGAATTCTATTTTTATTTGAAATATGGCTAGGTAAACTGACTGAATTTTTAATTTTATATAATTTTGCTTAATTTAAGTATTGTCATTCACAGGTTTGTGTCGGGCTACTCAACTGAGTAGAACAACTCTGGCCTCTGATGAATTCACTAGAATACCTCCAAAGTCATCTAGGAATACAAGCCATGGAAGTCATTCAGCTTTTCACTAGTCACAGTAAGAAACAATAAAATAGGAAAATAAATAAAACTTACAATAAAAAACACCAAAGGAGCTTTAATCAAAATTCAGCATAATTTATCTAGTATTTAAACGTTAATCTTCAGAATTCATCATTCTGAGTAGCTAGGATTACAGATGTGAACTACTCTCAGGTGTTTGTTAGTTTTTTTTTAATACCAAGACAGCAGTGTATTTTATATTAGACTCATCTCCTGCCTGCACTCAGCTGTCACTTGGACCTAAGTACTATTATAATGTATGGGGTACCTCTAGACCTACTTTGTAGTTGCTAGGAACTACAAGGAGTAGAGAAATCAGCTAGAACTCACCATAACAAAATAAAAGATGAACCTGTGTGCAGATGGATCACACATGTAAACCTTACTACTCATGAGTCTGTGATCTGAGGACTGCAGTTCAAAGCCAGCCCAGTTAGCAAAGCTTATGAGATTATTTTTTTGTTTCTTTTTTTTATTGTAAAAATAACATACAGAGGGGTTAAAATTACATGGCAAGGTAATGAGTACATTTCTTATCAAGCATTTTTCGGTCCTCCTTTATTTCCCTTTACCATCCCTTCCCAACCACTCTACCCCAGTACACCTCTCACCCACTGCCGAAATTGTAAAGTTTGTTTTTCGACATAAGGACCTGTACATCTCATTTAAAAAAATGTTTTTTATCCCTTCCCCTCCACGAAGTACACCAGTATCAAATACAGTGAAAACAGTGGTTATACTGTGGGGGAGGGACATACAAAGCAACAAAGAAATCATCTTATAAATATGTTAGGAACAATCACAAGAAAGAAAAAAACATTTAAATTCTTATTTTGGGGTTCATTTCACCTAATATCAACTTAACTGACTGTTTCTGCTTGTCTCAGACATATACTAGTTATTGCAAATAAGGGAAGGGTTGGACCTAGTGTTTCTTTGGGTCTGGCTTATTTCACTTAATATAATTGTTTCCAAGTTTTTCCATTTCCTAACAAATGTGACAATGTCATTCTTTCTGATGGAGGCATAGAATTCGTTTATGTTTATATACCACATTTTCTTGATGAATTCATCTACTGAGGGGCATCTGGGTTGGTTCTATTTCTTAGCTATGGCAAATAATGCTGTAATAAACTTAGTTGTGCTGGTAGATGTAGTATGGTCTGGTTTGTTTTCACTGGGGTTAATGCCCAAAAGTGGGATTGCTGGGTCATAGGGGAGCTCTATGTGAAGTCTTTTCATGAACCTCCATACTGCTTTCCAACGTGGTTGAACAAGTTTATACTCCCACCAACAATGAAGTAAGGTTCCCTTCCGTCCACATCCCCTCCAGCATCTATTGTTATTAGAGTTCTTGATTATAGCCATTCTAACTGGGGTGAGGTGGTATCTCAATGCTGTTTTGATTTGCATTTCTTTTATGGCTAGGTAGGTGAGCAATTCTTCATGTGTCTGTTGGCCATCCTTCTTTCTTCTTCAGAGAATTTCTTTTTAAGATTTAACCCACTTATTAATTGGGCAGTTGTTTCTTTAAGGATTTATTGTTGGAGGATTTAATTTTTTGAGTTCCAATTATATTTTAGATATGAGACCCCTGTCCGTTGTATGGCTAGTGAAGATCTTCTCCCAATTCTTGAGCTTTCTATTGATCTTGCTAGCTAAGTCCTTTGACAAACAGAAGCTCTGCAATTTCATGCAATCCCATTTGTCCAAACTTTCTTTGATTTGTTGTGTTTCTGGGTCTCTATTAGAATATTTCAGCCTGTGCGAAGGAGACCTAGGTCGTTTTCTATTCCATCCTGCAATGTTTCATTGTCTATTTTGACTCCTAGGTCTTTGACCATTTGGAGTTGATTCTTGTGCAGGGTGACATACAGGGATCTAGCTTTAGTTTTCTACAAGTGATTAACCAATTATGCTAGCACCGTTTACTGAAGAGGCTGTCTTGCATTCTATTTTTTAGCTCCCTTATTGAAGATTAGATGGCTATAGCTCTGTGGGTTTATTTCAGGGTTTTCACTTCTATTCCATTGGTCCTGAGGTTTGTTCTTGTGCCAGTACCAAGCTGTTTTGATTACTATGGCTTTGTAGTAGAGTTTGAAATTTGTTATTGATATTCCTTCAGCACTGTTCTATTAGGATCGTTTTTGCTATTCAGGGTCTTTTATTGTTCTATATGAATTTTTGGATTGCCTCTATTTCCTTGAAAAATGAGGTAGGAATTTTGATAGGTATCATATTGAATTTGTAGATAGCTTTAGGAAGTATTGCCATTTTCATGATGTTGACACTTCCAATCCAGGAGTATGGGAGATTTTTACACTTTCTAAGTTCTGTTTTAATTTCCTTTTACAGGTTTTTAAAGTTTCCATTATATAGGTCCTTCATTTCTTTGGTTAAATGAATTCCTAAGTATTTTATTTTTTGTGGAGCTACTACTAATGGAGTTGCTTTCCTGATTTCAACCACGCTTTGCTCATTGTTGGCATACATACAGAATAGCCATTAATTTTTGACAGTTAATTTTATACACTGCTAGATTGCCAAAGTTTTGAATCAGCTCGACTAATTTGGGAATGGAGTCTGTGGGATTTAAGTATAGATCATGTCATCTGCAAAGAGGGAGAGATTTACTTCATCGTTCCCTATTTGGATCTCTTTTATGTTGCCATCTGGTTTTATTGCTGTAGCTCGGCATTCTAATACTAAATTGTAGAGAAGTGGAGAGAGTGGAATTCCTTGTCTCGTTCCTGAGTTAAGAGGAAATGGCTTTAGTTTTTCACCATTAAGAATAATGCTGGCTGGAGGTTTGTCATATACAGCACTTATTGTATTGAGGAATGTTCCCTCTATTCTTATTTTTTTCCAGAACCTTCATTATAAAGGGGTGTTGGATCTTGTCAAATGCTTTTTCTGCATCTATTGAGATTACCATGTGGCTCTTATCCTTGCTCCTGTTGATGTGATGAATTATATTATTTGATTTGCATATATTGAACCAGGTTAGCATCCCTGAAATGAATCCTGTTTGATCGTGTTATATGATTTTTTGGATGAATTGTTGAAGTTGATTGGGCCAAATTTTGTTGAGAAGTTTTGCCTCAATGTTCATCAAAGAAATGGGTCTATAGTTCTCTTTCTTTGATGAGTCCCTGCCTGGTTTTGGGATGAGGGTTATGATGGCTTCATAGAATGTGTTCGGTAGTGAACTTTCTCTTTCAATTTCATTGAGGAGTTTGAGGAGCATTGATGTGAGCTCTGCTTTGAAGGCCTTGTAGAATTCTGCTGTAAATCCATCTAGTCCTGGGCTTTTCTTGGATGGGAGGTGTCTTATTGCTGTTTATATTGCAATGCTTGGCATGGGCCTGTTAAGATGGTTGACCTCATCTTGTTCAGTTTCGTCATGTCAATATTTGTTAGGAAATCGTCCATTTCTACCATGTTCTCAAACTTATTAGCATGAAGGTTTGAGAAGTATTCCATTATAAGGTTCTGAATCTTGGTTGATTCTGTGGTGATGTTTCCATTCTCTTTTCTGAGTTTATTTATTTGAGTGTACTCTTTTCTTTTTCCAGTAAGATGTGCTAAAGCTCTCTCAATTTTGTTATTTTTTCAAAGAATCAACCTTTTTTATTCTTTCTATGGTTTATTTGGATTCTAATTTGTTTAATTCCAATTTAATTTAATTATTTATTTCTGTCTACTGGATTAGGGTTTATATTACTGGTCTTTTTCAAGGAGGTTCAGATGTTTCATTAAATTGTTGGTTTCAGATCTCTCCAATTTGTTGATGTAGGAACTCAGAGCAATAAACTTGCCTCAATATTGTCTTTGCTGTGTCCCAGAAGAGCTGGTAAATTGTGTGTTAATTTGTGTTGAATATCATGAACATTTGAATTTCCTTTCTAATCTCTTCCATGACCCACTGGTGATTCAACAGTGTGTTGTTCAGCCTCCAAGTGTTACAGGACTTTCTTTAGTGGCTTTTGATGTTGAGTTCTAATTTTATTCCCTTGTGGTCTGAGAGAATGCAAGGTATATCTTCAATGTTTCTGAATTTTGACGTTTGCTTTGTGACCTAAAATGTGATTTATTTTGAAAAATGTTCCATATGCTGCTGAGAAAAACGTGTATTCTGATGTTGCTGGGTGAAATATTCTGTAGATGTTTGTTAAATTTAGTGGATGTACGCAGTTGTTTAGATCTGTGTTTTCTCTTTTGAGTTTTTGCAGAGTTGATCTATCTAGTGGGGATAGTGGTATTAATGTCGTTGGATGTTTGTGAGATTTGAGAGAAAATAGTGTTTCATGGATAAATTTTGGAGCTGTGATGTTTGGAAAACAGATATTTAGGATTGTAATACCCTCCTTAGGGAGAGATTCCTTAATTAGTATGGAGCTACCTTCCTTATCTGTTTGCACTAATTTGAATTTGAAGTCTATTTAATCTGATATTAGGATAGCAACTCCCGCCTGTTTATGGGGACTTGTTAGATTTTGGTAGATTTTGTTCCATCATTTCACTTTCAAATTGTGTTTGTTTTTATGGGCATGGTGTGACACCTGAAGGCAGCAGATAGAAGGATCTTGCTTTTTAATCCAATTAGACAGTCTATATCACTTAAATGGAAATAAATCAGTTACTATTGAGAGTTAGGACTGAGAGGTGTTTAGGAATTCCTGCCATGTTATCCACCTTCTTGGTGCTTATAGGAACTGGATTATTCCTATGGTTCTTGGATTCTGTTTGCATGTGGTTTCTTGGCCTTTATTGTGGTCTTGTTGGTTTTCTCTGTTTAGGCCATCTTTAATTAACTTTTGTAGAGCTGGGTTGGTGGAGATATATTGTTTCTGTTTTTCTTTGCTATGGAATATTTTTGTTTGACCTTCGGTTATGAAGGAGTTTAGCTGGGTACAGTATTCTTGGTTGATAGTTGTTTATCTTTGGGTAAGGGCATACATCATGCCATACTCTTCTTGCTTTAATTGTCGCTTCTGAGATATCTGAGGTGATTCTAATTGGTTTCCCTTTTTAGGTGATTGATCTTTTCTCCTTGACAGCTTTAAGGATCCTTTCTTTGGTCTTAATTGATTCTGTGGAGATTATGATTTGATGCTGGGATGTCCTGTTCTGGTCTGGTCTATTTGGGGTTCTAAAATCATCTTGTATCTGGATAGGCTTATCTTTTTGCATGTTCAGGAAGTTCTCTGCTAGGACCCTGTTAAACAAATTTCCTAGACCATTAACTTCTGTCTGTAGGTGCTCCTCTACAGCCATTATCCTCAAATTAGGCCTTCTGATGGTGCCTTCCAAAAGTTGAATAGATCTATCATATATCTTGTATTTGTCTTGGATAGGCAAGGTTCTTTCTCTATAATATCTAGGTTGTCTTCAATCCCTGAGATTCAATCTTCTGCATGGTCTAATCTACTGTCAAGTTTTTCAGTTGTTTTATTTCTTTTCCTTCCAATTGGTATTCTTTCATGGCTTCAAATTCTTTGTTGTGTCTTTGTATTAGATCTTTTATGAACTTCTTTACTTCCTTAATTTGGTATTCAGTATTTATTCTCAAATCACTTAGTTGATTGGTTTGGTTTCCTTGGGTTCCCCTTCCTTCTCTCAGGCTCCATTGAGCATTTCCTTTGTGGTCACCCTGACTTCTTTCAGCTGTTTATGGATTCCATGAATTCTTGTGTTGTTCTTTGTCTATTGTCATCCTGCCCACACAATTCCTGTATTACTCTTTGATTAGCTTCCTCACATTCAATCAATTCCTGTGATTCTCTTTGACTGTTCTCAGCCTGCTCACACATCCCTGTCTTTTTTTTTTTTACTGTTCTCAGCCTGATCACGCAATTTCTTTATTTCTCTTTTTTTCTCTTCTCAACCTGTTCACACAAATACTGTTTCAATCTTTGAGTAGCCTCCTCACACTCTCGAGATTCTTGTATTAATCATGGGTTTGCCTTCTCTCTCTCCCTATCATGCTCAAACTGAGTCCTTTTCAGATTTTCAATCTTTTCATTCACCATGTTTTCCAGCATTGCTCATAAAACTTTTTGGGAACTCTCCTAGGGATTATTCATTGACTGTTCTGTGACCTGATTATCATGAGTGGGAGTTGAGCTACCCTGACTTGCCATTTTTCTTGTGTTTTTACAGCTTGTTCTGCCCATTTAGTATGAAAGTAACACCAATTTTGTGCTAGAACAATATTTTAAGGCAAGCATCAACCAAAGACCTGTAGTTGTTCAGTCAACATGGCGGCAGATACATTCTAGTTCAACAGATACAATCTATTCAACATTAAAAAACTATGAATTAATGGGCTAAGAACAGCAAAGAAGAATTTGACAAACCAGAAATTATTAGGTTAAGAGAGAATATGTGGAAAAATAAAAAGAGAATGAATTTAACCAAATCCTAATCTCAGAGATGGAAATGGATTGGACAGAATGATACGAGAGAGATTTTTTTAAAAAGGAAAAAATGGAGAAACAAAAATTTAAATTTAAAATGTGAAATACTTAATAATTATGTAAGTTAAAGAATATTATTGAGAGAAGAAAAGGATAACATGGGAGGAGATAGGGAAAACTAAAAAATAAAAGTTCTTAAAATTATTTACTTGAGAGTTCTGGGAAGATGGTGGAGAAGAAGCTGGAGGTTAAACAAGCTCTCACATACAAAGCAGTTTTAGTGTTTCAGTGAACAGTCCTAAGCCAGAGAATCACATCAAGTGTGCCATCACAATACAGAGAGTTAGGCCAGAGAGGGAAAATATAGGCAAAGAGACAGATCTGAGCACTTGCAAGCAGCCTTGGCTGCGGAGGCAGCTTCCCTTACCTGCTACACAGGGTCCGGGACAAAGGCACCAGATGCGGCCGATGAGCAGATTCTACACAATACCAGCAAGAATCGACAAGGAGCGGACATCTTCATCCTGCAGTTCGCAGACCAGAGAAGACCCAAGAAACAAGATTCGACATGAGTAGAAGGCAGACATCCTCACTCCTTTTCAGGGAGTAGAGGAGGGAAGGCCACCCGTCCCCACCTCACTACCTGAGATCTCCATCTTTGGAGGCCCAGCTGAGCTGCTAGCTCCAGCTCAGGCCTTGGAAGAAAACTAGAGTCATTTAGCAGGTCACAAGAACCTAACCTGACCTGCCAGACTCAGCTCCACCCAGGGAAAAGCCACCCAGCTCAGGGGGCCAGACACAGGAGTGGCTCTCTTCAATGGGATAACACTACAAGCAGACCAGAGAATCCCACAAAGGCTGGTTATGGACACAGGGAAATACAGGATCTTCCCACCCCTCCCAAAAAAATCAAAGAACTTTTTTTTCTGTTTTTTTTTGTACCTTTTATGAATTATTTTTTCTAATTTTTTAATTTTTACCTTTTCTTTAAAAAATTTGTTTTCTAGTACCTTTTTTTTCTTTCTTCCTCATATAATTTTTATTTTAGGGGTATATGTGTATGGACGTTTTTCTTTTTTTTTCTTTTTAAAAAAATTTTTTTTTGTTTAGCTCTACTGAACTTCTAATCTTTTTTTTGCTATCTTTCTCATTCTTTTCACTTTTTTTCTCTTTCGTTCTTCTTTGTGTGACTTAATTGCTATTCTGCACATCCTGAGATATACCCAATGTCGAATATTAGAACTTATACCCTATTGTGTACACACTTAATCCAGAAATTTATTACTCAATTCAAAACCTCTTAGACTTAAATTCCTTAATAGTAGTACTACCTCTTGATACCTATATAATTTTTTAACCATTTTTATTTTTTAGTTTTCTACCTCATCTTTATATCCCTCCTCTTCACTCATTATATCCACGTTCTTCTCTGAATATTTTGATTATATGTCTACATAATTTTTAACCATTGCTATTTTCAATTTTTAATTTTTGTTTTTCTATTTTTTCGTGCCTCTTTTTTACTCTTTCTTTTCTTCTTTTTTTCCTCTTTCTATTTTCATCCTATCAAACCTATTTCCTGCTTTGAGATTAGGACTTAGTCAAGTTAACTCTCCCTGAGCCTTCCCACATCTCTCTATTCCTATTTTTACCAACATCTTTCCCTAAACCTAATAATTTCTGGTTTACCAAATACTTCTTTGCAATTCGTGGCCCACTAATATATAGTTGTTTGATGTTGAATAGATATATCTGTCGAACTAGATTGTATCTGCAGACTTTTATCTGTGCAAATACAGACTTTGGTGATGCTTGCCTTAAGATAATGTTCTACCACAAAATTGGTGTTACTTTCATCCCAAATGGGCAGAGTAAGCAGGAGAAAAACAAGAAAAATGGCAAGTTCAGGTATCTCAACTCCCACTCATGATAATCAGGGGACAGAAGAAATAATGAATAATCCATAGGAGAGATCACAAATAGCTCTACAAACACTGCTGTTAAACATGATAAGTGAAAGATTGAAAACATACAAAGGACCCTGTATGACTGTGATAGGGAGAGAGAGGAGGCAAACCAAATGTTATATAGGAACATGATAAGCGCAAGGAAGCAACTCAAAAACAGATACAGGAATTGCGTGAGCAGCTTGAGAACACTCAAAGAGAAAGGCAGGATTGGCATGAGCAGGCTGAGAACACTCAAAGAGAACTCAACGTGAAGAAGGTAAGCAAAGAGTAATACAGGAACTGAGAGATCAGGATGAGAATACACAAAGGTCACTAAAGGCATTCATGGAATCCATTAACAAAGAGCTGAAGGAAGTCAGGGAGACCACAAAAGGAATGCTGAATGGCACCCAACAGAAGGAATGGGACTCCAAGGAAACCATAACCAATCAACTAAGTGATTTGAGAATAAACACTGAACACCAAATTAAGAAAGAAAAGAAGTCCATACACGATCTAAAACAAAACTTCAACAAAGAATTTGAAGCCATCAAAGCTGACCAATTAGAAGGAAAAGAAATAAAAAAAAAAAAAAACAAAGTAGAAAGTCGTGACAGCAGGTTAGACCATGCAGAAGATCGAATCTCGGGGATTGAAGACAGCCTAGATATTACAGAGAAAGAACATACAACCATCCAAGACAAGTCCAAGAAATATGATAGATCGATTCAACACTAGGAAGACACCATCAGAAGGCCGAATCTGAGGATAATGGGTGTAGAGGAACACCTAGAAACAGAAGTTAGTGGTCTAGGATTTTTTTTTTTAGACTTTGAATAGAATTTGATTTTCTTTTTCTTATTTTTTGTTGTACATTTTTTAATTTTAATTTTATTTTTTTGTGACCATACTGTACAGAGGGGTTACAATTACATGGGCAAGATAATGAGTACATTTCTTATCAAGCATTGCAGCCTCCTCCTTTGTTTACCCTTACCATCCCTTCCCAGCCTCCCCCCTCTCACCCACCCAAGCCTCCCAAAACCAGCACCAAAGTTGTAAAGTTCGTTTTCGACATGACAACTTGTAATTCTCATAGTAGCAACGGGTCCACCTGTACCCTTAAACGACTTGTTTTTCCCCATCTCCACAAATTATACCGACATCAAATATGCTGAAAGCAGGGGTATACTTTGGGGGAGGGATATAAAAAGTTACAAAGAAATAATCTAATATATGAGTTAGAAACAAATGCATGAAAGAAAAAAATCATTTAAATACATATCTAAGAGTTCATTTTCCTAACATCATATTATCTGACCTTTCCTGCATGACTCATACACATACTAGATATTGAAAATAAGGGAACCCATGGGACCTATGTTTTTTGGGCTTGGCTTACTGCACTTCATATATTTTTTTCCAAAACTTTCCATTTCCTAACAAATGGGACTATCTCATTCTTTCTGGTGGAAGCATAGAATTCCATTGGGTATATATACCACATTTTCTTGATCCACTCATCTATTGAGGGGCATCAGGTTGGTTCGATATCTAAATTATAGTAAATAATGCTGCAATAAACATAGTCGAGTTGGTAGCTTTAGTGTGGTCTTGTTTGTAAACATTTAGATAAATGCCCAAAAGTGGGATTGCTGGTTCATAGGGGAACTGTATGTGAAGTCTTTCAGAACCTCCATACTACTTTCCGAAGTGGTTGAACAAGTTTACACTCCCACCACGAATGGAGTAAGGTTCCCTTCTGTCCACATGCCCTCCAGCATCTGTTGTTGCTAGAGTTCTTGATTTTTGCCATTCCAACATGGGTGAGGTGGTATCTCAACATTGTTTTGATTTTGATTTCTTTTATGGCTAGGAAGGTTGAGCATTTCTTTATATGTCTGTTGGCCATCGTTCTTTCCTCTTCAGAGAAGTTTCGCTTCAAGTCTTTACCCACTTATTTATTGGGCAGTTGTTTCTCTGAGGATTTCTTGTTAGGGGATTTAATTTTTTGAGTTCCAAGTATATTTTAGATATGAGACCCTTGTCTGTTGTATGGCTAGTGAAGATCTTGTCCCAATCCGTGGGCTTTCTATTGATCTTGCTAGCTATGTCCTTTGCCATGCAGAAGATGTGCAACTTCATGCAATCCCATTTGTCCAACCTGTCTTTGATTTGTTGTGTTCCCAGGTCCCTATTAAGAAAATTTAGGCCTGAGCCAAGGAGACCTAGGGTTTCTCCTCTTCTGTCCTCTAAGGTTTTCAGAGTGTCTGCTTTGACTCTGAGGGCTTTGATCCATTTGGAGTTGATTATGGTGCAGGGTGATATATAAGGATCTAGCTTTAGTTTCCTACAAGTAGTTAACCAATTTTGCCAATACCATTTACTGAAGAGGCTGTCTTTCTTCCATTCTATTATTTTAGCTCCCTTATCGAAGATTAGTTGGCTATAGGTCTGTAGGTTCATTTCAAGGTTTTCAATTCTATTCCATTGGTCGTGAGGTCTGTTCTTTTGCCAATACCAAGCTGTTTTGATTACCATGGCTTTATAGTAGAGTTTGAAATTTGGTATTGATATTCCACCAGCAGTGTTCTTTCCATTGAGGAGCGTTTTTGCTATTCGGAGTCTTTTATTATTCCAAATAGAATTTTGGATTGCCTCTTCTATTTCCTTGAAGAATGAGGTTGGGATTTTGATAGGTATCGCATTGAATTTTTAGATAGCCTTGGGAAGTATTGCCATTTTCACGATGTTAATATTTCCAGTCAAGGAGAATGGGAGTTTTTTGCCATTTTCTAAGTTCTGTTTTGATTTCATTTTTCTAGATTTTAAAGTTTTCAGCATAGAGGTCCTTCACTTCTTTGGTTAAGTTAATTCCTAGGTATTTAATTTTTTGAGGGGCTATTAAAAATGGAGTTACTTTCCTAATTTCAGCCACACTTTTCTCATTTTCGGCATACAGAAAAGCCATTGATTTTGGGGGTTAGTTTTATGCCCTGCTACTTTGCCAAAGTTTTATATCAGCTTGAGTAATATGGGAGTGGAGTCTATGGGATTCTTTAAATTCAAGGTCATGTCATCTGCAAAAAGGGAGTTTTATTTCTTCTTTCCCTAATTGGATCCCCTTTATATTTGCATCTTGTCATATTGCTGTATCTAGGCATTCTAATACTATATTGAAGAGAAGTGGAGAGAGTGGACATCCTTGTCTTGTTCCTGAGTTATGTGGAAATGGCTTTACTTTTTCACCATTAAGTATAATGCTGGCTGTAGGTTTGTAATATACATCCTTTATTGTATTGAGGAATGTTCCATGGATTCCTAATTGTTCCAAAAGCTTCATCATAAAGGGGTGTTGGATCTTGTTGAATGTTTTTTCTGCATCTATTGAGATAACCATGTGGTTCTTATCCTTGCTCCTGTTGATGTGATGAATAATATTAATTGATTTGCGTATATTGAACCAGCTTTGCATCCCTGAAATGAATCCTATTTGATCGTGGTGGATGATTTTTTGGATGAATTGTTGAAGTCCATTGGCCAAAATTTTTGTTGAGAAGTTTTGCATCAATGTTCATCAAAGTAATGTGTCTATAGTTCTCTTTCTTTGATGAGTTCCTGCCTGGTTTTGGGATGAGGGTTATGAAGGCTTCATAGAATGTGTTCGGTAATGAACTTTCTCTTTCTATTTCATTGAAGATTTGGAGGAGTATTGGTGTGAGCTATTTTTTGACGGCTTTGTAGAATTCCGCTGTAAAACCATCTGTTCCAGGACTTTTCTTAGCTGGGAGGTCTCTTATGGCTGTTTCTATTTCAATGGTTGATATGGGCCTGTTAATCTGGTTTTACTCATCTTGATTTAGTTTGGCATGACAATATTTGCTAGGAAAAGGTACATTTCTGCCAAATTCTAAAATTTATTAGCACAAAGTTTTGAGAAGTATTCCCTTATAATGTTCTGAATCTTGGTTGTTTCCGTGGTGATGTTTCGATTCTCATCTCTGAGTTTATTTATTTGGTTGTGTTCTCTTCTTTTTCTGATAAGATTTGCTAAGGGTCTGTCAATTTTGATAATTTTTTCAAAGATCCAACTCTTTGTTTTGCTGATTCTTTCTATTTTTTTTTTTTGGATTCTAAGTGATTTCATTCTGATTTAATTTTAATTATTTCTTTCTGTCTACTGGATTGTGGTTTATCTTGCTGCTCTTTTTCAAGGAGGTTCAGAAATCTCATTAAACTCTTGGTGTCAGATCTCTCCAATTTGTTGATGTAGGAGCTCAGAGCTATAAACTTGCCTCTGACTACTGCCTTTGCTGTGTCCCAGAGGAGCTGGTAATTAGTGTGTTCATTTTTGTTGAATAGCATGAACATTTGAATTTCCTATCTAATCTCTTCCATGACCAACTCGTGATTCAGCAGTGTGTTGTTCAGCCTCCATGTGTTACTGGACTTTCTTTGGTGGCTTTTAGTGTTGAGTTCTAATTTTATTCCCTTGTGGTCAGAGAGGATGCAAGGTATAACTTCAATGTTTCTGAATTTGGACAAGTTTGCTTTGTGTCCTAAAATGTGGTCTATTTTAGAAAATGTTCCATGTGCTGCTGAGAATAACGTGTATTCTGATGCTGCTGGGAGAAATATTCGGTAGATGTATGTTAAATCTTGTTGATCTATGCAGCTGTTTAGATCTGTATTTTCTCTGTTGAGTTTTTGCCGAGTTGATCTATCTAGTGGGGAGAGTGGTGTGTTAAAATCCCCAACAATTAATGTCTTTGAATCTTTGTGGCATTTGAGGGAGGCTAGTGTTTCTTGGAAAAATTTGATTTCTCCATTGTTTGGTGAATAGATATTTAGAATTGTGATATGCTCCTGAAGGAGAGATCCCTTAATTAGTATGTACCGACCTTCTTTATCTCTTCTCACGAATTTTAATTTGAAGTTTATTTTATCTGATATTAGGATTGCAACTCCCGCCTGTTTATGGGGACCGTTTGCTTGGTAGATTTTGCTCCAGCCTTTAACATTGAAAATGTGTTTGTTTTTACGGGCAAGATTTCACTCCTGAAGGCAGCAGATAGTAGGATCTTGTTTTTTAATCCAACTAGATAGTCTATGGTGCTTAATTGGAGAGTTAAGTCCATTAATCTTAGATAGAACTGAGAGGTATTTGGGAGTTCCTAGCATGTTATGCACCCTCTTGGGGGGTGCGATAGATAACTGGGTTCTTCCTATGATTCTTGGATTCTCAGTTTGGGTGCAGTTTCTTGGCCTTATTGTGGTCTTGTTGGCTTTCTATGTGTAGGACATCTTTAAGAATATTTTGTAGGGCTGGTTTGGTGGAGATGTATTGTTTCAATTTTTCTTTGCTATGGAAGGTTTTTATTTGACCTTCAGTTTTGAAGGAGGGTTTAGCTGGGTACAGTATTCTTGGTTGATAGTTGTTTGTTTTTAGGGCTTGGCATACATCATTCCAGGCTCTTCTTGCTTTGATTGTCTCTGCTGAGAAATCTGAGGTGATTCTAATTGGTTTACCTTTATAGGTGATTAATCTTTTTTCTTTGACAGTTTTAAGGATCTTTTCCTTGGTCTGAGTTGATCCTGTGTGGATTATAATGTGATGGTGGGATTTCCTATTCTGATCTGGTCTATATGGTGTTCTAAAAGCTTCTTGTATATGAATAGGACTAACTTTTTCCATTTTGGGGAAGTTATCTGCTACGATCCTGTTAAACAAATTTCCTAGACCATTAACTTCTGTTTCTACGTGCTCCTCTACACCCATTATCCTTTGATTAGGCCTTATGATGGTGCCTTCCAAGTGTTGGATAGATCTATCTTATTTCTTGGACTTGTCTTTGATGGTTGTATGTTCTTTCTCTATAATATCTAGGCTGTCTTCAATCCCTGAGATTCGATCTTCTGCATGTTCTTACCTGCTGTCACGACTTTCTACTTTGTTTTTTTTATGTCTTTTCCTTCTAATTGGTTAGCTTTGATAGCTTCAAATTCTTTGTTGAAGCTTTGTTTTAGATCTTGTATCAACTTCTTCACTTCTTTAACTTGGTGTTCAGTGTTTATTCTCAAATCACTTAGTTGATTTGCTATGGTTTCCTTGGACTCCCATTCCTTCTGTTGAGTTCCATTCAGCATTCCCTTTGTGGTCTCCCTGACTTCCTTCAGCTCTTTGTTAGTGGATCCCATGAATACCTTTAGTGATCTTTTTGTATTCTCATCCTGCTCTCTTCATTCCTGTATTACTCTTTGCTTACCTTCCTCCCGTTCGTGCCATTCCTGTTGTTCTCATTGAGTATTCTCAGCCTGTTCACACCATTCCTGCTTTTCTCTTTGAGTATTCTCAAGCTACTCACGCAAATCCTATATCAGTTTTTGACTACTTCCTCACGCTCATGTCATTCCTGTATAAACCTTTGGAATGCCTCCTCTCTCTCCCTCTCACGGTCATACAGAGTCCTTTGTAGGTTTTCAATCTTTTCCTGCAGTGACCTATTGTTTGCCTCCTCTCTCTCCCTCTCACGCTCATACAGAGTCTTTTGTAAGTTTTCAATTTTTTCCTGCATTGACCCTTTGTTTGGCTCCTCTGTCTCCCTATCACGCTCATAAAAAGTCTTTTGTATGTTTTCAATCTTTTCATTTATCTTGTTTGTCAGAAGTTTTTGTAGAGCTATTTGGGAATTCTCCTCTGGATTATTCATTATATGTTCTGTCCACTGATTATCCTAAGTGGGATTTAAGATACCTGTACTTGCCAGTTTGCCTGTCTTTTTCCAGCTTACTCTGCCCATTTGGAATGAAAATAACACCAGTTTTTTGCTAGAACTCTATCTTAAGGCAATCATCAAACAAAGTTTGAATTTGCACAGTCAATAGTCTGCAGATAAAATCTAGTTCAACAGATACATTTATTCAATGTCAAACAACTATATATTAATGGGCTACGAGCCGCAAAGAAGAATTTGGAAAACCATAAATTATTAGGGTTAGGGAGAGATGTGGGTAATAAATAGGAATAGAGTAATGTGGGAAGGCACAGGGAGAGTTAACTTAACTAAGTCCTAATATCAAAGCAGGTTGGATAGGATGAAACCATAGGTTGGATAGGATGAAAGTAGAGAGAGAGAGAAAAAAAAAGAGGAAAGAGAAAGGGAAGAGAAAAGAGACCAGAAAAAATAGAAAGGTAAAAATTAATAATATTATGTGTATAAGAACAAGCTATTCAGAGAAGAACGTGAATATAATGAGAGAAGGGGAGGGATATAAAGAGATGTGAAAATTTTAAAAATAAAAATACTTAAAATATTATATAGTTAAAAAGAGGTAGTACTGCTATTAAGGAATTTAAGTCTCAGAGATTTTGAATTGAGTAATAAATTTGTGGATTAAGTGTGTACACAATGGGAGATAGGGTCCAATAGTCAACTACGGGTTTATCTGAGGATGTGCAGAACAACTATTAAGTCCCTTAAAGAAGAACAAAAGAGAGGAACAGGTGAGAAGGATACGGAAGAAAGAAAAAAAAAGATTAGAAGTTCAGACGAGCTAAGCAAAAAACAAAAAGAAAAAAATTTAAAGAAAGAAAAACGCACATATGCATGTATCCCTAAAATGAAGATTATAAGGAGAAAAAAAGTTACTAGAAAAAAATTTTTTCCAAAAATGTAAAAATTAAAAATTATAAAAAGTTTTAGAAAAGAAAAAATTTTTTTTTTGTGAAAGGTATTTAAAAAAGAAGAAGAAGACAAATTTTTTTTTATTTTTTTGGGAGGGTTGGGAAAAATTCTGTATCTCCCTTATGTCTGTAATCAGACTCTGGTTGGAATCTCTGGTCCTGTGTCTTGGTTGGTTTCTTAAGTCAGTTTGTTTGGACTGGCAGAAAAATGCTCTGCTTTACCCAGGATTTTGCAATCCTCCTCCCATGTTCGTTCAATGGGAGGGGGTTCTGCTTTGAGTATCACAAAAGAGGGAGATGGTTTTTTCCTCAAGTTTGACGATGCTGTGATGAGGCTAGTTTCTGGGTTGAGTTGAGGCCTTTCAACAAACAGTAGCTTTTCCCGGGGGCTAGTTTTTGAGGAACACACAGAGCCCAGCCTGGAGCCACTCTAATGGGTTATGTTTACTGATATTGAGACTGCTAAAGGGAGGGGCAGCCTCTGGCTCTGATTACCCCGTGAAGAAAGCCACACCTAGGGCTGGCGCCTGAACTGGGTGAATTTTCCCTGGATGGAGCTGAGTCTTGCAGGTCAAGCCATTAAGTTCTTGTGATCTGCCAAATGACTCTTATTATTCCAAGACCTGATTTGGAGCTAGCAGCTCCGCTGAGCTTTGTCGGTATCCAAGATGGAGATCTCCGGTACTGGGGGGAGAGGGGTGGCCTTCCCTCCTCTGCTCCCCGAGAAGGAGTGAGGACGTCAGGCATCTATTCACGTGGAGTCTTTGTTCCTGGGTCGTTTCTTGTCTGCGAATTGCAGGATGAGGATATCTGCTCCTTGTCAGTTCTTGCTGGTGTTGAGAAGACTCTGCATGCCCGTTGGCCTGCCCACCTGCCGCCGCATCTGGCTCTTTTGTCCCGGACTCTCTGTGTTTCAGGTATGGCGATATGACTGCCGCCACTGCCACTACCGCCACAGCAGCAGCTGCTGGCGAGAGCTGAGATCTGTCACCTTGCCTGGGTTTTCCCTCTCTGGCCCAACTCTCTGTCATGTGATGGCACACTTGGTGTGATTCTCTGGCTTAGGACTGTTCACTGGAACTCTAAAACTGCTTGCTATGTGAGAGCATGTTTAGCCTCCAGCTTCTCCTCTTCCATCTTCCTGGAACTCTCTGGTCTAGAAATTTTGTTTAACAGGATCCTATCAGAGAACTTGCCAAATATGCAAAAAGATAGGCCTATTCAGATACAAGAATCTTTTAGAATTCCAAATAGACCAGACCAGAACAGGACATCCCACAGTCAAATTATAATCCACACAGGATCAATTTAGAACAAGGAAAAAATCCTTAATCTGTCAAGGAGAAAAAGATTAAACACCTATAAAGGGAAACCAATTAGAAACACCTCAGATTTCTCAGCAGAGACAATTGAAGCAAGAAGAGCCTGGAATGATGTATGCCATGCCCTAAAGTCAAACAACTATCAGACAAGAATACTGTACCCAGCTAAACTCTCCTTCATAATTGAAGGTCAAATAAAAACCTTCCATTGCAAAGAAAAGTTGAAACGATATATCTCCCCCAAACCAGCCCTTCTAAAGATTCTTAAAGATGTCCTACACATAGAAAACCAACAAGACCACAATAAAGGCCAAGAAACTGCACCCAAACCGAGAATCCCAGAACCATAGAAAGAATCCATTGGTGCAGCCCCCAAGAACGTGGATTAAATGGCAGGAAATCCCAAATACCTTTCCCTCCTTTATCTCAACATTAACAGATTTAAACCTCCAATTAAGTGACATAGACTGTCTAGTTGGATTAAAAAACAAAATCCTTTATTTGTTGCCTTGAGGAGTCACAACTTGCCCATAAAAAAAACACATTTTCAATGTTAAAGGCTGGAGCAAAATCCACCAAGCAAACAGCCCCAAAGACAGGCTGGAATCACAATCCTAATATCAGATAAAATTGAGTTCAAATTAAAATCAGTGAGAAGAGATAAAGAAGGTCACTACATACCAATTAAGGGATCGCTCCTTCAGGAGCATATCTATTCGCCAAACAATGGAGCACCCAAATTTATCCAAGAAACACTACTTTCCCTCAAATCCAACATAGATCCAAAGACATTAATTGTTGGGGATTTTAACACACCACTTTCCCCATTAGATAGATCAACTGGGTTAAAACTCAACAGAGAAACCGCAGATCTAAACAGCTGCATAGATCAACTAGATTTAACAGACATCTACCAAATATTTCACCCAGCAGCATCAGAATACACGATTTCTCAGCAGAACATGGAACATTTTGCAAAATAGGCCACATTTTAGGCCACAAAGCAAACCTGTCCATATTCAGAAACATTGAAGTAATACCTTGCATTCTCTCAGACCACAAGGGAATAAAATTAGAACTCAAGCAAAAGCCACCAAAGAAAGTCCGGTAACACATGAAGGCTGAACAACACACTCCTGAATCATGAGTGGTCATGGAAGAGATTAGAAAGGAAACTCTAATGTTCATGATATTGAACAAAATTAAGTACACAAATTACCAGCTCCTCTGGGCCACAGCAAAGGCAGTACTCAGGGGCAAGTTTATACCTCTGAGCTCTTAAATCAACAAATTGGAGATATCTGAAACCAACAGTTTAATGAGATTTCTGAACCTCCTTGAAAAAGAGCAGGAAGATAAACCCCAATCCATTAGACAGAAAGAAATCATAAAAATTAAATCAGAATTAACCAAATTAGAATCCAAAAAAACTATAGAATGAATCAACAAAAAAAAGAGTTGTTTCTATGAAAAAATTATCAAAATTGACAGACCCTTAGCAAATCTTATCAGAAAAAGAAGAGAACACACCTAAATAAATAAACTAAGAGATTAGGAGGGAAACATCACCACAGAAACAACCAAGATTCAAAACATTATAAGGGAATACTTCTCAAAACTTTATACTAATAGGTTTGGGAACTTGGCAGAAATGGACCTTTTCTAGGCAAATATTCACATGAGGTAAAACTCTTAACAAGCCCATACCAAGCATTGATATAGAAACATCAATAAGAGATCTCCCATCTAAGAAAAGTCCAGGACCAGATGGTTTTACAGCAGAATTCTACAAGGCCTTCTATGCAGAGCTCTCACCAATACTCTTCCAAATCCTCAGTGAAATTGGAAAGGAAAGATCACTACCGAACACATTCTATGAAGCTATCATAACTCTCATCCCCAAACCAGGGAGGGACTCATCAAAGAAAGAGAACTATAGACAGATTTCTTTGATGAACATTGATGCAAAACTTCTCAACAAAAATTTTGGCCAATCGACTTCAACCATTCATCCAAAAAATCATACACCACGATCAAACAGGATTCATTTCAGGGATGCAAAGCTGGTTCAATATACGCAAATCAATTAATATAATTCATCACATCAACAGGAGCAAGAATAAGAACCACGTGGTTATCTCAATGGATGCAGAAAAAGCATTTGACAAGATACAATACCCCTTTATGATGAAGGTTTTGGAAAAATTAGGAATCCATGGAACATTCCTCAATACAATAAATGCTGAATATGACAAACCTACAGCCAGCATTATACTCAATGGTGAAAAACTAAAGCCATTCCTTCTTAACTCAGGAACAAGACAAGGATGTCCACTCTCTCCACTTCGCTTCAATCTAGTACTAGAATGCCTAGGTATAGCAATAAGACAAGATGCAAACATAAAGGGGATCCAAATAGGGAAAGAATAAGTAAAACTCTCCCTGTTTGCAGATGACATGATCTTGTATTCAAAGAATCACACAGACTCCACTCCCAAATTACTCAAGCTGATTCAAAACTTTGGCAAAGTAGCAGGGTATAAAATAACCCTCAAAAATCAATGGATTTTCTGTATGCCAACAATGAGAAACTGTGGTTGAAATTAGAAAAGCAGGTCCATTCTTAATAGCCCCCCAAAAAACATACCTAGGAATTAATTTAACCAGAGAAATGAAGGAACTCTATGATGAAAACTTCAAAAACTTGAATATGCCAATCAAAACAGAACTTAGAGAGTGGCAAAAACTCCCGTGCTCTAGGTTTGGAAAGATCAACATCATGAAAATGGCACTACTTCCCAAGGCTACCTACAAATTCAATGCGATACCTATCAAAATTCCAAACTCATTCTTCAAGGAAATAAAAGAGGCAATCCAAAAATTCATATGGAACAATAAAAGACCATAAATAGCAAAAGCGACCGTCAACAGAAAGAACACAACCGGAGGAATATCAATACCGAATTTCAAACTCTATTATCAAGCCATAGTAATCAAAACAGCTTTGTACTGGCACAAGATCAGACATTAGGTCCAATGGAATAGAATTGAAAACCCAGAAATGAACCTTCAGACCTATAGCCATCCAATCTTCGATAAGGGAGCTAAAAAATATAATCGAAGAAAGACAGCGTCTTCAGTAAATGGTGCTGGCAAAATTGGTTAACTACTTCTAGAAAACGAAAGCTAGATCCTTATGTATCACCGTGCATCAGTATCAATTTCAAATGGGTCAAAGACCTAGGAGTCAATGAAGACACTCTGAAAACATTACAGGATGGAATTGGAGAAACCCTAGGTATCCTTGGCACAGGCTGAAATTTTCTTACTAGAGACCCAGAAACACAACAAATCAAAATAATTTGGACAAATGGGATTGCATAAAGTTGCAGAGCTTCTGCATGGCAAAGGACATAGCTAGCAAGATCAATTGAAAGCCTTCGGATTGTAAGAAGATTTTCACTAGCCATACAACAGACAAGGGTCTCATATCGAAAATATTCTTGGAACTCAAAAAATTAAATCCCCCAACAAAAAATCTTCAAAGAAACAACTGCCCAATAAAGAAGTGGGCTAAAGACGTAAAGAGAAACTTCTCTGAAGAGGAAAGAAGGGTGGCCAATAGACACATGAAGAAATACGCAAACTCTCTACCCATAAAAGAAATGCAAATTAAAACATTAAGATACCCCCTCACACCAGTAAGAATGGCAAAAATCAAGAACTCTAATAACAACAGATGCGGGAGGAGATGTGCACAGAAGAGTACCTTACTTCATTGTTGGTGGGAGTGTAAACTTGTTCAACTACTTTGGAAAGTAGTATGGAGTTTCCTCAAAAGACTTTTGGGCATTTACCCAAATGTTTACAAACAAGACCAAACTAAAGCTACCAGCACGACTATGCTTATTGCAGCATTATTTACTATAGCTAAGATATGGAACCAATCCTGATGCCCCACAGTAGATGAGTGGATCAAGAAAATGTGGTATATATACACAATGGAATTCTATGCTTCCACCAGAAAGAATGATATTGCCCCATTTGTTAGGAAATGGAAAGACTTGGAAAAAATTATATTAAGTGAAGTAAGCCAAGCCCAAAGAAACATAAGTCCCATGGTTTCCCTTATTTGCAATATCTAGTATATGTCTAGATCAAGCAGAAAAGGTCTGATAAGGTGATGTTAGTGAAATGAACTCTAAAATATGTATTCACATGTTTTCTTTCTTTCATGTGATAGTTTCTCACGCATTTATAAGATTATTCCTTTGTTGCTTTATATTTCCCTGCCCCACAGTATAACCCCTGCTTTCACTGTATTTGATGTCTGTATAATTTGTGGAGGGGAAGGGGAAAAACAAGTCGTTTACATAAGGATACAGGTGGACCCGTTGCAACAATTCAAAATGATCTTTACAACATTGTTGGGGGAGAGCAGGGAGGATGGGAGGGTGGATAGCAAGGGATTGGAAGGGGAAACAAAGGAGGAGGCTACACTGCTTAATAAGAAATGTACTCATTATCTTGCCCATGTAATTGTAACCCCTCTGTACAGTATTTTTTTTAAGTTTGATGAAGTTTATTATATCAAGTTCTGGATCATATGTTAGGTTTCATATCAGAAATCTTTGCATTTTGTTGCACATGGCTATCTACCACTGTAATTTCTCCATTAAAACCTCTTGTTACTTTATTAAACAAAGTGACTCCTTCTTTCTTTCTTTCTTTCTTTCTTTCTTTCTTTCTTTCTTTCTTTCTTTCTTTCTTTCTTTCTTTCTTTCTTTCTTTCTCTTTTTGTTTTGTTTTTTTCTTTTTTTTAATATTATTTTATTTTATTTGAGAACATACTGTACAGAGGGGCTACAATTACATGGGCAGGATAATGCATACATTATTACCAAGCATTGCAGCCTCCTCCTTTGTTTACCCTTCACCTCCCTTCCCAGCCTCCCCCCTCCCCCCACCCCATTATACCCCCCTCCCCCCCCACCGACATTGTAAAGCTGGTTTTGACATGACATTTTGTACTTCTCATTGTTGCAACAGGTCCACCTGAATCCTTAAACGACTTGTTTGCCCCCATCTCCTCCACATGTTATAATGACATCAAATATAGTGAAAGCGGGGGTTACACTGTGGGGGAGGGACATACAAAGCAACAAAGGAATAATCTTATAAATGCGTTAGAAACATATGCATGAAAGAAACGAAAACATTAAAATACATATTTAAGGGTTCATTTTCCTGACATCACATTATCTGACCTTTTCTGCTTGACTCATACCTATACTAGATATTGCAAATAAGGGAAACCATGGGACCTATGCTTCTTTGGGCCTGGCTTACTTCACTTAATATAATTTTTTCCAAGTTTTTCCATTTCCTAACAAATGGGGCAATATCATTCTTTCTGATGGAGGCATAGAATTCCATTGTGTATATGTACCACATTTTCTTGATCCATTCATCTACTGAGGGGCATCTGGGTTGGTTCCATATCTTAGCTACGGTAAATAATGCTGCAATAAACATAGTTGTGCTGGTAGCTTTAGTGTGGTCTTGTTTGTAAACATTTGGGTAAATGCCCAAAAGTGGGATTGCTGGATCACAGGGGAGATCTATGTGAAGTCTTTTGAGGAACCTACATACTGCTTTCCAAAGTGGTTGAACAAGTTTACATTCCCACCAACAATGACGTAAGGTTCCTTTCTGTCCACATCCCCTCCAGCATCTGTTGTTGTTAGAGTTCTTGATTTTTGCTGTTCTAACTGGAGTGAGGTGATATCTCAATGTTGTTTTGATTTGCATTTCTTTTATGGCTAGGGATGTTGAACATTTCTTCATGTGTCTATTGGCCATTCTTTTTTCTTCTTCAGAGAAGCTTCTCTTTAAGTCTTTCGCCCACTTATTTATTGGGCAGTTGTTTCTTTGAGGATTTGTTGTTGGGAGGTTTAATTTTTTGAGTTCCAAGTATATTTTAGATATGAGACCCTTGTCCGTTGTATGGCTAGTAAAGATCTTCTCCCAATCGGTGGGCTTTCTATTGATCTTGCTAGTTATGTCATTTGCACTGCAGAAGCTCTGCAACCGGATGCAATCCCATTTGTCCAACCTTTCTTTGATTTGTTGTGCTTCCGGGTCTCTATTCAGAAAATTTCGGCCTGAGCCAAGGAGACCTAATGTTTCTCCTATTCCATCCTGTAATGTTTTCAGAGTGTCTCCTTTGAGTTCAAGGTCTTTGATCCATTTGGAGTTGATTCTGGTGCAGGGTGATATATAAGGATCTAGCTTTAGTTTTCTACATGTAGTTAACCAATTTTGACAGCACCATTTACTGAAGAGGTTGTCTTTCTTCCATTCTATTGTTTTAGCTTCCTTATCGAAGATTAGATGGCTATAGGTCTGTAGGTTCATTTCTGGGTTTTCAATTCTATTCCATTGGTCCTGCGGTCTGTTCTTATGCCAATACCAAGCTGTTTTGATTACTATGGCTTTATAGTAGAGTTTGAAATTTGGTATTGATATTCCTCCAGCAGTGTTCTTTCCGTTGAGGCGCATTTTTGCTTTTCGGGGTCTTTTATTGTTCCATATGAATTTTTGGATTGCCTCTTCTATTTCCTTGAAGAATGAGGGTGGAATTTTGATAGGTATTGCGTTGAATTTGTAGATAGCCTTGGGAAGTATTGCCATTTTCACGATGTTAATCTTGCCAATCCAGGAGCATGGGAGGTTTTGCCATTTTTTAAGTTCTGTGTTGATTTCCTTTTTCAAGATTTTAAAGTTTTCATCATAGAGGTCCTTCACTTCTTTTGTTAAGTTAATTCCTAGGTATTTTATTTTTTGTGGGGCTATTACAAATGGAATTGCTTTCCTAATTTCAGCCACACTTTTCTCATTGTTGGCATATAGAAAAGCCATTGATTTTGGGGGGATAATTTTATAACCTGCTACTTTGCCAAAGTTTTGAATCAGCTTGAGTAATTTGGGAGTGGAGTCCATGGGATTCTTTAAATGCAAGATCATGTCATCTGCAAAGAGGGAGAGTTTTATTTCTTCTTTCCCTATTTGGATCCCCTTTATGTCTGCATCTTGTCTTATTGCTGTAGCTAGGCATTCTAATACTAGATTGAAGAGAAGTGGACAGAGTGGGCATCCTTGTCTCGTTCCTGAGATAAGAGGAAATGGCTTTAGTTTTTCACCATTGAGAATAATGCTAGCTGTAGGTTTGTCATATACAGCCTTTATTGTATTGAGGAATGTTCCATGGATTCCTAATTTTTCCAGAACCTTCATCATAAAGGGGTGTTGGATCTTGTCAAATGCTTTTTGTGCATCTATTGAGATAACCATGTGGTTCTTATTCATGCTCCTGTTGATGAGATGAATAATATTAATTGATTTGCGTATAATGAACCAGCATTGCATCACTGAAATGAATCCTGTTTGATCATGGTGTATGATTTTTTGGATGAATTGTTGAAGTCGATTGGCCAAAATTTTGTTGAGAAGTTTTGCATCAATGTTCATCAAAGAAATGGGTCTATAGTTCTCTTTCTTTGAAGAGTCCTTGCCTGGGTTTGGGATGAGGGTTATGATGGCTTCATAGAATGTGTTCGGTAGTGAGCTTTCTCTTTCAATTTCATTGAAGAGTTGTAGGAGTATTGGTGTGAGCTCTGCTTTGAAGGCCTTGTAAAATTCCGCTGTAAAACCATCTGGTCCTGGACTTTTCTTAGCTGGGAGGTCTCTTATTGCTGTTTCTATTTCAATGCTTGATATGGGCCTGTTAAGTTGGTTTAACTCATCTTGGTTTAGTTTTGGCATGTCAATATTTGCTAGGAAGAGGCCCATTTCTGTCAAGTTCTCAAACTTATTAGCATAAAGTTTTGAGAAGTATTCCCTTATAATGTTCTAAATCTTGGTTGTTTCTGTGGTGATGTTTCCATTCTCATCTCTGAGTTTATTAATTTGGGTGTGTTCTCTCCTTTTTCTGATTAGATTTGCTAAGGGTCTGTCAATTTTGTTAAGTTTTTCGAAGAACCAACTTTTTGTTTTGTTGATTCTTTCTATAGTTTTTTTGGATTCTAATTCATTTAATTCTGATTTAATTTTGATTATTTCTTTCCGTCTACTGGATTGGGGTTTATCTTGCTGCTCTTTTTCAAGGAGGTTTAGATGTGTCATTAAATTGTTAGTTTCCGATCTCTCCAATTTGTTGATGTAGGAGCTCAGAGCTATAAACTTGCCTCTGAGTACTGCCTTTGCTGTGTCCCAGAGGAGCTGGTAATTTGTGTGTTCATGTTTGTTGAATAGCATGAACATTTGAATTTCCTTTCTAATCTCTTCCATGACCCACTCATGATTCAGCAGTGTGTTGTTTAGCCTCCATGGATACCAGACTTTCTTTGGTGGCTTTTGGTGTTGAGTTCTAATTTTATTCCCTTGTGGTCAGAGAGAATGCAAGGTATAACTTCAATGTTTCTGAATTTGGACAAGTTTGCTTTGTGGCCTAAAATGTGGTCTATTTTAGAAAACATTCCATGTGCTGCTGAGAAGAACGTGTATTCTGATGCTGCTGGGTGAAATGTTCGGTAAATGTCTGTTAAGTCTAGTTGATCTATGCAGCTGTTTAGATCTGCGGTTTCTCTGTTGAGTTTTTGCCGAGTTGATCTATCTAGTGTGGAGAGTGGTGTGTTAAAATCCCCAACAATTAATGTCTTTGGATCTATATGGGATTTGAGGGAAAGTAGTGTTTCTTTGATAAATTTGGGTGCTCCATTGTTTGGCGAATAGATATTTAGAATTATAATATCCTCTTGAATGAGAGATCCTTTAATTAGTATGTAGCGACCTTCTGTATCTCTTCTCACGAATTTTAATTTGAAGTCTATTTTATCTGATATTAGGATTGCAACTCCCGCCTGTTTATGAGGGCCGTTTGCTTGGTAGATTTTGTTCCAGCCTTTAACATTGAATATGTGTTTGTTTTTACGGGGAAGATATGACTCCTGCAGGCAGCAGATAGAAGGGTCTTGTTTTTTAATCCAACTAGACAGTCTATGTCGCTTAATTGGAGAGTTCAGTCCGTTAACGTTAAGAGATAGTACTGAGAGGTATTTGGGAGTTCCTGCCATGTTATCCACCTTCTTGAGGGCTGCGAAAACTGGGTTCTTCCTAAGGTTCTTGGATTCTCAGTTTGTGTGCAATTTCCTGGCCTTTCTTGCGGTCTTGTTGGTTTTCTATGTGTAGGTCATCTTTAAGAATCTTTTGTAGGTCTGGTTTGGTGGAGATGTATTGTTTCCATTTTTCTTTGCTGTGGAAGGTTTTTATTTGGCCTTCAGTTATGAAGGAGAGTTTAGCTGGGTACAGTATTCTTGGTTGATAATTATTTGTTTTTAGGGCATGGCATACGTCATTCCAGGCTCTCCTTGCTTTGATTGTCTCTGCTGAGAATTCTGAGGTAATTCTAATTGGTTTCCCTTTGTAGGTGATTACCCTTTTCTCCCTGACATCTTTAAGGATCTTTCCCTTGGTCTGGTTTCATCCTGTGTGGATTATAATTTGACGGTGGGATGTCCTATTCTGGTCTAGTCTATTTGGGGTTCTAAAGCTTCTTGTATCTGAATAGGCCTATCTTTTTGTATGTTTTGGAAGTTCTCTGCTAGGATCTTGTTAAACAAATTTTCTAGACCATTAACTTCTGTTTCTAGGTGCTCCTCTACATCCATTATCCTTAGATTGGGCCTTCTGATGGTGTCTTCCAGGTGTTGGATAGACCTATCATATTTCTTGGACTTGTCTTGGATGGTTGTATGTTCTTTCTCTATAATATCTAGGCTGTCTTCAATCCCTGAGATTCGATCTTCTGCATGGTCTAACCTGCTGTCAAGACTCTCTACTTTGTTTTTTATCTCTTTTCCTTCTAATTGGTCAGCTTTGATGGATTCAAGTTCTTTGTTGAAGCTCTGTTTTAGGTCTTGTATGAATTTCTTTAATTCCTTAATGTGGTGTTCAGTGTTTGTTCTCAAATCACTTAGTTGATTGGTTATGGTTTATTTGGACTCCCATTCCTTCTGTTGGGTTCCATTCAGCATTCCCTTTGTGGTCTCCCTGACTTCCTTCAGCTCTTTGTTAATGGATTCCATGAATGCCTTTAGTGATCTTTGTGTATTCTCTACCTGGTCTCTCAATTCCTGAATTACTCTTTGATTAGCTTCTTCCCGTCTTTGGGAATCCTGCACTTCTCTTTCTCCCTGTTCGTGGGAATCCTGCAGTTCTTTTTGAGTGTTCTCTGCCTGCTCACGCCATTCCTCCCTTTCTCTTTGAGTATTCTCAAGTTGTTCACGCAAATCCTGTATCAGTTTTTGAGTAGCTTCCTCACGCTTATGATATTCCTGTATAAAATTCTGGGATGCCTCCTCTCTCTCCCTATCACGCTCATACAGAGTCCTTTGTACATTGTCAAACTTCTCATTTTTCATGTTTGCTATTAGTGTTTGTAGAGCTATTTGGGAACTCTCCTCTGGATTATTCTTTATTTGTTCTAATCCCTGATTATCAAGGTTGGGAATTGAGATACCCGAATTTGCCATTTTTCTTGTGTTTTTCCGGCTTACTCGGCCCATTTGAGATGAAGATTGCACCAGTTTTATGCTAGAACACTATCTTAAGGCAACCATCAATCAAAGTTTGCGTTTGTACAGTCAATAGTCTACAGATACAATCTAGTTCAACAGATACATCTATTCAACATCAAACAACTATATGTTAAAGTACTTCGAACCACAGAAAAGAATTTGGAAAACCAGAAATTATTAGGATTAGGGAGAGATGTGGGTAAAAAATAGGAATAGATTGGTGTGGGGATGCACAGGGAGAGTTAACTATGTCCTAATCACAATGCAGGAAATGGGTTGGGTTGGATGCAAGTAGAGAGAGAGAGAGACCAGAAAAAAATAGAAACGTAAAAATTAATGTTATTATAGAAGTTAAAAGACCGTCTATTTAGACAGGAATGTGAATATGTTCCGAGAAGGGGAGGGACATAGAGGAGATGTGAAAAACTTTAAGGATGGGAAAGGGAGAAGAAAAGATCAGAAGTTCAGTAGAGCTAGACAAAAAACAAAACGATAATTAAGAAAGAAAGAAAAAGAGAAGACAAGAAAAGAAAGGAAAACGCTCATTCACATATTCCCAAAATAAAAATTATAAGATGAGAAAAAAAAAAGTTACTGGAAAACAATTATTTTTTCAGAAGAGGCAAAAATTAAAGATTAATAAAAGTTTTAGAAGGGAAAAAATATATATATAAGGTAGCAAAAAGCAAAAAACAAGCAAAAAAAGAAAAGAAGAAGAAAAAGAAAAAAGAAAAAAGGCTTTTGATTTTTTTTTGGGGGGGGGAAGGAGTGGGAAGAATCCTGTATCTCCCTTTTGTCTCTAACCAGTCTCTTGTTGGAGTCTCTGGTCAGCTTGAGGTCCTGTGGCTTGATTGGTTTCTTAAGTCGGTTGGTTGGAAGAGGCAGAAAAATGCTCTGCTTTACCCAAGATTTTGAGATCCCCCTCCCAGGTTAGTTTTCTGGGAGGGTGATCTGCTTTGAGAGTCACAAAAGAGGGGGATGTGGTGATGGGGCTAGGTTCTGGGTAGAGTTGAGGCCTTTCAACAAACAGTAGCTTTTCCCTGGGGCTATTTTGTGATAAAGCTCACAGCGCCCAGCCTGGAGCCATTCTCAGGGTTTCTGTTTTTCAATTGATTTTGGTGGCTGCTAGAGGAAGGGGCAGCCTCTGGCTCTGGTTACCCAGTGAGGCAAGGCACTCCAATGGCTGGCGCCTGAGCTGGGTGACTTTTCCCTGGATGGTGCTGAGTCTGGCAGGTCACTTCGCCGTTAAGTTCTTGTGACCTGCTAAATGACTCGTTTTATTCCAAGGCCTGAGCTGGAGCTAGCAGCTCCTCCGAGCTTTGTCGGTATCCAAGATGGAGATCACCGGTGCTGGGGGGGGGAGGGGTAGCCTTCCTTCCTCTGCTTCCTGAGAAGGAGTGAGGATGTCGGGCTTGTACTCACGCCGAGTCTTGGATCCTGGGTCGTCTCTGGTCTGCAAACAGCAGGATGAAGATTTCCGCTCCTTGTCGGTTCCTGTTGGTGTTGAGTAGAATCCGCTCGTCCGCTGAGTCTGGCTCCTTCGTCCCGGACTCTCTGTGTCTCAGGTATGACCCCGCGGCGTTGGTCGCCGACACGACCCTGCCGCCGTAGCGGCAGCTGCTGTGTTTCCTTGGCTTCCCTTCTCTTGTCTAACTCTCTGTCCTGTGATGGCACACTTGGTGTGATTCTCTGGCTTAGGACTGTTCACTAGAACTCTAAAATTGCTTTCTATGCGAGAGCTTGTTCAGATTCCAGCTTCTCCTCCGCCATCTTCCCGGAACTTTATGTACAGTATTTTCACAACAAAAATAAATAAAAGTTTAAAAATTATTATAATAAAAAAGTAAAATGTATTCCACAGACACCTGTATCTGTTTTGGGGAATATCTAGTGAATTCACTTGCCTATTTATTGATAAGATTATTCTTCTTAGGGTATTTCATTTTTTTTTAGTCTGTACATTACAGATATTAGGATTTCTTCTGTTACTCAAAAGGCAGGAGTTCAGACATATTTTATTTAATCTTAACAAAAGATGACTTGTGAGCTTCAAATTATTTAATAAATGATTGATTAAAAAATGATCAGAAGGCTGTGGCTCACACAGGAGAGTGCCTGTCAACAAAGGTAAGTTCTGAACTCAGAGTTCAGTGTCTACAAAAAAGAGATATATTTTATTATTTTAAAACATAAAAGCTAATCAGGTATACTATCTCAAAATATGTAATGCTAAATATTTCTCTATTGTGCATGATAAAACTATTGCAAATTTTAGCACACACTAACAATTTTTTATTTTTTCCTTGGTAAGCATTCAAGGCAGCAAAACTGAAAAAAATGCAACTTTGGCCAAGTGCTGGTTGCTCACTTCTATTTCTAGCTACTCAGGAGGCTGAGATCTGAGGATTGCAGTTTGAAGTCTGCCTGGAAAGGAAATTCTTTGCGGATTATCTCTAAATAGGCACCAGAAAAATAGAAGTAGTGCTGTGGCTCAAGTGGTAGAGTGTTTCCTTGACCTGAATAGCTGAGGGGTTGCCCCCAGGCCGAGTTCAAGCCCCATGACCAACAAAAATCAAAACAAAACAAAACAGGAAATCCAACTTTGTATAAAGAAGAAGAATCTCCAAGTTTTTATTTAAGGTTTTGCAGTTTGTGGCAAATGTTTTCATTGGGTAGAAAGCAGAGAGCTTATATCTGTCATTATGATAAACTTGCTACTATGTAGTTGCTTTTGTCCAATTTATAATTTCATTCATCTAACCTTGTTGAGGATGAAAAAGCCATCAAGGACAAGACATACTATTTGGCAAAACTGGTAAGTTGAAATGACTATTAATTTCTAGTTTGGCTAAGAAGCTGTGATTTTCCTTCCCTCCCCAGGATTTGAACAATGAGAACAATTGTCTTGATTTTTCCCAAATGTGAAGAAGACAGCTCATATTCAGATAATTAGAAGATAATGAAAAGAATGTTTAGGACACAAAATATATTTAATTTTGAAACTTCCGCTCAAAAAACCTTCCAAGAAACTTAGAAAACTTTGCTTATAAAGATTTATATCAAAGAGCTCACTGCAGGTGCCTTATACTTATAATTTCCTACTCAGAAGTATGAGATCTGGGATTGAGATTGAAGACAGAGTGGGAAAGCAATAATTGCATGGATGTTCCCTGCTTTTAGATCATATGTCTCTTCCTCCCATCCTCAATGTGAAGCTGTCTCCCCACATCACCATCCTTCTGATTCACTGACTTCATCATTGTTATTTCTGGTTTTCTCCTTCAGCATGAAATTTGCATGGAACAGGCCATTTTCAGCTGTATTCACATCTGTTCCTCCAGTTGCCTGCATCAGTGCCTGGTCCTTAGTGCTTGTGTTGAGATGAATCTGCTCTGCTCATGTAATCTCAGAATTCATTTAAGAAAGCTCATCAAGTTGTGGTCTTGTGGTTAGTAGTCATTTCTTCTAATGATTTTTTCCTCGTGTATCTAAGTCCACATAAGGGTGAGATAAGTGGTTGACACCTATCCATTGTGATGGCAAAGTTGGTTATAATAACATCGAAGTTTATTGTGAAGCTGTAGGAAGACCCATCTACCAAAGCACCCAAAATGGCATGTTCCCATGTCCAGGAATACATTTAACAGCTCTGCAATCAAACCATCATTCACTCTCTGCTGGGTTCAGACTCAGCATTTCTCTTTCCTATTTAAAATAAAGAAAAATTTAAGACATGCCTTTTTTCATATGTCTTTGAATTATTGAATTGTATCTCCAAACAAAAATACAAGAATGCCACTAGTGGAATGTAAATATAAGGCAAGGGGAAAAAAGCATAAAAGTTCCTAAGGAAAACATCAAAAGTGGCAGCTGTACAAAATTTGGTTCTTAAATCCAGGATAGTCTTCACACACCAGTAATCCTAGTATAATACAAGCTAATGAAAGTTTTCTTTTTGTGCCAATCCAGGGGCTTGAACTTGCAGCCAGAGCTCTGAGTTCTTTTGCTCAAGGCAAGCAATTTACTACTTGAGTCATACCTCCACTTCTAGTATATTTGGTAGTGTAGTGGAAATAAGAATTTCCCAGACTTTTCTGCTAGTGCTGGCTTCAAACTGTGATCCTTGATGTCAGCCTCCTGAGTCGGATTACAGGTATGAGCCACCAGTACCAAGCTAAGTTATTTTTGTGAGATATAAAAATTTACTTATACAAGATATATAAAGGAACATAAACAAATGAAACATTAGAACAACAGAACTGAAACAACTTATATAAAAGACATAAAAGGATGAATACCAAGGCCCCAAGTTCAAGCCTCAGGACCAGCACAAAAGATATAAAGAAGTATAGAAGAAGAGAAGGAATAGCCAGTGACAGAGTTTTAAATTAATCAATCACTGATGGCTTACACATGTTGTATTAACTACATAGGAGGCTAAAGTCAGAAAATAGCATTTAAAGGCAAGCCCAAGCAGGAAAATCCATTGGCCATTTTTCTGTGTGTGCCAGTCATGGGGATTGAATTTGTTTTACTTTACTCAAGGCTGGAGTTCTATCAATCTCAGCTTATTGGTGAAATCACTACCAGATAATTGGATATAAAGAGTATCATGGAATTTCCTATGCAAGCTGGCTTCGAACTGTGATCCTCAGATTTCAGCTTCCTCAGACATTATGTGCTTTGCATGAGACTCTTACTTCCAATGAACCACCATAAAGAAGAAAAAAAACTGGAGTTTGAGCTGTGGCTCCAATGGCAGAAATGAGACAATGACTTCTGGGACAGCACACACACCTTGAGATCAAGCTGCAGAACCAGCACATACAAGAATAAAATAAATAAATGAAAAGAAAGGTGGGAGAAGGAAAGGGAGAGACAATTTCAGAGGTTAAAATGAGCAAAACTGAGGTAGCTTACACTTGTTATTGTACTTACTCAAGAGTCTCACATCTGAGGATCAGTGTTCAAGGCCAGCCAAAGCAGGGAAGTTCATGGACTCAACTCTAATTAGCCAACTACAGGTTTTTAAAAAAAAAAAAACCAAATTGTGCTGTGGCTCATGTATTAGAGGGCTAGTATTAATAATGTACTGGGACAGGGCTGGGAAGGTGACTCAGTGGAGGAGTGCTTGCCTTTCATGCATGAGGCCCTGGGTTCAATTCCTCAGCCCCTGAGTTCAATTCCCCAGCAACACATAAGCAGAAAAAGATGGAATTAACGCTGTAGCACAAGTAGTAGGGCTCTAGCCGTAAGCTGGAGAGCTGAGGGACAGCGTCCAGGCCCAGAGTTCAGACCCCACGACCGGCAAAAAGAAAATAAGGATACAGGTGGAACCATTGCAACAATGACATGTATAAGATATTATGTTGAAAAACAAATTTACCACTTTGGTGCACGGGTGTCAGGGGGACGGCTGGGGTGAGGGATGGAAGGGGATAGTAAGAAGAAACAAAGGAAGAGGCAACGATGCTTGATAAGAAATGTACTCATTACCTTGCTCATGAAATTAATTGTAAGCCCTCTGTACGGTATTCTCACAATGAAGAGAAAAAAAAATTAGAGGAAAAAAAAATAACTGGGACAATACCTAGGCTCTGATTTATTGCCCCAAGCCCAGCATACCTACGAAAATAAAAAAATAGAAATTAAAAGATGTTTTGAAAAATCCAATTAAATTTTCAAAATGAGCCATGAATTTTTGTTTACTGTCTGTAATCCTAGATACAAAGATAGATGAAATTTGAGGGTTATGGTGTCTCATCATCAAATCACCATCAAAACAAACAAACAATAAAACAGAAGTGAAGCACCAGCCTTGAGTGAGACAGCTATGAAACAGTGCCCTGGCTCAGAGATCCAGCCTCAGGATCACAAAAATGATAATAAGAAGAGAAACTGGGGCTGGTGATTCAGGCCTGTAATTCTAGAACCTCAGGAGGCAGAAATATGGGGATCCAGTGTAAAGGCCAACCCAAGCAGGAAATTCCAGAAGTCAGTTGTTTGTGGGACATCTTGGGGCTGGAACTGTATTAGTCCCAGGTTTTTAGCACTTAATTGGAGGTAAGGATCTTAGACTTTCCTGCTCAGGATGGCTTTGAACCATGATGGTCAGACTTCAGCCTCCTGAAACAGGCCAAGCCTTGCATGAGTTCTAACTCCAGGACCAGCACACACAAACAATGAAATGATTAAATGTAAAGAAGGGTAGAAGAAGAGAAGAACCAATAACTGAGGCTTCAATGAGCCAATCAGCCAATCATTGGTGGCTCATAACTGCAATTCTAGTTACTCAGGAAGCTAAAATCTGGGGATCATATTTAAAGACGTGACCAAGTAGGAAAGTTCACACACACACACACACACACACACACACACACACACACACACTCACACTGTGTGTGTGTGTGTGTGTGTGTGTGTGTGTGAATCCTTTTGCTTGAACTTGTACTGTTTTTCTCAAGGTTCTACTAATCTCAGCTTTTTAGTGGCTATAATTGGAGATATGGACTTTCATCCCCAGACTGGCACACAAACTTTGATCCTCAGTTTGCAACCTCATGAATCTGGTTTGGCTCTACATGATACTCATTTCTAATTAAACAACAAAACAGAAAAAAAACCTGGAATTTAGTTGTAGTTCAACTGGCAGAACTGGGAAAAAGCACCCAGACCCTGAGTTCTAGCCGCAGGACAAACAGAGAAGAAGTAAAATAAAAGGAGGATAGAAATACAAAAGGAAGAGTCACTGACAGTGGTTGAAATGAATCTAAAATTTGTTTCTCACACATGTTATAAGAAGTACTGAGGAGGATGAAATCTAAGGATCACAGTTCATGACCAGTCCAGGCAGGAGAGTCCATGAGACTCATATATCTAATTTGCACCAAAAATAAGCTACAAGGCTGGACGAGGCACTATCGTTCAAGTAGTACAGCTCTCACCTGGAGTAACAGAAGTTCAGGGACAGTGCCCAAGGCCTGAGTTCAAGCCCCAGGACCAGGAAAAAAAGAAAAACCGTGTGAGAAAATTCAATTAAAGTTTCAAAATGAGCCATGCATGCGTTTTTGCTCAATATGTGTAATCTTACTGACTCACAAACCTGAAATCTGAAGGTTGTTGTTCACAGCCAGCCTAGACAGGGAAATGCATAAGTCTCCAAATAAGCAGCAAAAAACCCCAGAAAATAAAGCTATGGTTGTAGTTATAAAGCACCATCCTTGAGACAAAAACCCATGAAACAGTGTCCTGGCTTAGAGATCCAGCCTCATGATCACAATAAGAAAATTAAATGGTTGGAGGTAGAGAACTTAGCACTGTTGCTCATGTCTGTAATTCTAGAAATGCAAGAGGCTGAAATATAAGATCCTGTGTAAAGGCAAACCTAATCAAGAAATTCCAGGAGACTGTTTTGTGTGTGGCGCCACACTGGGGATAGGTTTTTGTTGGTTGATTGGAGATGAGAGTTTCATGGACTTTCCTGCTCAGGCCACTTTCAAACCATGATGGCCAGATTTCAGCCTCCTGAATCAGGACAGGCCTTGCATGAGTTCGAGCTCCAAGACGAACACACACAAAAAGAATGAAATAAATGAAAAGAAAGGTGGAAGAAGAGAAGAAAGAGCAAGTAACAGAGGTTTCAATGAGCCAATCATTGGTGGCTCATATCTTTCATTCTACATACTCCGGGTGAAATTTGAGGATACCGTTTAAAGCTCAGCTCAGGTATAGGTGCTCATAAGACGTGTGTGTGTGTGTGTGTGTATGCGTGCACGTGTGTGTGTGTGTGCATGCACATGTGTGTGTGTGTTTGTGTGTTTGTGCCAGTCCTGGTGCTTGAAATTGCAATATTTAGCTCAATGATCGACTACTCTCAGATTGTAGTGGTTAATTGGAGAAAAGAGTGTCATGGACTCTCCTCAGTTTTCAGCCTCCTGAATCTGGCCTACCTCTACATGATTCTCTTCTCTCCATTTAACCTCCCCCAAAAGCCTAATGTTATGGTTGGTCCCATGTATGTCGTGAGCATCTGAGCTTCAATTTCTACTCCCAGGAGAAGCAAAAATGAAAAAAGAAACGAAGGAGGAAGCAAGCACATATTAAAGTTTTAAAATGACCCAAGTGTTGCTGGTTCTGTGTGTAATCTTCACTACACAAGAGGCTGATAACTGAGGACTGCAGTGTCAAGTCAGCCTGGGAAGGAACACGCTTGAGATTCTTATCTCCAGCTACACTGCACAAAGCCTTGATCTGTTGCTGAGGTGTACAGCCTTGAGTGTAAAACCTAAGATATAGGCCCCAGAGTCAGAGGTCAAGCCACAGGACCAATATAATTTTCAGGAAGAGGATGAAGAGATATTGAAATCTGAGAATCATTGTTCAAAGCTAGCCCATGCAAGAAATTCCATGCAAGAAAGTCTCTATGTTTGCATCTGTATGCCATCCTGAGGCTTGAACTTATGTTGTTTTGTTCGAGGATAGAGCTCTACTACTCCCAGCGTTTCAGTGATTGATTGGAGCTAGGAGTCTCATGGGCTTTTCTGCCCTAGTTCGCTTTGAACCATACAAAACCTGGAAGTGTGCTGTGACCCGAATACAAACTGGGCAATCACTTTCTAGAACAGCACCCAGAGCTTTAGTTGAAGCATTAAGACAAAACAAGTATAACCACAAGTTATACATTGGCTCATGTGGTAAGCCACTAGTCTTGAAGAGAAAGCTCTGGCATTGTATCCAGGCCCTGATTTGTAGCCCCAGGACTAGTACATAAACAAAAATTTTTAAAAAAGAAAAATTTTAAAAGATGAAAGGGGAAAATATTAATATTTTCAAATGACCAATGGGTTTGTGGTTCATGTGTATAATCAGAGCACCTCAGAAGCTGAAATCTGAAGATCATGGTTTGAAGCCAGTCTATCCAGAAAAGTACATTACAAGTTTATGACCAATAAGCAAAAAAAAAGCTAGAAGTGGAGCTGTGGTTGAAGTTGAATAACATCATCTTTGTGTCAAAAAACTCAGAAACATAAGGGCACTGGTGGATCTAGCCTGTAATCCTAGCTACTCAGGAAGCTGAGATATGAAGATCATGGTTCAAAGCCAGCCTGGGTAGGAAAGTCCATGAGACTCTTATCTCCAATAAACCACCAAAAAACTGGGAAATGTTCTATGGCTTAAGCGGTAGAGTGCTTGCCTTGAGCTGAATAGCACAGAGACAGCACCCAAGCCCTGAGGTTAAGCCCCATAAACTACAAAAAGAAAAAAAATTAAAATAAGTCAGTGGTTGGTTGCTCATGCCTGTAAATCCTAACTACCCAGGAAACTAAAATCTAAGGGCTGCATTGCAAAGCCAGCCCAAGGAAGAAAGAGACTTGTTTGTGTAATTACCAGTACTAGGGCATGAACTTGCCCTGATTTAGTCAAGGCTAGAGTTCAACTACCACAGTTTTTTGGTCATTAATTGGAGATAAAAATCTCAGACTTTGCTGCTCAGACTGGCTTCAAACCAAGATCCTCAGATTTCAGCCTCCTTATTTGTGCTGGGCATTGCATGAGAGTTTTCAAATGAATGAAGCTGGAACTTGAGCTGTGGCTCAATTGGCAGAACTGGGAAAAACCTCTGAGACAGTGGCCAGTCACTACATTATAGTAGTTGTAATATAAAAAAAACATGTTAATGTTATACAAAGGAATACTATGCTTCTTTTTAAATGTGGCAAATGAGAAGATAGTACAAAGTTTCAAAATGACATACTGAGTGTATAGGAAAAAGGAAAAAAATTAAAATTCATGTAAATATTAAATACAAGCTGAAATGACCAAATTAAATGTGATCAGAAACATCTCTCACTTGTAATTGCTTACAATAATTGTCCCGTCAGTTTTAGCATCTACCATGGGGATTTAGGCATGACCTCTCTATGCATCCTTGATTGTGTAAAGATCTTCCTGCTTTAGCCTCTTGAGATAGAACTGCATTTTAATATACGATGTTTCCTTTAGAACTCAAAATTAAGGTTTAAATAATGGATTATCTGTAAAGCATGACTAAACATCAGAGATCCACCATAGATCCTCTGAGGAATACAATCAAAACAGTACAAAAGCACCTACCACTGAAGGTAGGTAACAGAAGGAAGATTTAGCATTCTTTGGATATGCTAGGGGTTGAACACAGGGCCTCATGCTTGATAGGTAGGTATAAAATTCAGTGAGATTAATTATATCCACACTGCTTTGTAACAATTACCTCTATTTGTGAACTATCTTTTTGATACTGATGGAATCCACACAATCATAGAGTAATAATCACCCCAATGACCTGCCCCAGAAATTCTAATCTTCCATTTTCTCTTATGAAATGGATTAGTCAATATGTTTCACATAAACAGTAGATTATTTTTGTGTCCATACAAGACAGACATATATTAATTTCAGCCTTTTTGTCATAATCCATTTATGTATGCCTCATATTTTATAAACCTGTTCAGGTATTTCCAACTTCTGACTACTGTGAACTTTGCTGTTATCATTAGCATATGAGCTATTGGTTTCTTTCGTTTCAGTTATTTTAGTTATGCAATGAGAAATGGAATTGCTGCCTAATGTGGTAATGCTATGTTAGGTTAGAAGAATGTGTAAAATTCTACCATAATTGATATATCACTTTTCATCAGCACAGAAATGTACAAATGGTCAATAACATGTACAAGAGTGTTTCAAATCTTTCACAGCTGTGCCCTAAAGGATCATTTTGGTTTTTTTTTTTTTTTTACTTTGTACTTGTTTACATTTATGCCATGCAGGCCTGGAACTATGTAACATCGTCTAGAGCTGAAGTTAGAACAATACCAAATGCCATTGACCCAGCCTCCAAAAACATTTATTCTGGTAGTCATTTTTTTCTAGAGATAAATTTTAGTTATCATATGCATTTTTACTCTTTTAAAATAAGGTTTTCAATTTTAAAAAGACATATAAATGTAACATCTCTGTGTAGCTTCATTTTTAATAAGATAAAAAGTTAATTTTTATTTTATTTTAGTTTTTGTCAGTCGTGGGTCTTGAACTCTGGGCTTGTGCACTGTCCATGTGCTCTTCATCTCAAGGCGAGTGTTCTACTGCTTGAACTACAGTGCCACTTCCGGTTCTAGTGGTTTATTGGAGATGAGTCTCATGGTTGTTTCTGCCCTGCTGTCTTTGAACTCTGATCCTCAGATCTCAGCCTCCTGAGTAGCTAGGACTACAGATGTGAGCCACCGGCGCTCGGTTGAAAAATTATACTTACAGAAAATATAAAAGGACAAAAAAGCTTCCCAGCAGGAAAAACCTTACAATCACAGTCTGATAATGACCCAAGCAAAATAATACAATAAGAACTCATCTAAAGTAAAATGAAGAGCAGGGATGGGGGCAGGGGTCAAGGGGTAGAGCACTTGCTTGCCCAACACCAGCCTCTGAATCAAAACCACAGTACTGCCAAGGGATAACATAAAGTATTAAAACTTAAGGAAAGGTGCAGATAATAGTATGATGGATGACATAGATGTACACACCGGTTATCCCAACACTTGGAGACTAGGAGTAGATTTATGAAGTTAAGATCAGACTTGGCTACATAATGAGACTGCATCTTAAAGAATAACATAGAATAAAATTAAACAAACTATATTTTTAAAGACTAGGATGTAGTTCAAGTGTAATTCAAGTAGTTTTGTATGCGCAAGGAACTGATACAACACACAAAAATTACATGCTTTGATAACTATGATATTCGATTTACACTGCAGTACAAGTTACCCCTTTGCTGGAATCCCTCCTGAGGAAACTAAGGCAGTTGATGCACCTGTATTCTTGGCTGGATTAAGGGTGTTGCTGGGCAAACAGTGTTTGATCTCCATTCTTGGATCCCACTTACAACTCTTTTTTTAGTAGACCACCTACAAATCTCTCCTATCTCAATAGCAGGGTCTTCTGGGTTTCAAGTGAAGTTATCTTTGATATCTCTGAGGGCTTTCCTCCCCTTTGTCTGAACTGCTCTGTTCCTGGGCCCACATTCAGCAGCTTGTTCTGAGAAGAGTGGTAGCTATTTTGCTAGCCACCTGTATCCACTGCCATCTCCTCCTCAAATTAGTCTTTGGTTTCAGTATGAGTCTGCTCAGTTGGTAGACCAAGGCTGGGCGGGTTTTGAACTGTCATCCTCATATCTCAGCCTCCTGAATAGTTAGAATTACAGGAGTGAGCCACCAGCATCCAGCCATCATTTCTTTCATCCAGGAAAATTTAGGGGGAGGAATAAATAGCACAGCAGCATATACATTCAGTAGCAATTGCACCAGGGAGAACCAGATGCTCAGAACAAACGACTGACCTCGATATTGTCTTTGGTATCCAACAGTATGTTGTTGGACTTAAGGTCTTGGTGTGTGATTCTGTTCTGGTGTGGGCAGTGAACAGCACTTACAATTTATGTGAAGAGCCTCTTGGTTTCATCCTAATATACACTGCAGTATTTTCAGATCCATGCCAGGACATATCTCCTACTGGCCAGTTCCATGATGAGATACAAATACTCTTCCTTCTCCATCACCTGGTACAATTTGATAATGTGTTTGTGCCATACCATCTTTAAAATGTCCACCTCATTCTTTAACTGATGACTGGGGGAATTCTCCCTTCAGGAGTATTTTAACTGCCACTTCCATGTGTGTGAGTCGAGTATGGGCCAGCCTCCCTTGTCCATTGGTACCATGGTCGATGAGCTCTTTCACCTGGTTTTGTTTGATGATCTCCTCCTTGAAGGATCTGGAGTATGATTCTTTGTATTCTTCCATCCTTATGCTATGATGGCAGGTAGCAAGTCTACCTAAAATTAACTAAATAAAATAATGGAAAACCCAGAAAAAATAAAAAGAAATACCAAAATCCAAACGACAACTCACCTTCCCAACCAAAAAGTCACGAATTTAGGTTTGAATCAGTCCAGCGGGTCACCAATCAAGAGCTCCTGAGGTGGTATCTAATATAAGTTGGAGCACAGTGGTTTCCTATATATCCTGCATGATCTCTCAAAATGGAGCTATATCAGCCCGGCATAGTGACATCATAGAGGAAATGGACCAATCAGAGTCTGGGCCAGCGAGGTCAGAGAAAAAGTGGACCAATCACAGTTTGCCAGCATTGATACTTTAGCTCATAGGCTTCAAAGACTGTTGCTAAGGAATCCATGTGAGCTTGAGGTTGCTCTTGTCATTATTATGCCATTCCTGAAACCACTACGACAGTGGTCATAGTTCTCTGACCTTCTAGAAAACTCCTGAGTCTCATAAATTGCTTCTGTGGAGACACTAGCCAATAGCCTCCATTCTTGATGGACACCTTATCCTACACCTTGTTCCAGCAATGACATGGCAAAAAGGCCTCCGTCCTTTTCAAGGACAGCTGTCCTACAACTTGCTTCTGAGGTGACAAGGTCCAGGCTGGCTTTGAGCCACAATCTTCACAATTCACCTTCCTGAGTAGTTAGGATTATATGCCTGAGCCATCGTTAGGTACTTAGCTCATCTCTCACATTTGGAGAAAGTATATATATTTGTTAGAAAGGTTGATATTAGATATGTCCTCCTAGCACCTTAATTTTTTTGCCCTTGCTGTCTAATTGTTAATCTATTGATTAATGAGAAATTTGTCATAATATCATTGAAGATCACTTGTGTGTGTGATGAGTTGTGTGTGTGTCTGTGCTTTGGGAGGTTTTCTGTCTTTGTTTAATTAGAATGTGTCTTAGTGTGGACCTGTGCACTTATGTTAATTGACTTCTTTAAGCTGCTAGAACCCTGCATAGAAGGGTTCATGCTTTCAATCAAATTTGGGAAGGTTTTGGACATTATTCTTTCAAATACTATGTATTTCTTTTTTCTCCCTGTACATTATACATATATACATTATACGTTATACATACATTACATATTCACATTGTATATGTGAATATATATATATGTCTACATTTTTATATTATATATACATTTATATACATATATTTATTTTTCATATAACTTCCATTTCTTTGATTGTTTATGGTAGCAAGTGTAGTTTGATCTCAATTACTCCATCAAAGTTAGAGTTAGAAGTTTTCCTTTTTATTTCTTGCTGAAAATATGCATTTCTCAGCAAGGATATTGAAACCAGTACAGAATCAGAGCTAGCCTAGAGTTCTCTCTCTCTCTATCTGTCTCTGTCTCTGTCTCTCTCTCTCTCTCTGATTTCCTGCCTCTGACAAGTGTCTGAGCACAGGACCATTGCTTACCAAGTTCTTCTACTGTGCACTGTGATGAACTAGTGTGTGCACTGTCAAGCTCTGCTTCAAAGGCAACCACACCTGCACCTGAAAAAAGATCTGCTCCAAATCAGCCTGCATGGGTGTGTCTGCCTCTGTCTTGATGTCAGAGCTCCCATAGCTACTGGGGTGGCCTTAGTAGATGCCATTGTGCCAGGACTGTGACTGCTGACTTTGGGAGACTTAAGCACAGCCTCGTTTTTTATCCAATTTAGAGGTATGCGTTGGATCCTGTGGGCACTACCCTATTAGTGACTGTGCTAGGAGCAAGGCTAGGGGCTGCAGAAACCTCACTGTGGCCTGACTTCTGGGGCACAACAAATGCCATAGGCTTCTCTGGGCTCTTTTCAGAATATGTGGGCAAGTTCAGTGAGCAGAAACTGAGCTCAGGGGCCCCTTAAACACAGGGTAGGCAATGGAGCTGGGAGGAGCAGGGATTTCCAGGTTGGCCCTGAGTTCAAACCTCAGTACCATAAAAAAGAAGAGAACCAGTTATGTCTGGAAAACTTATTAAAAGTAGTCTTTTAAAAAATGTGTATAGTTATTTGGGCTTGAACTCTGGGCATTAACATTTTCCCTTAGCGAAAAATTACACATAAGACTAAACATTGTTTTTTGGAGGAATACAGGTTGACCCAGTGTAACAATAAGATATACAAAACACTAAGTTGAAAATGAACTTTAGAACTTTGGTGGGGTTTGGAGTTGGGGAGGGTAGTTGTGGAGGTGGGAGGGAAGAGATGTTAGGGGGAAACAAAGGAGAAGGCAACAATGCTCAATAGGAAATGTACTCAGTACCTTGCTCATGTAACTGTAACCCTTCTGACCTGCATTTTTACAACAAAAAAGGACAGAAAATGGATTAAACTTATACTATTGAGCCTCATCTCCACTTCTAGCTTTTCTTGTGTGTGTGTGTGTGTGTGTGTGTGTGTGTGTGTGTGTGTGTGTGTGTGTGTGTGTGTCTGTCTGTCTGTCTGTCTGTCTGTCTGTCTCTCTGTCTGGGTCTGGGTCTGGGTCTGGGTCTGGGTCTCTGTGTGTTTGTGTGTGGATGCCAGTATTAGACTTGAACTCCAGGACTGGGCACTGTCCTTGAGCTCTTTTATTTAAGGGTAGCCCTGTACCGCTTGGCCCAAGACTTTCCTACTGGGTTTTTGTGGTGAATGAGATAAAAGTTTCATGGACTGTTCTTGCTTTGAACCAAGATCCTGTCCTCTCAGACTCCTGAATGGCTAAGGTTATGGGTGTGAATCATCAATATATTTTAGGAGAATTGTTCTTAAGCAGCAATAATGTGGATTGCTAGCCTTCTGAAATTTGTTGGCATGCTTTTTATTCTTAGAAAGGAATTCCTTTATTGAGAGGCCATTGGTTACCCTGGAAGCTAGGAAGGCAGAGGAAATGGAATCCCCTATCTCCAAAGGCAGGACCTTTTGCGTGATGGTTGTAAGACCCTCATCTTCCTTTATTAGAGCAGATATTTATGCTAGCCTGAAGGTAACACTGTTTTCTTCATCAGCTTCGTCTTGGTTGCATTAAATAAGAAAATTACTTGATAACTCTCACCAAACTTCACCAGAGAAAGGGGGGAATGAAGCTATAAAGTGAGGCATTAGACCTGACAGGAATATACCAGAAGGGGCAAGGAGAAATGAGAGCTCATAAATGTTGATTTTTATTTAAACAAATTAGGGAGAATACATGAATATATGTTAGTACTGGCCAACTGTTCTCAAAGCTTTCTAATAAACTCGCATTTAAAGGAAGTATTTTCCTGATGCAGGACTCCTCACATTACCTGTGTAGATTCTCTAATCCTTTCACTGATCTCCCAAGACAAGACACTTTCCCTTCAGCTCAGAGCAGTGCATCTAAGATAACATCCATCTACTACTGGGCAGTGGAAGACCAGTCTAACAGCTGGTGAAGTGTAGACAAGCTGCTCTGATCCTGTTTCCACCCAATTCTAGACTTTGCTCTATAGAGTTCATAGATCAGAGGAGATGCTTGAGAATATTTCTGGATCTACAAGTGTGTGGTGTGTGTGTGTGTGTGTGTGTGTGTGTGTGTGTGTGTGTGTGTGTGTGTGTGTGTGTGTGTGTGTGTGTGTGTGTGTGTGTGTGTATGTGTATGTATATATGATTGTACTCATATGCCACCATGGGGCTTCCTTCTTCTTTGGGCTTCACAGGTGGAGTTAACTCCTTCTTCCCCAAGTCTGTTCAAAAGATTTGACTTTGAGTGCCTGAGATTCAGCAGAGGAGGAAATGATTCCTGAATTCTCAACTGTTAGATCAGATGGGTCCTTCTACATACTCTGATTTATACTAATGCTAGTGTTAATACTAACCCATGAATGGTAGTAATATCAGCTGGCACTTTTTGTGTATTTTGGTACTAGTTAGTTTTTTTCATGTATGTTAAGCAAACAATTCTCATAAGAATATTATGACATAGTGTTAAGTATAACGTGCTGTACACACACACACACACACACACACACACACACACACACACACACAAACACACCTATTTGGCAGCAGTCTTCATTATGTAAAGTGGACCATGAACTGTAGAGAAGTTCAATGGAAGCCTATCAGGGAACAGATCCTACAGCCAGCACCCTGGATGAGGGACTCACAGGGGTTTGGCCAACAAGTTGGAGACAAGATGATATAGATCCCGTGCCAGGGTTGGCTACCTTCCTGATCTGGAGGGACCCAGTGTTTGCTATCCAACGGTCTCTCACGACCTTGCCTGTCCCCACCCCAACCCCACCTAATCTTTGGCACAGGAAGAACAGTTTTTCCTTTTGGCCACACGTTGTTCTGACACATAAGATAGGCTCAATAGAATTTCCAGAGGATAGCAGGAGGATATATAGAAGATACATTAACTGAGGCCAGAAAGTGCAAGGTATTACTGTAGGTCTTACAATTGGTTAATAGTGGGGATTATTGACTCCCTGATCTTTCCCCAAGGAAGTGGAGCCTCTGATCTAGGATTCTCACAATCCTCTCTTAGATAAATAATCTAGTAGAGTCAGAAACAAAGAGGTAATTAAAAATCTATATTTAATATTAATTTTTATTCTTGAATTAGTAAAATACATGTGTAACCTGTCAATTCAAGAATCATAAAAAAGCAGATGGTGTGAGCTTGACCTCTGTCCCTCTACTGTGGCTCTCTTGCTCCACCCTGGGGTGACCACTGCTACTAGTTAGTTACGAATTCCTGCAGCTAAACTAAATGTGCACAAAGGACAGGCTATTAAAAGGAGACATTTTATCCACAGCTTCCAGAGATCCCCCAAACTGCTAGCTTAGAACAAGGCCAAATTTCTATTTACACTATGAAGATTCAATCTTCTACACTCAGGTTCACAGCCCTGAGCCAAGTCTGTGCTGGTACCACATGACTGAAGGTGATAGCTCATAATTCACAAAGGAAGAAGTCTTCAATAGTTGGAAGTCTGCACTCTGCCTTTCCCAATAGGTCCCAGTACCAGGTATGAGGACTAAAGTGTTACAAAGGCCTGTTAGAAATTACTAGTTATGCATATGTAAAGTTGACCTAGCAACACCTCATTAACCTCAAGGTGATAGTGAAGGGAGAGTTCAACAATTGTCAGATCAAAATTGAGATGGATATTATTAAGACTTTCCATCACACACACACATGATCAGGTAGTACCAGGTGAGGGAGAAGGATGAGCACCAATACTTGGTAATTGAACTGGCCACCCAGAGACCTCTTTAAATTAATGTGAAAATCATTCCATCTATTCAAGAATGAAGTTAGGAGATTGTTCAAACAGACTGTGAATAATCTGCATTACTTTAATGAAAACAGAAGTGCACACTGAGACCTTAAACCCAATAACATCATGTTGGATGACAAATGCAATGTGAAGGTCAATGACTTTGGTGTGAGCATAAGCATTACCCATGGGTGGTTGCTGAAGGACATATTTGGTACCTTGATTTTGTCCATATAAAATATTCCTGCATGAAAATTACAATGACTACACGGTAGACATCCCATGCTTGGGAATCATCTTTTGTATTTTATACAGACGGCAAATTTCCCACTTGAATATATGAATTTTAGCCGGATACAGGTAATTGTCATGGAGGTCACCTACATTGCTCCATTCACCTGTCTCCAATAGCAAAAAATATCACCTTGAAACTGTAAACTGAAGACCCAAAGCAGAGGCACACTATAGAACAAACAATGGAGATTGGCTCAACCAAGTTGAGGAATATATCCTATTTCCTGATGAGCAACTATGTAATGAGTTGAACCCAATTTCCTGCCTGTCATCTGAATTTCAATTGTCCTATGTTGACAAACCATCAATACTGAAGAGAAGTGCTACTCTTCCTTCCATTCTCTGCTTCCTGCAGAAGAACCCCTGTTACAGCATGATCACACACCATGAATCTATGGTTTCCTTTAGTTCTTCTTTCTTCATGAGGAGCAATGAGAGATGCTGGTAAGAGGAAAAAGTCCTTCCCTCTCGGTAGCTGAACAATAAGATCATAAATTCTATCTCAATTAAGAGACAGGATTGAAGGTAGCTACCAGTATTTGAAGAATACGATGCTGTGTGCAGACATAAAAATAACCTTCACAGATTACAAAGAAAGTTTTTCTGGAGAAAGGGTTCAGAGCCCTTCTATAACAAAACAGCAGTACCCAGGTTTTCAATTCATTTTCAAGCTGGGGAATTCCAGCTTGAATCCTTGTCTACAGACTTGGACACTTCACATAAAAATCATTCATTATTTTGGATGACATAGAAAATACCCCTTGTCCAGGTAGGTATTTTAATACTCTAAATTGTGGAGACAAAAGGTCTAGAATAGGTCAAAAAATTTAGGGTTTTCCTTTTTGGTCAAGGATTTACATTTTCAGACTACAACTTACTTAATATTTAAAGAAAGGATGGCTATAGGAGTAAATTGTGGTTTTCAAGTTTACTTATTGAATCTTTCAGTTATTGAATCTGGCTTAATTTGTGAGATACACACACACACAAACACACACATGCACACACACACACACACACACACACACATATATATATATATATAATATGTAGTATGTATATATATCACAATGATATTACATATTAAATACAATATATACAATTATATTTGTAAAAATATACACAATTTTGGAGAAGATGTTTCATGAAATTCTCTGCCTTTGCTTTAAGACAGCATTCTCCTCATCTCAGCTTCCTTAGAAGCTAGGATTATAGACTGGGGCTAGTGAAAAGATTTCCTTTTAAATGCTACAGAAGACCTGTCTTTAACTTCCCACGAGCACTAGAAATTGAAGATAATAGAATGACCAAGGTAATTAAAACATTTCAGTCAGTGGAAAACTTTCAAAATTTATTTTAGACAAAAATTAGGGAACAATGTTATTAGATCTATCCTTGAAAAAAAAAGATTAATAAAAAATTAAAGACAGATATAGATCCCAGTTTCAAATGTGGAAGAAGAAGGCTTATAATTTCAAGTCCTAGAATTGGTCCATAACCATTAATTAAATAAAACTTAATTTTGTAGGCAGGAACTTGTTTGTTTATCTTTTGTGTTCAGAGGAATGTCTGCATTATGTGTAAACAGACCGCTCTACAAGGTATCTTTCTGGGTCATACAGTAGTTATTACATAGCTGTATGTAGACATACAGCTTTCTAATGACTTTCCTACATACACCAACTAATGTTAATTAAGTGTCATGTAGAATAACAAACCTCAATTTTGTGACCATATCCATTCTTATTCTCCTTATTGTCCAGTAGTTTGTATCATAGTCAGCATAACTGAAGCTGGCACATGGAACAGACATGGTCTCGATGGATCCTGGCTGTGATATGGCCCCAAATATAGCAAATACCAGAATCAATGAGATCCAAGCAGCTGTCCAAGGTGCCTAGTTGTATGAATGTCCTCGGCTTCCAATGGTCTCACCTATCTCTGCCAGAGGCCTGTTAATGGCCTGACATCAAAACTTACACTGAAGTTTAACTTCTCAATGTAGCAGTGTCAGGAGGTAGTACCTTTAATAGAGGATTACATCATAAATGGATTAATGCCATCTTGTTAACTCTCAAGGAACTAACAGGATCACTGTTAACAGTTAGAAAAAACACCCTAGGTCCCTTACTCACTCTCTTTCTAGCACATGCCATGATTCCAAGATCCTACATGATGTGATGCACTTAGGGGCCTTGTCCCATGTACTACCATGCTATATAGGGTTTCCAGCCACCACTATTTTGAGTGAAATATTTTTATTCCTTATGAAGTATACAACTTCAAGGTTTTTGTTAAATCATGACAAAATGGACTGAGATGCTATACTTTTTGCTTTTTCCATAGAACTAAGGATTAAACTGAGGGCCTTTCACTTACTGGGCCGATATTTACTGCTTGAGCGTTGCATGGCTCCAACCCTTTTTTTCTTTTACAGTTTGCTTTTCATATAGGGCCTTGTGCTAACATCACTGAAGCCAGCCTCACAACCTAATCCTCCTAAACCTTTGCTTCTCAGTAGCTGGGATTACAGGCCTGTGACACCACACTTTGCCACTTAGAAGGCACTACTCTTTTGGGGAAACATAATACAGACCACTGAGATGTATGTATGTGTGTTCATAGAAATTGGTCATGGTGATTTATTCAGGACTGAGGGTGAATCTCCTGAATAATCCATATTCTTAAGTCCTTTCACTCAAAAAAATTGCTTCTCTGGGTGCTAGTGAGTCACAGCTGTAATCCTAGCTGTTCGGATTGCTGAGGTTTGAGAATCATATTTTGAAGCCAGGTGAACCAGGAAAAGTCCATGACAATCTTATCTTCATTTAACTACCAAAAAATCAGAAGTGGAACTGTGGCTTAACTAATAGAGTACTAGCCTTGAAGAAAAAAATAGGAATAGCAACTAGGCTCTGATCAAGTTTCAGGACCAGCACCCATACAAAATCTCCAGATAGCACTTGTGCTAATACAATGAAATCTTGTGCTATTGAAAGACACAATTATACTTAATGGATTATCTCTACAGGACAGTTGCATTAAAAATTTCTAGTATTACTTCATAAGCTATATTCTTTCTGAATCATCTTTTTGGCCCATTGTTTCTCTGAGAATGATGTCTTGATTTTGGAATAGAGGAGGAAAAATTCAGTGATGAATTTGGCTTCTGAATTCCTCCCCCGTCCATTATTGACCTGTTCTCTCTTTTTATTTTTTTGGCAGTCCTGGTGCATGAACTCAGGGCCTGGGCACTTCCACTGAGCTTCTTTTTTGCTCAAGGCTAGCACCCTCCTACTTGAGCCACAGCACCACTTTCTCATTATGTGGTACTGAATAATTGAACCCTGGGCTGTACGCATGCTATGCAAGCACTCTACAATTAAGTCATAATCCCAGCCACATGTTTTCTTTTAAAAATACGTCTAACCGGTTTATTTCTGGCCATCTCTGAAGCCACTGCCAGTGCTATTGATTCATTTGTTTAACTTTCGTTCACTGTAACTGGCAAATTATTTTCTACTCCATTCAAAGATTTAGGCTGGGAAGGTGGCTCAGTGGTAGAGTGCTTGCCTTGCATGCCTGAGGCCCTGGGTTCGATTCCTCAGCACCACATAAGCAAAAAGAAAAAAAAAAAGATTTATCTTTCGTTTTCTTAAACTGCACACTTCATCAGCTAAACTCAAACAATGCTACCAGTGACTGAAATTGAGGACACTTACAATAATAAATAGCTAATAATAAATAGCTAATAATCTACCTTAGTCAATGCACAACAATCCAGATGCTGGGGAAGTCTTTTATTTTCTACTCTGAGTAGCATCTAACCCCACAATATGCTCTAATAGATAACAAAATTAAAGTATACAGATGTAATTATTTCGCCCAAGAGTTGGTTATGCACTCACTTCTAAGGAGTGAGTGCAAATTAAGGCCTTTATAGGAGGCAGTAACACAAACTGAGTGAATGAAACATTAAGGAGGGTATGTTTGTCAAGGTAGTATTGGGGTATCTAGGAGCTGACAACAGTGGATGTATGATAGGTGACCAGACAGCAGAAACCACAATCTTACAGCTAGAGGACCTAAACCCTACCAGGCATCCTTTAAGCTTGGAAGAGGTCCCCATATTTCATGAGAGACTATATCCTGGTGCCCCCCTGCTAGAAACTGAGCAACTAATATAGACAAGCAACACCCAAACTATTAGCCCAAACGTGAAGCCTACAATAGTTTGTATTCAGTGAGCAAACATTAAATTTCTAGTAATTTACCACACAACATGACAAATGCATCTCTCAATGCTGATGGCTCACACCTGTAATCCCAGCTACATAGGAGTCTGAGATCTGAGGATCTAGGTTCAAAGGGATCTCAAGCAGCAATGTCTGTGATACTCATATCGCCAATAAATAGAAAAAATGGAAATGGTGGTATGGCACACTAGCCTAAGTGGAAGCCCAAGTACCAGCGCACACACACACACACACACACACACACACACACACACACACACACACACACACACACAAATTGAAAAATGAAAACATTGAAAATGACCCAGTATTTTCTTTGTTGTGTGTGAAACTCTAACATGTCTTAAACTTTTTCCTTGTGCTTGAAGAAATTTATTAAAATTCTATAACACTACCATAAAGATAGCTAAGTACACAACTACACAAATGTGTTGACCACACACTTTTTTGGGGGGAGGGGGTCTGGTTGTGGGGCTTGAACTCTGGGCCTGAGCGCTGTCCCTCAGCTCTTCAGCTCAAGGCTAGCACGCTACCACTTGAGCCACAGTGCCACTTCCTGCTTTTTTCTTTTTGCTTATGTAGTGCTGAGGAATCGAACCCAGGGCCTTATGCATACAAGGCAAGTGCTCTACCACTGAGCTAACTTCCCAGACCCTGACCACACACTTTTTATAAATAATATTACAATTGTTACTGCAAACAGAGGACCTTTCCTTTCAATTTAATCTAATTATTGGCAGAAACTGGATCTCATATCTTGGTATTTCTCACAATACTTACCTTAGTTGATATTAAACATAAAGTTCTTAATTAATCAAAAGGAAAAACTTATACTATATCTTCAGGTACAATCCTTTCTGTCATTTGTCCTACAAATGAAATTAATTTATTGCAGCACTTAAAATATTTTATGAAATTTAGTATAAGATTCTGATTAAAACTGAAAAATTTGAAGTGTTCTCAATTTCTGCTTCATTTAGGCAAAGTACTTAAAGATGTCTCTGGTTTTCCATACGGATATCATATCCAAAAATCCATCTATACCATAGAAATTAGTTCACTATAGGCTATCTATAAATTCACATAGATGTTTCTCAATTCTCTGGAGCAAAAGAACCATAAATTCTGCCCTACATCTATACATATTCTATGAGAACTTCTAGAACATTCCATTTTTCTCAGAAAAATGAAGGCTGCCAACAAACTCACTAATAGTGAGAGAAGAAAAAAGAGCAAGCTTGTGATGCCTGACATTTCACAAAAGCCTTATTCGCCTGTGGGTACACTCTCAAAGTCATACAATGTTCAGGTTTACCTGGTAAGAAAAGGAATTTCAGCCCACAGAGAGAGAAAGACACTTGGCAGGAGGAAGATAGACTGAAGAATTACCTGAATGCATATCTTCTCATGTTTCCATCCATTTGCTTTGTGGAGTTTTCCTGGAGTCCCATTGCTCACTAAGTCAGACCTGTCATCCCAGCAGAATCACTGAACCCCCAGGACTCAGGTAACACCATTGAGCTGTCTCCCTGGGGAAAAGTCACCAACTGAATGAAAAAGAAAACAGTGGATTTCACGACCACAACACACACACACGCACACACACGCACACACACACACACACACACACACACAGTACTTAAACCCAGTACTTGGGCACTATCCTTTAGGTACTACCCTTTAACTTATTTGCTCAAGGCCGGTCTCTACTACTTGAACCACACTCCACTTTTGGCTTTTTAGTCATGAATTGAAGACAAGAGTATCATCATGTTTCCTGCCCAGGCAGGATTTGAACCTTGATCCTTAGATCTCAGCGACCTGAGTAGCCAGAATTACAGGCATGATAGATTAATGCCTGGCATTTGTGACAGACCAAGGTATTGACTTCAAGCCCCAATACGAGCAAAAAAACAAAAGTAAAACCAAATTTTATAGCATATAAATATACTGATATCATATTAAAACAATATAATGAATTGTGGAGACCTTGGTGAAGGATATCAGAGAATAATTATCATTATTAGTTTTTCTGCTTTAAAAAACCTAAAATTATTTTTGTAAAATGTAAAATAACTACAGAAAACCCTGGTACCAAGGTGTATGTTTCAAATGAGACAGCTGTTCAGAACAAAGTGAAAATGCAGAGGAAAACTAAGAATTTTAGGATTCAGTGTTTACTACATTAGAAAATATACTTGATAATGTGTACCTTCAAAATATTTCAAGTTGGCTACACTAATGACACAAAAACTATTCTTCTTCTAATTAGTACTACAGATTTAAAAAAACAGGTCTACGTTATTCTCCTTATCTAGGGATGCTCTGAATATTTGATTCACTTTTCCCAAAATGACACTAAAGAAATTCAGTCGTTCAATAACTCCAATTAAAAAAATAACTACAACTTTTTATCTTAGCACTTAAATAATTATATCATGTATCTTCTTTGGGTGAGGAGTATCAGAACAACTTTTAACTTGTTCTTTTACCTTTGCTGTTGGGAAGGTGTATTTTCACAAAAGAGGACAGGGAAACACTCAGTAGGTCAACTGATTTAAATGTAAGTGGCTAAAGCTACCAGTACAACTACGTTTATTGCAGTATTGTATACCATAGCTAAGATATGGAACCAACCCAGTTGTCCCTCAGTAGATGAATCTATCAAGATAATGTGATATATAGATACAGATATATAGATACATCTATATATCTATATCTATATATAGATGTATCTATATATCTATATCTATATATAATGGAATTTTATGAATCCATCATGATATTGCCCCATTCGTTAGGAAATGGAAAGACATGGAAAATTTTTATATTAAGTGAAGTAAACCTGGCACTAAGGAATATAATCCCATGTTATCCCTTATTTGCAATAGCTAATATTTGTCTAGGACAATTAGGAGAGGTCAAAAGCTATGTACATAAGACCAGATAAGATGATGTCAAGAAAATGAGTCCCAAGATAGGGGCACACATGGTTTTTACTGTCTTGCTTTTTATTTCCAATTTTTTTATTGTGATTAAGTGGTTACATAATTTCCCTAATTTCACAGTATTGTGGGATAGTGAAGCTTAGTTAAAGTCACAAACACATTCTAACTTTCATAGGACAAATTGTCTACCATGGTGTATAACATTTATGAGTTCTATGAGCTTTGCAATACAGTTATTTCTTCTACATTGGGGGATACGTATATTTCTTTTGTTTTGCATAACATCAGCTTTTCACTCTTTCCCACTTGCTCCCTCCCTCCCATCTCTGCCATTGAGTTGCTTAGTTCATTTTGGTCAATGTCCAGTGTCGTTGATGTGTCCTGCTATTGTGTTTTTCCGTGATTCCCTCTAGTTCTGTCGTCCTCCTAGTTTCCCATCGTTGTGCACATATATACTATACATGTAATCAGCAGCATGGGGGTTATTTAGTAGTGATTCGACCAGATGAGTGAAAGTCCTTTGTTTCTGAAGCCCTGTTAATTTTGCCATATCATCTAACATTTTGGATTTAACATCCACTTATCAGAGACACCATGTGTCGTTTTTTTTCTTTGCACTTGGGTTACGTCGCTCCATATGATTAATTCTAACTCCATCCATTTCCCTGCAAATGCCATTATTTTGTCATTTCTTATGGTTACATAATATTCCATTGTGTATATATACCACAATTTTTGGATCCATTCATCTGTGTTGGGACATCTGAGTTGTTTTCATATCCTGGCTACTGTGAACAGTGCTGCAATAAACATGGAGTTGTATGTGTCCTTGTATACTGGTTCCTGTTGTTCAGGATAGATGCCTAGAAGTGGTATGACTGAGTCATAAGGTAGGTCAATATTTAGCTTTCTGAGGACCCTTCAGACTGCTTTCCAAAGTGGTTGTATAAGTGTACATTCCCACAAGCAGTGCAATAGTGTTCCTCTTTCTCCACATCCCCTCCAGCATTTGTCATTTCGCTGACATGCAGATGGTGGCCATTCTGACTGGGGTAAAGTGGTATCTCAGGGTTGTCTTTATTTGCATTTCCTTCACCACCAGGGATGATGAACATTTCCTCATGTGTTTCTTTGCCATTTTTATCTCTTCTTCTGAGAAGTCTGTCTTTAATTCCTTTGCCCATGTAGTAATTGGTTTGTTGGGTGGGGGAAGGATTTGTTTCTTGAGTTCCAGGTATATACTTGATATTAACCCCTCTTTTGATATACTGCTGTAAATATTTTTCCCAATTAGTTGGTTGTCTTTCTAGCTTGGTTACTATAGCTTTAGCTGTGCAAAAACTTTTTATTTTAAGGTAATCCCATTTGTCGAGTCTCTCTCCAAATTATTGTGACCCTAGGACTTTGTTCAGGAAGTTCCTTCCTGTGCCTATAAGTTCAAGTGTCTCTCCTACTCGGTCCTGCAATAGTTTCAGAGATTCAGGTTTGATGTTAAGGTCTTTAACCCATTTTGAGTTGATGTTGGTGCATGGTGATAGGTGGGGTCCAGTTTTAGTCTTCTGCATGTGGCCGCCCAGTTTTCACAGCACCAGTGGTTGAAGAGGCTGTGTTTCCTCCGCTGTATGTCTATGGCTCCTTTGTCAAATATCACCTGACTATAGGTATGTAGTTTTATTTCTGGATCTACTATTCTATTCCATTGGCCTTTGGGTCTGGTTTTGTCCCAGTACCATGCTGTCTTTGTTATTGGCTCCACAGTAGAGTTTGAAGTTTAGCATTGAGATCTCTCCCATGTTGTTTATTTTCCCTAGAATTGTTATGGATATTCTATTCTTTTGTTGTTCCATATGAATTTTTGGACTGTTTTCCGTATTTCAGAAATGTACGTCATTGGGATTTTAATAGGAATTGCATTGGGTTTGTATATTAATTTTGGCAGTATTGCCATTTTCAGTAAATTAAGTCTGCCTATCCAAGAGCATGGAAGGCCTTTCTATTTTCTAGTGTCTTCTGTAATTTCTTTCTTTAACTTTTTATAGTTTTCATTAAATAGTTCTTTTACATCTTTGCTTAGGTTTATCCCAAAATATTTTATTTTGGGGGAGGTTACAGTGAATGGGGTTGCTTCCTTTGTTTCCCTCTCTGCTTGTACTTTGTCAGTGCACAGGAAGGAGACTGATTTTAGTGGGTTGATTTTGTATCCTGCTACCTTGCCGAAGTGATTTATAATTTCTAAGAGTTTGGGGAAGGAGTTTTTGGAATTCTGAAGCTATAGTATCATGTCATCTGCAAAAAAGGATAGTTTAACTTCTTCTTTGCCTATACAGATCCCTTTAATGTCTTTTTCTTGCCTTATTGCTCTGGCTAAGGGGTTTGAGGAATATATTGAAGAGGAGTGGAGACAGTGGGCATCCTTGCCTTGTTCCTGATTTTAGGAGAATTGGTTGTAGTTTTTCCCCATTAAGTATAATATTGGATATTGGTCTGTCGTATAGTTTTTATTGTTTTAAGAAATGTTCCTTCTATTCCTATTCTCTCCAGAGCTTTTAACAGGAATGAATGTCATATTTTATCAAAAGCCATTTCTGCATCTGTGGATATAATCATGTGATTCTTGACCTTGGCTCTGTTGATGTGCTGGATAACACTTATTGATTTACGTATGTTAAAACTTCCCTGCATCTCTGGAATGAAACCTACCTGGTCGTAGTGTATGATTATTTTTATGTGTTTTTGGATTCTGTTAGCTAGAATTTTGTTCAGAATCTTTGTGTCTGTGTTCATCAAGGTAATTGGTCTGTAATTCTCTTTTTTGGTTGGGTCTTTTCCTGGTGTGGGGATGAGCGTGATATTGGCATCATCGAATGAGTTTGGGATAGCTCCCTCATTCTCTGTTTCTCTGAAGAGCTTGAGGAGTATGGGTATTAGTCCTTTTTTAAAGGTCTTATAGAATTCTGTTGTGAATCCACCTGGTCCTGGGCTTTTCCTTGTTGGAAGACATCTTATTGCTTCCTGTATCTCCTTGTAAGATATTGGCTTACTTATTTCCTTCTTTGCTCAGTTTGGGCAACTTGTATTTCTCTAGAAATGCATCCATTTCTGCCAGGTTTTCTTTCTTTTTTAAGTATAACTTTTGAAAATAGTTCTTTATAATTGTTTGGATATCTTGGGTTCTTGTTGTGATTTTTCCTGTGGCATTCCTAATCCTATTAATTTGGGTTTCCTTCCTTCTTTTCTTAATTAATCTTGCCAGTGGTCTGTCCATGTGATTTTTTTTCAAAGAACCAGCTTTTTGTTTTATTAATTTTACCTATGATTTTCCTATTTTCTATTTCATTAACTTCCGCTCTTAGTTTGACTACCGGGCTCCATCTAGTAACTTTAGGTTCCATTTTTTCATGTTTTTCTAGCTGTTTTAATTGCAACACGAGATTATTTACTTTGTCTGTCTCTATTTTCTTGATGTGGACACTGAGGGCAATAAATTTACCCCCTCAGGACTACTTTTGTTGTGTTCCACAAGTTTCTTTGTGATTTGTCTTCATTTTCATTGAATTGTAGGAACTTTTAAGTTATTCTTTTATTTCTTCTGTTATCCAGGTGTTGGTTAGAAGTGTGCTGTTCAATTTCCATGTATTTGAGTAATTTCTGTGGTTTGCTTTGTTAATGAGATCTAGCTTGATTCCACTGTGGTCAGATAGGATACAGGGGATTATGTCAATCCCTTCTATTTGTTTAAGTTCCTTGCATGAACTATGTTATGGTCTATCTTGGAGAAAGTTCCATGAGCTGCTGAGAAGAATGTTTACTGTATTGTTTTAGGGTGAAAAACTCGGTAGATGTCAGTTAGTTCCTCTAGAAGTATGGCCTCACTTAATTCGGTAGCTTCTTTGACAATCCTCTGGTTGGTAGACCTATCCTTTGCTGAGAGTGAGGTGCTGAAGTCTCCTAGTATTATCGTATTGGGATCTATTTTAGTCTGTAAGTTTGAGAGCATTTGCTTAACATATTTGGGTGCTCCAATGTTTGGGTAATATACTTTGGTAATGGTAATATCCTCCTATTGGATTGTTCCCTGTATTAATATGTTGTCCGTCCTTGTCTTTTTGTATTGATTTTAATGAAAAGTTTATTTGTCCGACATCAGGATCGCTACCTCTGCTTTCTTACTGGGGGCATTTGATAAGTAGATCCTTTCCCAGCACTTCACTCTGAGTTTGTTTGTATGTTTGGCTGACAAGTGGGTCTCCTGAAGGCAACAGATGGATAGGGCATGTTTTCTGATCCAATCTGCAGTTCTTTATCTTTTGATTGGTGAATTAAGACCGTTAATATTAAGAGATAGTATAGAGACATCCATTGTGGTCCCTATCATTCCCTGTTTTCCTAAGTTTTTCTTCTTTCCTTTCCTCCTGTGCTTGCTCAGTTAGACTTCTATTAATGCCTGTCTTGTTCAGGTCCCCATTCCTGGTTGCTTTCTTCAGGTTGTGTTCCCCCTCTTAGCATTTCTTGTAATGCTGTCTTAATATTTATGTATTCATTTAGTTTTTCTTTAGTATTAAAAAATTTCAGTTCTCCATCGAATGTGAATGCTAGCTTTGCTAAATATATCAGTCTGAGTTGGCAGTTATTGGTTCTAAGGGCCCGTATGGTACTTTCCCAGGCTTTTCTTGCATTCAATGTCTGTGTGGAAATATTTTTTCCCGTTGTAGTATAACTCCATTTTTGCTGCATGCAAGATTGTTTCCTTATTATTCAGATGTATCATTTTTACCAAAATGTGCCTAGAAGTGTTTCTCCTGGAATCTTGCTTGTTAGGTGTTCTATATGCTGTTATGTAAGTAAGAGGATCTTTTTTAAGATGGGGGAAAATTTCACTGATAACCTTGTTGAATATGTGCTGCCTTCCCTTGCCTTGATATTCTTCACCTTCCTCCACTCCAATTATATGAAGGTTAAGTTTCTTGGCAGTATCCGATTTCTCTTGGATTTCCCTTTGGCATAATTTACATGATTTTTCCATATCTGTGATTTTTAGGTCCAGTTGTTGCATTCTGTATTTGACATTCTACATTCCATTTCGTTCACTGTGTTAACTATGGCTTCCATTGTGGTTTGCATGGAAGAAATGGACTCATTTATAGATTCGATGTTGGTTCTCAAAGTACTAATTTCATCTCTTAGTGAGGTGTGTGCTGCCTCTATTTTTGTACTAATTTCACCTCTTAGTGAGGTGTGTACTGCCTTTATTTTTGCATGCACATCCTGTTTGATAGACGGCATCTCTTTTGATATTTCATCCCTGTGTTCTTTGAATTTCTGGTCTATTTCTCACTTTAATTCTTGAGTCATTGCCTCCAGCATCTCTTGGATGTAGCTTTTGTCTTCCATTCCTGCTTTGCTCCTACTCAGGCTCTTCCCTGGGTGGCTGCTAGCTTTTGGGTGTGGCTTGCTATCCTGGGTGTTGATAAACCTTGTAATTTTTCTCTGCAATTTTCGTATAGGGATTCAGGGATTATTGGAGACTAATCTGAAATTTTATTTTGGTCAATAGGTGTCTATCTTTGCTTGGCTTCTGTTTCTGTGCTGGTAGAGAGAGTCTGTACCTGGTCTTGATTCTGTTGGGAGCTGAGCTGGTGGTCTGACCCACATCGGGTTCTCGGCTCTCTGCTGTAGATCACTGTCAGTTCCCACCTTTAGACGGGTTGAGCAGCCTAGATTACTCCTGTTTACTCCTAGAGGTGCTCTTGGCGAGATCTAATGTGCTGGATGTACTATTTCAGTTGTTGGAGTCTGTTATGGGCTCCTGATGTTTGTTTGTTTGTTTGTTTGTTTTGACAATTGTGGGTCTGAACTCTGGTCCTTGGCACTGTTACTTAGCTATTCAGCTCAAGGCTGGAGCCCTACCTTTGAGCCACAGCCCCACTTCTAGCTCTTTCGGCTTATGTTGTGCTGAGGAATCAGATCCAGGGCATCAAGCACACAAGAAAATCTCTCTATCGCTAAGCCACTTTACCAGCCTGAGCTCCTGCTGGCAACCTGAGTTGTCAAATTCCTGGCCCAGGATATATGGGTCAGGTTCTGACCGGGTATGGGCTTCTTGTTCTGTTGCCCTGGAAACCCAGATCTTTTGCTGTCACAAGCATGTTTCCTAGGGGTTGCAGTTCCCTGTTTTGCCCCCTCTGCTGAGGCATATGCTCAGCTTCTGACTTCAGTTGGGAGGTGTTGGCTGTGTTTCTCAAGCACTAGGTCCCAAGGCCTGGTCCTGGTCCCCTGGTTGGGGCACGCCAGTTAGACCTCTGCTGCTGTGCATCCCACCTGGGTTACACAGTCTGGAGTATACAGTTCAAGTTTCTTCCACTGTTGGTTGTTGTGACCCAGCGGCACTGTTCTTAGCTTGGGTGTTTAAGCTCCCTTCCAGGGGCACTCTTGCTCCAGCCTGGAGGGCTGGGTGGACCCAACAGGCTGGTGGAGCTCTCGAACAGTTCCCAGTTGTAGTGGGTCCGGTAGTCCGGGTGTTGGGGTGGGGGTTTGGGTCAGGGTCTGGGAGTTTCCACCAGCTCTGACCTCTCTGAGGGCTATACTGTCCCCTGCAGGATATTCACCATGGCGCTAGTTGTTGTTTTTGTGTGATGTAGGTTGCGGGTTGCTGCTCTAATCAGAGTTCAGTTGAGGTGGTTGTAGGCTGGGCTGGGCGGTGGTGGCTCTGCATTTTTTCTCCTCTGTCTCTGCCTTTGTTGATGTTCAGGCCAGTGCTGCAGGATGAGCCTCCAATTTCCAGCCGAGGGGTGGCGGAGGGATCTCCATGCAGGTTCTGAGCACTTGGGTTTGTCTCTGTGCTCTCCCAATGAGCACCAGTACCTTGCAAGTCTTCTGCTCTAGTGTTCTGTGGGCAACCCTTGTAGTGTTGGGCTTCCCACCGAGTGGCTTAGGTGGCATGGAGCCACTCTGCCAGGACAGTGAGAGGAGGGGGTGGGATCTTTGTGCAGGCTCCCAGCTCGGAGGTTTCTCTGTACATCATGATCAGCGTGTCCTACACTGGTACCTCAGGCTTCTTCTGAGTGGGAGATCTGAAGATGACCCCCTGTGTCTCAAGGGACTCCAGCAGCCCCCGCCGGGCTGGGGTGGCCGTGGCTTGGTGTATTGCCCTGTAGATAGTAAAGGTTGGGGTAGGGCTCTTCGTGCTTCTGTGTCCTGAAATTCTTCCTTTTCATTCTTTCTTTTTTGTTTTTTTTCCCCCATCTCCTGTTTTTCTGTGGGTATTTGTCTTTTTGCTGTTGTTGGTCTCTTGGGGAATTAAGCATTGGAAATCAAACTCTCTTTTTGGTTGGAGAGAGCTGTGGCATTTTCCTACTGCTCTGTTGCCATCTGGGTCCCCCTTCTTGCTATGGTTTTAAAAGTATTTATAATGTATTATGTGATTTTGTGTTTCTTTGGTATGTTCTTCCTCCATGGTATAACCCCTATTTTCACTTCATTGATTCTGGTGCCCTGCACCTTGTATATAGATTTTTCTAATTTGGGGAGGGGAAGGGAAAAAAACAAAATGTTTAAATAAGGATACAGGTTGGCTCATTGTAACAATGAGATGTACAAGACAGTATGTTGACAAAGAACTTTACAACTTTGTGCATGGGGGAGGGGAGGCAAGAGTTAGATAGGTGGAGAGGGAAGGGTTGGTGGGGAAAAAATAAAGGAGGGGTTAACCATACTTGATAGGAAATGTAGTTATTGCCGTACTCATGTAACTGTAACCCCTCTATACAGTATCTTTACAATAAAAATATGTTAATAAGAGGAAAACAATAAATGTAAGTGGCTAACTTATTCAGACGGCTGAGATCTGAGGATCATTGTTTAAAACCAGCTCAGGCAGGAAAGAGAGAGACTCTTATCTCCAACAGAAAACTAAAAATCTGGAAGATGTGACTCAAGTGGGAAGGTGCTAAACTTGAGTCAACCAAAAAAGGGGATGGGGACAGAGGAAAGCATTTAGGACCTAACTTCAAACCCAACGACCACCACACATATACACAAGCAAATTTAACTAACAATTCATGTATACATCATGTGAACTGCCTAATTGGAAATGTGCATAAGAATTTAAAAAACATTTCTATTTTGAAGACATATATAATTTGTGGAGGGAAAAACAAATTATTTAAAGAGGGATAGGAGCAGGGGAGGAAGATGAGGGAGATGGGAAGGGATGGTAAGGAGAAACAAAAGAGGAGGCAAAAATGCTTGATAAGAAATTTACTCATTAGCTTACCTATGTAATTTTAAACACAGTGTACGGCATTTTCACAATAAAAATTCATTTTAATAAGATTTTTATTGTAAAAATACTGTACAGAGGGGTTACAGTTACATGAGCAAGGTACTGAATACATTTATTATCAAGTATTGTTGCCTCCTCCCTTGTTTGTCCCCTACCATCACTTTCCACCCACCTCCAAACTATACTCCCACTCCCCCCCACTTAAATTGTCAAGTTCATTTTTCAACATAATGTCTTGTACATCTCATTGTTACATGGGTCAAACTGTATCCCTACTTAAGGATTTTGTTTATTCCCTTCCTCTCCCCAAATTAGAGAAGTGTATATACAAGATGCAGGTCACTGACATCAAATAGTGAAAATAGGGGTTATACCATAGGGGAAGTACATACAAAGAAGCAAAACAATAATCACATGGTACATTATAAATACATTAGAAACAATAGCAAAAAAAATCACACACACACACACACACACACACACACACACACACACACACACACACACACACACACACACACCCGTGTCCCTATCTTGAGGTTCATTTCACTTAATACGTCTTATGTGGCTATAAGGAATACATTTTTAAAAAAAGAAAGAAATTAACACTTTATTTTATATTTGCAGAATCCATTATTATTTGGGAACATGTCATAGTGTTTGAAAACTAAGCAAATAAAGGTTGATCACAATATACATATACCTCCTTCAACTGCACACTTGTAATTTTCCCTGGGATTTTAAGAACCAGATAATGTGGTTTTCATCCTAATGCAAACCAAATGACCTCACTAGTCACAAACACATCAAGATAACAAACAAGTGATGTGTAAGAACTGTTTATTTTTAAATCCTTGCAGAATGGTCTAATTTTCGATTTCAGTGTAATTTCCCTTTTAGTACAATATGTAATTGGGAATTAAAGAATTCCAACCTGTAAATCTCTCTCTCTCTCTCTCTCTCTCTCTCTCTCTCTCTCTCTCTCTCTCTCTCTCTCTCTCTCTCTCTCTCTCTCTCTCTCTCCCTCTCCTTTTCAGTCTCTCTCATCTCTCTCTCATTCTCTCTCTCACTCTCTCTATCTGTATTTATGATTGTTCCCATTAATATTAAGGTATTAATTATTTATATAGTTTTGTTTTGTAAGGTAAACTTGGTTATATAAGAGATCCAAATGAATTTTGTTATTTTTTTGATTAACAAGGACTTCAATTTTGGAAAAATATTTGGTACATTACATATATTTATACCCAAGTAACTACTGCTGCTTACAAGTATTCTGTAGTTTTCCCCAACATTTTCAATCATGGTTAGAAATTGTACATAGTTGCCTAGCACCAGTGGGTCACGCCTATAATCATAGCTACTGATGAGGCTGAGATATAAACATTCTGGTCCAAAACGAGCCCATGCAGGAAAGTCCATGAGACTCTTATCTGCAATTAACCACCTGAAATCCAGAAGTAGCACTGTGACTCAAGTGGTAGTGCACCAGGCTTCAGCTGAATTGCTGAGGACAGCACCTAGGCCCAGAGTTCAAGCCCAGACCAAAAAAAACAAGCACAAAAACAAAAACTTTTTTAACATGGTCAAAACACAGATAAAAATTCTGGGAATATATTGGCTGGCATATTTCATTCTTACTTAAGCAAAAGTTCTTTGTGGTTGCATTTAGAAACTCTATTAGAAGATCATTTTTGCCATAGCCTCATTCTGGTTCAAGTTAAAGTGTGTGGCCAAAAAAGGAGGTTTTGTGGTCAAGTTATGAAAATTTGTCTTAAATCATCACTGTAACTGAACACTGATCTCTGTTGTTGTGAAGTTCTTCACATCACTCGATAAAGTCATCTAAGATGACACTGACATTCACTTACAGCCTTTCAACAAATCTAAGCAGTCAGACTGAGCATGGTGGATATTGTTAATATGGGATGTAGCATGCGAGATGCAAAAGGTGGATCCTGAAGGGAGGCTTCAGACCACAGCAACTCAATTGCGTTGAACTCATGGCCCTGATGAATTCATGTTGAAGACCTAACCACTAAGTTTCCAAGGTTATGCTGTAAGACAATCCCTCTTATCATGTTCTACCAATATATTTGTTTCTAGACTATAATTGTATCTAACTATATTAATCAAAACCTAAAAATCTGAAACATTCCAATATACTGGAATAAACATTTCTTTCCATCCTACACTCAGATATAGGGAGAATTCAAAAAGATGTTCTGGGGCTGGGTTATAGGTCAGTGAGTGTACTTGCCTAGCTAATGAAATATCCGGGGTTCAATCCTCATTAATACAAAAGAAGAAGAAAAATCAGATAGGAGGAAAAGCCCAGAAAGTGGAAAGTAATTCAAGTAAAACTCCTGAAACAAGGACAGACTCCCTTGGTATCTGTCAGGAAAAAGTAGAAGAAGAAAGGCCACCCCCTCCACCTGCCATAGCTACCAAATGTGTTAGAACTAGACCAATAAAACTTCAGGCAATCAAAACTGAAGAAACAAAACCATAAAGGCTGTGGTTTGCTGCAGGATATTGAGGGAGGGGAAGCGAGATTTGGGAAAAGGAAGATTGGTAATGCCACCAGCCACATAGGTAAAATGGTCAGTGACATGTTGTGTAGAACTTGGAGAGATGCATATGGGAAACAGGAGGAATTACATTGACATACAGTTGCTGTACCAGTTAAAACGATCCTTTGCAAGCTAACACCTCAGTTGATGGACATATATCTTCAGCCAGAATGTATATAGAAATATGCACATAGTTCTCAAATGCACACAACTCAGATCCAAAAGTAGGAAGAAAGTAATACTACAGAAGATAAAAAGTTCAAACTGAACCATGTGTTGGTCCCAGCTAATACATAAGGTGGCTCAGTGGTAGAGTGCTTGCCTTGCATGCATGAGGCCCTGGGTTCGATTCCTCAGCACCACATAAGCAAAAAGAAAAAAAGCCGGAAGTGGCGCTGTAGCTGAAGTGGTAGAGTGCTAGCCCTGAGCTGAAGAGCTGAGGGACAGTGCCCAGGCCCAGAGTTCAGGTCCCACGACCGGACCCAAAAAAAAGAAAAGGATGCTAATACTTTACCTCCCTTCCTTTCATTCTTTTTTTATATATTTATGATGATTATGGCTTGGAAGTGACCTAAATATAACGTGCTGGGTAGAGGAGCCTTAATTTTTATTTTGGAAGCTTGCTATTTTTATAACATGGTAATTGGATGGAACACAATCAAAATACCATAGTAACTGATCTCCCCTTCCTGGATGAATAAGCAAATGATTAAATATTAATGACAGCATCCTTGAACATATCCAAATGTACACTGCCTGGTCGCATTGGCATCTCCTTCTATGGAGCTCTCACCATTCAAACACAATAGATTTGGTAAAATATTGTTAGGTTGAGTCTTACTTGCCTTCATTCAGTCATCTTTGTATGTATCCAGTGGTTGTGGGATAAGTTTTTTGCTTTGTTGTTTGTTTGTTTTTCCTTTCCTGCTCCTGCACTTCCATTTTCAGATGATTTATTGATGACGTTCAGTAAGAGACAGAGTATTAAAACTGTCCCACTGATGGAAGGAAATATTCGTGTGAATGCACATACACAAGCACAAAACCCTTAATCCTCCTTTTGGTTCTTCCAGGGGAGGAACCAAAGGTCCCCTTCCCTTTTGGTGGGATCCCACTTGTCTTGAAAGGAGGCATCTGGCCATGATACCTGCACCTGGGCGGACAGGGACCAAGAAGATGGTCTAGGAGGTGAAGAACAATAGGCCCTTGGACAGGGAATGTTTGTAGCACTTAGAAGCTGTGTTCAAGCCCCAGTACTGAAAGAAGAAAGAAAAGGAAGGGAAAAATGAGGAAAAAAGAAGGAACTATTGTTTGAGTGCATTTATATATTATCTATACCTCATGGATAACCGTGATATGAATCTCTTACCCTAGATGCGGCCCATTCTAACCACCCATCTTCACAATAAACCTCTTCTCCAGTGCCAGAGTGTTTTGCCACTGCCAGGTGAATAGTTAGATGGAGTTCCTTTCCTGTAGTCAGGTTGTGGGAAATGGTAACTCTAACCGACTGGGATTACCCATGACATAGCAGAGATGAGCATAGCACACAGCACATGGAGAGAGCCATACTGGACAGTCCTGTTTCCAGTTTAGGGGGCCCAACCCCTCTTCTTGCTCCTCTTTCCATTCTGCTAGGTTCCTGTCTCATACCTCTCCCCATCATCCCACCTCCCGCCTCCATCCGCTGGCCCATGGTCACCCCATGTTTCCCCCAACCCACCACCATTCTATGAGCCCTACTCCCCCTTTGTGGACCAGACAACTTATTGAAGCCAGATATCCACTCAGGGCCGCATCCAGTCTCCTGATCCACCCTTCTCACTGCCACAACTTTTACCTCCACTCCCACCTTCCTGGCCCCACCCCTTCCAGCCACCACCCCTTCTGGCCTCACTGCTTTCCCCTAACTGCCTGGTCCAGCCCCTCCCTTGGGAACATATGCTTAGGATGGGGAATGTGCACATTCCCAGCACTCAGTACCCAATGACAGGTGCCACAATATTCTGAACATGAACTATGGCTGCCACAGAGAAGGAAGTCCCAGGTCATAATCTGCCCATCCTCCCTGCCTGGCTATGGCCTGGACAGCCTCAGGGCTCTCTGGTTTACCTGAGTTTGCTGGCAGTTGCAGGACTGGATATGAAGATCTTGCCTCCATCTCCTCAACCGGTGTTGCATCTTCCTGAGGGATCTTCAGCTTCAACACCTAGATCTCCATCTTTCTACTCAGTGTGGGCCCAGCTACAGACAATATCCCATGATGACCCTGATTTGAGGTAAAGGAGCCCCCTCTCCTAAACCCCTCTCTCCTAAACCCCTCTCTTTCCAGTTTCTTCTATGCTTCCCTGTGGGAGCCTCCCATCTCAGGCCATTTTCAACTGAAGTGGGCCATCTCCTCTTCCTGGAACCCAATATCCCCTGCCAGGCTCCCCTTTCCCACCAACACCTGGCCCACCACAATCCCTTGCTCCTCATCACACGGGACACCCATACCCCATTCCCTGGCCCTGTAGTGACCCTCGAACTTTCATTGGGTTAGGGATGTGTGGACCCAGCTGCCAGAGACAACCCTAGAGGACCCAGTTCCAATGTAATGGTTCCCCACTCCCACCAGTCTCCTCCTCCCCACACCTGTTGTTCTAAACCTCACCCTAAACCTGGCTCCACCCCTCTCAGTGTAGGAAAATTCATAGGTGAGAGGAAGTAGCTCCTCCATAGAAGGAAGATAGGAGCTTATAGTTCAACCCCAACCCTTCTGGTTAGCCCCCAGTAGTCACGGTTGCTATGAAGCAACTGCTGCGCCTCCAGCAGTTGGAGCTGAGGAAGATGCCACCTCTCCCAACTGGTGCTGCATCTGTTAGAGGGACGTGGTTCCCCAGGCCCTCTTTGGCTTCACCAGCCAGCTGATCTCCACTTTCAAGGTCACTGTGGAATCAACTGCTGGAGCAATCAGCAAAGACCCAGAGTCAATGTAAGTGAGTGCCACCTCTCACTCCCCTCCATTACCCTTTTCTCCATTCTCTCCTCTGTTCCTCAACAGGAGCCATCCCTGGGACATGGCTCTTAAATATTAAGTGGGCTGAACCTGTCTTCTTCTCCTCCTTTCTATTGCCAAGTTGTCCACCTGTGTCCTTCTTCCTCACTAAACCTCTGCTATCCCCACCCACACCCCATATTTCCCCTTCCCACAATCAATTGTTTCCCCTGCCCACCCCAAACCATGCTTCCTCACTCCAGTTGCTTCCTTAACCTTTGCTTTCCTCACTCCATCCTCCATCCCTTGCTTCCTCTGCCACCCATTCCCATCCTTCCCCCATTCCTTCCCCTGCTGAGTGAGAGGATGTGCATGGCATGCACATATGAAGATGATGCAATTGGACTGAACCAAGGCAAAATAATCATTGGAGAAAGAAAGCAGGGGTTCAGAGTCTTTCCTGTCTACCATTCCACTTTGTAACATGCTTGTTGTTCAGTTCCACTGCATCTGCTGGTACTGGAGCTAATATTGCTGACTCTTCAATGTCAACATGGGGGACCTCCACTTTCCTCGTGAGTGTGGGCCCATCTCGAGGAGCCATCCTGGACAGCCATGAATTTAGGTAAGTGGGGCGTAACTCCTCCCAGCTGATCCCCTTTCCCTGACCACCTTCAACCCCATTCACCTTAGTCCCCAGTGTCCCACTCTCTCTTCTCCTCCCTGTCCACTTCCTGGTTCAACCCCTCCTGTGAGAACATGTTCAGGAGAGGGAATGTGTGTGTGTGTGTGTGTGTGTGTGTGTGTGTGTGTGTGTCCACACACAACACACATAAGTGGTGCCAAACTGGTCTGAACCCAGTTGTGGTGGTTGCAGACTCAGAGATATATTCATATTAATATTACTGAGATTTGCATTACAATATAAGCAATATAGGTATTTTAAGGAATTGGTCATTCAATGCCCTAGATTCCTAATGAATGAAGAATGGAGTTTGCCCTGCCTACCCTCCCAGCAAGGGTTGTAGAGCTTCAGGATTACTTGTTTTCTCTATGTTCACTGGCATTTATGGGGCTTGAGGTGCAGCCCTTGCCTCCTTTCAACAGGTTTTATGCCTGCCACAGCAGCTGGGGAAGCCTGAGTGATCTTCAGCTATACCACATGACCTTCCTGCTAAGTGTGGGCCCAGCTGTTGGAGCCATCCTCAGAGGACATCATGAGGTAAGTGAGACCCCTGTTCTTCATTCCTTGCTTTTCCATTTTCAACTCTGACCCCTGAGGCAGCCATTCCAGGACAGCCCTATTTTGAGATAAATTGGTCCCACCACCTCTTCCCAGGTTCTATACCATCTGCCAGTCCTCCCTTCCACCAAGTTGAGCTGAACATATGCTATAGCAGGTGCCAGAGAAAGAAGGTTGAGGATGGGAGCTGCCCCATCTCCTCTCTTGGCTATGGCCTGTTTAGCTGGGGGTCCCGGGGGGTTTGTGTATTCAGAATATGTTCCTGGCTGCCTCAGGCGAATTCACAGTACCCTGAATACAGTATCCTCAAACTTGACATTCAAGTCAAACTCTATGAATTTATGATACTATTCCAAATTACTAAAATTTATTGGATCTAGAAACCAAAAAATCCAACTTGTTATTTTAGTAGCAATTGACATCATGAAAGTAGAATATTGATCAGGAATAGAGGTAAGAAAACAAGACAATGTGGGAAAATGTAGAATACTGGATGTGCGTTAGAGATACAAAAATCATATCCTAGCCAGGAGCTGGTGGCTCACGCCAGTAATCCTAGCTACTCAGGAGGCTGAGATCTGAGGATTGCGGTTCAAAGCCAGCCCAGGCAGGAGAGACCGTGAGACTACTATCTCCAATAAACCACCAGAAAACCGGAAGTGGCGCTGTAGCTCAAGTGGTAGAGCGCTCGCCTTGAGCTGAAGAGCTGAGGGACTGCGCCCAAGCCCAGAGTTCAAGCCCCACGACCGACAAAAAAAAAAAAAAATCATATCCTATAGGCTCATTTATTGAAAACTTGTCATCCTATATTGAAAGCTCAATTTACATATATAGTTACAGTTACTTTTCTTACCTATCACTTCTGATCACAAATCCTTTTATGAATTTTTATAGTACTTTTGAATAAATCACATTTTATTGTTAAAATACCTTACAGAGGGGTTACTATTACATGGGCAGGATAATGCGTACATTTCTTATCAAGTATTGCAGACTCTTCCTTTGTTTACCCTTCACATCCCTTCCCAGCCTCCCCTCCCACCGCCCCCACCCATACCTCCCCCCTCTCCCCACCCACACCAACGTTGTAAAGCTCATTTTCTTTTTTTTTTAATTTATTTTATTTTATTTGTGAACATTCTGTACAGAGGGGATACAATTACATGGGCAGGATAATGCGTACATTTCTTACCAAGCATTGCCGCCTCCTCCTTTGTTTATCCTTCACATCCCTTCCCAGCCTCCCCCCTCCCCCCCCTCCAGTCCCAATCCTCCCAACCCCCACCTCACATCAACATGGTAAAGCTCCTTTTCGAGATGACAACTTGTATTTCTCATTGTTGCAACAGGTCCACCTGTATCCTTAAACGAATTGTATTTCCCCATCTCCTCCACAAGTTATACTGACATCAAATATAGTGAAAGCAGGGGTTATATTGTTGGGGTGGGACATACAAAGCAACAAAGAAATAATATTATAAATGCGTTAGAAACACATGCATGAAAGAAAAAAACATTAAAATAAATATCTAAGGGTTTATTTTCCTAACATCACATTATCTGACCTTTTTCGCTTGACTCATACATATACTAGATATTGCAAATAAGATAAACGATGGGGCCTGTGTTTCTTTGGGCCTGTCTTATTTCGCTTAATATAATTTTTTCCAAGTCTTTCCATTTCCTAACAAATGGGGCAATGTCATTCTTTCTTATGGAGGCATAGAATTCCATTGTGTATATATACCACATTTTCTTGATCCATTCATCTACTGAGGGGCATCTTGGTTGGTTCCAGATCTTAGCTATGGTAAATAAAGCTGCAATAAACATAGTTGTGCTGGTAGCTTTAGTGTGGTCTTGTTTGTAAACATTTGGGTAAATGCCCAAAAGTGGGATTGCTGAGTCATAGGGGAGTTCTATGTGGAGTCTTTTGAGGAACCTCCATACTGCTTTCCAAAGTGGTTGAACAAATTTACATTCCCACCAACAATGAAGTAAGGTTCCCTTCTGTCCAAATCCCCTCCAGCATCTGTGGTTGTTAGAGTTGTTGATTTTTGCCATTCTAACTGGAGTGAGGTGGTATCTCAAGGTTATTTTGATTTGCATTTCTTTTATGGCTAGGGAGGTTGAGCATTTCTTCATGTGTCAATTGGCCATCCTTCTTTCTTCTTCATAGAAGTTTCTCTTTAAGTCTTTCACCCACTTGTTTATTTGGCAGTTGTTTCTTTGAGGATTTGTTGTTGGGGGATTTAATATTTTGAGTTCCAATTATATTTTAGATATGAGACCCTTGTCAGTTATATGGCTAGTAAAGATGTTCTCCCAATCGGTGGGCTTTCTATTGATCGTGCTAGCTATGTCCTTTGCCAGGCAGAAGCTCTGCAACTTTATGCAATCCCATTTGTCCAACCTTTCTTTGATTTGTTGTGTTTCTGGGTCTCTATTCAGAAATTTTCGGACTGAGCCAAGGAGACCTAGGTTTTCTCCTATTCCATCCTGTAATGTTTTCAGAGTGTCTGCTTTGCCTTGGAGGTCTTTGATCCATTTGGAGTTGATTATGGTGCAGGGCGTTATATAAGGATCTAGCTTTAGGTTTTTTTTTTTAATTTAATTTTATTTTATTTGAGAACATACTGTACAGAGGGGCTACAATTACATGGGGAGGATAATGCATACATTTCTTACCAAGCATTGCAGCCTCCTCCTTTGTTTACCCTTCACCTCCCTTCCCAGCCTCCCCCCTCCCCCAACCCAATTATACCCTCCTCCCCCACCCCCACACCGACATTGTAAAGCTGCTTTTGACATGACATTTTGTTTTCTACAAGTAGTTAACCAATTTTGCCAGCACCATTTACTGAATAGGCTGTCTTTGTTCCACTCTATTGTTTTAGCTCCCTTATCGAAGATTAGATGGCTATAGGTCTGTAGGTTCATTTCTGGGTTTTCAATTTTTTTCCATTGGTACTGATGTGTGTTCTTATGCCAATACCAAGCTGTTTTGATTACTATGGCTTTATAGTAGAGTTTGAAATTTGGTATTGATATTTCTCCAGCAGTGTTCTTTCCAATGAGGAGCGTTTTTGCTATTCGGAGTCCTTTTTTGTTCCATATGAATTTTTGGATTGCCTCTTCTATTTCCTTGAATAATGAGGTTGGAATTTTGATAAGTATCACGTTGAATTTGTAGATAGCCTTGGGAAGTATTGCCATTTTCACGATGTTAATCTTTCCAATCCAGGAGCATGGGAGGTTTGCCATTTTTTAAGTTCTGTGTTGATTTCCTTTCTCAAGATTTTAAAGTTTTCATCATAGATGTCCTTCACTTGTTTGGTTAGGTTAATTCTTAGGTATTTTATTTTTTGGGGGGCTATTACAAATGGAGTTGCTTTCCTAATTTCAGCCACACTTTTCTCATCGTTGGCATACAGAAAGGCCATTGATTTTGGGGGGTTAATTTTATACCCTGCTAGTTTGCCAAAGTTTTGAATCAGCTTCAGTAATTTGGGCGTGGAGTCTATGGGATTCTTTAGATACAAATCATGTCATCTGCAAAGAGGGAGAGTTTTATTTCTTCTTTCCCTATTTGGATCCCCTTTATGTCTGCATCTTGTCTTATTGCTGTAGCTAGGCATTCTAATACTAGATTGAAGAGAAGAGGTGAGAGTGGACATCCTTGCCTTGTTCCTGGGTTCAGAGGAAATGGCTTAAGTTTTTCACCATTAAGTATAATGCTGGCTGTAGGTTTGTCCTAGACAGCCTTTATTGTATTGAGGAATGTTCCATGGATTCCTAATTTTTCCAAAACCTTCATCATAAAGGAGTGTTGGATCTTGTCGAATGCTTTTTCTGCATCTATTGAGATAACCATGTGGTTCTTATTCTTGCTTCTGTTGATGTGATGAATAATATTAATTGATTTGGGTATATTGAACCAGCTTTGCATCCCTGAAATGAATCCTATTTGATCGTGGTGGATGATTTTTTGGATGAATTGTTGAAGTCCATTGGCCAAAATTTTGTTGAAAAGTTTTGCATCAATGTTCATCAAAAAAATGGGTCTATAGTTCTCTTTCTTTGATGAGTCCCTGCCTGGTTTTGGGATGAGGGTTATGAAGGCTTCATAGAATGTGTTCGGTAGTGAACTTCCTCTTTCAATTTCATTGAAGAGTTGGAGGAGTATTGGTGTGAGCTCTTCTTTGATGGCCTTGTAGAATTCCGCGGTAAAACCATCTGGTCCAGGACTTTTCTTAGCTGGGAGGACTGTAATGGCTGTTTCTATTTCAAAGCTTGATATCGGCCTGTTAATCTGGTTTAACTCATCTTGGTTTAGTTTTGGCATGTCAATATTTGCTAGGAAAAGGTCCATTTCTGTCAAGTTCTCAAACTTATTAGCATAAAATTTTGAGAAGTATTCCCTCATAATATTTTGAATCTTGGTTGTTTCCGTGGTGATGTTTCCCATTCTCATCTCTGAGTTTATTAATTTGGGTGTGTTCTCTCCTTTTTCTGATAAGGTTTGCTAAGGGTCTGTCAATTTTGTTATGTTTTTCGAAGAACCAACTCTTTGTTTTGTTGATTCTTTCTATAGTTTTTTTGGATTCTAATTAATTTAATTCTGATTTAATTTTAATTATTTCTTCCCGTCTACTGGATTGGGGTTTATCTTGCTGCTCTTTTTCAAGGAGGTTCAGATGTCTCATTAAATTGTTGGTTTCAGTTGTCTCGAATTTGTTGATGTAGGAACTCAGAGTTATAAACTTGCCTCTGAGTACTGCCTTTACTATATCCCAGAGGAGCTCGTAATTTGTGTGCTCATTTTTTTGAATAGCATGAACATTTGAATTTCCTATCTAATCTCTTCCATGACCAACTCATGATTCAGCAGTGTGTTGTTCAGCCTCCATGTGATACGAGACTTTCTTTGGTGGCTTTTGGTGTTGAGTTCTAATTTTATTCCCTTGTGGTCAGAGAGAATGCAAGATATAACTTCAATGTTTCTGAATTTGGACAAGTTTGCTCTGTGGCTTAAATGTGGTCTATTTTAGACAATGTTCCATGTGCTGCTGAGAATAACGTGTATTCTGATGCTGCTGGGTGAAATGTTCGGTAGATATCTGTTAAATCTAGTTGATCTTTGCAGCTGTTTAGATCTGTAGTTTCTCTGTTGAGTTTTGCCGAGTTGATCTATCTAGTGGGGAGAGTGGTGTGTTAAAATCCCCAACAATTAATGTCTTTGTAGTTATATTAGATTTGAGGGAAAGTAGTGTTTCTTGGATAAATTTGGTTGCTCCATTGTTTGGCGAGTAGATATTTAGAATTGTAATATCCTCCTGAAAGAGAGATCCCTTAATTAGTATGTAGCGACCTTCAATATCTCTTCTCACGAGTTTTAATTTGAAGTCTATTTTATCTGATATTAGGATTGCAACTCCCGCTTGTTTCTGGGGGCCGTTTGCTTGGTAGATTTTGTTCCAACCTTTAACATTGAAAATGTGTTTGTTTTTACGGGCAAGATGTGACTCCTGAAGGCAGCACATAGAAGGATCTTGATTTCTAATCCAACTAGACAGTATATGTCGCTTACTTGGATAAAGTCAGTTAATATTGAGAGATAGGACTGAGAAGTATTTGGGAGATCCTGCCATTTAATCCACCTTCATGGGGGCTAGAGGTCCTGGGTTCTTGCTATAGTTCTTGGATTCTCAGTTTGGGGGCAGTTTCTTGGCCTTTATTGTGGTCTTGTTGGTTTCTATGTGTAGGACATCTTTAAGAATATTTTGTAGGGATGGTTTGTTGGAGATATACTGTTTCAATTTTTCTTTGCTATGAAAGGATTTTATTTGGCCTTCAGTTATGAAGGAGAGTTTAGCTGGGTACAGTATTCTTGGTTGACAGTTTTTGTCTTTAGGACATGGCATACATCATTCCAGTCTCTCATTGCTTTGATAGTCGCTGCTGAGAAATCAGAGGTGATTCTAATGGATTTCCCTGTATAGATGATTGGTCTTTTCTCCTTGACAGCTTTAAGGATCTTTTCCTTGGTCTGAATTGATCCTGTTTGGATTATAATGTGATGGTGGGATGTCCTATTCTGGTTTCGTCTATTTGGTGTTCTAAAAGCTTCTTATATCTGAATAGGCCTATTTTTTTGCATGTTTGGGAAGTTCTCTACTAGGTCCCTGTTAAACAAATTTCCTAGATCATTAACTCCTATTTCTAGGTGCTCTTCTACACCCATTATCCTCAGATTAGGTCTTCTGTGGTGTCTTCCAAGTCTTGAATAGATCTATCATATTTCTTGGACTTGTCTTGGATTGTTGTATGTTCTTTCTCCACAATATCTAGGCTGTCTTCAATCCCCGAGGTTCTATCTTCTGCATGGTCTAACCTGCGGTAAAGACTTTCTATTTGTTTTTTATCTCATTTCCCCAATTGTTCAGTTTTGATGCCTTCAAATTCTTTGTTGAAGCTTTGTTCTAGACTTGTATGAGCTTTTTTACTCCCTTAATTTGGTGTTCAGTGTTTATTCTCAAATAATTTAGTTGATTGGTTATGATTTCGTTGGACTCCCATTCCTTCTGTTGGGTGCCATTCAGCATTCCCTTTGTGGTCTCCATGACTTCCTTCAGCTCTTTTTTAATGGATTCCTGAATGCCTTTAGTGATCTTTGTGTATTCTCGTCCTGTTCTCTCAATTCCTGTATTATTCTTTGCTTAGCTTCCTCACATTCACGCCATTGTTGTATTTCTCTTTCAGTGTTCTCAACGTGCTAATGCCATTCCTGCCTTTCTTTTGGAGTGGTCTCCAGCTGGTCATTCAATTTCTGTATCGGTTTTTGATTAGCTTCCTCAGGCTCATGATATTCCCGCATTAACCTTTGGTTTGCCTCCTCTCTCTCCCTATCACGCTCATACAGAATCCTTTGTATGTTTTCAATCTTTTCATTTACCATTGTTGCCAGCAGTGTTTGTAGAGCTCTCTGGGAACTCTCCTCTGGATTATTCATTATCTGTTCTGTCCCCTGATTATCATGACTTGGAGTTGAGATACGCGGACTTTCCATTTTTTTGTGTGTTTTTCCAGCTCACTCTGCTCATTTAGGATGAAAGTAACACCAGTTTTGTGCTAGAACACTATCTTAAGGCACGCCTCATTCAAAGTCTGTACTTGCACAGTCCAAAGTCTGCAGATACAATCTAGTTCATCAGATATATGTATTCAACATCAAACAATTATATATTAATGGGCTACAAACCCCAAAGAAATATTTGGCATACGAGAAATTATTATGTTGAGGAGAGATGTGGGTAAAAATAGGAATAAAAAGATGTAGGAAGGCACAGGGAGAGTTTACTTAACTAAGTCCTAATCTCAAAGTGGGAAATAGTTTGGATAGGATGAAAGCAGAGAGAGAGAAAAAAGGAAGAAAGACAAAGAGAAAAAAGAGGCAAGAAAAAATAGAAAAGCAAAAATTAAAAAATAAAAATTGTAGTGTTTAAAAATTATGCAGAATTAAAACAAAATACACAGAGAAGAAGTGGATACAATGAGCGAAGGGGAGGGAAATAATGGAAACATGAAAAATTAAAAATAAAAATACTGAAATTATTATACATGTATAAAGAGTCATAGTGCTATTAAGGAATTTAAGTCTAAGAGGTTTTGAATTGAGTATTAAATTTCTGGATTAAGTGTGTACACAATGGGGGATAAGGTCTAATAATTGACTATGAGTATATCTGAGGATGTGCAGAACAGCAATTAAGTCACACAAAGAAGAATGAAGAGAAGAAAAGGTGAAAACATTGAGGAAGAAAGAAAAAAAGATCAAATATTCAGGAGAGCTAAACAAAAAACAACAAAAAAAAATAAACTTTTAAAAAGAAAGAAAAAAAACGCACACACACATATACTCCCCAAATAAAAATTATAAGAGGAAGAAAAAATGTTACTAGAAAACAATTTTTTTTTGGTCCAGTTGTGGGGCCTGAACTGTGGGTCTGGGCGCTGTCCCTCAGCTCTTCAGCTCAAGGCTAGCGCTCTACCACTTGAGCCACAGCGCCACTTCTGGCTTTTTTTCTTTTTGCTTATGTGGTGCTGGGGAATCGAACCCAGGGCATCATGCATGCAAGGCAAGCGCTCTACCACTGAGCCACCTTCCCAGCCCTAGAAAACAATTTTTTAAAAAGGTAAAAATTAAGAATTAAAAAAATTTTAGAAAAAAAATTTTTATTAAAATGTACCCCCAAAAAAGAAAAAAAAGTTCTTTAATTTTATTGGAGGGGTGTGAAGATCCTTTATCTCCCTTGTGTCCATAACCAGCCACTTGTTGGAGTCTCTGGTCTGCTTGTGGTGTTTGATTTTCCTGTGGCTTGGTTGGTTTCTTAAGTCAGTTTGAGTAGGCAGAAAAATGCTCTGCTTTACCCAGATTTTGTGATCCTCCTCCCAGGCTAGTTCAATGGGAGGGAGATCTGCTTTGAGTATCACAAAAGAGGGAGATGTCTCTTTCCTCAAGTTTGGAGATGCTGTGATGATTCTAAATTCTGGGTGGTGTTGAGGCCTTTCAGCCATCAGTAGCTTTTCCCTGAGGGGTTAGTGAGAGACTCACAAAGCCCAGCCTGGAGCCATTCTCAGGGTTCCTGTTTACTGAATTTCAATTGATTGTCAAGGCTCCTAAAGGGAGGGGCAGCCTCTGGCTCTGTTTACCAAGTGAAGAAAGCCACTCCTGGAATTGGCATCCAGAGCTGGGTGACTTTTCCCTGGGTGGAGCTGAGTCTGGCCGGTCAGTTTAGGTTCTTGTGACCTGCTAAATGACGCTAGTTTTCTTCCAAGACCTGAGTTGGAGCTAGCAGCTCAGCCTGGCCTGTGTCAGTATCAAAGATGGAGATCTCTGGTAGTGGGGGGGGGGTGGCCTTTCCTCCTCTGCTCCCTGAGAAGGAGTGAGGATTTAAGGCTTCTACCCACGTGGAGTCTTGGTTCCTGTGTTGTCTCTGGTCTGTGAACTGCAGGATGAAATGTTTGCTCCTTGTCGCTTCTTGCTGATATTGAGTAGAATCTGCTCGCCTGCCGCATCTGACTCCTTTGTCCTGGACTCTCTGTGTTGCAGGTATGGCAGCTATGGCCATTTTCACCACCACTGCAGCCACAGTAGCATCTGCTGGCAAGTGTTTAGATCTATCTCCTTGCCTGGATTTTCCCTCTCTGTCCTGTGATGGCACACTTGGTGTGATTCTCTGGCTTAGGACTGTTCACTGGAACACTAAAACTGCTTTGTATAAGAGAGCTTGTTTAGCCTCCAGCTTCTCCTCTGCCATCTTCCCGGAACTCCCTTCCAAATTAAACTTTTTCAATCACTCTGTAATGCAGTATGGAGAGTACTCAAAAGACTAAACATAAATCTCCCCTATGACTCATTAATTCCCCTCCTGGGCAGTAATCCAATAAATAACAAACAAGCTCACATTAAAGCTACCACATAACCATGTTCAGGGCCCAGGGAAAGAGTTCAAGGAATGGGAAAAATGTTAACCCTGTTGGTATTTGTTTCCGCAAATATGAACCTTTTCACATCAGATACCACATCATTCTATTGGCAGTAGTTAGTTTAGGACTTAAATGTAGCAGGTGATAAAAGGGCTTTTTGTTGAATGTTAGGAAAAGATATAGGCAGTCCAAGAGAAGGGGGATTTTTTGTTGTTGTTGTTGGTCTTTAACTATGGGAGTGGGACCTGTTCCTAAGCTCTTCAACTGAAGGTCAGTTCTCCACCTCTTGAGCCACAGTGCCACTTCTGGTTTTCTGGTGGTTCAATGAGATAACAGTCTCAGGTGCCCCAGCTGTCTTTGAACAGCAGTCCTCAGATCTCAGCTTCCGGAGGAGCTAGGATTACAGCTGTGAGCGTCTGGCACCAGGCTAAGAAATGGGGGATTTTTATATAAAAAGTGAATCCACCTCTTCTCCTGTGTCTAAAGGTCAGATATCAGTATTAGAACACGTCACCCTCAATTCATTTCATCATACATTTGTAAATTTTCTCTTTTCCTTCATGTGGGAATACTTCAGTAAATATCAACTCAGATGTGGGACTGGATCAATTGTATGGGAATTGCTAGCAAATAAATTAAGAACTACTAAATAAAATCAAATGAGCCCCTCATTTGAAAAAATTATTTTTTTCTCTTTTTATTACAAGTCTGTGCTTGATTACTTCGTAACGTGATATTGAACCTCCTAACAGAGTGATGACATTTTCTTTCTCTTCAGTAATTGGCCTTCTCCCACATGTGGTCAAATATTTAAGAATCCAAAGATTTCCATTGATAATTCATTAAGCTGTCCTCTAAGAAAATGTGCATTTCTGGAATTTGGTCTGCTGTCTTATTCTTACATGCACAGGCTTTCTATGATTTATTTGTTCTACAAGGAATTCTATTTTCCAATCTTTGTGTGACAAATTTAATCTCTCTAATCAGTATTTCTGACCCTCTCTCTAGAGTCTCATTTCAGTCTGACTCATAAAAATATGTTTTTATCAGTTAAATGGCTCTCATCTTCTGTTATTTGCCTGACTTCATGTAGGCTGTGATAGCAGCTCTGACTGGCTGTGCTTACTGGAGTATATTTTTTAGAGGTCTAGGATTACTATTCAAGGTAGTAGCTTCACTGGGTCCCAATGATTCCCTGGCCTATACTCAATAGGTTTTTCTCCTAAAGAAACAAAAACAGCTGACGAAATTCCTGTTTTCATTGTTTCAAAATGAGCCAATCTGGCATCCTTGCAAAACCATGAATAATCCTCTCTAACAATGGTCTATCAAGATGGCTTTTCAAAGTTGACTGTGAAAAATGTTCATTTTCAAGTCACTACCATAAAACAGGTCACATCTCTGGGAGCAGAAGTTTGGAAGGAAGGATTACCTTCCTTTTTTCTCTTAGGATAGATCAAATCATAATATTCTTCAGTTGTGGTCAGCGTGGAGCACATTTTCCCAAGAATATACTGTATTGTAAAAGAGGTCCAACTATCAAAATAAAGGAGGAAATACTTATCTAGAGTCTGATTTATCTTGCTTATATTTGTTGTTATTTTCATTATTTCAAACACATGGATAATTTGTACTTGGGATTAGACAGATTTATCTTGCTTATATCTGTTGTTTTTTTCATTACTTCAAACACATGGATAATTTATACTTGGGATTAGACAAGTGACAATGGATTAATGTAATAAACATTCATTACTTTCATATATCCAATATAATACACTTAACACCTTATGGAAAATTAAATCCAACTATTGAAACAATGTGAGAAATATAAAATAAGCCTCAATATGTATTATCTGGCACACATACACCATCATGTACTCAGAAATTCAGTCTCTCTACAAATATTTATTTGGCACAAAATAAAAATTTAATGAATATGTTCTATAAGCATCATATGAAATACTGTATATAATTTTATGGATGTATATAATTTTATGGATGTCTCCTAGACAGGAATTTAACATGCATGTAGTAATCAAATTTCCACAATTTAAGCTAGACAAGAGGAGTCATACCCTCATACACTGCCTGGAGAATGTGTGGTGTGAATTTTACCACAGTGTTGAGCCTTTTCACCTAATACCAAGAGTCATATGCAATAATTTATTATTTGATGTTATGATGAGTGCTAAGTGTAGAATAAACTGAATAATTAAATTAATTCACAAAAATGAAATGATGATTTATTATTGAAATAATGATATGATTGTTTAAATTCTAATGCTTCTCAATTTTACAATTCATGAAATATATTATTAAAATTAGTTTCACTTTCTTCTTTTCTATATCTACTAAAATTAAAATTATATGTTAAACATTCAATATTAAATCAGTAATAATAACATTATTAAAATAATATATTATTAAACTGTGATTTGAATTATAGTTCTAACAAATTGTGATGTAAAAAATACTATTATGGGTAATATTTTTTAAACTTACCAGCTTATTTGCTTCCTGTGTCATTTGTTATTCTTGGTCCAATTCATCTCTTCACCTTAATTGTTTATTTTTCTATTTTATCTCTATTGTTTTACTGAGTTTGCATTTTGTTTTCCCTGTTTAGTGACTGACATGAAGGTGAAAAGGTGTATGCTAGTTTATCACTTCCTATGTTACAGTGAAACCACTGTACTCCACAGCTGTTCTACTTTTCTCTGTATAGTACAATATTTTCCCCACTCTCATCTCCTGTATTGCTGCTCTCATGTATTTTATTTTTATTTAAATTTTATTATCAAGTTAATGTACAGAGGGGTTAGATTTACATAAGTAAGTTAGTGAATTCATTTTTTTCTAACTTGTTACCACTTCCCCCATGTTACTCCCTCTTCCTTCCTAACATCCCCCAAGATTATTTCCAAAATATTGTGAGTATCTCGTTTGCATAGGTTCCCCCTTTGTCCTTTGTCTCACTATTTTGTTTATTCACCTTTCCCTTTCCTAGTTCAGATCAACATATTTACAATAACCAGGGTATCAAAATCAAATACAGTGACTACAGGGGATAAACATTGGTGGGGAAAACACAAAAGATAAAAAGAAATCACATACTACATTAAGAACAACAACAAAAACATGTCTTTGAGTTCATTTCAGTTGGAATCACCTTATAAGATCATATGTAGGGCTGGGAAGGTGGCTCAGTGGTAAGAATGCTTGCCTTGCATGCATGAGGCCCTGGGTTCGATTCCTCAGCACCACATAAGCAGAAAAAGGCCGGAAGTGGCACTGTGTCTCAAGTGGTAGAACGCTAACCTTGAGCTGAAGAGCTCAGGGACGGTGCCCAGACCCAGAGTTCAGGCCCCACGACCGACCAAAAAAAAAAAAAGATCATATGTAAGTAGATAGTGAGCTATTCTGCTCATCTACTAAGATTATCCTTGATGTACACAATAATGCTTCCCTATTACCCACTAATACCACTTCTGGGCATTTACCCACGTGACAACAAACAAGGCCACACTAAAGCTACCAGCACAATTGTGTTTATCACAGTATTATTTACCATAGCTAAGATATGATATCAACCCAGATGCACCTCAGTAGATGAATGAAGAAAATGTCACTCTCTCATACACACACACTTACACATGCATGTGGAATACTATGCTTCCATCAGAAAGAATGATACCACCTCATTTGTAAGGAAATGGAAGATCTTGGAAAAAATATTAAGTGAAGTAAGCCAGACTTAAAGAAACATAGGTCTCAGGTTTTCCCTTATTTGTAATAATTAGTTTATATCAAGAATAATCTCATGTATTTTAATTTGACATTTTGTTCTATGTTGAGCATAGAACATTATTGCTATATTGTTTGATATTATTTCTGCAAACAGGCAGGTATATTTAAAGAATTACATTAATCTCATCCATTACTGAAGGAAGAACAACTTTAAAGAGCAAACCCTACTCGGAAGAACAACTCCTATTTATTTAGCTTCATTCGGAAGAACAACTCCTACTTACTTAGCTTCATTCCTTTGTAAGGCCACTGTAGTCCCCTGTAACCTCATCTTGTACATTACAACTCTGTACTTGGTTATCCTTCATATCTACTATCTTCTACATTGTGATCTAAATGCCCTAGTGATTCCAGTTTGCTTTACTTTAAAAAAAATTCTCTCTTAATGTTTGAGGTTGGTGTGTTTGCGTGTGTGTAGTATTACAAAGATCAGAAGACAAAATTTTGGTTCATTTAGATTACATCTTTCTGGTCATTGTAAGTTGTGGCTAATGGGAGAAGTATCTTGCTATTTTAAGGATGAAACAGAACATGTATTTGTGCATGTACCAGAGTTGCTTTAATTGTGTGAATTTGAACACTTAACTTCGAAGTATATCTTGGCTGCTGTTGTGAATAATGTGAATAACAATGAACTACAAATATATTTACGAGTTACCCAGAGAGAAACAATCACATGATTGGTGAGTCAGATGATATTTCAACTTTGCATTTTTTTAGAAAATGCATACTAATTTCTACAACTAGAATACGAGTCTGTATTTTGACCAAGAGTGTATAGAATTTTCTTTTCTCCATACTCTCACCAACATTATTACCTTTTGAGTTTTATGAAAGTGCATGTTTCTAATAGGTGAAGTAACCCAGACTGGCTTTAGACTCAATTCCTCTTAGTCCAACCTCCTAAATGCTTGGAATTACAAACCTTTACCACCACACCTGGTTCTTTTGGGGTTTTTTGTAAGAGTTATAATAGTTATGAAGTAGTATCATAGTAATTTTGAATTGCATTTCTCTAATGACTTCTGTTCACTAAGCCAGCATAGAAATGGTATTAAACGCAACTTTGTAAACCCACTGTGATTTTCAGGGCTTTTTGGAAAACAGGCCTATTCAGAACTTTTGTCCATTTTTATTCATGTTACTTGTTAATCTCATCTTTAAGCTCTCTATACAAAATCAATAATTAATTCAAGGTAGTAGAAAGGAAAAAATTAAGCAACTCCTAACATTTTAAAATTTTCAATATCATGATATTGCTTAGATCACTTGAGACTATAAAACTCAATTTAGTTTGACCTTTTACAAGGCTATATTTATTTTATTTTATGTTTATTGCTCTTTCCAAAGCCTGCATGTCTGATTTCTCTTGGTTTCCTTCAGTTTCAAGTAGTTCAGATTTCAAACTGAAGAATAAATGGAAGGAAGCAAACAAAAAAACACTGTTCCTCTCATCCGATGATGCCTCTTCAAGCATGAGGTAAGTTCATCCTTCTAAGTCCCTATGATAGGGTATCAAAAGGAGAATTCATTCTTCTAGGTCTCCCTATCTTTGCAATGTAACTTAAATGATGTAAAACACAATATACTGCTCAGATAAGTTTACGTTTTATCAGTTTTGCACATTTTCATATGCGCTTCAGCTCAGTGCACAACATTTCTTCATTATTCTGTCCCTGATATTTTTACAATATCAAGACAAGATAACCAGTTTGAATTACAGCATGAGAAGTTATCCACCTGGCTTCCTTGAAAGCAGATCACAGTCAATTGATAACATTAGTTCTGGTTTCTCTCTACATGTAATGGTTTCTGTAATACATATGGAATTATATTTAGTATTAAAAATTGCTGACCAAACTCAAAGCTTATTCATAGAAACTTAATTATTTCACCAGTGTCATACCTCTTAATTCTTAAGATAATATTTGCTGTAATGCTAATGTTATTACCATTATAATGTTGGGAAAAATTTTAATTAAAGGCACTAAGTGCACGGTCCAAAGTCACACAATGAGGAAGGAAATCAGTCAAAGTTTCCAAAAGTCTTTCAGCAATACAAAAAAGGTAGGTAAAATCTCTCCATTCTCTTACACACTCAATTCAATATACATATTGTCCAAGAAATAATACCATAGCAATTGTTGCCAAGGGTGTTTGTTTTCTGCCACATTTTGTCTTCAACACAGACTGTGTTGGTGACATTGGGTTATCATGCACAGAGATGAGCTTATAAATTGAGGTCCAAAGAGAGCCAAATTTCTTCTGTTCCACATTTCCAGTTTCCTTTTTAAAAAGTAGTAAAATTTTTAAATATCATCACGTACTGTCTTTTAAGAATCCAAAAAGGAAATAAATTCACATATAATCACTCCAAAATGCTTTAAATGTAGATGATAAAACAAACACTCATGAAGTAAATTTTCTTCTACATTTAATATGTTTCTGAAAGCCTTGTGCTGGTTGGTCACCCTTGTAATCCTGACTACTCAGGATATGTACTCAGAAGGCTGAGTTCTGTGGATAACATTTGGAAACCAATCAGAGCAAAAAATCATGACATTATTTTTCAAAAATTTTAATGAACTAGAAAAGAGCATGAATGGAGATGTAGCTAATATACTAGCTCACCAAACTAGAGGGGAAAGGCCTAGCAAGACCTTAAAGCCCTAAGTTCAAACTCTGAGCACGCCAACATGCAGGCACACACACATACACACACACTCACACACTTATTCACGTCAGTGTTTTGCATTAATTTCTTAGTTAATGATATTATATGGGTATAATAGGGGAAATAAACTTTTCCATCTCGGAACATTTTTATATGTATTTTATTGTTAAAATACCATACAGAGGGGTTTCAGTTACATGAGCAAGGTAATGAGTCCATTTCCTCTCAGGCATTGTTACCTCCTCCTTTGTTTTTTCCCCCACCATCCCTTCCTCACACCTCTACAAGTACACTCCCCTTCATCCCCCCCAACCCCACCTAAATTGTAAAGTTCAACTTTCAACATAGTGTCTTGTGCATCTCATTGTCACAATGGGTCGACCAGTATTCCTAGTTAACCATTTTGTTTCTTCTTTCCCCTCCCCAATTAGCTAAGTGTATATACAAGATTCAGGTGCACCAAAATCAAATACAGTGAAAACAGAGGTTATACTGTGGGCGAGGAACATATAAAGAAACAATAAAATACATCGTACATTATAAATACGTTTGAAATAATAGCAAGCAAGAAAAAAACCCACTTGTGTACTTACTTTGGGGGTCATTTCATTTAACATCATCTTATATGGTCATGTGCCCATAGCTTTTGACCTTTTCTGCTTATCTCAGACATATATTATTTATTGCAAATAAGGGAAACCATGGGACCTATGTTTCTTTGGACTTGGCTTACTTCACTAATATAATTTTTTCCAAGCCTTTCCATTTCCTAACAAATTGGGCAATGTCATTCTTTCAGATGGAGGTATAGAATTCCTATTCTCACACACACACACACACACACACACACACACACACACACACACACACACACACACACACACAATGGAAATCAATCAATCAATCTATCTATCTATTTATCTATCTATAACATTTTCTTGATCCATTCATGTACTGAGAGGCATCAATGTTGGTTCCATATTTTGGCTATGGTAAATAATGCTGCAATAAATATAGTAGTGCTAGTAGTTTTAGTATGGTCTTGTTTGTGATCATTTGGGTAAATGCCCAGAAGAAGTATTTGTTGGGTCATAGGGGAGCGCTATGTGGAATCTTTTGAGGAACCTTCATACTCCTTTCCGAAGTAGCTGAACAAGTTTACACTCCCACCCAAGAATGCAGTATGGTTCGAATGCAGTAGGGTTCCTTTCTGGCCACATCCACTCCATCGTCTGTTGTAAAAATATGGAACACTTCATGAATTTGCTTGTCATCTTTGCACAGGGGCCATGGTACTCTTCTCTGTATCATTTCAATTTTAGTGTATGTGCTGCCGAATTGAGCACAGAACATTTTTTATATATAAAGTGTAATTGATTTTCTTAAACTAAACAATTCAACAAAAAGTAAGTTCTAAAGAATTGTTGTGAAATTTTAAAACCATGTGTTTCTTATATAAGCACACATTTATGAATAAAGTCAAGATTGGCATGTCAAAAACAATATAATTCCAGATATTTGTTGTTCAAGAGATGTGTAAGAGGAGGAATTCAATTATTCTATACAAGGCACCTCTCATAATGAACATTGAAGCAAGTGTTAAGGTTTGTTAAAAGTTTTAATGTTTTAAATATTTTTAATTTTGGGAATTTGCTTATATATATGCCAAAATTAAGACTGTATGACAGGTCATAAAACTTTTCCATAAAGTATTTAAGATTTATTGTAGCAGCATATACTACTAAGTGTGTACATTTCAGAGTTTATAGAAATTTTACTAATGATAATTTGCAAATTCTTTGTGTAAAGAAGCAGAGTGAAGAGTTAAGACTTTGTTAATTCCACAGTTTCTGTTAAAACTTTAGGGCTTCCTTACATTATAGGTTAGCGAGGAACAAATGATGATATAAGCCATATACAGATGAGATGAGCCATAAATAATAATCTTAGTGGGAAACTTTAAAGACTACTCATAGCCTATAAAACTCTTATTGAACATCATAATCTTAGGCAGTTTTAAATGTACAGGATTATGAAAAAATAGTAAAACCTAATATGTAGTATACTTCAAATACTGGAAACACTGGTAATTGTTTCATTTTTCATTTTATTAATCATTAATATTTAATTATTGGTTTTGTTTATTGTAGCATTGTTTTCCTTGTTGTAATATAATACAACTTTTTGTAAGTCGTCATTAGGAGGTACTTTGAGAATGTTACTGGGATGGCCACACCATGTTTTATAGGTGCATATGAATTTACAAAGAGCAAAATTAAGAACAAAATACTCATTAAAATTTTTCTCAAGTAGAGTCTGAACCAGGAGTGTTAAGTGTCCACAGCTAAAATCTTAGCCCTAGGCTGAAGCAGCCGTCTTACAGAGTTGAGGACACAAAAGTTTTTGTTGGTCGTGGGGCTTGAAATCTTGGGCCTGGGTGCTTTCCCTTAGCTCTTTAGCTCAAGGCTAGTGCTACCACTTGAGCCACAGGACCACCTTTGTCTTTTTGTACTGATGTGGTACTGAGGAATCAAACCCAGGGCCTCATTCATTCTAGGCACGCACTCTACCACTGAAAACCCTTCGCAGTTCCTGAGAAAGTGTATTTTAAAAAGTCATCTAAACAACATTTGCTTTCTGCTTTGGCTTATATAATGATATACATGAATATCTTTTTATATTTTTGTGAATTGTCATACTTCTAAATTTATATTAATTTCAGCCACTTTATCCTTTTCAAAGTCATGAAATATCTCTAAGAATTTGTTTCTGTAAAGACTGTTTTTGCATTTATAATTTCTTCTGAGTCACTTTTATTTTTTTCAAAATCACTTTATATTTTATATTGACGGGTTTTCACACATCAAATGCCTTCAAATGTATATATGTATTAAGGTTTGTATCCTGTCAATAAATGTGTAGAACACAATTATACCACTGACAAAAGATGATTTGCACTTCATTTATGTGCTTTTGGACTTGGAGAGTGATTTTAGGTGTGTCAACACAAGTAGAATCAGCATGAAACAAGCCAGCATTTCTTCATTTAAGATATAAGGAAAGGATACAGGTTGATCCATTGTAACAATAGGATGTACAAGACACTCTATCAGAGGGGGATGGAGGGAGGAGTTGAGGTGGTGTAAAGGGAAGGGATGGTAGAGGAAAAACAGGAGGAGTTAACAATGCTCAATAAGAAATGTTCTCATTTCCTTACTTGTGTAACTGTAACCCCTCTGTACAGTATCTTTACAATAAAAGTATATATTAAAAAGATACAAGGAAAATTTCTGTACTTATGGGAAGTTATATTTGTCATTCAATATCAGCAAGGTATTGTTTTTAGGATGACAGGCATATTAAAATTTTGGATACTCAAATTCTCTACAAAAATAAATATATTATTTACATTAGAAACTGCCCACAATCTAGTGCAGTGTAATTGCTATGAGAAATTTTACCGCATTCTAGGTTTGTAATGGAAAGTAAATGTATATGCAATATCAACAGATATGAATTTTTTCAGATAATTTTTGTCTGCATTTTGTGGATGGAATTGGGAAAGCAATTTTAAAAAGCACAAATTTCATCACCAAGAGCTGTCAGCAAACCGTAACAAGTTTCTAATACATCAAAATTGAATGGTTTGGAACTCCAAGAAGTACTTGAATTGACACATTATCAGAAAGTGTAACCAGGCAAGCACTTTTGTTTTTAAATTTTTTGGGGGGGTCCGGTCGTGGGCCTGAACTTTGGGCCTGGGAGCTGTCCCTCAGCTCTTCAGCTCAAGGTTAGCACTCTACCACTTGAGCCACAGAGCCACTTCTGGTTTTTTTTCCTGCTTATGTGGTGTTGAGGCATCGAACCCAGGGCCTCATGCATGCAAGGCAATCGCTCTACCACTAAGCCACATTCCCAGCCCCTAGGCAAGCACTTTTAAGAAATGCAGCTACTAGATTTCTCATTGAGTGCTTTCATAACACTTTGTGAAATACAAGTCAGAACCTCATTGGAGACTAGACAGTTTTCCCTCACCTTTCTGTCAAGCTCAGTTATTATCAATCAACATATAGCTAATCTTGAATAATCCTCTAATAAGAAAATGTTGATGGAGTGTTTATATGCAGAAAAGCTCGGAACGCTAACTTTTTCCAATTGGCCTGAATGGTTGACCCCCACCCTATTATCCCAAGTCCATACGGACTCCAGGCATAATTCCAGGTATGTGTGAACTCCTTTGATGTGCAGGTAGGGCAATCCACCTAGGCCCAGTTGTAAACATCCCATCTCAGACCCAACTGAAAGTCCTCCATCTTTCTTGACCTAGGGGCTTTTCATTAACCTCTACCTCCTTGATCAGATCTCCTATAAAACACTGATCCTGTGCCAGCTACCTCACACAACCTCAATCCTGCTGGAAGGTCTGTGCCCCTGGCTGTTCCTCAATAAAGAGTCCTTTCTGTTGGTGATCAAGTCAGGCCTATTCCTTTTCCATTCTCCTCCATTTTCCTAACATATGGTGCTGACACCCAGGAGATAAAAAGCACCAGGAGTAAGTAGGTGCCCTCTGCCAAGGGGCCACCCACCTCCTTGCCACCTCTCATGGAGCCTTTCTGCTACCTTCCTCCTCCTTCCAAGGCTTTTCTTCATCAGAAGCACAGAGCCCTCTGAGCTTACTTTGGGCTAAACAGACACCTGAAAAACCTCCCAGCCTTTGCTTTTGTAAGCAGTGCAAGCAGTGGATGGCCACGCTGCTGTGGCTTGAGGTATTATTGCCCCCCTGTGTAAGCTCAGAAAAGGCCTTATCTCTCCCCCTATTCTCTATCCTTTACCCTGTCCCTGGATTCTGATCTCCAGGCAGGAGGCTCTTCACTGTTTGACTGACTTCACCCAATACCTAAAAGCCTTCAGGACAAGGTAACTAGCCCGGTCTGTGGTGTAGGCACCTGACATGGACCCCAGGAGGGCAGGACTCCCTCCCTTCTTTCTTGTCTGTGGGGTACAGAGACTCCAGAAGTCTCTTCTTTCCTTATACCCTGATACCCTTTAATTAGGACCTTTGGGGATGCCCTCTCTTAATTATTGGGATCCATCCGTCTGGCTTCCCAAAGCCCCAGCGGTGCCTGGAGCATCAGGACAGGCTCCATAGTCCTACCAAAATTTCCAAATTGTCTCCCAAAGACACCCCATTGGCATGCCTGCTGTCTAAACTTAAGACTTTGGGCTGACTGATTTACAGTCATAAAAAAACAAAACTGACTTGTTTTTATTCCAAAATCTGGTCTCATTACCATGGCACTGCTGACCTAAATTCAGAACCTTAGGTTTTACTCTTGCTGATTTAAACAATTCTCCAATGAAACTGGGAGGAGTCTGAGGTCCCCTAAAACTAAGCCCTCCTCAAGCTCTGCTCCAGAAAATCCTCACTTTGCTTGTTCTGTTCGGTCCACCAAGTCCTTCTCTGACCTCCACTCCAGAGGGCTCCCTCTCCACTCTCCTGCCTTGCTCACCAAGCCCTTCTCTGCCAGGAGCCACCCAACGTTTCCTCTAAAAAAGTAACTCCTTATCTTGTAGCAACTCAATCTGTCTCTCTCCCCCTCTCCATTTCCCTCTATCTCTCTTTTCTTTGATGACCTCCATCACAAAAGAACCTTTTCTCCTTCCTTGCTCTTCTAACTACACTCTTGGTATTTGCAGTTGGTCCATATTCTCTAGGCTAAAACTGTGTCTGTTTCAAGCAAACTCCTTTTGCTGACCCCAGTCTCTGTGCCTGCCTGTCTGCATGCTTGTGTAGCTGACACAAGGTGGGGGTGGGCATAGGCCTCCAAAGGTAAAACAACAAGCTATGAGTCCTGTTAAAAATCCTTCTAAACAAACCCCTCCATACTTATACATTTCTCAACCCTCTTCTATGGCTAATACACCTTCTTCCCTTCCAGACCATAATTAAATGGTCCTCTGGTCTGGACATTTCGTTAATCTGTTATTGACTGAGGCTGGCTGACAAACACACTGAGGACAGCCTCTGTCTTTTGCTGCTCTCTCCCTTTACCACCCTGAAATCCCTTAATAGAAACAAGCCAATCCTTCTTCTCGTAGGGACTTAGACAATAATACAGTCCTTTCCTCTTTCCTGAGTCCACTCACTTCAAAATCTAGATTCTTAATTTCTTCTCTAAGTGGCTACCGAAGAAAAATCCCTCCCTCTCACCTCTTCCAATAACTTTATCCAATTATTCAAACTACCTTTTCAGTAACTTCATTATGCCACATCCTCCCTTTAAATATCTGCAGGTTAAAAGTTCTATCTTTTCCCCTTACAAACCTGTTCAACCACCTCCTCCCCCAATTCTATCTACATGCCTTGGAAGCTGAACCTAGCAAGAGACAAAGACCACATGATGGGTTTTTCTTCAACCCCCACACTTCCACCAACCTATCTCCTCTCTACTCTTCACTGTTCTAATGGTTAAAATGTTCAATTTAAAATATTAAACCACCTCATCACCAAAATTGATTTAAAGGGTTCCTTTTCTTGTTGTCAATGTTTGTTTAAAGGTGGAAATTCTGTTTGTCAAAATTTGCCTTGCATTTTGTTTGGTATTGCCTTGAACATGTTTTTTTATCATATTGGTCAAAACAATACTACTTTGCCATTGGAATTCCAAAAAATCTTATGGCCTATTTTCATTTTTTTTAAAACATACGTGCCTTAAAACGTTTGTTTAAGTGTGTGTGTGTGTGTGTGTGTGTGTGTGAGAGAGAGAGAGAGAGAGAGAGACAGAGACAGAGACAGAGACAGAGACAGAGACATACAGAGAGAGAGACAGAGCACGTTCAACATAATCTCATTATAATACATAAAAACTGTGTAAAAATTATCTTCTTGTAATTCTTGGTAGTGATATTTCTCAACAAATGTGCTGTTTGTTATAAGAAAACATCTGTTTCAAGGGTAGTAGTAAAAGTAGTGAGACCCAGTTCAGCTCCTAGCCAGCTGTGAGGATAAACACCGGTAAGGAGGTAAGAATTTTCTAAAAATGTTTGTTCCACATATTTGTTTCTGTCAGAAAATTTGAGTATGTGGAAGATGGTATGAATATTCCTTAAAAGACAGTTTATGAGTAAAAGTTTGTATGTAATTGTTGGCTGTGATTTACATTAAAACTATCATGTCATTCTCTATGTCCATCTAAAGTCAAGTGTCTTAACCAATCTTTGTATAAATTTGTAAGCAACAAACAGGAGATCTGACAATTCATCCGAGGGACAGATTCTGGCCAAGATCTTGCTTGGACTATTCTACCTCCACCATGGTAGATTGGACTTCTGACTGACTCCATCACACACAGCTGATTCTTGGTAAAAGACTGCTTTAGATTTACAAAAACTAAGACTCCTGGAAAACTCTCTGGAAACCTTTCCAAGCCTGACCTGAGAAAGCCAGCTGCATTGTTATGGTGTTAAAACATGTGTAGGCCAGGACAGCCTCTTGTAAAATTGGTTATCAGGTTTTCCAGGCATCCAAGCTGTGCTCAAACTCTCATCCCATCAATTGAGTTTTGTCATTGTAGAGTTCTGGCAAGTATTTGTTGATCAATTCTTGACAGGATGCATGTAAGCTCTACTTGTTCCTATTAATTTCTGGTTGCTTTAATTGGAAATAATAAAAGATTTTTGTGGCACATATTGCAGTTCAAAGCCAGCCTGGGCAGAAAAATCCCTCTGAGACTCTATAATCAGCAAAGAGCCAGGCTGGAAGCAGGCTCAAAAATTAACGATCCAAAGGCTAAAAGTGAGCTTGTGACTCAAACTGCTAGCTTTGAGCTGAAGTGCTCAGGGAATTCCCTCAGGCCTTGAGTTCAAAGCCTATATCTAAGCCACAAGCACCTACACGTCCAGGACAAAGTGGAAAAGAATAAGAGGAGATGATGTCACATCAGCCACTTCGTGCCTACCTTTTCAAAATTAACCAGAGCCAAGCGGTCAATAGACACAAGTTGAGAAGCTTGTCCATCTACTGTCTGTATCTGTCTAACTTCTAACTGGACAGGAATTTACATTCTTGCCTTTGTTACCTGCTATTGATAGGAAATGATCAAGGTCTCACACCAGGCCCTTAACTTCTCCAATCCAGGCCTAACTTCTGACTGGTTATGGGCTCATGATACAAATGGAACATTTATGGCTTGTGCCCAGGGTTTGTTTTACTGTGTCACTCATATGAACTAGTCCTGCCACCTTGTCAGACTTTTGACTGATCTCATCATTTTCAAGTTTCTCTCTAACAGGATAACAGTCCTCACTCAGGATCTGGGACCAAGTCAAGGCCATCCTATTACTGCAGGCAACCAGAGGCTTTGCTGACACTGCCCTGGATCCAACACAGACCTGAAAGACCCCAGCCCCAGTGACTCCTTTAAACCCTCATGCCAGCAGGAAATAGCCAGAAAAGACCATGATGCCCCTCCACATTTTATACTCCTTCAGGGTTACAAATGATGGGAATCTGCTTTGTTCTCATAACTCCATGATACTCCCACTCATCACAATTCTTTTTATGTCTCAAAGACCCTATATGAAGAACTTGCCTCTCACCTCTTGGCCCTAACATTCTATCAAGATGGAATATGATGAATTGACCCCGACCCTATATCCCGGGTATTTGTGAACTCCTTTGAATTACAGGAAGGGCAATCCACCTAAGCCCAGCTGTACACATCCCATTGTGGTCCCAACTGAAAGGCCCCCACCTTTCTTGACGTAGGAGCTTTTCATTAACCTCTACCTCCTTGCTCAGATCTTTTATAAAAACCCTGATCCTGTCCCAGCTCCCTCACACAACCTCCAAACCCACTGGAAAGGCTGTGCCCCTCACTGTTCATCAATAAACAGTCCTTGTTTGTTGATGATCAAGTCCATCCTATTCCTTTTCCACTCGCCTCCATTTTCCTAACAAGGACCATCTGTATTCTATGGCCCAGAAGTGAGAAAATTAGGTAAGCATATATGTAATTTTGATTCTACCCACATCAGTTATCTATCCAGACCTGTATCAAAGTGAGAGGATTTTAAAAGAATTTAGTGATTTAAAATTTAAAATTAAATGTAGAATGAAATTAGTTCCAATGCATTACTTTAAGATATTTAGAAACAAGTGAGCAACCTAAAGGTCAATAAGACTTTTTTATTGGAAGGGAAGGAATAGTGTTATTTGGTTCTGTATATTCTAAGTAATTGGCAAAACGAATTTACAAAATAAAATTTACATTTGCAGCAGATTTGACACTTATTAATTTTTGTATATTGAAAGGAGCACAAGCCTCAAGAATATGTCGATGCAATCCTCTAATTTATCTCTAAATGCTTATGCTTCTGGTCTCAATATTAAAACTTCAAAAACTTAATTTTTAGCTAGTTGTGCAAAGGGATTTCGTTTCATCATGTCAGTGTTGAAGAGAGTGTACATGTGCATTTCAATGTACAATGCATCTGGATCATTTTCACACTTTCCATTTTTCTTCCTTCACTTACCCCAATCCCATTTTCCCTTCAAGTTTCCTATTTATATTCTCACATATGTACATTGAGGGTTATGACTGCATTAGTCAACCATTTCCATCTCCATTCTTCTGCCCTATTCCCATTAAGCCCAGCTCTCCCTTTTAAAACTTGTTTCAACTTCAGGGTATTTTGTTAAATTTCTCTCCCTTTGGCATTTGGCTTTGGGCTTGCCACATTCTCTTCCATGTTTGACCTACATAACTGAAGATATTTCTCCACATTTCTAATCTCTGAATGGCTGAGATAGGTCTCTTTTACTATAACCATTCTGTCCTAAATTCAGAATTGTATTCCTTCTTTGGTAGTCTGCTCATCACAGGGAAAGCTGTAGAACTCAAGGCAAATAGGGTGGAAAAGTGTAGTAGTGGAGGTCATTAGACATTGATGAAGTAAACTATATAACTCATGAGTATAGATGCAAGGGAGGAACTGGGAGAGAATGAGGGAATGGAAGACAGTGTATGAAAGGAAATATACTCATTAACTGACTCACATAATTGGAATCTCTCTGTATATCACCTCTGTTATAACAATTAAAGTCATTTGAAAAAAATTCCTCCATGCAATGTGCTAGCCTAAACTACTTCCTTTGAAGAAAATCTACAGCAGTTAGAACAACAGTTAAATTTATTAGAAAGAAAATACAATATTTAATTTGAAACCGTATCACATCAAATGAGGTTAGGCCAAAAAAAGAAAATAGAGTCAGGAAAATCTTTTTGTTGCTATTAACTGTCTGCAGAGAACTCTGAAGTTGAGCTAAAAGTGGAAATGCTATGAGGTGGCAAGTCCACCCTGACATCTCAGAATGCTGAGAGCTGGCCACAGAAGGGTTAAAACAGACAATTCTTGAGAGAGTTAAGAGACTGGAGTGTCACACTCCTTCCTTAGTGCTGGAAATGCTGAATTTTCAGTGCTGTTGACCTTGAAGGCAAAGGTGATGTGTATATCAGGTCTAGACATTGTCTGGTTGCAGTCTCCTCTCTCAAAACAAGGGAAAAAAGTGTCTTTCACAAACTCTGTTTCAGCTCTGATGGTAATATTAATATAGATGCTTTATTTATTTTCTTGGTCATGGGGCTTGAACTCTAGGCCTCAGTACTGTTCCTGAGGTCTTCAATTCAAGGCTATTGTTTTACCAATTGAGCCATAGCACCACTTCAGTTTTCTGGTGATTAATTTGAGATGAGTGTCTCAATGACTTTCCTGACCCTGCTGGCTTTGAACTGCAATCCTCATTTCTTTGCCTCCTGATTAGCTAGGATTATGGGTGTGAGTAACTCGTACCTAGCTAGATGCTTTATTTTTTTTCATGTATCCATGGTTACTTGCTCTATGTAAATTCAAGGAAAAATGTTTGATTGTAGAGACTCAAGGCCCAAGTGCTACTTAGCCTTGGGAACCCAGGTTTCACTCTATCTCTCTTTTATATTTATTTTTTTTTTGCTTTTTTCTGCTTTTTTATTGTGAAAATGCTGTACAGAGGGGTTATAATTATATGGGCAAGATAATGTGTACACTCTTATAAAGCATTGTAGCCTCTTCATTTGTTTCCCCTTCCCATCCTCCCTCCGCCCCCCCCAACCAAACCTCCTCCCAGCCCAAAAAAGTTGTAAAATTCTTTTTCGACATAATGAATTGTGCATCTCATTGTTGCAATAGGTACACTTGTATCCCTATTTAAAAGATTTGTTTTTTCCCTTGCCATACACAAATTATACCAACAACAAATACAGTGAAAGTAGGGGTTATATTATGGGGGAGGGACATACAAAGCAACAAAGAAATAATCTAATAAATGTGTTAGAAACAATTGCATGAAAGAAAAAAAAACATTTGAATACATATCTTAAGTTTCATTTCCCTAACATCAACTTATCTGGCCTTTTCTGCTTGACTCAGACATATACTATATATTGCAAATAAGGGAAACCATAGGACCTATGTTTCTTTGGGCCTGGCTTACTTCACTTAATATAATTTTTTCCAAGTCTTTCCATTTCCTAACAAATGGGGCAATGTCATTCTTTCTGATGGAGGCATAGAATTCCATTGTGTATATATACCACATTTTCTTGATCCATTCATCTACTGAGGGGCATTTGGGTTGGTTCCCTATTTTAGCTATGGTAAATAATGCTGCAATAAACATAGTCGTGCTGGTACCTTTAGTGTGGTTTTGTTTGTGAACATTTTGGTAAATACCCAAAAGTGGGATTGGTGCTCAAAAGACTCCACATAGAGCTCCCCTATGACCCAGCAATCTCTTTTTCTTTATATATGTGTTTGTCTGATTTTCTTTGGCTCCAGATTAATATATAACTATGTCGGATTATGGTTAACAACAATTTTCCTCTACAATGGTAAGAGAAATGTCCATTTTAAGAGACATATCAGCAAAGTAAAATTGATCAATAAGAAAAACTGGTTCCCAAATAGAGCATTTGAAGAAAAAACGAAGAGATAATTGGAGAGAAGAGGAAATGAGAGAAAGAGACAGAGAGAAAAAGAGACAAATTAGAAAGAAGGACGTAAAGAAATCTAATAAGCAGGAAACAGAATGAACAGAGAAAACCATAGAAAATTAGTCTTGTAAAGATACCTTAGAATCAGACAGACAGATTTCTAGAAAGGCCACAGATTATATTATCAAACATAGGCTAAGAATCAGGTAAGCTAAGGACCATGGAACAATCCAAAAACTATGTAAGGACAGTAATTTAAGTACACACACCTTTCTCAGTCCCCTACCACATCCAAAATTGTATGGGATCACATTATTTCAGCAACTCTTGTAAAACTTCATTAAGATAGTTCAGTGTTGCTCATGAGGATGTGATCTACTTGGTGTCATTGAATCACATAACAAATGTTATCACCTTTTCTCATATCAGAATAACAGGACACAAATGGAAACAGATCTGCACTCAACTTAGAATATAAGATTTTATAATTACTTAATCTACAAGTCATCTTTATCTGATTTAGAAACATGTTCCTAAAGCTGAAATTGTTTTTGTCCTTTTCAAGCCTGGACACCCTTAGGGACATAAAATGCAATGTAAAAACATGAGAAATAAAAAAAAAAAACACCTCACCAGAGATCTTTTCATTCTTTCTTGATGTTGACAATGATCAGAAGATTCTGGAAGCATGGCTGGGAGATTGGCAAATGAGGTAGTCAGGAAAGAACCTCTGTGATTTAGCCCCAGATTTTCCTGTTGAAAATATTCTAAATGAGCTGGAAAATCATAAAGCCTTCTGGGGAAAAGAATTTTTTCTGTGTCAAGTAGAGCATTAAACTCTTCACTAAAGGTGAATCCACAATCTATTAGTTGGTAGATAGGATAAAAGCAATTAATTTCTAGGTTAATATACATATAGGATTTTTAAAAATAATGTTCCCACAAAATAAATGAATAATTGAAAGAAAAAACACATCCCAACTTTAGTACAATTAGTTATTACTGAAATACAATTAGGGATGTATGAAGTACATTTTATTAATGCAAAACTATCCTAAGGACTCAATTTAGAATTTGTGCTCTACCTCATTCATCAACAAAATTAATAACCATAGAACAATGTATGTGAATATTCCATATCTGTTCACCAAACTCATACAGGAAAAATGCATCCAATAGATATTTCTTGTTATAATTTCAATTATGGTTGTCAAGTATACAAATATTTTTCTGTATACAAATACTCAGAACAACCTTGTGCAATGCTGCGCAATTTGCCATTTAACCTGCTTTGTCCAAATGGACATCAGTAAAAAAGATATAAACACCAGTTTGAGAAGTCCCTCACTTTCCTAAACATTGATATGAAAAACTATGGCGATCTTGCTGGATATACACGATTTAATAAAGACACACCTTAAAATACTAGTAATCGGAGTGACACAATGCCAATTAGCCACCTACATCCAAGGAAGGAGAACACTAAAGTCTAATATGTTACTTAAACAATACTAGCACAAAATACTAAGGTGAGGACACCCCAGAATCTAGATACATAAAAATTAAAACAAATAAATAGCTTTGTCATTTTATATTTTCAGTTGTTTTATTACACAGGAAAAGCTATTATCCACAATTCTGTATATTTTAAAATACAATATTGTGGAATGGAAACTCATAATATAAAATTAAATGAACTTTACATTGACATTTACCAAAACTGAAAATCTACTCTGTACACATCAGTTAGGTTGTTTGTGTTAGGAAAGACAATATGAATCATTTAAAAGCAATGTTTACACATTAATATTGGGTTTTTCTACATCACCACGATGTTTCTTCAAAAAATTTAGAAAGAGGGCTGGGAAAGTGGCTCAGTTTTAGAGTGCTGGCCTTGCATGCATGAGGCCTTGGGTTTGATTCCTTAGCGCCACATTAGCAGAAAAAGCCAGAAGTGGTACTGTGTCTCAAGTGGTAGAGCACTAGCCTAGAACTGACAGCTGAGAGATAGCCCCCTGACCCACAATTCCGGCCCAATACTGGCAAAAAAGAAAATAAAAACAGAAAAATAATTTAAAAGAATTTATTGTAAGCTGTGTCTATATTCATAATGCTTGAGGTCAGGAGTATTATAGATTTCAAGGTGGGATATTTTATTTTTGCTTTGTGATTTGGACTATTTTCATATATACTAGTGATTGAACATACCTCCTTAAAATTTCAAAATTTTCTATTTCAGATTATTTTATTAAAATATAATCTTTATTTAAAAGATGGCATTGTAACTGGGCTATGGTTGCTTAATCCAAGTTACCCAAATGTCTGAGACCTTAGGATCATAGATTGAAGACAGCTGTGGGAGGAATGTCTGGGAGACTCTGATCTCCAATAAATTACCAAAAATAGTTGCCAGTAGAGATGTGACTTAACTGGTAGAGCATTAGCATTTGGCAAAAGAAGCTCATGGTCAGTGCCCAGGCATTAAATTTAAGAAGGAGGACTAGCACAGAAAAAGTGTCATTGGATTGTATTAAAATATATTTTACCAATTGTTTCAGAATACGTGTTTAGGAAGTCTCATTTTAAATGGTGTAAAGCAGGCTCATTATTATACTGGAGAAATTGGCATTTGTCCATAACAAATAAACCAAGTGGAGTGTAACCCTGTTAGTAACAATTTAAAAGTTGCAAACACAAAAGGAAGTGCAGAAGATAAAAATTGGTTGAACATGTTTCTATAAGATATTTGAAAGGAGTGCTTATGCTTCACTGACTTCAATTCCCAAAAGGAATTTCCAAAGTGAAATACTTCTTTGAGCAGATTGTGACAAGAAGGATAACATTAGGTAAAACTTCAGAATATGTAAAACACATACAACCTTGAGCAAAATACATTACTTCAAATTTTCTTCAGTAACTTTTTATAAGACCAGAGATCCCTGACCAACACCTCCAGAACAGGCAGGAAAAACCAACATAATAGATCTAGCATTAACTCTCGGGTCTTCATCTGGCCCACAAAAGATGGACGGAGTCCAAGGAAAGGTAACTGTGGCCGCTAGCCCATTCCCCAGCCTCCCTTAGCAGCGGGGAGTCAACTCAAGCAGGAAAACTCATTTATTAACACAGTACAAGTAGTTTTTAAAGCAAAAATGAGCAGCTGGCATTGGAGGGGAGGAAGAGGAACCAATCACTGTCAAGGTCATACCCTATCATGCACCTAAGCTTCCATGGGCTGGTTACGCACAGAACATACAGCAAATTGGGCTCTGCCCACTCAATTCCTTCTCAGCACCATCTTTGCTACCCATGTGCTCTACAGATTCTGCCTTTTTTGTTTTAATGGCAGACCCACCTCCCAGTTAGTTATCATTTCCCCTCCTTTGTCAAGGTTATTTTAACAGGATTACATTGATAAGGATAGCATTGGCCACTCGGGAGGTTCAAGGCAAGTCTGGGGGTCGAGGTTTGCCAGACAAGGATAGGGAGGGCCCTTGTTCATGATCCAAGAGCCCGTCCTAGTTATCTCACATACTTACCTAGAACAATAATAAACATCAGTCTGACCACCGTTAGAAATGCCTGAAGCAGTTCAATTAATTCCTGGGCACATATAAAAGTCAGTATCTTGTAAGGTTGTTCTCTTCAGAACATAGGAACAGCCTGGGTATTGGGAGTTCCACACATGCAGCATGGTGAATCCTCGTGGGCTCCCACACTCAGGCCATTCTACTATATTCCAGAAAAACACGGAACATTTAAAACAAACTGAAGACATAGCAAACCAATCCTGGGCACATGGTGTCTTTAAAATGAGCCAGTTCCTTGTACATGCCTTTAATCGAGCACAGGGTCAAGATGACCTTTGAGCTTTACTGTCAGCTCCCAATGGCTCCCAAAATCTCTCCTGTCTTTGTTTAAAGAAGCGAACCCCGCTGTATTAGGTTGGGTGGATCACATTGTCTGCCTTACCCGTCATCGGGAACTTCTTCAGAGTGAAGCGGAAGGCCCTGTCTTACGTTGGTCAGACTGACACCCCCTCTTACCCATCTCTGGCCGTGATTCCTCTCGGGGGAAATTCATTCACTTGGAGCTTGATCTTATGTAAATGTTTGGCTAAGCTCATAAGAGTTTTGCAGTGCACGTATCATGCAAGGAAAGCATAGAAAAACCATCAGCAAATGCATTACCAGGCCAAGCAATGTCATTAGCAGTCCTTTAACATTAGTCAAGGATGGAATAGCAGTCTGCCTCTTCAGAATCCAGAGGTGGGGCCTGTTCTAATCTGGCTATTTGCCTGTGGGGTTGAAAAAGATCTAAAGACAAGATATTTGATGATTTCTGCATTGCCACCACTAATCACTGCCCAGGTCACCCGTTGAGGTTGATGCAGATTCCATAGGGCCATATCCCAGACTGGGAGGGTCAGGAGAGCCAACAGCTGGAGTATCACCATCTGCAATTGTTAGAGAACACAAGAGATTCTCAAGGTCTGGTTGCCCTTGGGGATGGTTAGTAATTATCTTTCTGGCTTTCCTCTTTTAAATACAAGCCTTGGCCACCATAGCCCTTTTTCTTTCCTTGTTAGTTAGTTTATCCTTGGGTATCCTCCTGTACAGAGGAAATGGGTAAAAACTTAAGGTTCCTGGCAGGGATCCAAATGGGGACTGTCTCCCCTTTGGGAAAAACACATCCAAATCTCCTGCCCATGGCGTGGTCAGAACCTCTCCATTGTTGTGTCAGGGGGTCCTTCCACCTGACTTTCAGATGGCGCTTAGGGTTTAGTTGTTCCCAGTGCTTCTGAAATCTGGATTCAGTTGCCCCTTTTGAAAAATTGAAAATATTAATGGTAAACAAATCTATCTGTATCTGTATATGGGGGCTAACTCCCCTTATTTGTTTTAATAATTGATCCTTAAGACACTGGTGATTTCTTTCTATAATTGCTTGGCCTTGGGGAATATAGGAAATTCGTGTAGTATGATTAATATGCCATTTGTCAAAAAATCTGACATTGCTTTACTAACAAAACAGTGTCCATTATCGGTTTTAACTTGTGCTGGTAGACCCAAGGTGGCAAAGCATTGAAGAAAATGTGCTTATGAATATTTAGTTATTTCTCCTGTATGTGCTGTGGCCCAGCATGCTCCTAAGTAGGTATCTATAGAGACAAATGTATATTTAAACTTAGCAAAGGCTAGGAAATGAGTAACATCCCTTTGCCAGAGGACATTAGGTTTAAGGCCTCTGGGATTTAACCCTGGTGGTTGTAATGGGGATACTTTTAAGAAGGGCTGGCATGTTGTACAGGTATGTACTATCCGTTTTATGTCCTTTACAGGAATCTGAGGAAATCTATGCTGAAAACCTCTCCAATTAATGTGGGTTAAATCATGCAAACAGGTAGCCTCTTGTAACTTTAATGGTTGTGGGCCAGTAGCTAACTGGTCTACCAAATTATTGCCTAGGGATAAAAACCCAGGAAATTTTGAATGCTCTCTCAAATGTTGAATATGAATAGGGGCTCCCCGCTCTTCTAATAGGCTCATAAGGGTAACCATAAGAGGGGAAATAGGGTTTTCATCCAGCTTAATGTGTGCCTGGGGAATACAAGGGAGCAAGTTAATCATATATAGGCTATCAGATTACAAATTAAAGGGCTTTTGAATGTCCTGAGGGCCATAATTATGGCTAGCATTTCTTTATATTGTGCTGACCCTTAAGAAGGCTGAAATCTTTGTTGGCTTGGGGTCTTTTGTTGTTCCTCAAAGTCTGCATACACAGAGCCTGCTTTTCCTTCATCAGTAAAAACATGGAGGGTGCCACGAATAGACATAGGGGAAAATAGAGATGGTATTTTGAGGGGAAGTCGACATAACATGACAGTCCATTTGGATGGCCCATAATGGCAGTCAATTTGGCCTAGAAACCCCTCCAAGGAGAGAGCAAGACGAGCATTGGCTCGAGCGAGCCACTCAACATCTGCCATCTGAAAAGGAAAAACAATGAAGTGAGGGTCAAGTCATAATACCTTTGGGCTTGGGTCCTTCCCTTGACAATAGCATCTGCAAGTTGGTCTGCCTGAGAGTACACCTGAGGTGTGCCCCCAAGGGGAGTGTGAACCCACTCTAATGGCTCCCCTGTTTGAGTTAAAACTGCAGAAATCAATGTAACACCTGCAAACAACCAAAGGGAAAATGGGCTCAAAAATAAAATACCTCATTAGGGAACATTTATCCAGGGCTTTTTGGAACTGCAAAAATATTGCCCAATGGATATTTGTAATTGTAATAACTTCTTGGGGTGGCCTGTCTTTTAGTAGAGCAAATAAGGGCACAAGACTATCTTTAGGGACAGGAACCCATGGTAACAGCCAATTGATTTCCCCTAAAAGACTCTGAAGTTGGGTTAAGGTTAGAGAGGCTAGAATATCCAGCAAAGGCTTAAGGGGTCTGGCCTGAGTCAAGGTAAAGTGGGTTCCAAGCACCTTAACAGGAGGTACCTTTTGAATTTCAGTGAGGGCTATGGTAAACTCCCTCCCCTTTTAAATATGGCAAGAACCTGGGCCAGAAGGCCCTCCAGGCGGCTCAGGTCTTGGTGTCCAAGAATTATATCATCCATGTAGGCATAGGCAAGGGAGGTATCTGAACCCAGAACAGGCCCTAAAAGTGTGGCCAAGTATTGTTGGCAAAAGGCTGGGCTATTGGACATTCCCTGTGGCAGCACCGTTTATTTGAACCTCTGATCAGGCTGGAAAAATTTAAGAGAAGGGATGGAAAAAGAAAACTTCTTGCAGTCATCTGGAAGCATGGGGACAGAAAAAAAAAGCAATCTTTAATATTAATCACAACCAATGACTATTCTGAAGGTATAGCAGGAGTCCAGGGCATGCCTCTTGGGAGCGTTCCTCCTAGCTCCATCCTTTCATTTACCTTAAGTAGATCTTGGAGCATATGGCAAGCCCCGGAGACTTTTTGAATAACAAATACAGGTGTGTTCCAAGGATTCATAGAAGGGGCTATATGCCCAAAGTTTACTTGTTCCTCCACCAAAGGGTGGATGGCTACAAGTTTAGGTTTGGTCAATGGCCACTGTTCCACCCAGACAGGGCTTCCAGGCTTCCAACTGATGGGAGGTACTCGGGGAACAGTGGCCTTTAGGATTGGGGGGTGCACCCAAGCGGTTCCCCTATGTTCTTCTCTGTAATTATGAAATTTAAAAAATCCTTTTTCTTAACTCCCTCTAGATCCTGTGTAAGCCTTTGTGCTTCTTCCCCATCCAGGATATCATCACAGAAAGCTTCATGGTCCATAATGACCACAGCATCCATTTGTCTTAGCATGTCTTGCCCTAGTAAATTGGCAGTGAGGCTGTTTGCTACTAAAGGGCATATCTTTCCCTGTTCTACATCTGGGTTAGTCCATTTCATAAGGGCAACCATCTCTTTGGACTGGGAGTTGCCCCCTACCCCCAAAATAGGGGGCCCAGGTACAAGCTTCCAATCCAAGGGCACTTCCTCCTCCCTGAGTATGGTTTGATTTCCCCCCATGTCAATTAAGCAGTGAAACCTCTTTCCTCCTATGAGAATACTTATTTTAGGGCTTAGTCCTTCCACTAGGGGGACGGTCCAATGGGCTTGGGTCGTCCTGCTGCGAGGCTGCCTGTGCCTTGCAGCAGAGGGGGTTACTCCTTGAGTAAACAGGGCTGGAGGATGCCCCTCCCCTAGTTTAAAGGCTTCTCATCTAAATCAAACTTGGATCAACAATCCTTTTTCAAAAGGTATCCCTTCCTGCACCTGGGGCAGGGTGTAGGGGGCAGTTTGGTCCCCCCCCCAGGGCCGGTTGGAGGGGGATTGTTGTAAACAGTCCCTCTTAAATTGCCCCTCCTGCCCATAAGAGACCCCTCCCAGATGGTCTTTGGGTCCCTTGGCCCTGGGCTGCCAGCGCCTGGGTAATAGCCTCAGTCATTTCAGATGTCTGAGCATGTAAAGCTAAAGCTAATGATTGGGACTGGTGCTGTTGCTGTCCACATTCTGGGAGGCCACCACCCATCTGCTCAGGGAACTCTTTCTCAATCCTGCGCAGGACATGCGGTGGTCTGCATTCATCCTTTCCCAGACCAGCAGCTTTACAAACTGATCTCAGAGGTTCCCTGCTGGTAGCTTGCAGTGAATGCTCTGTTGGACTCATTCTATAAACTCAGCTAGAGGCTCACCAGGTTTTTGCCTCACTCCTGCTATGGGGGTCTCAGTGGGCCCATCATCCAGTTTGTACCATCTGGCTAGTCCTGCCTGCCTCACCTGGTCACAGTATGGGCCAGGTATTGTGGCCTGTTGGACACCAGTGGAGTACCCTTCTCCAGTCCCTGTTAACATGGCATAAGTAAAAGGTATTGCGGGTTGAGGCTGCCAGTTATTCTCCACTCGCACTCTACATTCCTCCTTAAAGAAAGCACACCATTAAATCAACTGAGAACTGGTGAGAACAGCTTTGGCTACATCCAGCCAGTCCTTATGGACACATGGGTGATAAGCAATGTCCTGTAATAGGGTTTGGGCCCAAGGAGAGTTCGGGTCATCCTCCACCACTGCCTTGTAGAGCTCTTTAAGATCCTTAGCTTCCCATGGATATCATTCCAAGGGCCTGTTTGCTCCTGGTGCCAGATTGACCAGATACACTTGGGGATGTAAATCCTGTGGCCTAAGCTCCAGGCCCCCAGGTGGCCCTTCCTTTCCAGGGTAGGTCTCTGAGTAGGTTACTTCCCCAGCCCTCAGCTCCTACATGGATCCTTGGTAGGAGTCCAAGTCTTGCAGGTCCCTCTCACATGTCCTGTAGGGTGTCTTACCCTATTCCCCCCCACCCAATCGGGGGAATAGGGAGGGAGCCTACGACTATCAGGGGGACCTGAGTCAGAGGGGGTAACTTTCACCCTCGTTTTGACTTCCACTGTGCATGTCTCAGTGCATTCTCCCTCCAATTTGACCCATTCCTTTTCCTTCTCACATCCCAAGTCCTACTTTACTCCTTCTAGGCCTAATGTTGCCTCCTCCTCCTTCTTCTGTGAGATAGCATTACCCATAGTAAGGGTTTCACTTACCCTGAGAGACTGTTTTGCCTTGACCGGTGTCTTTTCCTTTTGTGCCCTACTTGTGGCGCCAGATGTCGGGTATTCGTCTGTCCCACAAAAGACAGACGGGGTCCAAGGAATGGTCAGTCCCCCACTAGCTGGTTCTCCAGCCTCCCTTAGCTCGGGAGACAATCAGACACAGCAAGGAGTCAACTCAAGTGAGGAAACCTCGTTTATTAACACAGAGCAAGCAGTTTTTAAAGCAAAAAAGACCAGGTGGCATGGGAGGGGAGGAAGAGGAACCCATCACTGTCAAGGTCATACCCTATCATGCACCTAAGCTTCCACAGGCTGGTTACGCACAGAACATAAAGCAAATTGGGCTCTGCCCACCAACTCCCTCTCAGTGCCATCTTTGCTGCCCATGTGCTCTACAATTAGTAATTCTATATATGGCACGATCAGGATTAGTTTGAGAGATCACATGCCAGAAACGATAGTGAGAATAGGATTAAGGATTAGTAAATAGGCAGATACTATCATTTGTGACCGTTACTCCTGTACACCAAACCACAGCCTCATGTTCCCGCTGATAGTCTCTGGCTTATTCTTAAACCCAGTTCTCCTCCACTCCTAAAAGTTGGTCTAAACCTTCCAGCAACACGAAATGTTTGAGAATGTTAGAGGAATTTTGTGTTTGGGAAGTAGAACCAATTTTTGCTTAAGGTAAGAAAAGCTAAAAATATTTCCCCCTTCCTGTGACTTTCTGCATCTTCTCATTAGGACTTGTCAGAGTTGACGAGGTCTGTCCTTTGAGGAGGTTAATTCCTTTTCATGGGGTGCCCCCCTTCCAACACTGGTAGGCTTCATTGCTACAAATACAGAAAAAGCACACACTACCATAATATGTACAACTGTCTGTAGTCACAAGGTCGTGTACAATCATGTATGTACTCAATCAAGGAGCACTAAGAAGGCTAACAAGGCAGGAGCAGAAAAGACACACCTGTAGGAGAAACAACACAGAATACCAAAATAAAATTGCAATCTAAGAAGACTCCAGGCAGACACACAATTCACAACATCACTAGAATTGTTACCATGCTCATGTTACAGCTGGGCAAAGTGAATAAATTCACATGGGTTAACAACAGAATCTCTTGGTCATGGAGTTTAAACAAAGCTCTTGGCTCTCTTAGTCTGGAGAACCATTCAACTTACTCTCAGAACTTCAAGAGTCATTTTCAGTTGTCTGTATGCACATAGTCTACTGACAATGCAAACTCATGAACTGCAAATCATTAACCCCAGAAAGGAGTAACACATGGAGTGTAGACTCAGGTCCTACACCCATCTTAGGGTTCTCACCTCACATTATTTCCAGAGCCTGAGATTCCTTCAAGTTACAGTTGTCAAGGTCCACTGAAGACTGGCTGGGCACCTGCCTCGCTACTCCAACTATGAAGTGCAAAACTGTACTTCATAGCATTTCCAGCAGCAACGAGGGAAAGAAACGAATTTACAGAGTGAAAACAATGGTGGGTGAAGAGGCGCACATTAAGTAGGTTCTGCCACCCCATACTTCCAAAAAAAATCCCAACCCTTTCAAAGCATCTGTGCTTCAATGGACACTACAATTCCCACAATGTGATAGGCTACCCTAGAGGAAGTTGGTCTTACATAGGTTGGACCAGTGTCAGACTCTAAGTCTGAGGAGTTCCTTGATGCATAGGGAAATTTATCTCCTAACTGTGTCAGCAAACATGAGTTTCTACTTTAAAATCACCATTTGCCTCTTGAAACATTGTGAGACCAATCAGATAATGGAAATATATTGGAGAGAATTACATAATTTCACATTTTAATTCTTAGTTATGATAATGTAATTGTGGTTATGAGATTGCATTGCTTTTGCTTCTGTTTTTGCTTACCAGGTATGATTTGCTGACTGTAAATTGCTCTGTTTTTTTTCCTTAAAATTTAGAATATCTTCCATCGCATCTTCAAAAGGTTTACTGACACTAAACTGATTCCTTGACAAATTTCACCTGTTCTAATATATATATATATATATATATATATATATATATATATATATATATATATATTGAACTCAGTTATTGAACATAATAATTTTAGTTAATTCTTGTAATTTTCTAAATAAAAAATAAGGTGAGGTTTGGGAGCCAGTGGTTGCTGCCTGTAATCTTCGCTGCTCAGGAGGCTGATTTCTGAGGATTGCAGTTGGAAGCCAGTCCCTGCAAAGAAGTATATGAGACTCCTGAGACTCTTACTCCCGTTAACCATAAAAAAAAACCAGGGGTGGAGCTGCAGTTCAAGGGGTAGAAATCTCGCTTTGAGTAGAAAGCTCAGGGACAGAACACAATCCCTGGGTTCTAGGCCCAGGATGACATAAATAAAAGATAATGTTATCTTCACAAAAGATAATTACACTTTTTCCTATCTACACAGAAATGGACATTTCTATTGTCAAATTGATTTTCCTTGCAACTCCATTTCCTTCAACTTACAAGTGGTAACAGTAGATAAGGATATCTTGTTGCTGATTTTAGGAGATTAGTATAGGAATTTTCACCATTAGGTAGGATATTGGTTATCAACTGTTCTTTTTGAAAAACAGATATTTTCATTAACATATTTTCAGTACACAGGGTAGCCTCGTGGTCACAGTTTAATGCAAGAATATAATTTATTTCATTGACCTCACTCAATCATACTTCCTCATCCACTCTCCTTCCTAATATAATTTTAACCTACTTCATTATATTGTTTTTGTAAATGCTTTTAAAGAATTTTGAATGAAGGGAATAAACATGATCAACATTGTTACTTGTATGAGAATAAAACAATGAAACATGTCCAAACTATTTTACATCATGATGAAGGGAGGGAGGTGTACCAAATAGAATACATTATAAGCATATATGAAAATGTCATATACGAAATCCTACATATATAACTGTTAACACTTTCTTTTGTTCCTGTTTGAAGTGTCTTTTACCTTTTTTTCCCCTCTGGAGTTGCTCTCTACCACTTAATTCCATTATTTTGATCACTTTATTAGAGATTATTTTGGATTTTACTATCCAGCTTGATTTTAATCCCTGGTCTTCAGATCCTATCCTACTGACAAGCTAGTATTACAAGCATGAGCCACCAGCATATGAGTCTACATGAACTTTATAAATGTACATTTTAAACCATTTTCTCTCCCTCTGCCACTGGGGTTATCTTCCAATAGCTCTATTTCCTGTTTAGTAGTAGTAGCAGTAGTAGTAGCAGTAGTAGTAGTAGTAGTATTAGTACTAGTAGTAGTAGTATAGTCCTTAAAATCTGTCTATTAAATCTGAAATCGGGCTTCTCTCCCAATAGATATGCTTTTCCATTGTGGTCACACTTACTGACTATTTGCATATCTGATCATTGTTAATAAAATAGAACGTGTAAAGTAACAAAGAATAACAACTGTGGACAGAACTCATTTATTTCTCTGGTTCCACTAAGTTAGACTATTATAGAAAAGTTTACTTTTCTACAGAGCTGTTCCAAGGACCAAATATGAGTATGTCCACAGGCTTTTCAGGGTTTGCCTAGCAAGGTGCTGCTTCTTTGGCCTTCAGCACACTGAGAAGTTCCACTAATATTAGCTTATTGTTGTCTTGTTTATGAGAGAAATATGGGAGCCTAAGATGAGAGATACTTGTTCCCAACCTTGGAAGGCAGAAATATGTACAATTATAACTAAACGGACGAGAGGCCTCTGTGCCTCTCTCCAACTGCTCTGTGGAATTTCTGTCCTTTGAAGAGGGAGGATATACGTGTTGTGTTTTAAAAAATTATGTTCTTTAAACATAAACATAAAAGCTCTCTAAAAACTCAGATATCTTACTAGCCTTTAGTATTTTCTTCATTTGCTGTCTATCCTTAGGTTACTTCCAGACTATAATTGGTAGTTGTTATATTTTTTAAACATTGGGGTATGCTGCATGCATTTTATCACAATCACCACTACTAAACCACTGCTGCACTCTTTCTTTCTACCCTAACTCAGATGTGCAGGTTTGAGTCACTCCAGGGACAACAAGTCTGACTAGAACATGTCTGATTTTGGAATTTCATATGCCAGAGAACGTATAATGGTCCCTTAACTTTTGCTATTGTGAGATAAGCTACATGGCCTATTTCTTAAATGTGTTTTTCGGTCCTCTAATCCTACAATACTACATGACACTGAATGGAAGATTTCTTCATATTGGATGAGAAAATATTTGAAATGATATTGCTTAAGTGGAAACTTACAGGGTCTAGTGGAAATGGAGATAGGACTGATACAATGGTTTTCTAAGGTCCCAATGGAATAATCTGTTTTATATTCAATTTTTTTCCAATTAAAGTACACACACACACACACAATAGTCTAAAAGTGAAAAAAAACAAGAATGATAAATGATACGTGGGTTGTGAGAGAACAAGGAAGGTAAATTTGGAGGTAAATGAAGTTAGCAACTGTGATGGTTAATCTTGAGGATAAACTTAATTGAGATTGATTTGATTGTGTTTAGATGCACCCACCTAACTCTGGGTGTGTTTGGGGGGTTTCCAAGCAGACTAACTGAAGCAGATACGCCTCCTGCACATGGGTGGCACAGTCCCATAAGCTGGCTTTCCATATGGAATTAAAGAGGAGAAAAGAGAATCCTCCCATGGAAGCACTCCTTCTCCCTCTCTTACTCCTTCCCCTTCTCCATGTCCACCATATTCTGCTCTGCCATGACTGCCTGAAATCTATGACACTGAGCAAAATAAATTCCTAAGATATTTCTGTCAAGTATTTTGTCATAGCAAAAAAAAATTCATGATTAACACACAACCGAATTTTCCACTTCTACTTCTTGATTGATTGATTGATTGATTGAGCCCTGCCTAGAACTGGAGCTCAGTTGTAAGCACTGTCCCTGAGCCTAATTTGCTCAGTCAAGGGTAGTGCTCTACCCCTTGAGGAACAATGCCATTTCTAGCTTTTTCTAAGTACTTTATTAGAATTAAGAGTCTCATACACTTTCCTGGCCAGACTGGGTTAATCCACCATCCACAAATCTTAGCCTCCTAAGTAGCTAGGATTACAGGCTTGAGCTGCTTGTGCCTGACCACATTCCACCCCTTCTTCCTTCTTCTTGGTTCTTCCTCCTCTCCCCTCACAACCTTCCTCCTCTACACCATGCTAAATAAGTATAGGCTTTACCACTGAACTGGACAACCAGCCATAGGCTGCCATCTTTACTCAATGAAATAAAGAGTTGACGTCAATGGGTTGATGACTGTATGCTAGGCACCAACCCACCTTTTTCTTTGTGAACTTGGAAATAAACCTATGAGATAGGTAATCATTATCTTAGTCTTACAAACCAGGACACTGGAAGAGAACTAATGATTTGCCAGGGCCAGCATCACAAAACTTAAATCCTGGTCAAACAAACATTTCAATCCAATTTCAGTAGTGAAGATCAGACTCAGACCCAGGCACTCTCCTCACTAGACAGCCATGTACTTAGTCACACCTCTGGGCATTCTTGATTCCTTGTTAAAGGAATGTGAGGGTAGGGGATAACAAAAGCCACACATTAATGGAGTATTATTTGAAGGTGAGTTTTGCAATTGGAAAGTCCAGGAGAAAAGTCCCAGCTCCAGCATTTACTAACGTTTGACATCACATACAAGTAATTTCAAATTGTTTCCTGTGTTTCTGTATCTGGAAAATGGAGATAATCAGAACCCCTTCATTCATGAAGGAGCAATTCACAGCAATGTGTAATTGGCTCAGCTGCAATCCTAAGTACTAAAGAGGCTGAGATCAGAGGATCAAGGTTCAAGGCAGTCTGAGCAGTAAAGTTTGTGAAACTTTATTTCCAATTAATCATCAGAAAACCAAAAGTAGTGTAGTAATTCAAACTGGTAGAATGCTAGCCTTAAGCAGAAGAACTGAGGTACAGTGCTTGGGCCCTAAGTTCTAGCCTGACAACCAAAACCAACAACAACAAAGAGCAAGTTCCAATCATTTGTTTAACATAGTACATTGAGGCTGAAATCTGAGGATTGAAGTTCAAAGCCAGCCTAGGCAGCTAAATCTGAGAGTTTTATCTCCAATTAACGTACAAAAGCCAGAAGTACAGATGTGGCTGAAATGATAGAGCACCAGTGACAGACAGCCACTCACTGCTTTTTCTTCAACCTTGCATAAGTCCAGCACAAATGGCCCAACAGCAGATGTTTGTTGGTGAGAAACTGAATGAGTGAACACTAAAAGAGGCCTCGCCTCCTCCCATCTTTTCATGTCCAGGCCCCCTCTGACTGCACTGTTATCTGTTCTCTCATCCTGGGAAAATAACCAGAGCATAAAATGTGTCATATGAACCAGTTATAATTGTACACTTCAGTAGCTTTAAGTTTATTCACATTTTCATGCAGCCTCACTGATACCAACCTCTAGAACTTTCTCAGAATCCAACCTGAAATTAAGCACTTATTAAACAGCACCATCCATCAATCCATTTCCCCAGTCTCAGGAAACCTACCATTCTACTTCCTTTCTCACAATTTGACTGTTGCAGATCTCCTGTGAGTGGAGTCATGATATTCTAATGATAGTGATGGTCATGGTGTGTATGTCTATGTGCGTGTGTGTGTGTGTGTGTGTGTGTGTGTGTGTGTGTGTGTGTGTGTGTGTGTGTGTGTGTGTTCATGCTCATGCACACCCCAGTGTTATTGCTTGTACTCAGGTCCTGGGCAATATCCCTGGCATCTTTTGCCATTTCTACCATAAATTCACATTAGTTTTCTAAGGTAGTTAATTGGAAATGAGTCTCATAAAACTTCAATCCTCAGCTCTAAACTTCTTGAATAGCTAGAATTACAGCCTCGAGCCAACAACACATGGCTAGAGACGGTCTATTTTAACACATTATTTCTGCTAGCATGTAGTGCTTCATTTTTTAGTCAAACATTAGTGTAAATATTGCTATGAAAATATTTTTGAAGGTGATTACCATTTTAATCACATGGGTAAATATAAACAGATAGATTTAAATAATTTTTAACGTTGAGTAAAGATTTATTACGGGCTGGGAATGTGGCTTAGTGTTAGTGTGCTTGCCTAGCATGCATGAAGCCCTGGGTTTGATTCCTCACTACCACATGAACAAAAAGCTAGAAGTGACGCTGTGGCTCAAGTGGTAGAGCACTGTCCTGGAGCCAAAGAAGCTCATTGACAGTGACCAGGCCCTGCACCCTCCAGGACTGCCAAAAACCAAAACCAAAACAAAGCAAAGCAAAAATGATGATTGCCCTTCCTAAATAGAATGGACTTTATCCAATGATTTGATGAATTTCAGAATTTGAGCATACTCAAATTCTGCCACTTAGCTGCAGTATAGAAATTCTGAGTCTCCATCTACAGGCTGAATGATGCAAAATTTTTCTCTTGCTTGAGCTATTAGGCCTGATATCCCCCAATCAGCATATACACATGTATGTATACTTTCATGCATGTGTATATATGTGTGGACACATTATATATACATATACGTATACATATACATATACACACAAGTTTATAGTGGGGAGGGGTTGAAATTAAAGTGTAGACACTTTCCCCTAGCTTATTCTGCTTGAGAATAGTACTTTACAACTTGAGCCACACCTTCGGGTCTGGGTTTTTTTTTGGTGTGTGGGAGATAGTGTTAGGAGATGGTTATGAGCCATTTTTATTGTTGTTGTTTGGTGCCAGTACTAGAGCTTGAACTCAAGATCTGGGCACTATCCCTTAGCTCTTTCACTCAAAAGTAGCACTCTACAACTTGTCCTACAGCTCCATTGCAGGCATTTTAGTGGTTAATCAGAGATCATGGCTGTAAACCGTGATCCTCAGACCTCAGCCTACTAAGTAACTAAGATTACAAGCAAGAGATACCAGCACCTGCCTCAGATAGTATTCTTATCGTCATACTATTTTGATTTTGAGCTGTGTGGCTCTAGTCAGTGGCTTAATCTCTCTGAATACCATTTTCTGATATGTGAAATGAAGATTAAGTAAGCACATTAATAATAATAAATACTCTATGGGGAGGGTATGGACATTTGATGGGGTAAAAATAAAATAAATGTAACCTTCATCTCTCAATACAACAGTTGTTAGTAATCAATATTTATTATTTGTCATTATTATTTGGCCCGACCTTGATTTGAGAATCCTTATAAGGTACAGGACACAGAGAGAAGTCCCAAGGCAGCCTCATCCCTGCCCCTATCTCACTGGCTCCCTTTGAGGTCACAAGAGGCCCCCAGCAATGAAAAATATCCTAGCTCTACATGTTATGAGTTGCTCCCAGATTTGATTTTGACTTTAATCATTGGTGCTCTGGCTGTGATTTTAAGGAAAATGGCTAAATACTATTGGTGCCAATGGGGACATAGCAGCCCATTCTATCTATACTCGGTCTTTGAAGGTTCCCCCAGAAAATAGAACGAGAGGGGGGGGGGTTGGTCCACAAAGTTGTTTAGTCTACTAATCACGGTTCTGGCAGTCTGTGCTGGACTAGGACTGGCAAATGGGGTAGAGAGACCCACCTATAGCCATTGAGGGAGTTTCCTTTCTTTTCCTGGTGATTTAGGTGATTTTTACATCTTTCCAGGCTACCAGAAGATAATAGGATAGGAGAAGGATCAGAGTGGGCATGTCACAGAAAGGATCAGATTCCAGGGAATGGATACCCATGTCTTCCTCTTCTTGCTATGAGAGGTCCTTGATGTCCTTGGTTTCCTAATCTTTACAAGTGAAGCAAAGGCTAGCTCTTCCTTCCCACGGCCCAGGGAGCATTCAATAGGCCTGGATGTGTTGTTAAAAAACTGTGCCTCCTGGTTCTCTGTAGGTTCCCAGATACCTAGCAGATTTTATTTCACTCAACTCTTGAACTAGTTCATTCCTTCCCTCCCTTTTTTCCTCCCTTTCCCCTTCTATCCTCTCCCTCTCTTTTTTGTCAGTCTTTGTTATTGAATACAGGGCCTGTCCCTGAGCTTTTTGCTCAAAGCTAGCTCTCTACTATTTTGAGATACAGTTCCACTACTGGTTTTCTTGCTAGGATTACATAACTGAGCCACTAATTCCATAATTCTTCCCTCCCTCCTTCTTTCTCCTCCTGCCCCCACTCCTTTACTTTTTTCTTTCTCTTTCTTTCATTTTGTGTTTGTCCTAGAGACTGCACTGAGTACCTGGGCACTGTTTTTGAGCTCTTCATTCAAGGCTAAAATTCTACCACTTGGGCCACAGTCCCACTTCTAGAGTCTTACAGTCTTTCCTGCCCATGCTGACTTTGAACCACAGTCCTCAGATCTCAGCCTCTTCACCAGCTAGGATTAAAGGTGTGAGTCACCAACACCTGGCTTAGTTGTCCTTCTCAAGAACTTTCATCTCAGGCAGAGCAGGAATTGCTGTACTGAAACACCAGCCAGACACTGTAATAAGGACAATGTATGTCTCAACTGGCCTAGGATCAAACATTATTGAAACTAATTCATACTTAGGAAAACTAGGTAAGACAGGTTTACCCATAAGGGTGAAGAATCCATGCCTGATGCCAATGGTTCACATATAGACTCCTAGTTACTGAAAAGGCTGTGATCTAAGGACCATGATTCAAAGCCAGCCTGGGCATAAAAGTCTGTGAGACTCTTATCTCCAATGAAAAACTAACGACCAAGAAATGGAGCTGTGGCTCAAGTGGTATAGTGTGCCAAACTTGAGAATAAAAGCTAAGGGACAGCACTCAGACTCAAAGTTCAAACCCTAGGATTGGTGTGTGCATGCATGCACGCACGTGCACATACACACACACACACACACACACACACACACACACACACCACAGAATGCATGTAGCCTGTCTTTTGGGCCACAGGTTTTTTTTCCAATGAAAGGTACTGAGGCAGGGGATTGGATTTAGGGTCTGGTGTCACTGATTGTCCAGGAATTTTCTTCCTCTGTAATATGGAAATAAGGATAACTGAGGGATATGGTTGTTCGGAGCATTAGACGAGCTAATAATAAGTGGTATATGTGTGTGTGTGTGTGTGTGTGTGTGTGTGTGTGTGTGTGTGTGTGTGTGTGTGTGTGTGTGTGTATGTCTGTGTCTGTGTCTGTGTGTGTGTGTACCATTCCTAGGGCTGTCCCTGAGCTTTTATGCTCAAGGCAGGCACACTACCACTTGGGACACTGGTCCAATTCCAGATTTTTTGATGTTTAATTGGAGTGCTGGCATTGAACCACAACCATCAGGTTGCTAGCCTCCTGAGTAGCTAGGATTACACATATGAACCACTGGCTTCAAACTATAATAAGGTTTTCATGAAGGGGAGTTGGTGATATTCTTCAGTTACTATTTCATGGTGACCTCCTCTGAGGCCCCCAAAATGCAACCAGATGGGGCTCTGCCTTCAAGGAACCAGGATGAGTCAAAACCAGCCAAGTAACGCTGCATTAACAAACAGCCCAGCAGTATTTCTACTCACAACATGAGTTTAAGTTGAGTCAGTAGGAGCTTCTTTTCTTCCTGTGAAGGACACTCTGCTCTGACAAACTTCTAAGATCACTGGCAAAGGAAATCAACTTAAGCTTCACTCTGATGTAGTTTCTACATATGTTGTAATCATGTGATTGTACCTAACCTTTTTTTTTTTTTTTTTTTTGGTTGATTGTGGGGCTTGATCTCTGGGCCTGAGCGCTGTCCCTCAGCTCTTCAGCTCAAGGCGAGCACTCTACCACTTGAGCTACAGTGCCACTTCCGGTTTTCTGGTGGTTTATTGGAGATAGGAGTCTCACGGTTTCTCCTGCGCGGGCTAGCTTTGAACCGTGATCCTCAGATCTCAGCCTCCTGAGTAGCTAGGATTACAGGCGTGTGCCACCAGAGCCCAGCTAGATTGTACCTAACCTTGAAATGAACAGAAATGTTTAAGTCTATCATGTTGCATGTGTCCCATGGTGTAGGAAGGCAGGCGTGTATGTCAGCAACTACTCACAAGTGTTTTAGTCCCATAGAAGATAAGTTCCTTTATCATTTTTTAAAATTTTTAACCTGGTAGTGCAGAGTGGGACTTGAACTCAGGGGCTGGACCCTGTCCCTTCGCTATTTTTACTCAAGGCTAGGATTTTACCACTTGAGCCACAGCTCGATTTCTGGTATTTTGGGTGGTTAATTGGTTAGCATTCTCACATATTTACCTGCTCAGGCTGGCTTGAACCATAATCCCCAGCTTCTAGCCTCCTGAGTAGCTAGTATTACAAATATCAGCCAACAGTGCCCAGCTGACACTTATAAGTCTTTTGTTTATTGGCCTAGGAAGGTGGCTCCATGATAGAGTGCTTGCTTCTCATGCATGAGAAGCATATCCATATCGTGGAGTTCCTTTCAATGTGTATACTATTTTAGATAAATATGAAGAGGCACTTAAACACCTTATCTTTTATGTAGGTAAGAGTTGTGTTTTTCTGGGAAGAAAGTCTTTAACTTACCTTATGTAATGGTATGTGTGAGTCGTCACCAAATGGTTTCTACATCTTTGTCATTCTCCTGAAATTTGCCTTGGGTTCAATGATCAGGCCATGTCAACAGACACATTTGGCATTTGTCAAAAATGACAAATCCAAGGGAGGTACTGGTGGCTCACAGCTATAATTCAGTCATGAGGTTTGAGATGAGAGGATTGCACTTCCAAGCCAGCCTGGGTAAGCAAATCTGAGTCTCTTATCATTAATTAACAAGGAAAAAGAGAAAAACAAAACATGGAAGGAGCCCGGCACCAGTGGCTCATGCCTGTAATTCTAACTACTCAGGAGGCTGAGATCAAAGGACCACGGTACAAAGCCAGCCAGGGCAGGAAAATCCATGAGACTCTAATCTCCAATAAATCAGGAGAAAACCAGAAGTGGCACTGTGGATCAAGCAGTGAAGTGCTCGCTTTGAGCTGAAGAGCACAGGGACAGTGCCCAAGCTGAGAGTTCAAGCCCCATGCCCAACCAAAAAAACAGAAAACTGAAAAAACAAAACAAAAATATCCACAAAGAGAGATGTGGCTCACGAAAAAGAGCACCAATTGTGAGCAAAAACCAGCCAATCAATAATATGAGCTGGGTTTAAGGATTTAACTCAGGGAGGAGCATTTCCCTGGCAAGTACAAGGTCCTGAGTTCCATCCTGCCTACTCAGGATGAAGAGATCTCAGAATCTTGTTTCTAAAGCATCCCTTGCAGGAAAGTCTGTACGACATTTTTTTTTGGTTTTTTTTTTTGGGGGGGGTCCGGTCGAGAGGCCTGAACTCTGGGTCTGGGCGCTGTCCCTCAGCTCTTCAGCTCAGGGCTAGCGCTCTACCACTTGAGCCACAGTGCCAATTCCGGCTTTTTTCCTTTTTTTTTGCTTATGTGGTGCTGAGGAATCAAACCCAGGGCCTCAGGCATGCAAGGCAAACGCTCTACCACTGAGCCACCTTCCCAGCCCACTCTACAACTCTTAACTCCGATGAATCATCAAAATGCCAGAAGTAGAGCTGTGGATCACGTGGTAGAGCACTGGCCAAGAGTGAAAACTAAAAGACAGAACACAGGCCCTGAGTTTAAGACCAAAGATCTGAACACATACCTACACACACACAGACACACACACACACACACACACACACACACACACACACACACACAGAAATATTGATAATTTAGTCCAAATGCACATAAACATATTCAGGTACATGAGTAAGTTTCAAAGAGGCAGAAACAAATATGATCACAGTTTGGAATATAAAAAAATGCCACGTGCCATCGGTTCATAGCAGGGAAGGAAGGCATGTGTCATTTCACCCTCAGGGAACTCCTCTAGGGGATATTTTGGGCAATCTCTCCACCAGGATATGTCTGTACTACTGGAGAGTCAAAGGTGGCAAGTTCCTCAAGAACCAGAAATTCACATTTCACCCCATCCAAGGGACCTACATTTCCAAGACGATCTTTGCACTCACTCCCCAAGGAATCAACAATACCTAAAAAACAGATAGGATGGATAGCAGTGAATTGGGAGAAGGAGCGGGGAATCCTGGGGTCCCTGTGCAAATGGTTAAATGGGAAAGGGACTGACCTGAGTAGAGACACAAGGATAAGTAGGTGGAGGTGAGGCAGGAAAGCAGAGATGATGAGGGCACTAGTCCTACAGGAGGCATCACATCCTGGGACACAGGCATGTGCAGACAGGGTACTCCCCAGAAAGAGAATGCTGGATGAGGTCAGGGGACAGGAGAGGGCAACAGAAAGAACTGATTGTAAAGTATGAAAAGTAGAAATAAGGGTCCCATACTGGGGCACCAAGGGGCCTGGGTTCTATTCTGACTCTACTGAGTGGACAAATCCCTATGCTCACAACCTCAATTGACCCCACCTGGGAGAAAAGTAGGAAGAAGCACAGACTGCTCAGGTGCTGCCACTGAGGACACCTACCAGATGAGGAGGAAGGAGAAGGAGTCACAGGTTTGGAGTAAACCCACACCATGGTGGGAGACTGGGGTGCAACATTCTGTCTGCACCATACCTAGGCACTCAGCTGTCTGGCTCCCGGCCCCTCAGGGTTCCATCAGGCTGCAGCCTACAGTGCAGAGCCCACAGCCCCACATTGGGCAGGAAGACCAGAGCCACCAGTAATGGAGCCACCGCCTGCACAAAGCACTTCTCCTTCTGCTTCTTCAGAGCCAGTCAGCCCACAGTTCAAGCAGCCTTGCTCCAAGCCCTGGCATGTCCAAATGGTGGTAGCAGCAACAACTCAGCAAAAGGGAGTTGCCCAGGCCCAACCCCAATCCATCCCCCCTTCACGTCTCCTGTTCATAGGCTAGCAAACCAGATGCTACCACTTAGTCACCACAGCAGGGGGTAGTCGCTGCCACCAATCCCAAAGTTGGGCACTATGGAGTCCTCAGACCCAATATTCCCCTTTCTACACTTGTTAGAGAATGACTCTATCTGTCGACCTTGGCCTTCTTCTGGAGAGTTCTAGTCTATCCAGGTGAGATCTGTGGGTCTGATATCAGATATCCCCCTCCTCAACCAAAATGGTGCATCCTGCTACTCCATAGCTCCCTCACCTTCCCACCCAAGTGTGGTGAGAAAGAGCTAGAAATGAGTTGTTGAGCTATAAATGGTACCTGCTTGGTGCTAGTGAGCATGTAAATTTTGGTAGTTGAAGTGTACCCCAGAGATCGATTCCTCCTCACAACCTCCTCTGAGGGTGTGAGCTATCCTGGGGAAGTCGAGCTTGTCAGGCTTTGCAGATACTGCTGGAGCCCTGGCATTGCTTTATGCTCAAGGCTAACACTTTATCATTTTGAGACACAGCTTTGCTTGTGGGGTTTTGTTGCTGGTGCTGCTGTTGCTGTTGTTGTTGTTGTTTGTAGATAATTGGAGATAAGAATCTCAGGGACTTTCCTGCCCAAGCTGGCTTCCAATCTTGATCCTCAGTTATCAGCCTTCTGAAGAGCTTGGATAAAAGCTGTGAGCCATTGGCGCCTGGTTAATCTCTTTTGTTAAATTTGATAATTTTTGCTTTCTTCTGATTTCATAGTCTATCAAAATATGTGTGGAATACCTTTTTCTGCATACTGTCACTGTGATCCTTGATTCTTTACTGGGGGCTGTCCGCAGAAGTGCCGTCAACCCTTATGAACTCTATGAGGGGACTCTATGGCAGCTGAGTGTCCAGGGCAAAGTTGGCAGAGGAGGCAGTGGCACCCGCGGGGATTTGGCAGAGTAAGGGAGGACACAGAAGAAAATGAGCACTGCTTATATGGGCAGCCTGAGTGGGCAGCCCCGGGGGTTGATGGTGTGGGTGCCCCTAGGCAGCTGAGGATGGCCTGGAGGCAGCAGTGCTTCTGCTGCAGCTCCGTGGCTTCCATCACTGCCATTGCCTCTGCAGAGCAGGTGCATTGGCTCTGCCTTGAGCCTGGGGTTATAGGGCAGCTGCTGGCCGGCCAGGACTTGCTTCCGGGCCTCTGGCTCATCCTGCGGCTGCCTGAAATTCATGTAGGCCTGGTGGAGGAGGTAGGGCATGAGCACAGTCACTGGCTGTCTCCCTGAGGCCCTTGACCTGGTGGAGAAACCAGTCCAGGGGTGCTCAGCTGCTGGAGCTCAGCTGGCAGTGTGGGACTCAGGCTGCTGATGAGCAGCATCTGGTGCTCACAGATGCTGAGCAGGGTCCATGGGCCAGTCCACAGGAGACGTCAGCAGGGGCGAGGCATGGGACAGTGGGCCAAGGCTCCTGGGTCCCTGAGGCTTCGCCGTCCCAGTCTCTGCTGCTGCTGGCGCCTGAGCCCAAGGAGCACCCACTGCTAGTTGGAGGTTCACAGCATGTTAGCTGCCCCTGCCGGCGCGGGGCTTCCCAATGACTCAAGCCTGAGATGGGTGCTGGGCACCAGAGGCCTCAGGTGCAGCCTGCCACCCTTTCAACTGCAGCAGCATTGTGTACCACAACAAGCTGTACTGACTTGGCTCCACTCTGCAGCTTCGGTGCTGGAAAGGATGTGCCTCACAGACCCTCATAGCAGCTGCATTGAAGCCCAGGAGGCAGTGTCCTTGGTGCCCCATCTTGGAAAAAGGACCCAGCGTGGTGGTGGCGGCTGGGCTGGAGTGGCCTTGCAAATGATTTAAGTACACTTTATTTGGGAGTTTACTGTCTTCTTAGTGTGTGTAAAGCATTAGTTTTGTTAGGTGACTAGTTGGACATGTCTACATTCTGACCAGGTTGGTCTAATTGAACATTTTTTATTAATTTACTTTATTAGTATTATAAAGAACATGTACAGAGGGATTACAATTAAATGAGTCAGGTAAAAAATACATTTCTGTTTGTACAGTGTCTTCTGTTCCCTCACTCTTTCCCAGCACCTTCCTTCCATTAATTAAACATTTAGGGAATTCCCTGAAGGAAATATAGACTAATGTAAAATAAAATCTTATGTCAGTAGAGACTTAACCCAATCACATTTATTTTTTTGTAGAATAGACAAATCTATTTTCTGCAATGATGAAACAGCCATGAGGTATCCTTGGAGACTGGAGGGAAGTTGCTGAGCTACCTAACCTGGGCACTAAGGAGAAGATCAATTGGCCTAAAAGGATGCCTGAAAGAAGACAGAGCAGCAGCTACATGAGATGATCAAGCAGGTCCAAGCATTATAGAGGTGACATTAACTTACTTCTCTGCACACCATACTTAGTTTTATTTGCTGTATAAAAGAAAGGAAAGTTTAGAAAATTCATTATTGTGAATTTTCCAATGAAAAGGCAAGCCTTACGAACATTTATGTTTTGCTCATTCATAATACAGAATGGAAAAAGGTTCAATGTTGAGTATATAAATACTTTAAGTACTGTGAAGATACTCTTTGATGAGTCATGAAATTTAGTCCATGGAGCACAAATCTAACTTTTTTTTTGAATTTTAATTTTTTGTGAACATACTGTACAGAGGGGTTACAATTATATGGGCAACATAATGAGTACATTTCTTATCAAGCATTACAGCCTCCTCCTTTGTTTACCCTTCACATCCCTTCCCAGCCTCCCTCCGCCCGCCCACCCATTCCCCCCCTGCCCCTCCACACCAAAGTTGTAAAGTTTGTTTTTGACATGACAACTTGTACTTCTCATAGTTGCATATGGTCAAACTGTATCCTTAAACGACTCGTTTTTCCCCATCTCCTCCACAAATTATAATGACATCAAATACAGTGAAAGCAGAGGTTATACTGTGGGGGAGAGACATACAAAGCTACAAAGAAATAATCTTATAAATGCAGTAGAAACAAATGCATTAAAGAAAAAACATTTAAATACATATCTAAGGGTTCGTTTTCCTAACATCACATGATCTGAACTTTTCTGCTTGAAATACATATACTAGATATTGCAAACTAGGGAAACCATGGGACCTATGTTTCTTTGGGCCTGGCTTACTTCACTTAATATAATTTTTTCCAAGCCTTTCCATTTCCTAACAAATGGGGAAATGTCAGTCTTTCTGATGGAAGCATAGATTTCCATTGTGTATATATACCACATTATCATGATCCATTCATATACTAATGGGCATCTGGGTTGGTTCAATATCTTAGCTATGATAAATAATGCCGCAATAAACATAGTTGTGCTGGTAGCTTTAGTGTGGTCTTGTTTATAAACATTTGGGTAAAGGCCCAAAAGTGGGAATGGTGGGTCATAGGGGAGGTCTATGTGAAGTCTTTTGAGGAACCTCCATACTACTTTCCAAAGTGGTTGAACAAGTTTACACTCCCACAAACAATGAAGTAAGGATCCCTTCTGTCCACATCTTCTACAGCATCTGTTGTTGTTAGAATGCATGATTATAGCTATTCTAAATGGCGTGAGGTGGTATCTCAATGTTGTTTTGATTTGCATTTCTTTTATGGCTAGGAACGTTGAGCATTTCTTCATGTGTCTATTGGCCATCCTTCTTTCTTCTTCAGAGAAGTTTCTCTTCAAGTCTTTAGCCCACTTATTTATTGGGCAGTTGTTTCTTTGAGGATTTGTTGTTGGGGGATTTAATTTTTTGAGTTCCACGTATATTTTAGATATGAGACCCTTGTCCATTGTATGCCTAGTAAAGATCTTAACCAAATCTGTGGGCTTTCTATTGATCTTGCTAGCTATGTCGTTTGCCATGCAGAAGCTCTGCAACTTCATGCAATCCCATTTGTCCAACTTTTCTTTGTTTGTTGTGTTTCCAGGTCTCTATACAGAAAATTTCGGACTGAGCCAAGGAGACCTAGGGTTTCTCATATTCCATCATGTAATGTTTTCAGAGTATGTGCTTTGACTTCGAGGGCTTTGATCCATTTGGAGTTGATTCTGGTGCAGGGTGATATATAAGGATCTAGCTTTAGTTTTCTACATGTAGTTAACCAATTTTGCCAGCACCATTTACTGAAGAGGCTGTCTTTCCTCCATTCTATTGTTTTAGCTCCCTTATCAAATATTAAATGGCGATAGGTCTGTGGGTTCATTTCTGCGTTTTCAATTCTATTCCATTGGTCCTGGGGTCTGTTCTTGTCGCTACCGCCTCGACCAGCAAGGAAGACGCGACACCGAACTCTTCTCTTTGCAGTTTATTCAGGACCTTTTAGTAATCTTCTGACCCCCAACCCCGGGGAGAATTCCCCACAGCCTTAAGTACCCGCTGGGTACTCAACCCTGATACGCCACGTGGGAACCACCAATAGGTTCAGGTGCGCAGAAGCAAGCCAGATTCTTTGCCTTAGCCATATAAGGAGTTGTTTACCACAGAGAGCACTCGCCATCGGGAAGGCGGAGGGCGGAAGCCGGCGCCATCTTCCAGGTGCGGCCTGTTGTAGCTCTCTACAGTTCCCCCTTTTTTGTTTAAAGAACACAGATGAGAACAGAGGTCTGATCCCTGTTGTGCAATGCAAGGACTGCATACAAGCCTTCTCCCAGAGGGTAACTTCTCTAGGGATGACTCAGCCTGTCCATTGATTCGTTTTTCACAAGGACGGGAAAAGGCAAATTGAACCCGTGTGCAATCAAACATGCTCTCCTCTAGGGCAAAACTCATGCCTCTCGACTGCAGTACTTTGGCTTTGCAATCTGTGTTCATTGTTTTAGGGTGGCAAGCCACGCTTGAGGGGACTGACCTGCTCCAATGACTGTAAAGGCTTGGATAATCATGGCTGCACTGTGACGCTGAGAACCTCTACTTTGGCAAATGCACCACAGGCATACCAAGGAGGCTAACACCAGAAAGCCTGTCTGGGCTCCTAAACCCGCCCATTCCTTAAGATGATTCATAGCAGCGGAGATCCATGAAGATAAGCCCTCGGCCAATCCGGCATCCAATCGGGTCGAGTTCACCATGACGATGGCAACCCTGAGCTGTTCCATCAGGATGTCGAACTCCCCAGTTCAATTACCTAAAAGATAACTAGACAACTGTTTAGACAAATTTGCAGCATTTTTTAAATAGGTTTTTTTCCTGGGCCTGAACTCTGGGCTTGGGCGCTGTCCCTCAGCTCTTCAGCTCAAGGCCAGCACTCTACAACTTGAGCCACAGCACCACTTCCGGCTTTTTTCTTTTTGCTTATGTGGTGCTGAAGAATCGAACCCAGGGCCTCATGCATGCAAGGCAAGTGCTCTACCACTGAGCCACCTTCCCAGCCCCGCTTCTTCTGGGTTAATTGCACCACAGCAGCAGCTAATCCAGCATTAATTAGTGGTCCACCCAGCTCTCTGCAAACTTTCATCCATGCTTCTAGTCCCCTATTCTTATATGGGGTTATGGCGGCTCTGCATTCCTTAGTGCACTGCTCATAAACAAGCTGTTTAATTAATGGCATGGCTGTGTCTGGGTCACCAAAAATTCTGCCAGCGGCCTCGACCATACGGGCAACAAAGTCCGAAAACGGCTCCATAGAGCCCTGCAGGATTTTGGTGAGAATGCCACTCACCTCGCTTTTATTTGGTAAGGCCTTCCATGCCTTTATGCCAATTTTATTGATTTGTTCATAAACTTGAACCCGGTAGCCTATCTGCTGATTGGCGAATCTCCCCTGTCCAAGCAGCATATCTCTGTCCCAAGCTGGGTTGTCCCCAGCCTGATTGGCCGCAGCCTATTCACTAGCAAATTCAATCACAAAGGCCTTCCAATCTAAATACTGACCTGGGCTCAAACAAGCTCGTGCGAGCCCACTCCAATCACCGGGTATCATGCAATGTCTGTTTAGGGCCTCCACCTGGGCTACAGTAAAGGAGGCTGTGATTCCGTATGTCCACACAGACTCAGCTAAAGTTTTTATAACCTTAAAATCTAAGGGTTCATGTTACCGCTGTCCCTGTGGACCCTGAAATATTGGACAGGCTAGATGTGACTCGGTTCTGACCGCTTTCCACACGCCTGGGCTGAAAGAACAGCTGGGGCTGCCACTTCCGGAGTCCTCCGCATAGAGTGGAGGGGCCGAAGGTGTGGGGCGGTGCACGGAGGGCGTGCATTCATCTTTATCTGGGTCCTCTCTCTCCTTCCCTTTCCTACTCTTTCTTATCTTTGTTTTTTCTATTTGTTCTATGAGTGATTGTAGTTCCTCTGAATCTGTAGACTCAGAGGTCTCTAGTTCGGAAAAATCGGGGTATAACCCCCCTCTACGCTCCTCCTTTTCTTTCTTTTTTTTTTTTTAATTTTATTTTATTTTATTTGAGAACATACTGTACAGAGGGGCTACAATTACATGGGCAGGATAATGCATGCATTTCTTACCAAGCATTGCAGCCTCCTCCTTTGTTTACCCTTCACCTCCCTTCCCAGCGTCCCCCCTCCCCCCACCCAATTATACCCCCCTCCCCCCCACCACCGACATTGTAAAGCTGGTTTTGACATGACATTTTGTACTTCTCATTGTTGCAACAGGTCCACCTTTATCCTTAAACGACTTGTTTGTCCCCATCTTCTCCACATGTTATACTGACATCAAATATAGTGAAAGCGGGGGTTACACTGTGGGGGAGGGACATACAAAGCAACAAAGAAATAATCTTATAAATGCATTAGAAACACATGCATGAAAGAAACGAAAACATTAAAATACATATTTAAGGGTTCATTTTCCTAACATCACATTATCTCAGCTTTTCCGCTTGACTCATACCTATACTAGATATTGCAAATAAGGGAAACCATGGGCTCTCCTCCTTTTCGCTGTCTGCCCTTTCCGATCTTTCTTCCTGCAGCATTTCTAAGGCGGCCTGACCATTCTCTACCGCCTCACTGCAACACTGGTCCTTGAGACAGCCTCTTATCAGTTTCCATATTGGTCTCACTCCGCTCTTAAGCATTCCTTGTTCAAAGGCAAAATCTAGGTCCCTCCCTAGTTTCTCCGAAGAGGCCACCGTGAGGCTTCCGGAGACAGCGAACCACGGGGCAACGATGTCACATTCATTCAAAAATCTCTCTAAAGTACTCTTTTTTATTTTTAACTTTTTTGAGTGCAGTAGCTCATTGAGAGCCAAAAAAATTGGGTGCGAAGAAGAAGCGCCCATGTTTTAAACATTTCAAGCTGGTAAACAAACTTTTACTTTCACTTTTGGCTACTCTACTGACTAGCCCCGGGTTCTTGCTCTCTCTTTATCTACAGAGAAGAGCAAAAATCCCCCCGCTCTTGTCGCGGATTCCCCCTTTACCTGGGAACTTACCCCTGCTCTTGTCGTGGATTCCCCCTTTTACCTGGGAACTTACCGGTGCACCACCCTGACCACAGAGAGTTCTGAGTCCTCATTGGGGTTATGGCTGAGTTCCCCGTACGGGCCACCACGTGTCGCTACCGCCTCCACCAGCAAGGAAGACGCGACACCGAACTCTTCTCTCTACAGTTTATTCAGGATCTTTGAGTAATCTTCTGACCCCCAACCCCGGGGAGAATTCCCCACAGCCTTAAGTACCCGCTGGGTAGCCAACCCTGATACGCCACGTGGGAACCACCAATAGGTTCAGGTGCGAGGAAGCAAGCCAGATTCTTTCCTTAGCCATATAAGGAGTTGTTTACCACAGAGAGCACTCGCCATCGGGAAGGCGGAGGGCAGAAGCCGGCACCATCTTCCAGGTGCGGCCTCTCGCAGCTCTCTACATGTTCTTATGCCAATAACAAGCTGTTTTGATTACTATGGCTTTATAGTAGAGTTTGAAATTTAATATTGATATTCCTCCAGCAGTGTTCTTTCTGTTGAGGAGAGTTTTTGCTATTCGGGTCTTTTGTTGTTCCATATGAATTTTTGGATTGCCTCTTCCATTTCCTTGAAGAATGAGGTTGGAATTTTTATAGGTATTGCGTTGAATTTGTAGATAGCCTTGGGAACTATTGCCATTTTCATGATGTTAATCTTTACAATCCAGGAGCTTGGGAAGTTTTGCCATTTTCTAAGTTCTCTTTTGATTTCCCTTTTCATGAATTTAAAGTGTTCATCATAGAGGTCCTTCACTTCTTTGGTTAAGTTAATTCAAAGGTATTTTATTTTTTGAGGGGTATTTAAGATGGAGTTACTTTCCTAGTTTCGGCAACACTTTTCTCATTGTTGGCATACAGACAATTCATTGATTTTGGGGGGTGAATTTTATACACTGCTACTTTGCCAAAGTTTTGAATCAGCTTGAATAATTGGGGAGTGGATTCTATGCGATTCTTTAAATAAAAGATCATGTAATCTGCAATGAGGGAGTGATTTATTTCTTCTTTCCCTATTTGGATCCCCTTTATGTCTGCATCTTGTCTTATTGCTGTAGCTAGGCATTCTAATACTAGATTGAAGTGAAGTGGAGAGAGTGGACATCCTTGTCTTGTTCCTGAGTTCAGAGGAAATGACTTTAGTTTTTCACCATTAAGTATAATGCTGGCTGTAGGTTTGTCAGATACAGCCATTACTGTATTGAGTAATGTTCCATGGATTCCTAATTTTTCCAAAACCTTCATCATAAAGGCGTTTTGGATCTTGTCGAATGCTTTTTCTGCATCTATTGAGATACCCATGGGGTTCTTATTCTTGCTGCTGTTGATGTGCTGAATAATATTAATTGATTTGCGTATATTGAACCAACTTTGCATCCCTGAAATGAATCCTGTTTGATCGTGGTGTATGATTTTTTGGATGAATTGTTGAAGTCGATTGGCCAAAATTTTGTTGAGAAGTTTTGCATCAATATTCATCAAAGAAATGGGTCTATAGTTCTCTTTCTTTGATGAGTCCCTGCCTGGTTTTGGGATGAGGAATACGATGGCTTCATAGAATGTGTTCGGTAGTGAGCTTTCTATTTCAATTTCATTGAAGAGTTGGAGGAGTATTGGTGTAAGCTCTGCTTTGAAGGCCTTGTAAAATTCCGCTGTAAAACCATCTGGTCCTGGACTTTTCTTAGCTGGGAGGTCTCTTAATGCTGTTTCTATTTCAGTGCTTGAAATGGGCCTGTTAAGATGGTTTAACTCATCTTGGTTTAGTTTTGGCATGTCAATATTTGCTAGGAAAAGGTCCATTTCTGTCAAGTTCTCAAACTTATTAGCATAAAGTTTTGAGATGTATTCCCTCATAATGTTCTGAGTCTTGGTTGTTTCCGTGATGATGTTTCCAATCTCATCTCTGAGTGTGTTCTCTTCTTTTATTGATAAGATTTGCTAAGGGTCTGTCAATTTTGTTGAGTTTTTCGAAGAACCAACTCTTTTTTTTGTTGATTCTTTCTCTAGTTTTTTTGGATTCTAATGCGTTTATTTGTGATTTAATTTTAATTATTTCTTTCCATCTACTGGATTGTGGTTTATGTTGCTGCTCTTTTTCAAGGAGGTTCAGATGTCTCATTAAATTTTTGGATTCATATCTCTCCAATTTGTTGATGTAGGAGCTCAGAGCTATAAACTTGCCTCTGAGTACTGCCTTTGCTGTGTCCCAGAGGAGCTGGTAATTTGTGTGTTCACTTTTGTTGAATAGCATGGACATTTGAATTTCCTTTCTAATCTCTTCCATGACCCACTCATGATTCAGCATTGTGTTGTCCAGCCTCCATATGATACCGGACTTTCTTTGTTGGCTTTTGGTTTTGAGTTCTAATTTTATTCCCTTGTGGTCAGAAAGAATGCAAGGTATAACTTCAATGTTTCTGAATTTAGACAAGTTTGCTTTGTGGCCTAAAATGTGGTCTAATTTAGAAAATGTTCCATGTGCTGCTGAGAAAAACGTGTATTCTGATTCTGCTGGGTGAAATATTCGGTAGATGTCTGTTAAGTCTAGTTCATCTCTGCAGCTGTTTTGATCTGCGGTCTCTCTGTTGAGTTTTTGCCGAGTTGATCTATCTAGTGGGGTGAATGGTGTGTTAAAATCCCCAACAATTAATATCTTTGGATCTATATGGGATTTGAGGGAAAGTAGTGTTTCTTTGATAAATTTGGGTGCTCCATTGTTTGGCGAATAGATATTTAGAATTGTAATATCCTCCTGAAGGAGAGATCCTTTAATTAGTATGTAGCGACCTTCTTTATCTCTTCTCACGAGTTTTAATTTGAAGTCTATTTTATCTGATTAGGATTGCAACTCCTCTCTGTTTATGAGAGCCGTTTGCTTGGTAGATTTGTTCCAGCTTTTAACATTGAAAATGTGTTTGTTTTTACGGGCAAGATGTGACTCCTGCAGGCAGCAGATAGAAGGGTCTTGTTTTTTATCCAACTAGACATTCTATGTCGCTTAATTGGAGAGTTCAGTCCGTTAACGTTAAGAGATAGGACTGAGAGGTATTTGGGAGTTCCTGCCATGTTATCCACCTTCTTGGGGGCTGCAAAAACTGGGTTCTTCCTATGGTTATTGGCTTCTCAGTTTGGGTGCGGTTTCTTGGCCTTTATTGTGGTTTTGTTGGTTTTCTATGTGTAGGACTTCTTTAAGAATCTTTTGTAGGGCTGGTTTGGTGGAGATGTATTGTTTCAATTTTTCTGTAGTATGGAAGGTTTTTATTTGGCCTTCAGTTATGAAGGAGAGTTTAGCTGGTTACAGTATTCTTGGTTGATAGTTGTTTGTTTTTAGGGCATGGCATACGTCATTCCAGGCTCTTCTTGCTTTGATTGTCTCTGCTGAGAATTCTGAGGTGATTCTAATTGGTTTCCCTTTGTAGGTGATTAACCTTTTCTCCCTGACAGATTTAAGGATCTTTTCCTCGGTCTGAGTTGATCCTGTGTGGATTATAATGTGACGGTGGGATGTCCTATTGTGGTCTGGTCTATTTGGGGTTCTAAATGCTTCTTGTATCTGAATAGGCCTATCTTTTTGTATGTTTGGGAAGTTCTCTGCTAGGATCCTGTTAAAGAAATTCCCTAGACCATTAACTTCTGTTTCTACGTGCTCCTCTACACCCATTATCCTTATATTAGGCTTTCTGATGGTGTCTTCCAAGTGTTGGATAGATCTATCATATTTCTTGGACTTGTCTTGGATGGTTGCATGTTCTTTCTCTATAATATCTAGGCTATCTTCAATCCCCGAGATTTGATCTTCTGCATGGTCTAACCTGCTGTCAAGACTTTCTACTTTGTTTTTTATTTCTTTTCCTTCTAGTTGGTCAGCTTTTATCGCTTCAAATTCTTTGTTGAAGTTTGTTTTAGATCTTGTATGAACTTCTTTACTTCCTTAATTTGGTGTTCAGTATTTGTTCTCAAATCACTTAGTTGATTGGTTATGGTTTCCTTGGAATCCCATTCCTTCTGTTGGGTTCCATTCAGCATTCACTTTGTGGTCTCCCTAATTTCCTTCAGCTCTTTCTTAATGGATCCCATGAATGCCTTTAGTGATCTTTGTGTATTCTCATCCTGGTCTCTCAACTCCTGTTTTACTCTTTGGTTAGCTTCCTCCCGTTCATGCCATTCTTGTAGTTCTCTTTGAGTGTTCTCAGCCTGCTCATGCCATTCCTGCCTTTCTCTTTAAGTATTCTCAAGCTGCTCATGCAAATCCTGTATCAGTTTTTGAGTAGCTTCCTCACTCTCATGATATTCCTGTATAAACCTTTGGATTGCCTCCTCTCTCTCCCTCTCACACTCATAGAGTCCTTTGTAGGTTTTCAATCTTTTTCTGCATTGACCTATTGTTTGCCTCCTCTCTCTCCCTATCACACTCATACAGAGCCTTTTTTAGGTTTTCAATCTTTTCTTGCATTGACCTTTTGTTTGCCTCCTCTCTCTCCCTATCATGCTCATACAGAGTTCTTTGTATGTTCTCAATCTTTTCATTTATCATGTTTGCCAGCAGTTTTTGTAGAGCTATTTGGGAACTCTCCTCTGGATTATTCATTATCTGTTCTGTCCCCTGATTATCATGAGTGGGTGTGGAAATACCCGAACTTGCCATTTTTCTTGTGGTTTTCCGGCTTACTCTGCCCATTTGGGATGAAAGTAACACCAGTTTTGTGCTAGAACAGTAACTTACTGCAAGCATCAACCAAAGTCTGAATTTGCACAGTCAATAGTCTGCAGATACAATCTAGTTCAACAGATACCTCTATTCAACATCAAACAACTATATATTAATGGGCTATGAACCGCAAAGAAGAATTTGGTAAACCAGAAATTATTAGGGCTAGGGAGAGATGTTGTTACAAAATAGGAATAGAGTGATGTGGGAAGCTATAGGGAGAGTTACCTTAACTAAGTCCTAGTCTCAAAGCTGGAAATTGATTGGATAGGATGAAAGTAGAGAGAGAGAAAACAAGAAGAAAGAGAAAGAATAAAAAAGACCAGAAAAAATAGAAAAATAAAAATGAATAATATGCAGAATCGAGAACAAATTATTCAAAGAATGTGACTATAATGAGAGCAGGGGAGGGATATAAAGGAGATGTGATATCTTAAAAAATACTTAAAATATTATATAGGTATAAAGAGGTAGTACTGCTTTTAAGGAATTTAAGTCTCAGAAGTTTTGAATTGAGTAATAAATTTGTGGATTAAGTGTGTACACAATGAGGGATAGATAGCTTCTAATAATCAATTACGGGTTTATCTGAGGATGTGCAGAACAACAATTAAGTCCCATAAAGAAGAACAAAAGAGAGGAAAAGGTGAGAAGGATGAGGACGAAAGAAAAAAAAGATCAGAAGTTCAATGAAGCTAAGCAAAAAACAAAAAGAATTAAAAAAAAAAAAAGAAAGAAAAACGCACACACGCATGTATCCCAAAAATAAAGATTATAAGGGGGAAAAATTACTAGAAAAAAATTTTTTTCATAAAGAGTTAAAAATTAAAAATTAAAAAGTTTTAGAAAAGAAAAAAAATTTTGTAAAGTATTTAAAAAAAAGAAGAGGAAAAGAAAAGTTATTTGATTTTTTGGAAGGGTTGGGAAAAATCCTGTATCTCCCTTGTGTCTGTAATCAGCCTCTGGTTGGAATCTCTGGTCTGCTTGTGGTCCTGTGGCTTGGTTGGTTTCTTAAGTCCGTTTATTTGGACAGGCAGAAAAATGCTCTGCTTTACCCAGGATTTTGCGATCCTCCTCCCAGGTTAGTTAAATGGTAGGGAGATCTGCTTTGATTATCACAAAAGAGGAAGATGGCTTTTTCCTCAAATTTGGAGATGCTCTGATGAGGCTAGGTTCTGGGTTGAGTTGAGGCCTTTCAGCAAACAGTAGCTTTTCCTGGGGGCTAGTTTGTGAGAAACTCACAGAGCCCAGCCTGGAGCCACTCTCGGGGTTTCTTTTTACTGATGTCGAGGCTGCTAAAGGGAGGGGCAGCCTCTGGCTCTTATTACCCAGTGAAGAAAGCCACTACTAGGGCTGGTGCCTGAACTGAGTGACTTTTCCCTGGGTGGAGCTGAGTCTGGCAGGTCACACCGCCATTAAGTTCTTGTGACCTGCTAAATGACGCTAGTTTTATTCCAAGGGCTGAGTTGGAGCTAGCAGCTCTGCTGAGCTTTATCAGTATCCAAGATGAGGGGGGGGGTTGCCTTCCCTCTTCTGCTCCCTGAGAAGGAGTGAGGATGTTAGGCTTCTACTCAAGCCGAGTCTTGGTTCCTGGGTTGTCTCTGGTCTGCGAACTGCAGCATGAAGATGTCTGCTCCTTGTCGGTTCTTGCTGGTGTTGAGTAAAATCCGCTCGCCTGCCGCATCTGGCTCTTTCGTCCCAGCCTCTTTCTGTTTCATGTATGGAGGTACTGCCACTGCCGCCGCTGCCGCCGCTGCTGCCGCAGTGGCAGCTGCTTTCAAGAGCTCCGATCTGTCTCCTTGCCTGGATTTTCCCTCTCTGGCCTAACTCTCTGTCCTCTGATGGCACACTTGGTATGATTCTCTGGCTTAGGACTGTTCACTGGAACTCTAAAACTGTTTTCTATGTGAGAGCTTCTTTTGCCTCCAGCTTCTCCTCCACCATCTTTCCGTCACTCCCAAATCTAACTTTATATGTTTTACAGTCCTGGGATATAATACATGAAGTGATGCTGAAATTTTCTGCTATCATTAGAAAAGATACCTTTCCACACAGTGAAATCCTACATGATTTAACACTAATTAAGAAGTAAAATGTTTTATTCTGTGTCATTAGTAGAAAAATGATTGTTTTTTTGGCTCAAAATGGCAAATTTTCCTCAATGATTATGAACTATTTTGAACCTAATAAAGCGGTTTTGAATTTGAGTTCTTTTTTTTTCCTGCCAGTTCTTCTGGGACATGAACTAAGTGACTGGGTGCTGCCCTGTAGCTTTGGACCTTTTGGCTAGCATTCTACGGCTTGAGTCACAGCTACGGTTTCTTTTATTTTGCCAGTTGCTTTTTACTGGTTGAGATAAGAGACTCATGGAGTTTTTTGCACCATCTGGCGTCAAACCATAATCCTCCAATGTCAGCCTCCTGAGTGGCGTGGATTACAAGTGTGAACCATAAGTGTGTAACTTATGTTATGCTTTTTCATGGTAAATTTTCTCAAATGAGCCCAGAAAATGTATCAATTTGTGATTCTATGAATGAGTGAATTCATTTATTTCTTCTGTGAAGTAAGTCACAAATTAAATAAGATTAAAGAATTTTTATTTTCAGACCTGAGAACAAATTCAGGGCCTGGCAGTTGTCAGGCAAGTGCTCTTCCATTTAGCAAAATCCCCAATACCAAAATTAAGATTCCTAACATTCAATAACACAAGATTCAGAGACTCAGTGGAAACTAGTTTGTTGACCACTGAATAGAATGAAAACAAATCACAAGATGAAAGGTCATGAAGGCTGGGAAAATGTAGGCTCCGATAAATAGCTCTGCACCTCTTCTCCCTGCTTCCTGTATTCACCTATTTTTAACCAGTCTTGGGGTTTGAACTCAGGGTCTGGTCATTTTCCTGAGCTTCGTTTACTTAAGGCTAGCACTCTTCCACTTGAGCCACAATGTACTTCTAGCTTTTTCTGTTTATATCTTACTGAGGAATCAAACTCAGGGCTTCATGGCTGCTAGGCAAGCAATCTCCCACCAAGCCACGTTCTCAGACCTCACTTTTTGTTCTTGAGACAAGATATTCAACTACAACACAGGCTGGCCTATGTCCATGTTTTTAGTATTAATTGACTTAGGAGAATATGCAGGGTACAACTTGCCTGTATCAATGTCTGCCACCTAATTGTTTCTTGGTGTAGGCCTTTAAGTTGGGTAGTGTATGATTTCACTTCTTCAGTGTCACAGTGGGTAGAATACTAATAGAGATAGAAATATATTTTCTAAAAAAAGTCCTTAGTGATGTTTGAGGTCTAAAAATGTCATAGCATTAATTAAATCTTAACAAATGTAATTGACATTACAAAGGTAATATATGGAGGATTTATGGTTACTTTTGACTGATTGATTTAGAATGATCCCTTACCTATGGAGGAAGTCACATTCCAGAGACCCTTGACATAGATGATAATCCTAGAAATAGCAATAAGTGAAGTCTAATTATCACAAGAAACTGCATTTATTTTTTGTGCTGGTCCTAGGGCATTAATCAAGGCCTAAGTACTGTCCCAGATTTGTTTTTAATTTTAACTAAGACTATTGCCTGATGAGTTTAGCACATAAGAACAAATATACTCATGAGGGTGAGATATAAAGACCTCTGATTGAGCCCTGCTTGGCCTAGAAAATGAATGGGACACTTCTCTCCCGAAAAGAGATGGAAGTGGTTCTGTACTTCAAGGGGTAGATCAACAGCCTTGAGAGAAGAAGCAAAAGCATCTTGCCAATTCACAGTGTTCAAGTCTAAGTATTGTTATATGTACACCAGAGTGTGTGTATAACACACATACACACACACACAGACACACACAGACACACACACACACACACACACACACACACACACACACACACACACACACACACACACAAAGAAAAAAAGAAAAGGAAAAAAACCCTAATAAGGTAATTAAGACACCTAATGTGATAAAGAGGAGAGAGCTTGAGGATTAATTTTTGTATTATTAGATTATTAAGCCACAATCTACAGGTGATTTAAAGTATACAGATATAGCTGGGACACCAGAGTTTCATTCTTGTTAATGTGTGTTTGTATGCATGTGTGAGCTCATATACCCCATACCAGTGCTTGAATTCAAGCCCTTATTCACTTCATTAGCTTTTACTCTCAAGGATGATGCTTCCCCACTAAAGCTACATCTCCAATCTGGCATGCTTGTAACTCTAGCTACTTAGGAGTCTGAGACATGGGAGATTGTAGTTTGAAGCTCCATAAAGTAGAAAAGTCTGTAAGATTCTATCTCCAATTAATCAGAAAAAATAATGAGTCCAGAGGCCTGTCTCAGTAATTTTTCTGAGGTAACCTTTAGTCAGTCCTTCCTTACATTTCTCAGTGCTTATGTAACATACGGAGTCATATAGCTACAAAATATACTCAACCTTTAGACACATATGAGCATGCATATATTTTCATAATATGTACATCAAGAGAAAATATACATGTTTTTGTTTCTATGATCAGTCCACACATCTCCTAGAAGGTGGTGAGTTCATCTTGCACCCATTGCTGTGCATATGGTATTACTCTAGAAAGACGAAATAGTAGAAAGAGGCAGCATATGTACCACATAAGTATCAGAATATCTTTCTTGTTGTAGGACTCTAGGTATGTACACATGCACTGTGTACATATATTAAACTCATTTACTTGCACTGTTTGACAAGTGTTAGACAGCTGGCCCTGTTTTTAGCAGTTACTTTGAAAGAATATAATGGGTTCCCTAAGTTGTGTTAGAATGCAGTGCTAGACTCTGAAAACATTAAGGATGGAATAGGAGAAACCCTAGGTCACCTTGGCATAAGCTGAAATTTTCTTTTCTTTTTTTTTTCACTTTGACAGATTTATTCATTTTAAATTTGTTTTAAAAGCATTCACGTTAATTAGTTCCATAGGGTATTTGGGGGTTTTGGGTTTACTTTTCAGATTGATTTTTGGTGCTATACAGACTGACATTTTGTTTGGTGCAGCATATGCACTGAAAGATCTGCTCACCAGATTTGCCATTTCACTTGCTGAAATGATGAGAAGGGACAATAGAAACCTAGAGTTACATCTCTTCACAGAGACCGACTCTTTTGACTGTTTGAAAAAAAAAAGGCTTATCTCTGTAGCTAGTTTGAAATAAAACTCAATTTTTTGAAAAGGAGTTTTAGTTCCCTATTTCTAAGGAATGTAACTATTTTCATTAGCTGGGATGTTTGCCAAATTTTAAAAACAACTTCTAAAGCGTTTGTAGTAAGCAGCTAAAAACAAAACAAAAAAGTTAGTTGCTTCCCAGAGTTTGTATAATGCCATTATCTAACTGGAACAAAGACTATTTCCTTTAATAAGCTAGTATTAATGAATGAATCTCCATGCTCTGCAGATTTCTATTGTCCCTAGTCACAGGAATGAGGATCAGTGAAATGCTACAATTAATCCACATCCTTCTGCAATCTTCCTACAGTGGAAGAGAGGCGAGGAAACACCCCTGCAGGAAAAATAAACCTCAGAGATTGGTTTAAGACCAAAAAACACACCACTAGGACATTAACCACTTAATCTTACACAGGCAGGTCAAAATTTTAATATAAATTACTTTTGCCAACACATAGCTTATGCATTCTTTGTTCCTTTTTTTGGAGGATTCTCAAATTGATATCTAAAGACTTACATATGATATATAACTGTTATATGGTCTTATGACTAAGAAAATTTCTCTGGTAACCAAAGCTGATGCCATATATGGTAGTGTTCTTGGCATATACTCTATACGCCTCAGACCACTTCTACATTCTTTCTATTCAGCTAATTATAGCTTAGTAGCCACTGGTAAAGGATTGTGAAGACTCTGTCATTTCTACAGAATAGAAAGGCAAGGCTAGTTACTGCAATTCAGCCAAATAAAAAGAAAAGATAAAAGATTAATAAACCACTCCCTTGAAAAGGAGAGGTACTGCACCTTTGCAAAATTGAACGGGCTCACTGCAGCTGAGCAACAGAATCACCACTGAAGCAAGAAAATAAGTTGGTCTATACAGGAATTGTACATGATTTGAAAATGCAAAAGTTATAGCGATCAACTAATAGCTGCAACCTTAATTTCCATTGCTGCCTCCGAGTTGAAACTTAAACAGTTTCTGCAAGCCTAATGCTAGCTTCTCATCTCCTTTACTAAAACTAGGAATTTGTTCTCCGCAGCAAAGAAACAAAACACTCAAAACACATAGGTAAATACAGCAAGACATTATTGAAAACAGCTGCCTTGTGGTACAAAATGCAGTACAAGTATACGGATGTAATTAAAACATCAAAAATACTATTGCTCCCATACAATTTAGTAAACATTCTTGGCAAAGGAGAAAATTTGAAAAGAAAAGCTATAAAAATGTTTAAAAATTCTACTGTGAATGATGTGAGTAGAGAAATAGTCTGAAAAGGGCACCAATGTTTGTGACTCTTCTATTTCTTTGAACCTAAGATCAACATTATTCTGAGTCATAGTCTAGTTTTTTTTAAAAAGGCCTAATTTTATATACATAAGTATCTCCCTCCCTCTCAGCCACAAATACATGAAAATGACCGTTTTGTATATTACTTATTTCCCAATAAATAGAAAACGATTGTATAGATTGAATACCAAAATAAGATAATAAAAAGGATATGCAATAAATTAAAAAGGCAGCTCAAATAAAGGGCAGGCATGCAGTTAAAAAATACTAAGATTGTGGAGATGGGGTTACTTGCCTCCTGGTTGAGAAGGTGTCACACAAAGAATACCTGAAAACTTTGGAAAGAACCTTAGCTCCCATTCAATTCAAAGTTTCCTAGGCCTGTGACATTTCTAGAAATACCTTTTGATGGGGTGGGATTAACTTGATTAATAAAAATCATTTCTACTGAAAATCCACTTAAAATATAGAAGAGGTGATCCATGAACACCCCAACTTTTATTCTTGAAAGACAGCTGGATAAACTGGCCAATCCCAGTATGTTGCAATTTCAAGATGGTATAAAAATGCTTCCAGGATATAGTCAGCATATTCACGTTCACATCAATTCCATTCACAGATGGATTTCAGCTTCCACCGGGTGCACTGCTTTAATCATTCATCCATCATTTGCCAACTTTGATTGTGAGGTACTAATAAGATGGATCAATTTCTTAAAAATTTGTTTTAAAGAATAAATGATGCTGTAATTCTGAACCTGAGGATCTTTACTATTTGAACAAATCCACAGATTAAACTGAAGGTGAATTAAGACTTCAGTTTTAGTTATTTCCAACTTCCCTGTGAGGATGCATATTCCATTAAAGCTCAGGCTTGTAGCCATACTTTCCCTTTTGCAGAAAATCATCGTTTTACAGTTAAAAATGCAGCCAATCAGTGGCTGTAACAGACAAATTAGCCATAATTCACTTGCTCATATGCTAGAGCCATGGGATCTGGCTCTCATTCACACCAATGCCACTTCTTGGTAATGACCTCCACCTTTAGAGATCAAGGGAAGAACTTTAGTGAGCAGCAACCCATCCACTCAACGAGTTTGCCTTGTGCTTTATGCCTGACGTATTGTGCCTACCTCAGCAACCCCCAATGTAAAACTGCTTTTATTTTTTGAAAAAAAATTCCTTTTGCCCAACTTTTAAACTATTTTAGTAATGAATTCTCTAGTTTAAGCATTGGCTTTTGAATTTTTGCATCCCGGAAAACAATTCTGCAAAGAAAAGACATGGGGCCAGGTTCCATGCAAAATCATTTAAAAAAATCCAATTTGTTTTGATTCACTGATGGCTTCTTGAATTCTTTTTTGCCTTGTCCATGATTGTGTAAAGTTGCATTCCTTTTCATAAACCTGGACTCTCAGTACTGGGTAACTGCAAAGGTCTCTCTGTCTCAAGAATTTCCGTGAAGATCTCGATCCAAAAGGCTGATTAGAATAAAGGTGAAGGATAGACACTGCAACGGCGGCTCGGCCTGGAGAGATACTTTAGATTTACCCAGGTACAACAAAAATTCAACTGTTATACACAGATGGATCTGGGTAAGTCAGATGTGTTTAGGGGCCCAGACTGAAATCTATCCCCTTCAGGATTATCTAGATGAGCTTAGGAACCTCGGGTGGGAAATAGAAGCTGAGACACTTGCAGGTGAGGAGATGCTGTTGTCCTCTGCAGGTTGCTGTCAATTTCTGGAACTTTACTGCTTTACTCACTGTTCAAGACTGTTGTCTTATGGTTATTTCTCTTAACTATATTATTTTTTTTAATTTTGTTGTTTTTTTTTTTTTTCTCCCTTGGTGGCCTCCCGGGCTCCCTCTCCACTAGCTCACAGGGGAATGAGCAAGAATGGGAACTAGCCAGGGGGATGGGGGGTGGGGGGCGCGGGTAACAAGGTGGGGGAGGCCAGGGGGGAAAGCTGCCATTTCAATCCTCATCCACCTCCTCGCCTTAGGACTCCTCACCACCCCTCCCCCCAGCATGACACTTGTAAAACTTATCCCTCTGCCGCTCCTGGATTTCTTTCATCTCATCCGCATACCGGCAGAAGGCGCCACCAAACTTGTCCCAGGCCTTGAAGGGCATGGTGATGGCATTGCGGTAGGACGGCTTCACCTCACTCACACAGTAGAAAAACTCCGTACTTGTTGCAGCCCACATCGAAGAAGAAATGTTTGGAGTCCACCGTAATAGAGGTGCCCTCCGGGAGTTCCCCGTACAGCCCCCCCCCTCCCCCCCGGCCACCGGCACCGACTCTTGGGCCTCAGGCCAGCTCGTGGTCTTCGCCTCCGTAGTCATCGAGGAGCTTGGCGAGCGTGTCGGAATTCGATGAGACCTTGCGCAGGCAGCACGATGGTCTGGCCGCTCTGGAGGCCGCCAGGCCCTGGGCCTGCGCCAAAGCCGCCGCCGCGGTTGATGGTCTGGCGGATGTGCAGGAAGGGGCCGCGCTGGTTCTCCTTGAGATCCAGGTAGTACTTGCAGTTCTCACGCACCAGGAACTCGCTCTTGAGGTGCGCCGGCCTGCCGCCCTCCTCAGCGCCCGCTGCCAGCTGCTCGGGGCTGCTGGGGCCCAGCTGCGCGTAGTGATCGATGAAGTCGCCCAGCAAGTCACGGAAATTGGCTGCCACCACAATCGACAGCGTGAGGCGGCTCTTGGAGACACCCGTGCCCACCTCTGCGATCTTCAGGAAACCGCCCTTGGCGTTCTGCTTCACATCCAGGTAGAAGCGCTTGTTCTGGATGTCCATCCGCTTCGAGGCCAGCTCCTGCTTCTCCTGCTGGCCGCCACCGCTGCCGCCACCGCTGCCGCCACCGCCACCGCTGCCGCCACCACCGCCGCCGTGCTAGCTGCCGCTGTTGCTGTCCACCATCTTCTTGGCTACTGCCTTGCCGCTGCCCACTGTGCTCGCGCCCCCGCCCTCCGCCCTGCGGCTCGCGCTCCCTGGCCCCCCAGCCTTGCCTGCCGGCTTCTCACGCGCTCCCACTGCTCATCGCCCAAGGAGAATTCTTGTGTGCTGGGCCAGTGGCTGTTACTGAGCTGGGGTACTGTACCCAAGTGGGCTTCCAGGTGCTCGCCAATGGTGACAAGGAGACTGTGGCCTGTCATCATAGGGCACCACCACCATTGGGTGACCACCTTCCAGGCTGCCTTTGCTGACCGTGATGACCGAAAGGCTGCCATACTTGCTGCCAGTGGTGAATAAGCCCATTTTATAGAGAGGAATTACTATTCTTAAGTGCGAAGACTGGCATTGGTTGAAGGTCACACGGCTGGAATGTATGGATTTGTACTCTGCTCATGCGACTTTAAATTGAGTCTCAGAATTGAGCACCATCCACTGCAGGGCTGGTTGGAGCAACAGCTGGTGGGGTTCCTCCCTCAGGATCTCTGACTCAGTGTGTGTCTGTAAAACCCACTCTTACCTTTCACCTTCTACCTTGGGTAGCCTACATCAGGGTCTTTGGTTGTGTGCCAGGCTGTGCCTGCTGCCTGCTGCCTGCTTGCAGGTTGGCCTGCTCTGCAGCCAGCAAAAGCTGAAAGTGTTTCATGTACCATGCACACCAGAGACTCTAATGCATCTATGCCAACATCCTGAGGGCCACTGCCCAGCAGAGAGCACAGCTGAGCCTCAGAGACCTAGAAAACCTCTCTTGGAATGCTGGCTCTGTTCCCTCTTCCTTTTTGTCACACTGTCAAAAAACCTATATGTGCTAGACCAAGGAGTGGGTGGCTAGGCCAGTCCCTAATGGGACTTTGTTGCTGTACATGAGCACTTCTACCTGCCACATCCTGGGCTCGCAACCCACTGGTATAAGTGCTAGATAATCAGGCCACCACTTCACACTTCAGGATAAAAGAAGCTCACCTGCGGTCTTGGTGCAAAGTCTACATGTTCAGGGCTTGTGTTACTAGCCACGTCCTCACTAGGGGATCAATAGTGTACTCTCTGGGGCTTCTTCCTCTCTGGGAATGACCAGGCCTTGCTTTATTCACAGGAGTGGCATCTTAGGCAGATCCAGGAGATGCGCAGCATGGATGTATGCCTGACTTTCATGTAGAGACTTAGATGACTGAGCCAGCCATGGATGGACAGGGAAATGCTTCTGCATCCAAGTTGCCTTGATGAATTCTTACTTAGAAGATGACCTGGCTCTAAGCAGATCTCAAGGGGAAAACAAGAGTAGATGGGCTGGGCCACATCTATAATTCTAGTACTTAGGTGGAAGAGACAGGTAGAGAGCAGCTGGAGGCCAGGATTTAACTTCATAGTGAGATTGTCTCAAAAGAAAGCCAATGACTGAGGAGGTAGACCAGTGGTTAAAGCAGGTTTCTACTGTGTGAAAGTGTCTGAGTTCAATTCCCAGCATTCTGAGGACAGCATAGACACAAGCTCTGTTTCCTGACCTCCTTTCAGAGGTAAAGGACCTAGCCACTTGATCAAGGTGCTTTACAATGAGAAAGACACCAATAGTACCTCAGTCTTGCACTGCCATTGAGCCTTTTTAATCTTTCTGTCCACTGATATGGACCAAGTCATGACTTCTGTTTCCCCACCACTATGCCAGGGGACCCTTCCCTGTCTGTTCCTTCTCAGAAGGAACACAAGCCATGCTTCTCAGGTAGAACCAGAGTATTTTTGGCAGTTCCTTGGACCTGTTAGTCAGGCCATGGACCTCAAGGAATCTGCTGTTCAAATGTGTGCCCAGGACCAGCTCTGTCGGGACGATGGAGGACACCTAGTGGAGGAACTGCCTCAGTCGATGTGGATGTGTAGGGACTGACAAAGCCACAGCTGAGGATAGAGATGGGGCTAGGGTCGCAAGGCTCCTTCCCCATTTGCACTTATCTCTGGATTACACCCAGCCATGTCCTCTGCTGCTCTGATACTGGAGATCGCTAGCAATAGGGGATCACACTGTGCATCTGTGGATTCTGATCTATGCCAAAGCATAGCCATTGGGAGTTGGTAAGGATTGCTGAAGAATGTCCTCTGGAGTTGGGGGGGGGGCTTTCATGTGATGTGTGTTGGCACAGGCGAGGGCAGTTCATAGGGAGTGCTGCCAAATCCCTCTTGAGGACTTCCTGCTTACCTGTGATCCTGCCCATGGTTACAGCTGGACTTGAGGTGGTTAGGTTGTGAGCTGACAGATCAGAGACCTTCTCTAAACAGAGCCCTGAGTTATCTGGAGGGACGACTTGGCCCTGTCTGATGGCCTGGTAGCTGCTACCCAGCTCTGGCTCTTTTGGCTTAGTGGGTGTGGAGGCCATGGTGCAGGTGAGGAAGGTCCTTTCCTTCTGGCAGCCCAAGGAGGAGATGTGGTTTGTCCCTACCTCTGGGCATTGCATTTTTGTCTTATAAGCTTAAATGTCTCTGGTCCTGGAGGAGCTCAGAGTCCAGAAGCAGAGAAATGACAAAGTAAGTCCTGACAAACTTGCTTGTCACTAGTGGCAAAAGGTAGCCCAAGGTGTAGGCTGTCAGGCATTCTGGACCTCAGACATGCAATTATTCTAGTCCAATGCCATCAAGACCTGCCCTGCAGGCAGAACACTTATGTCATGGGAAGATATGGTGTAGTAAATGCCAGGTGGGTTTGCCATGGAGATGCTCTCCAGGGTCCGACTCTTGAGTGGGGGTGGGCAACTTCACCTACCCCTACCAAGTGCTGAAGGGCATTCTTTCCACTAGGAAATAGCATTTTGTCATTAGTGGGAAGGGAGTTTGGGGGACAGATTGCATAAGCAGGGTACAAGCAAGATAGCTGGTAGCGAGTGGTGAAAGCTGCACTGCAGAATGAGGAACAGGAGGATGTAAACAGTTTACAAGGAGCCTTGAGTAGGTTGAGGTTTAAGTGAGCTCAGTGGGCGAGACCAAAGGCAGAGAGATTAGTGTTCAAGGCTAAGACTGAAAGGGGTTTTGAGAATCGTGAGGGCCCTGAGGTTGAGTTAGCAGAGGTAGGATTGGGCTTGGCTGTATGGGGTTGTGGATGCAGGAGCATGAGGGTTGGGACATGAGGGAGTGGTGGCATTCTGGCCTGTGCACATGGCATGAGTGAAGAGGGAAGGTACAGGGAAAGGACGTCTGAGGGCTCACTGGAGTCTGGGGCTAGGCCCTTGTATTGGGCCACTGAACCAGATGTGCTCGTAGTCTCTGAGTGATGCCTACACCCTTGGGAAGCAGACACACAGAAGATGAGCCTTTTCCAGGTTGCACCTACATACATTCAGGCATTTGATCTGTGTAGAGATCTGTGGTCCCATTGTGTGTGGTCAGGTTGAATTGGCCCAGGTCACTAGACAGGAATATAGACATCCTTTGCCCATAGGTCAGCTCTGAGGACCAGCAGAGTGGCAGAAGCACAACTGGTAGCTCGGTCCATGGAAAATCCGCACTATCCTTATCCTCCTTTTCCAAAGCCTGAGGTATCAGACACAGCAGGACAAGGCACTGCTGTCAAGGTACATAGGATATGATCTCTCAGTGGTAGCTTTTGAGAGTGTGAAATTGAGTTAAGCTGGGCAGTAATCTTTATCGACAAGAATCAAGGTTTCATTTTAGACACAGTATAGGAGGCATTAGCTGGTGAGTTACTGCTCCCATCGCTCAGCTCCATGGAAGTTTGTACTGGCCAGCCCAGTACTGTGAGTCCCATACAGGCCCATCATCCTTCCCCCTCTGGGACAGGTGGGAGGCCTCATAGGGACAGACAGCAAAAGACAGGGTCCTTGCTGTCCCAGAGCCTTCACTTGGATTAGCTTGTCACTTGACACTGGGAGGCAATTCTGGCCTCACTGTCATCTCTCATCCCACATGCCCACAAGCATGCCATGCCAACCTACCATCAACAATACAAGTCTATGGGCTCTGTTGCTGTCAGGGAAGGTGCCAGGCCCATCTGCATCCACGGGGACACAAACAGCCCCAACAGCAGCCACCCCATTCCCCTCCCTCCCACCCTCATTCTCCTTACTGCCCACATGCCGCCCCGGTCTTTTCAGACTTGTGCACAGGAGTTGACCCCGGCTGGCAAACATCAGCTGACCCTCCACCTGCCTCAGTGTGACCACTAGGCACCTGCGTTGGTCACTCACTTGGGTGAGTGTGTGTGCACACTTGTTCCCACACAACACACTAACACTGGGTCGGGCTTAGACACAGTCACACAGAGCTTTCTCTGCAATTACCACAATGCCCTAGGCTCCTTCCTTCCCCAGACATCCTTGAAAATGAGATCACTGAAAAGGGCCCTGTGCCAATGTAATCCTGGCCCTGTCTCCATGCCCACTATCCAACACTCCCCCAGTTTAGACACTCATCACAGGAGAAAGAAGCTTGATGCCCACATGTGAAATGAGGTATCACAAGAGCTGCCTCTACCCATCTGCATTTCACTTGGCATGCTTTGGCTGAATTCTGACATTTCCCCTCCTAGCCAGTCCCAGGCCCAATACTGCCTCTCAGCTCTGTTGCCAGGGGCCGAACACCTTCCTCACCTTTTGTAGGCTTTCACACGTGTATGTGTGTGTGTGTGTGTGTTTATCCCATGATCCTCCTCAGTTCCCCTTTCTAAAAGTGGTAGAGTTTTTCTGAGCTCCTGCCAGCAAGCCTCCAGGGAAATGGGTCTTACTTTGCCAAGACATTCTGCCCATACCTGGAGAGAAAATGGGATGATGGTGCTCATGATTATGGAGGACATGTACACCATATGGACAGTAACAAAGGGTACTTGTTGCAGATGCCCAGGGGGTATCCACAACCCTTTTGGCCCCATGGAGGCACGGTGCTCCAGCAAACAGGCCCTGTGAGTGACCAAGTGATCCTTGTCCTGCAAGGCTCTCACTGATTTGGTCAGCTGGAACACATCCAGGTCTCACCCAAGTGGACATGTAGGTCTTTGCAGAACCAGCTTTCACTCCTCTTCACCCCTTCACTGGCCTCTCTGTCATCTCTCCTCTTACAAGCCCCCAGGTGCACCCACTCACTCAAATTCCAGCCATCAACCCTGCAAGTCTGTGGGACTTGAAGCTGCCTGGGAAGGTGCCAGGCCCACAAACTACCATGTAACCACAAATAGCCTCAACAGTTACCACACAGCATTTTCCATCCCCTCCCAACCAATGCTTCTTTCTGGCCTTATGCCACTCCCTGTCTTTTCAGACCTAGCAGTTATATAAACACATGCAAGGAAGGGCTGGCTGCATCTTCCTGTATGAGGCTCTCCCATGGAGTTCCTAGTCTCTGTCCTCCCATATCAGTGGAAACATCTGGAGGTGAGGCTGCAGGTGAAGGCGACTGGCTTGGTGCTGTTCCTTCCAAAGAAGGGATAGCCAGCCTTAGGTACAAACACACACACACACACACACACACACACACACACACACACACACACACACACACACACACACTCACACAGGTGAAAGCCATTCAAGGGCAGAATACTGTCTGTTGTGTATGGCAGAGACACCAGAAGGAGAATGTGTGTGTGTGGAGGGAGGCAGCATAGTGGAAGGCCTGATGTGGATCCTTTGGGGACTGATCTCCTGAGCTCTGCCGGCACTGCTGTTAGCACTGGCTTGCACCATCTTCCAGCTCCACTGACACCAGAGCAACAGCCATCACCACAAATGCACTGACCACAAGCTTCTGCATGCAGGGAATCTTGCCTAAGGGCTCTTCAGACAGCTCCAGAACTAAGCCCCACCTTGCACCAGCCCCTGCCACACACCTGACTGCCCTCTTACTCATTAATTCTCTGCCTTCTTTCCCATATGACCTACTGTTTCCTTTCTTTCTACTGTTCTTATTGTTAATTTCAAGAAAAAACTGGTACACAATGACTTCTCTCTGGTGGAAAAAAGTTCCAATCCGTGGCCCCAAATCATGTTTGAGTTGGTGCAGCCCCTGGCACTGTCTACTAGGAAACACAATCCTTGAACAGTTACCCTTCAGAGGACGTCCCCACTCTTTGCCTCCTTGTTTTTGGCAGTCAAGAAGCCATCCACCTTCCTTATTCTGGATTCCTTACCTTTTTGCTGGTAGCCTGTTATCTGCCCATAATTGTAGGAGTAGTACCTCTGATTTAGGTCACAGGCCTCTGTGTCCCAACAGTAAATGGAACTCAGAACCGAACTCACAGTGCATCTTCCTAAGGTGGCAGGGAATTTTGGAGGACAGGAGTGCAAAGGAAAACACGGAGGGAAGGGCCTACTCCAGTTGTTGCCCAGTCCAATGCAAGGAGAACTACTCTGGAGGGTACATGTTGGGGAGACATCCTGGGGCCCAAAGTTCACATAAAGTGCTATCAGCAGTTCTGTCACACAGGGATTTATGAGGGGGAAAGAGGAAGGGAGAGCCTGTTTGTCTAAAGATATGGCCAGCCCATGTCTTATCTTCTGCTGATGACCTCACATGAACAGTTGGAACTAACACACACACAAGCCCCTACAAAACAACTAGTATGTGTGCAAACCAATGCACACAGTCTTCAGATAGCATTTCTGGCCAGCATCCTGGCAGGTAGGTTGGAAGAAGCTGCTGGCTAGCACTGAAGAGAATGTAGAATGTTGTAGACGGACCACTGGGAGAACTCTCCCTAGATGAATCTGTGCTAGCTTGGAGAACCCATCCAAGCTCTGAAGAAATAGGTCACTTGAATTAATAACAGCACCAATGCTGGGGTTTCCTGCCACAGGGACTTTTGCACAATTCATCAGGATATCTTGGCAAGACTACTTACTCCTAACAGCACTGGGAAGTCCAAGGGGTTAGAAGGCTCTAGAATGTCCTTGCAGGCAGCACCAATGTATATTTCCAGTCCATGGCTAGCAGGAAATAGTGTGTGAGGGAGGGGAACATTAGATTTTGGAAGGGAGGTGAGGGGGAAGCGGTTGGACAGTCCCAATCTCTGTCAGAGAGACTGCAAGAACCCTAGCAAAAACCTTCCTTTTACTCAACAAAACAGGTATGGATATTTCATTGTGGAAAGCACTGCATCTGGCTTAGACATTCACGTGTGAGCAGAAACAGAGCAAGGAACCTCTGGCACCACCAGACATAAACCTCTTGACCTCCCTGACTGAACCTGACTAACCTGACTGGTTCTGCTGTGGCATGAATTCTGCCAGCCATTGTTTTGCTCACCAATGGATGCCATCCTGCAATGTGCTCCTCATGGGCCTGCTTTCCTAGAGGAAGGTTCATCACATGCCATGTCTACCCTCTGCATTCTCAGTGAAAGACAGGTGGCTTCCTTCAGGGCACTGAAGCAAAGACAAGGTCTTTAATTAGAAAAAAGATAGAATTTCACAGGAATAAGAACAGGGGGATATTAAGAGTGACTTTAGTAAGGAGCCATAAATGTCTGTTCCACACCTATATATGCTCCACTCCCATACTGAGTTTTATCACAACATCTAACTCTGTCACATGCAATGTGACAGAGGCGTCCCAGGAAGGAAAGTCCTTCAGAGTATTACCTCCAATTAAACATAAAAAACCCAGAAGAAATGACATGTCTCAAGAGGTAGTCAGTGTCACCCTTCAGGACAAAACCTCCGTGACAGTTTCCTGGCCTTGAGTTTAAGCTGTACAACTGGCACTGAAATAATAATAGTAATAATTCTACAGAGATATGACAGATTTGTGGCCATTGGATAAGATGTCCACTCAAATCAGGTAATTGGGATAGTTAATATCTCTGAAAATATTTTTTGGTGGAGTCCTACTTTTCTTATCTTTGTGGCCAGGTGATCCTTGCTCTAAGTTTAGCAGTCCCATTACTATGTTGGTTTCCATTCTGTGGTTGCTGGTGGCAACTTCAGTCTGAAAGAATTACAGCCCTGCATGCCCCTGTGGAAAACATTGGAGACCATACGAAGCCTTTACCAGCTTGTTAGCATCAGACAAAGTGTTGGCACAATCATCATCTCATGCTGAACCAGACAGTCATGACGCAGAGAAGCCATGCTGCTGAAAGGAAAACCTCCCCTTCCTACTGCTTTAACTCATGCCAATGTGCACTTACTTTTCATAATGTCACCCATTCAATACTGCCATACACATGCAATCACACTGTGCATGACTGTGAGGGACAGCACTGCAGGGACTGCTGATTTCACTGTATCTTGTTCCTTCGTTTTTCCTAGTACTACCCCAGCAAGGGGTAGGAAAACAACCACTGGGCCAAAGAGAAGCTGCACTTATAGGCTATTTTTCTAGAGTGGGTGTACCATTTGCACTCTGCTGCCATTAGATGAAATGTCTGAATCTCTCTGATCTTAACTAATATCACTATAACAAACATTGTTAGTGCAAATTTTTGTGAGGTCTGAGGTTACACCTCCAGTGTGCTTCAAATAGGTAATGGCATCCAAAACCCTGCCATGTGTTTGTCATCTATATTTGATGGTGGTCAAAGCTGACCGTACAAGTCTTTTGCTCACATTTCAGTTAGGTTGTATTTCTGTGTTCTGACCATGGAGTTGTGAGCCATGTTCCAGAACATTTTACCGGACTGCGCGAGGTGACAAAATCAGAAAAAGGTGAAGGTTGCTCAGAGTCTAAATTTTTCAAGGACAAAGCTGAGATTCAAACATGGGCAGTGCGTGCTTAGACACCATCGTGAGCAGTTGCTCACCACAATCATCACTGTGGGCACAGATGGACAGCCATTCAGAGGCACAGGTACCTCCTAGCATTATTAATTATGGGTACCTGTGACTGGTCTAGCTGATCTGAGGACAGCTAAGGAATACTTTAACTCACACACTAATGGGCTAATAAAAGTGACAATGTTTCATTATGCTACAAGGTACTTTATACTCTGGATTCAATACTTTGGACAAGGAGCACTAAATTGTGACTGTATCACTTTTTGGGAGGCAGCAGGGGAAGCAAGTGAACAATCTCTGAAATGTGAAAGATCATGAGCTACCACCTCCTATCCACATCCTAAGGCCCCTTTGCTAGACAAAAATGCATCTCCTCCCTAAAAGCATCCCCAGAAGAATGGCCCAGTATGGACCTAAGGAGGTTCTGTAAGCATCCAAAGAAAACCAGGTTTCAAGTGACTCAGTGGCAACAATAGATTTGCCAACCAACTGCCACCATTAGGAGGTCAGAGTGAGTTTACTTTGTGGCTTGGGTAGTAGGAATTGGAGGCTGACTTGATGGGACTTCTGAAGAACCCTGCAGGGTTAAATAAAGTGGCCAAGCAGATTGACACGCCACAGTACCTGTACCCACATCACTCAGTAGCTTATCACTAGGTGGTTCTACAGACTACCTGACAGTGCACAGAGGAAGGCTGCATAGCCAAGTGCTCAGGATACACTGACCAAAGGTTATTGCTGAGGAACAGAAATGAGCAGAACAGGCTCAGCTCCTCAGTAACCTGGACTCTCCCATTGGGTGAAGCACAAAAACTCTGAAGACATACAGGCCTGTGTTCAAGTCCTATTTCTAACACATTGGAGCAGATTAAGCCAGAGCTCAAGTTCTTCTGGTACAAAGCTGTGATAATATCCTTGTCTGTTAGGGAGAAGTCACATGTTGCTTGTTATACTCCAAGCTCAGTGGTAAAGGAAGCACATGTCCACAGACACAGATAGCTCTCATTCACTCATTGCCAATCTGGACACAGGTGACAATGCTGAACCCCAGAACCCAGACTGGTCATAAGAGGCCCTAATCCCTTCACCAACTTGGCAAAGTGAGACCTGTATTTCCAGCAAAGCAGAGGAACCACAAATTGCAGAGTCTCTGGAATTCCAGCACAAACTTCTTAATCCTGGTTCTTCACAATCTCTATAAGCGTAGTGCCCATCCCTCATGGTCACTATGTTGACTGAGTGTGGCTGAAGGCTCAGCCAATGCCAGAGGTAAAGGCAGCTTTCGGGGTATGCACAGGGTGCCTAGTGCCTGGGCCTCCAAACATTAGTGAGAACTAAGAGCAGAAATCCTGTGGTCAGGCCTCCTGAGCCCCATGCAGAACAGCAGCTGAACAACTGCCTTATCTTCAGCCACAGAACCAGGGGGACTGTTATCAGACTCAGCCAAAACACACAGGCTCAGAGTTGCAAAAGAACAAAGTTTCTGAACACTATAATCAAATTCCACTCAGAAGTGAACCGGAGGGAGACACATTCATCTACAAATACTGATAGATGGTAACCTGCCTCTATAAAACCTTAAAAGAATCAAAAGATGGGGAAGATAAGGAGTAACAGCCTTCCATGATAACCCTATAAGGGAAATGCATGCAAATACATGCTCCTTCTCAATAACTTCCTACTGACACTCTGCAATCACTTTGCTTATCATGGAAAAAGTTACCTTGCTGCCTAGCCAGCCAAAGACCTTCTTATCCATCCACTAAGGCTCAGTCGTAGAGTGCTTAGAGTGCAGAAGGCACTGGGTCCAAGCCCCAGCATTTTTCACACACAGAAACACCACCACTATATTGTGACACATGATCCTGATCAAGGGCTGTCAAAAACCAGATCCACAATCTTACAAACAGCCATAAAGAAAACATTCTGTTTGTTCTGAGATAAGGACATTTAATTGAATATTAATATGGCCTATCCCCTCTCCTGCTATTGAGAATGACTCAGGAAGTTTGCTGTTTCTAGGACACCAGCCCAAGCAGAAGCAGCACAAGCTTCATCAGCAGGTCCAACCTCTAGCTCCACAGAACCAAGAACATTATGCAAGACAGTTAATTCAGTCAACACTACTTCAGGATGTGTTTCATCGGTAACACAGGTCAAGCCATAGAGATCACAATGGCAGAAAACTCAACAACATCCACTTATGGCTGTTGGTAATGCTCTGGTAAAAGAACTGCTCTTACAAAAGACTTAATGGCCTTTGGATGAGGCTCCATCAATGCTTGATACAGGATGCATGGTGTACTTCCCCTCCCTTGTTCACCCACAGCTCAGTGTGTGTAGTGCAGTGACTACACAAAGACAGCTGGGAGCCTAGATTACACAGGCACCATACAAATTCTAAGGAAGAGACCTTTCAAGACCCACACCCACTGCATCTGGGACAGACACCAAGTCACTGAGTCAGCAAGCCCAGCAAGCAGCAGGCATTCAGCAAACTGGGTCTCAAAGAAGGAAAATGGTAACATCTGAAAGAGTGTGCCCCAAGACCACTGATATTCTATGGGACCAGAGTACAATGGGCAGTGGGCAACATTTGCCTTCCAAACATCAACTTCCTAAAATCTGCAGGATACTGTCTGCACCCCTCCCCTCTATGTTGAGGGATCACTGTGCTAAGATTTTGCTGCAAATCTTCTTGTAGCCCTGATTAAAACTGAAAAATACTGAAGAGGAAGAAGAGGAACAGCCAGCAGGTGGCATGTGAACTACAGGGGAGCCAAGAAAGAATAGCAGAGGCCTATTTACAATGACATGAACAAACAATGAAATGAGAAGGCAAAATCAACAGCTTATCAGGAGCAGGAGAAAAAGACACCCAATTGGCAGGAGTCAGGCAGCTGGCCCACACTGCCATAGAACCATAATCTGCTCCCAAAGGAAAACCCTTTGCAGCTGCCAGCACTGCCTGCCAGCCAGCCTGACACCATACTGTGCATTCTACCCTTCAGCCTCTAATCCATTTCACCCAAATTTCTGCTCATATGCCCTTATAAGATCCCTAGGGCTGGGTGCTGGTGGCTCATACCTGTAATCCTAGCTACTTAGGAGGGTAAGATCTGAGGATCACAGTTCAAAGCCAGCCTGGGAAGGAAAGTCCGTGAGACACCTATCTCCAATTAGCTACTAGAAAACTAGAAGTGGCACAGTGGCTCAAATGATAGATCACTCGCCTTGAGCTGAAGATTACAGGGACAGGCATAGGACCAGAGTTCAAGCCCCATGACCTACAATAATAAGTAAATAAATAAATAATTATATAAATAAATAAATAAGATTCCCTAGGAACATAGCTCTTTGGCCTTACCAGGTCTCCTAGCCCCATGAATGGGATACTGACCTGCCACCCAAGACCAGCACAGCCAACCCAGGACACTAGGGCCAAGAGCAATGTAATGAATCCAACTACTAAGAGCAAGGATCCTCATCCTGGATGCATGGCTAGTTCCACTTCAGTGTCTGACAGCTGCTGGGTACCTCATGCTCATTGGTCACCCTACTTGTCACAGAGTCCATGTGCACCAGGAGTCACACAGAGCAATGAGCCACAGCCATGTGAAGTCAGAACTTAAATGACCAGCACACAGAGTATAAAATAAAACCCACCTTGGAAAAACACACAGAATCAGGCAGGGGAGGTTCTGGGGACCTCACTTTAGACACCAGAGATGCCAGTGAATAGAGCTCATGGTGACTGCTTGCCCACAGAGAGTAAAACATTGGGTATGTCCACAGGACACACTGAGCTCACGTTTCCTCCCAGGGTGGTTGCATCAAATCTGGGTGCCCAGGAGTCCTGAGACAGGGCAGAGAAAAGGAGTGACAGGGACAAGCCTGATGCTGGAGCCTTCACTCCCCAACTTCTCCCTAAAGAAAAAGCATGAGCTATTGAATCTACACTTGTGACCCCGCAGAGGCTATACAACCATGCATATCATGCAGATCTCTGGTCCACGGGGATCTCTGGTCAGACAGCGATCTGTTACTTGTCACAGCAGTTAGTACAGAAAGTACCTCACTTTAAGCACACACTTTTCCTTTCTCTTGGTAGTGCATTCTGTTTCATACAGTAAAATGAAGAGCAACGCCAGGCTCTCTTACCAAATCACTTCTCATGCCATTCCATCCAACAGTATGTTGAAAGTGAAAAAAGCAATCTTTATCATTTTTTAAAGCAAACTGATGTTATTATGTCCAACATAACCAGCTAATTCTTTTTTGGGGGAGGGGTCCAGTCGTGGGGACTGAACTCTGGGCCTGGGCGCTGTCCCTCAGCTCTTCAGCTCAAGGCTAGCGCTCTACCACTTGAGCCACAGCGCCATTTCCAGCTTTTTTCTTTCTGCTTAAGTGGAGCTGAGAAATCGAACCCAGGGCCTCAGGCATGCAAGGCAAGAGCTCTACCACTGAGCCACCTTCCCAGCCCCAGGTAATTATTTAGTTTATTTTTTATAATTATCTTTAAGTAGTTGTACAAAGAAGTTCCCATTCTACAAAATAGTATATGAGTACAAAGTGTCTGACAACATTGTCACTCTCTTAACCCATCCCTTCTCTCACTTTTTTTATTTAATTGAGATTAGGTGATTACATAAATTTCACATATTTACAGTATTGTGAAATAGTGATACTTAGAGTCATGATCACATTTTAACTTTCACAAGGCAAATTGTCATTATCATGGTTTATATAGTTTGTGAATTCTATGAGCTTTGACAATACAAGTTATTTTTTCCACATCTGGTGATGTTTAAATTTCTTTCTTTTTGCTTATTGTAGGATGTTTCCACTTATTCTGTTCCTCTTCCTGGCTTCCCTCTGTGTGTGTGTATATCTATCATATATATAGTCAAGAAAATGGAGTCATTTAGCAATGACATGACAAAATGGTTGGCTGTCCTTTGTTTCTTGAGTCCTGTTACTTTGCCATATCTTCTTGCATTTGGCTTTATCATCAACATATCAGGGAGACCATGTACCATTTCTCTCTTTGTTCTTGGCTTACTTTGCTCAAAATAATCTGCTCTAGTTCCATCCATTTCCCTGCAAATGTCATTATTTTGTCCTTTCTAATGACTGAATAATATTCCATTGTATATAAGTACCACAATTTTTGGGTGCACTTATCAGTAATGGGGAATCTGAGTTGTTTCCAAATCTTGGCTATTGTGAACAGTGCTGCAATAAACATGGAGGTGCATGTGTCTTTGTATACTGGTTCCTGTTGCTCAGGGTAGATGCCTAGGAGTGGTATAGCTGGGTTATAGGGGAGGTCTATATTTAGCTTTCTGAGGTACCTCCAGACTATTTTCCAAAGTGATTGTATTAGTATACATTCCAACCAGCAATGCAGTAGGGTTCCTTTTTCTTCCACATCCCCTCCAGCATTTGTCGTTGGCTGACATTAGGATGTGGACCATTCTGACTGGGGTAAGGCGGTGTCTCAGTGTTGTTTTTATTTGCATTTCCTTTACAGCCAGGGATGATGAACATTTCCTCATACCCAGCTAATTCTAAGAGCCAAGTGATATAAGAGAGCAAAGGAAAGGGTAACACTGTCCAAAAAGAAATGATTCCCTGATTTCTGTAAGTATAAACCCTCTGAACATCACCTTTATATACTTTTTTTTTTAAATTTTATTCATGGGGCTTGAAATCAGGGCCTGACCACTGTCCAGGAGCTTTGTTCCTGAATGCAAGTGGCTCTACAACTCACTGTGCCCCTTCCAGTTTGCTGGTGATTAGTTGAAGATAAGAGTCTCACAGACTTTCTTACCTGAGACGGCTTTGAAACATAATTCACTCTCAGCCCGCTGAGCAGCTAGGATGACAGGCATAGCCACTGTAATGCGGCTCAATTTTTAAAAGTCTTTAATACTTAAAACCAAGAAATGTACTCATTACTTGACTTAGGAAACAGTAACCTCTCTGTGTATCACCTTTGTCATAACAACAACAAATAATAATAAAATAAATTATTAAACCACTATCTCCACATGAGAAAGAGCCCGTGGCCTGACAAGCAATGGCAAGAAGGGTGGGTCTGAGCTCTCTTCACAGACCTGCCTGTCCACAGGTCGGTCTGTGCAGGGCTCTCCTCCTCACCGTGGTCAGGCAGCATTTACTCTATGGCTCTGAAGGAGCCTGATAATACAGAGTGATCCTCCACACCAGGTCCTCCAAGGAGTCAGGAATAAATGTGAGGCACCCCATGAGTGTCAAAGGTTAAAACGCAGTATTGGCAAAGCACTTGCTGTCCAGAAAAAAAAGAGGCTGAATGCTCAGAGCAAGCAGGGACACAAGAACCAGGAAGCCAACAAGCAGGTACTAGAGATGAAACTCTCCGGAGCCCTCAAGTGCCACTTACCACTTGTGATAGAAACATGGGTCATTTCCACCAGACTCCAGCCCCCAACCACTGGCTCAGACCAGAGCCAGTGAAGCACAGCCATCCCCCAAGACTTGCAAGTGTTATCACGGTACACACGCATACGGAGGTGAGACTAGATAGGCCCTAAGGTCCAAAAGAGTAATATTTCCAAAGGACTGAGTTGGATCTCAGACCCTTTCATTAGTTCTTGCAAGAGCTAATATAGATGACCGGCCTTTTTCCTCCTCCAGCTTCCTGTGAGGTGGGGTGATATCTCTGCCCACATGAGGCTCTTTCCAACCCCAGGAAGTCCCAACCATAGCTAAGGTGATTTCAGCAACAGGCTCTTTTTATCTCCAGAACTGTTAGCTAAAGCAACCTCTTCTTTAAGAAGTACCCAGCCTCTAATACCTTATCCTGTTAATGAGATACTAAGAGATCCTGAGGGTTACACAGTTTCCTCTCAATGGCCCAATGAGTCCCCATGGATGCCCTGAGTGAACATCTACCTGGTAGTGATATCACAGTGCCCGTGTGCTCCCTCAGTGACAGCTCCCATAGTTGAAGCTCCACCACAAATCCACAAAGGTCTTCTGGAGTCCTGAGAGAGGAAGAAGACTGAACACAGGACTTAATCCTGCACCCAAGATACAGGGCAAAAATCATACCAGCCACTGACTACTCAAGAGACCAGGACAAGTCACACATCGAGCTTTTACACCAGTAGGGTCAAAACACAGCCTCCACAAGCTACACACTGGTTCCAACCCAGTTCCTCAACTACACAAGGTTACTTTCATGAAGTCAGTTTATCCACCTGGAAAACCAAGAGACAGCACATAGCAAATAGTGTCACTTGCCCAAAAACATACCAGTCATGAGGCAGTACTGGGCAGAACTTAGCTCCTTCCTAGATTTAACAAAACATTCTGTGCAATAGCACAGGGAGGAATAGTACAAAGAAGCCTGTGAATGAGCTGCTCCATGAAAACCACTCACATCTTCCTCATTATTTCCATCCGGCTATGAGGAAACTGGGGCTTCAAGATATGTTTGGTGATGTAACATCCCCTCCATCCATGAATGTAAGCACACTCAGTGCAGACCTCACCTTCTGACTACTGCTGCCAGAAGACATGTACCCAGAGCATCATACATTGAAGAGTGGTGCGAGCGTCCCAGACACACCTGTGGGCTTGTGGCATGGTACTGGTGGGTGGCACACAAGTTTGAGGCTGAGGATGAATTCTGCTCGTCATCACCTGTCAAAGCAGTGAGCACAGAGCACACAAAAGGAATGTGCAGGCAGAGCTATGTAGTGTGAGCTGCCCACAGCCTCAGCCCTGTCCCTGTTAAGGCACCCATGGCAGCACTGACTGGGTGGAAGCAAGCTTTGCACTTGTCACTCTGCAAGGAGAGTCATAAATCACACTATAGGACTGCACTGAGGCCATCCTCCTAATCCTCCTACCTGCCTGTGGACTCTGCTGATGTCTTTAGGATGACAGCAAGCACCCCAGGATGATCTCAGGTAGGCAGTACTAGCATACAACTGAAAGACCATTCATTTTTCTAAGGAGCTCTAGGTTCCCATGGGCAGGGCCCTTGCCAGCACTGATACAAAGGAGCCACCCCAACCCACTGTCAGATTCATGCTGCTGTGGAGCCACTCTGGCCTCTTCTAATTCCTATGCGGAAGCACTAACTCTGTAGGAGGGTTTTTGAGGTGAGTAGGGTAGGTGTGAGGCCAGGAAGGTAATGTGCACTTTGGAAAGTTAATGCACTCACCACACACTTCTCAGGCCAGCACAAATCTGGACAGCAGAACACAAGGAAAAGGACATATAGAAAAGGAATAGGGGGTAAAGTTCAAGAAGCCCTGGTAGTCATAAATTAGGTTCAGCTCTGCCAAAGAGAGCACAACACTCAGCTTTCAGTGGTCCATCCTAAACACTGAGCTCTGCTGGAGAACAGGGGATTCCTTAGTTGCTGATAATCCTGGAAGATGAATACACAATCATAACCCAAACCACAATGCAAACCACAGACCTGGGTCCAGCATTCCTCCAAAAGGGAAGAAGAGGGTTTACTTTCTCAATGCCTACTGACCTGAGTGTGGGTAAAGCTACTCAGAGATGCTTACCCAGGACACTGCAGGGTTTAGACAGAGTAATACCAAGTGCCATTACAGACTACAAATATTAGCAGTGTCCACCTTGAAACCAGCACTTCACAAGTACAAAATAGAAGTAGTTGGGCTTCAAAACCCTTGAGCACAAACACAAATGACAAAAAAACAAACACAAACACATATCATTATGAGGAAGGGCAAATGATTGGTATCGCATCTACCTTATACTGAGGACTGCTAAAATTCATCATCACCAAGCTATTCACAATATGAGGAGTTGAAAGAAAGTGAGACTAAGAGAAATGACTCCTACTTCAGAAATTTGTCTTATGGAATGCAGCTTCACACAGACGTCAGGGCACTGCAGCTTCCCAGGGTAGAACCTACTTGAAAATTTATGTCAGGGTCCCCTATCTTATTATGAACACACTATACTTTAAATTCTCCTCTGGGCCAGCTATGAGACCACAATGATTAATTCTCACCAATTAATGAGACTTGGTATATCTTAGCGATGGTAAATAATTCTGCAATAAACATAGTTGTGCTGGTAGCTTTAGTATGGTCTTGCTTTTGATCATTTTGGTAAATGCCCAAGAGTGGGATTGCTGGGTCATAGGGGAGCTCTATGTGGAGTCTTTTGAGGAACCTCCATACTACTTTCCAAAGTGGTTGAACAAGTTTACACTCTCACCAACAATGGAATAAGGTTCCCTTCTGTCTACATTCCCTCCAGCATCTTGCTTCTAGCTTCTAACTGGGGTGAGATGGTATCTCAATGTTGTGTTGATTTGCATTTCTTTTATGGCTAGTAAGGTTGAGCATTTCTTCATGTGTCTATTGGCCATCCTTCTTTGTTGTTGCTTTCTATGTCCCTCCCCCATGGTATAACCCCTGCTTTCACTGTATTTGATGTTGTTATAATTTGTGGAGGGGAAGGAAAAGAACAAAAATTTTTAATATGGATACAGGGGGATCCATTACAACAATGAGATGTACAAGATGTTATGTCGAAAAACAAACTTTACAACTTTGACTGGGGATGGTGGTGGTGGTGGTGGTGGTGATGGTGTGGATAGGGGCCGGTGGGAGGAGAAAGAAAGGGATGGGAAGGGAACACAAAGGAGGAAGCAACAATGCTTGATAAGAAATGTACTCATTATCTTGCCCATGTAATTGTAACCCCTCTGTATGGTATTCTCACAATAAAAAATAACACTTGGCAGCTCTGACCAAGGAAACACAACTTGCAAAGCCAGCCCATTGAAAATTACGAAGGATTCCTGAAAAATAATGAAATGATGGTAGAGAGTGCATTGTCAGGAACTGGAAGGTTTATGGTTAAAATGACAATTATCCCCAAACTGACCTATAAATTGAATATAATTCCAGTAAACATCACAAGGCATTTTGTAGATACCAATGACCTATTTCTAAAATATATTTTAAAAAGCAAAGGAATCTTTAACAGCAGGACAATCTTAAAAACATATTTAGGACACTGTCACTACTACCATTTTTAAAGTCAATGTAGTGTTAGGGGATGTGTCTCAAGTGGTAATATGCTTGCCTAACAGGACGGGGATAAGTTAAAACCCCAGTTACACACACACACACACACACACACACACACACACACACACACACACACACACACACACACACAATTGCATCTCTACCAGTTAGCACCAAAAGAATATGGAAGACTAGCTCAAAGCTAGATATTTAAAAACAAAAAGAAACAGACCAATATGTATACAGCAGATTTATTTGACAAAAGCGACAAACATATTTAAGCTATTCAAAGGATTGAACTTTTCAAGAATACTAACACAACAAATTTGGGGGGACAAGATGGACCTTCATCCTACCCTCATGAAACAGGTATGATGGATCATAAATCTGTACATAAGAAGTAAAATTACGAAGCTTCAGAAAGAAAATACACTTGCAACCTCAAAAATAATTGTTTCTCTTTTTGCCGTAATAAGGTTAGAAATCACACTTTCTAATCAGGTACTCTTCAACTGGTGGCACCCTTCCTGTCCAAACAGACGCTTGTTTTGTTCTCCTTCTGACATCATGTCTCTTCTGGTCCAAGATAAAAGCCACCGGGAAAATAGAAAGTCCTCCCTATCCCCAGTATGCATAAAAATCATATTCCAGGGACCAGTTAGGTCCCATGAACATCCCTGCAACAGTTGTGATCCATAACCCAGACCTTCTCCACATCCGACTCCAACAGGGTAAATTCCTTCTAAATCTACAGGGGACCACCATTCTTAATTATACTCAATTCCAATATGCCAATCATTGACATAAAATGAACTATTGCTTTCATATAGACCACATATATTCTCCTATATGCTTTAAAACATCTGTAGTTTACATATACCAAACATTATTTTGTAAGGGATCATAACAACAACCACAAAAAAAGGTCTGTACATATCAGCACAGTTCCAAGCAACTTTTTGGAATAACTCTGAATTGCATTCTTTGGACCCAGAGATACAGAACTTAATAAGACAAAAGAACAATCGTATGAAATTAAAAGTTCCATTTATAATTTGATGGTGTTAATTCAGCCCAGTAATAAGTAATAAGTCAGGTGTAGGATTATAATGAAATAATAGGCCCTAGCTAGCATATGAAGCCCTGGATTCAAGAAGGAACATAAGAAAAAAGGAAGGCAAGGCCAGACAAGGGCAAGGGCATGGGCAAGGACAAGGGCAAGGTCAATGCCAAGGCAAATACAAGGACAAGGTAAGGACAAGAGCAAGGACAAGGGCACGGGCAAGGATAAGGGCAAGGGCAAGGCAAGGGCAAGGGCAAGAACAGGGACAGGGACAAGGACAAGGGCCAGGACAAGGACAAGGACAATGGCAAGGGCAAGGAGAGTGCAAGGACAAGGACAAGGGCAAGGGCAAGGACAAGGACAAGGACAAAGACAAGAACAAGGACAAGGACAGGGACAAGGAGAAGGACAAGTGCAAGGACAAGGACAGGGACAAGGACAAGTATAAGGGCAAGGACAAGGGCAAGGACAAGGATAAAGGCAAGCATGGGCGAGGACTAGGTCAAGCACAAGGGGAAACAAGGGCAAGGATATGGACAGCGACAAGGATAGGGACAAGGACAAGGGCAAAGACAAGGACAGGGACAAGGACAAAGACAAGGGCAAGGGCAAGGACAAGGGCAAGGACAAAGACAAGAACAAGGACAAGTACAGGGACAAGGAGAAGGACGAGGGCAAGGACAAGGACAGGGACAAGGACAAGTATAAGGGCAAGGACAAGGACAAGGGCAAGGACAAGGATAAGGGCAAGCATGGGCGAGGACTAGGGCAAGCACAAGGGAAAACAAGGGCAAGGACATGGACAGCGACAAGGACAGGGACAGGGACAAGGACAAGGGCAAAGACAAGGACAGGGACAAGGACAAAGACAAGGGCAAGGGCAAGGACAAGGACAAGGGCAAGGACAAGAACAAGACTCAGAGTTTGGAGTGCCTATATACCAAGAGTAATGCCCTGGGTTCAAACCCCAGTACTGCCAAAAAATAAATTTAAAATAAGTGATCGGGGCACCCCATAATCCAATCCCTAGGGAAAATGAGTGGCTGAAGGCCAGCTGGCCAATTTTCACAGAATCCCGGGCCAAGTGGCTATGATGCAGACCAGGTTTCTGGGCAGCCCAGGGCAAGGATTCAGTTGGGCTGACCTCAGGCTAGCCCAGTGCACTTTGATATCATTGAGTCCTCCTCTCCCCCGCCTGCCCTCTACCATTTTCCCCACCCCCCTGCCCTCTCTCTCTGGCCTATCTGTCCCCCTCCAGCCCCCTGCCATCCTCCACGACCCCTCATGTCCTCGTCCTCTTCACGTCCCATCTCCCCATCCCCCACTTGTCCCCTTCCTGTCCCCCCATTCCCCTCTGCCTCCCTACCTTTCCACCTACACTCCCCCTCGTCTCCCCTCCTGTCCCCCTCCTGTCCCCTCCTCATCCCCTCCTGTCCCCCTACAGTCCCCCTAGCGTCCCACCTGCTCCCCTCCCCTTCCTTCATCCCCCTCCCTGGCAACCCCTGACCCTTCCTCCCTTGGCCGTCCCATCCACCCTGCTCCATCAAAGGTCGCTGTGGATCTCTGGCCTTGCTGCCAGCTTGCTGGCCAGCTGAGGTCTGGAGGGAGCAGGACTTGAACAGAAGGAAGCACCCGGTGCTGGCCACCCTGGCTTGATCCAGAGACCCTGGGGCGCCCCCAGACGGGACTCGAAGTGTTAGAGTGTTAGAAGCAGACTGGGTCCAGAAACAAGTCAGAACCAGGGCCAATGTCGGACTAGGGGCTGAGTCTGTCCGGGATCTCAGAGCAGCCTAGGACCAAGGGCTGGGATCCAGACCCGGATCAGGCCAGGGACCGCCTGGAGCGGTCCTTGGGCTGGCCCCTGGCACCTCCTGGCAGGGCTCACCATGGCTGCTCCAGGGCTGACGCCTCCCTCCCTGGCCTCTCTGGGCACCGCCCCTCCTGTCAAAGCTCACCTCTGAGGCCACTCCTGGCTTGGCACCTCTGGAAAGAGCTCACCTCCGTGGCTGCTCCCAGCTGGGGGCCCTCATACTCATGGCTCCCTGCAGCCCTCACCTCAGAGGCCAATCCCTGGCCGGGATCCCGGCTCCCAGCTCTGGGCAGTGCTCACCTCAGCAGCCACTCTGGGCTCCAGGATTCTGGCTGGGCTCACCTCAGTACATGCGGATACCCCGGGGCCCCATCCACGGGTCTCAGGATTCACTCTTGTGCCCCAGACTCAAACAAATGGCCAGAAAGATGGATTCTCTGTTCTACAGTAGTATGGCAAAGCCTCTCCAGCCACCAGATGAACGAGGTCTGCCAGGGTGGGCCCATGAACCTAAGACAAACCCTGGGCCCTGAGGCCCTGCCTTGGGTGCTCCCGCCAGATGCTCTGGGGAGGCAAGGAGAAAGGATGGGCAGAGGGTGGCCAGGGCCCGGGGCTGGTAGGAGGTAGGAGCCACCTGGGTCCTGGGGACCAGAGCAGGTTGGAGGGTTTGAAGGATGTGAACAGTCACCCGCCAAGGGGCCATTAGGCCGCTTCCGGTTTCTTTGACTGTGGTGGACAATGTGCTACCGACATGGGTGTGTCTACCCCTGCCTTCACCTGTTGGCATGCACTGGGATCTAGCGGTGCACACCATCTCCCCACACTGCCACTCTGCAAACTTTAGGGACATGCTAAGCACATCACTTCTTAGAACATAGCACAATCAGCCCTGTTTGTTTTTGTCACTTTAATAACTAGTGATTTTGATGCACAGTTCCCTAATTACTGGTAAGGGGCATCTTCTCCCTGTACCTCTCATGATATCCACAGGGCCTTTTGTGACCTGTCAGAAGCATTTTGCCCAATTTTTATCATGTTAGTTATTGTTACTTTCAAATAGTTTTAGAGAAGAGTTTTGACTTAACAAGTCCATTTATGTGCACAGCACATCTTGTACAATCATTTCCCTTCCTCCACCTATCCCAGTTGGGATAGGTATGAGTATATTGAGATTCCATGGCATAACCCGATCAAAAAGCTAACAGTTGAATAAAAGTGAGTATCTGGAAACTGAAATTTGTCTTGACTAGAGGATGTGGTTGCTAATTGGAGGGGAAGTGAATGGAGATAAGAATGGTGGGAAAATGTACACATCAGCCTTGCCTCCATTTTCAGCTTCATAGGGATCCACTGCCCAGTCCTCTGTGTGTCATCTGGGCCTCAGATGGAAACTAAATGGACCATCATGTATTTCAGAAGAGATGTATGCATAATGGGTAGGAAGAGCTAGATAAAACATTTCTTAGTATCTTCTGACCTCCATGCTCCATGTTTTGTACACTTTTCCTTTACCCAGGAAATTTCTGGCACCTAGGTGTGTTTTTCTCTGCTGAGCACCAAAGCATCCCTTCAGGAAAAGATTTGCTAAAATTCTTTCCACTTTGGTGTGACTGGCTTCTGCTACCTCTGAAGACAGTACTCCAAGATGAGTCCTAACTTGTACCAAAAGTTTTCTTCTGGAGAGACATTTCTAAACTCGAAACTGAATTGGAGATGATCTTTAAGGGACAGGAAATACTTTCTTTTTGAATCTTCCTAGTATCCAGATTATCAGTGATCAGTGAAAGCCAAAAAATGCATTTTCTTTAGAGTATAGGGTTTGATGCATCATAGGTCCAAGTAAATATAGTGACGACTTTTTCCACACATAAGTAAGATACCAAAAGAAAGATAAAGCTCATAAGCATATATGCCATTATCTTTAAAATGTGATACCTAGGCAGTACTCAGAGGCAAATTTATAGTTCTGAGTTCCTACATCAACAAATTGGAGAGATCTGAAACCAAAAATTTAATGAGACATCTGAACCTCCTTGAAAAAGAGCAGCAACATAAACCACAATCCAGTAGACGGAAAGACATAATTAAAATTAAATCAGAATTAAATGAATTAGAATCCAAAAAACTATAGAAAGAATCAACAAAACACAGAGTTGGTTCTTCAAAAAAATTAACAAAATTGACAGACCCTTAGCAAATCTTATCAGAAAAAGAAGAGAACATACCCAAATAAATAAACTCAAAGATGAGAATGGAAACATCCCCACGGGAACAACCAAGATTCAGAACATTATAAGGGAATACTTCTCAAAACTTTATGATAATAAATTTGAGAACTTGACAGAAATGGACCTTTTCCTAGCAAATATTGACATGCCAAAACTAAACCAAGAAGAGTTAAACCAGCTTAGCAGGCCCATATCAAGCACTGAAATAGAAAAAGCAAGGAGAGACTTCCAAGCTAAGAAAAGTCGAGGACGAGATGGTTTTACAGAGGAATTCTACAAGGCCTTCAAAGCAGAGCTCACACTAATACTCCTCCAACTCTTCAATGATATTAAAAGAGAAAGTTCATTACCAAACACATTCTATAAAGCCATCATAACCCTCATCCCAAAACCAGGCAGGGATTCATTAAAGAAAAAGAACTATAGACCCATTTCTTTGATGAACATTGATGCAAAACTTCTCAACAAAATTTTGGCCAATTGACTTCAACAATTCATCCAAAAAAATCATACACCACGATCAAACAGGATTCATTTCAGGGATGCAGAGCTGGTTCAATATACGCAAATCAATTAATATTATTCATCACATCAACAGGAGCAAGGATAAGAACCACATGGTTATCTCAATAGATGCAGAAAAAGCATTCGACAAGATCCAACGCCCGTTTATAATGAAGGTTTTGCAAAAATTAGGAATCCTTGGAACATTGCTCAATACAATAAAGGCTGAATATGACAAACTTACAACCAGCATTATACTTAATGGTGAAAAACTAAAGCCATTTCCTCTTAACTCAGGAAAAAGACAAGGCTGTCCACTCTCTCCACTTCTCTTCAGTCTAGTATTAGAATGCCTAGCTACAGCAATAAGACAAGATGCAAACATAAAGGGGAACCAAATAGGGAAAGAAGAAATAAACTTTTCCCTCTTTGCAGATGACATGATCTTGTATTTAAACAATCCCATAGACTCGACTCCCAAATTACTCAAGCTGATTCAAAACTTTGGCAAAGTAGCAGGGTATAAAATTAACTCCCCCAAAATCAATGGCTTTTCTGTATGCCAACAATGAGAAAAGAATGGCTGAAATTAGGAAGTAACTCCATTTGTAATAGCCCCTCAAAAAATAAAATACCTAGGAATTAATTTAACCAAAGAAGTGAAGGACCTCTATGCTGAAAACTTTAAAATCTTGAAAAAGGAAATCAAAACAGAACTTAGAAAATGGCAAAACCTCCCATGCTCATGGATTGGCATGATTAACATCGTGAAAATGGCAATACTTCCCAAGGCTATCTACAAATTCAATGTGATACCTATCAAAATTCCAACCTCATTCTTCAAGGAAATAGAAGAGGCAATCCAAAAATTCATATGGAACATTAAAAGACCCCGAGTAGCAAAAATGCTCCTCAATGGAAAGAACACTGTTGGTGGAATATCAATACCAAATTTCAAACTCTACTATAAAGCAATAGTAATCAAAAGAGCTTTGTACTGGCATAAGAACAGACCTCAGGACCAATGGAATAGAATTGAAAACCCTGAAATGAACCTACGGACCTATAGCCAAGTAATCTTCGATAAGGGAGCTAAAATAATAGAATGGAAGAAAGACAGCCTCTTCAGTAAATGGTGCTGGAAAAATTGGTTAAGTACTTGTAGAAAACTAAAACTAGATCCTTATATATCACCCTGCACCAGAATCAACTGCAAATGGTTCAAAGTCCTCGGAGTCAAAGCAGACACTCTGAAAATATTACAGGACGGAATAGGAGAAACCCTAGGCCTCCTTGGCTCAAGCCGAAATTTTCTTAATAGAGACCCAGAAACACAACAAATCAAAGAAAGTTTGGACAAATGGGATTGCATGAAGTTGCAGAGCTTCTGCATGACAAAGGACATAGCTAGCAAGATCAATAGAAAGCCCACAGATTGGGAGAAGATCTTCACTAGCCATACAATGGACAAGGGTCTCATATCAAAAATATACTTGGAACTCAAAAAATTAAATCCCCCAACTACAAATTCTCAAAGAAACAACTGCCCAATAAATAAGTGGGCTAAAGTCTTGAAGAGAAACTTCTCTGAAGAAGAAATAAGTATGGCCAATAGACACATGAGGAAATGCTCAACCTCCCTAGCCATAAAAGAAATGCAAATCAAAACAACATTGAGATACCACCTCACCCAGGTTAGAATGTCTATAATTAAGAATTCTAACAACAACAGATGTTGGAGGGGATGTAGACAGAAGGGATCCTTACTTCATTGTTGGTGGGAGTGTAAACTTGGTCAACCACTTTGGAAAGCAGGATGGAGGTCCCTGAAAAGACTTCACATAGAGCTCCCCTATGACCCAGCAATCCCACTTTTGGGAATTTACCCAAATGTTTACAAACAAGACCACACTAAAGCTTCCAGCACAACTATGTTTATTGCAGCATTATTTACCATAGCTAAGATAGGGAACCAACCCAGATACCCCTCAGTAGATGAATGGATCAAGAAAATGTGATATATATACACTATGGAATTCTATGCCTCCATCAGAAAGAATGACATTTCCCCATTTGTTAGGAAATGGAAAGGCTTGGAAAAAATTATATTAAGTGAAGTAAGCCAAGCCTAAAGGAACATAGGTCCCATGGTTTCCCTTATTTGCAATATCTACTATATGTATGAGTCAAGCAGGAAAGGTCAGATAATGTGATGTTAGGAAAATGAAACCTTAGATATGTATTTAAATGTTTTTTTTCTTTCATGCATTTGTTTCTAACTCATTTATAAGATTATTTCTTTGTACCTTTGTATGTCCCTCCCCAACATTATAACCCCTGCTTTCACTATATTTGATGTTGGTATAATTTGTGAAGGAGATGGGGTGGACCTGATGCAACTATCAGAAGTACAAGTTGTCATGTCAAAAACAAACTTTACAAGTTTGGTGCGGGGAGGGGGAGGGATTGGGAGGGGGGGCGAGGGGGAACCTGGAAAGGCATGTGAAGGGTAAATAAAGGAGGAGACTGCAATGCTTAATAAGAAATGTACTCCTTGTCTTGCCCATGTAATTTTAACCCCTCTGTACAGTATGTTCACAAAAAAAATAACAATTAAAATTTAAAAAATAAAACAAAATGTGATACCTGATGTAGTGCCATATATCTGTATGACTCAGCACTATAGCAATTAAGGTAGGAGAAATGAAAGTTTAAGGCTAGCCTGAGCTGCATAGTAAGACCTCAAATTCAAACAAACAGCCCTTTTAGAAAATTAAGAGGGTTTTAGTTAAAGGGCACACTGTGTATTTGTGATAGAATCACAGGAAAATACCTATGAAAAAGCTAAGAAGAGGCTGAGTAAACATGGAGGCCAAAAAAGGAGTGAGCAATGTAGAGACACTGATGTGCTTGTTGTGATCATATTTTGAATCGATTACCTTCCATTAGGACTTCCTGCAATGATGGAAGTGTTTTCAGGTTCAGATTCCAGGATGGCCATCCTCAGCCACACTTGGCCTACTGGGCACAGAAAATCTGGCTAGTGTGACTAAGCAAGTGGATGTTAATCTTGAGGGATGTGAACTTATTTAGCTACCCAGAACTAGTAGTTTACACATTGTAAACTGTAGTTATAAAAACCATTGCTTTTGCCAACTGCAATTCTAAAAATATTTTTTTAATAAACACTCTTGATAGGGAAATGATAGAACTACCAATATTTCACAGCTTTCAAGATGCAAACAGCTTATTTATTGAAAAGATGATTTCTTTTTTTTTCTTTTTTTGTGAAAATATTGTACAGAGGGGTTACAATTACATGGACAAGATAATGACTACATTTCTTATCAAGCATTGTAGCCTCCTCCTTTGTTTCCCCTTCCCATCCCATCCTCTCCCTGCAACCAACCCTCCTGCCCCAGCAAAGTTGTAAAGTTCGTTTTCAACAAAACGACTTGTATGTCTCATTGTTGCAATGGGTCCACCTGTATCCCCATTTAAACGATTTGTTTTTTCCATTCCCCGCCACAAATTATAACATCATCAAGTACAGTGAAAGCATGGGTTATACCGTTTGAGAGGAACATACAAAGCAACAAAGAAATAATCTTATAAATGTGTTAGAAACAATCGCATGTAAGTAAAAACATTTGGATAGATATCTTAGGGTTCATTTCCCTAACATAAACTTATCTGAACTTTTCTATTTGACTCAGACATATACTAGTTATTGCAAATAAGGGAAACCATGGGACCTATGTTTCTTTTGTCCTGGCTTACTTCACTTAATATAATTTTTCCAAGTCTTTCCATTTCCTAAAAAATGGGGCAATGTCATTCTTTCTGATGGAGGCATAGAATTCCATTGTGTATATATATACCATATTTTCTTGATCCATTCATCTACTGATGGGCATCTGGGTTGGTTTCATATCTTAGCTATGGTAAATAAGGCTGCAATAAACCAAGTCGTGCTGGTAGCTTTAGTGTGGTCATGTTTGTGAACATTTGGGTAAATGCCCAAAAGTGGGATTGCTGGGTCAAAGGGGAGCTATATGTGGAGTCTTTTGAGGAACCTCCATCCTGCTTTCCAAAGTGGTTGAACAAGTTCACACTCCCACCAACCACTTCTGTCTACATCCCCTCCAACATCTGTTGTTATTAGAGTTCTTGATTATAGCCGTTCTAACTAGGGTGAGCTGGTATCTCAATGTTGTTTTGATTTGCATTACTTTTATGGCTAGAGAGATTGACCATTTCTTCATGTGTCTATTGGCCATCCTTCTTTCATCTTCAGAGAAGTTTCTCTTTAAGTCTTTAGCCCACTTATTTATTGGGCAGTTGTTTCTTTGAAGATTTGTTGTTGGCGGATTTAATTTTTTGAGTTCCAGGTATATTTTAGATATGAGACTCTTGTCTGTTGTATGGCTAGTGAAGATCTTCTCCCAATCCGTGGGCTTTCTATTGATCTTGCTAGCTATGTCCTTTGCCATGCTGAAAACATGATTTCTGACTGACTCATCTCCTGCTCCAACCCATTACCCAGTTTTCATAGCCTTGGTGTCTTTCACTGGTTTCTAGAATGACCCTTCAATACTGGATTTTGGAACAAAGTGGCTGAACTTAACTCTCCAGGAGATAGTTTTCTGCCTGCTCAATGAGAGGACAAAGCAGTGGCATCAAGGCACCCATGTTATTAATGAGCTGCTTTTCCAGGGGTGACAACTCTGTCTGTGAGTGGTGTTGACTCTTAGGAGCATTATTTGACCTTGCATGAAGATCTATTTCCAAACATGCAAGAGATGTGGTTTTCTTCAGTATGCTTGGACTCATACCATTGCTTAGAGAAAAAGAAAATACAAGCTGTTAGGTGTCAGAATGCCACACAGGGCAAATAAAGGGTGAATGTATAAAAGGTGTCTTAGAGTGACAAAATCCTGAAGAGGAGAAAAAAGTGTAACAAAAGTTCCGATCTTATCACCCCATTGTTTCCTAGACCAGTGTGATCCTGTCAATCCTTCTTCGAAGTTGGTGAGGGCACAAGAGGGCTTACTGATCTCATAGTAGCTAAACTTGACTATATATGACACACTTGTAAACTGAATATCAACAGGGAAGTCATCAGGCATAAAATTCTGTCTTTAGGGAAGGTAACATTGATGGATTCCACCCACACTTGAAGATAATCTATCAGAATGAAGTTGTCATCCTTGATCTGCATGGGTTTGCTAGAGCTAGGGGAAATCTCTTTCAGGTCATCTGTAACTGATGACGAAGGATCACAGATTGGGGGGGCTCACTATGGACTTGTACAGAATGATGTCATTGTTCAAATCTGGGTACATACTCATCCTGAAAGAATTTGGCTGCATGGAATGTAACTCTTACACAGAGACTCACAACTAGAAAGTGATTCCTACTCGGAGCTTGTGGTCCTTTCTGTAGAAAAATTTGTACCTTCTCAATATCAAAATAAAACCTGAACAGACAACTCTTGGGCTCTCTCATTCCGTGTTTCAGCTCTTTGTCAAGAGCCGTGCCTTTGGCTGCGTGGTGCTTCAGTCTTAGGGCTGCAGACAGAAGGGACACTGTGGGAAGGTCCTGGGGAGAGCGGTGGACATTCGGTGTACTTTCTGATTATGCATGAGAATGGACGAAAAATGCTTTGAAGTTCTTTATACTGTACCCAGACCCTTTACCTCATTCCTGTTTGGTTGTTGCCATACACTACAAATGATCAGGAAAATGCCTGCCAAATGAGATGACACAGATGAGTGTACCATACTCCATCGTGGCACGTGCCTTCAAGTGTCCATTTTTATGTTTGACAATAGTCACACTGCCTGTTTTTACCCCTCACCCCCCCCTCCCGCCCGCCTTGTTTCCTGCTAGCTGTGGGGCTTAAACCCAGGGCCTGGGAACTGTCCCTGAGCTTTTCTGCTCCAGGTGAGCACTCTACCTTTTGATCCACAGTGCCACTGGAGATTTTCTGGAGCTTCATGAGAGGCGGGAGGTATCATGGCTACTGCGTGGCAGCAGCAGCGGTTGGAGGGGAGCGGCCTGAGCCTGGTCCAACCCTCCAACAGCCGGGCCATTGGGGAGGAGCCCTCGAGCATCCTGGGATCCCTGGAGCACCCCTGGAGCATCCTGGAAACCCCTGGAGTATTTCGGGGAGGACTGGGACTGTCGTGCAGGGATGGGCACCTTTACTGCTGCCTCTTTTGGCCTCCACACCCTCAGAACTTGGAAGCCCGCTGGCCTCTGTGCCCATGAATCCTGGATGTAGCCTAGCCTCAGCACAGAGCTAGTCTGTCCTGGATGCCTTCACCCTGGGCCCCAAGGCCATTCAGAAAGGGGTAAGGCTGTCCTGCTTGTCCCGAGGCCTCATCTGAGCCTTGTCTAGGTCTTTACACTGGCCATTCAGGCCACAGACCCTGGTCCTGCACTGCCCTGGGACCCAGCCACAGATGGCCCGGCCCCTCTGCCTGGTGGACCCCGAGACTGTCATAACCCATAGGCCCTGATAGTCAGCAGGGGCCTGATAGTTAGCGCAACCCCTGGTCAAGCCTGCAGTAAGGGGCAGGCATCAAGAGGCAAGCATCACTGATCTACAGACTGGGGCCTCGCAGACTGATCTTCGCACACCCGCGCTCGGCACACCTGGCCACTGGACAGAGCTAGACATTGAGGTTCTGACGTCACTGCCCCACCTGGTGCTGCAGGAGGGACATGCAGCTGAAAGGTGCATGTCAGGCCTCCAAAAGAGGGTGTGGAGGCTCACATGGCGAGCTGCCTATTGGGATTGGACAGGGGGCAGCTTGGGGGATGAGCATGAATGGTGGCTTGAAACCATTATTGGGGGAAGGCAGCAGCCTATTTGGGTATATATAGGCTGAGTGCTCTGAGGTCATGGGAACTTAGGGGGTAAACAGTCCATAGGGAGGAGACCAGGAGTTCTGGGGGAGGGGAGTCCAGTGCAGACAGAGACTTGAGGATATCAGGAGTACTGAGGAGAGCAGTCCGGAGCAGATTGGGAGTCCCAAGGGGAGGAGTCTGGAGCAGACCTGGAGTCCTGAGGGGAGGAGTGTAAAGGAAAACCCTGAGTTTTGAAGGGAGTAGAGGAGGGAGTAGGGGAAAGCTTGTTGCAACACAGCAGGGCGGGCCTGTGGAGGCCATTTGGGGCCTCCTCTGGAGGTCATTTGGGACCTCCTCTGGAGCTCATTCGGGGCCTCCTCTGAAGGTCATTTAGTGCCTTTTCTGGAGGCCATGTGGGACCTCACTCTAGAGAGGCTTGTGGAGAGGAACCTCCTAGAGCAGAGCAGGGCAGGCCTGTGGAGAATGGAGAGGCCTGCAGTGGAGGACTGGAAAAGCCTTCCCCTTTGGAGGTTCAGAGCTTTGGAGCTTTGGAGGTCTGAGGTTTGGAGGTTTGCAGACCTACTAATTGGTGGTTTGCAGAGCAACTAATAAAGGTGGGAGGGTTGGGGCTGCCCACTGGAGGCTTGGAGGTTTGGTGGTTGAGGCGGCTCTTGGTTCTGGGTATCTAGCCGAGGACAAGGTAGACTCAGGACCCCTTTCTGGTGTAAATAGTGTAAACTAACTTCTTTTGTTCAACTTTCACTGTACCTCTATGGATTGTCTTGCTCTCAGGATGTCATAGGTAGACCTGTTCTGGCACACAGCTTCTGGCTTTGTGCTTCTCTGAGGATGTTGCAGGCCCTTGGTCCCTTGCCTGGACTTGTCTAGGTACTAGGATCATCTACGCTGTTTCCACACTCCATTTTGCTAAGGTTCTCCTGAAGTGGTCAGAGTTGCAACTCTGCCTCTAAGGCGTCTGTCCCACTGGGACATCCAGAGGAGCCCTTCTGCAGGTAGACTTACTAGGGGACTAGCACAGCTGGATTGTCATTGGAGGGCATGCTTCCTGGACAGTGTGTAAGTTTCTCCTGCAAAAGGCATTTTATTTGTCTCATTTCTTAAATGAATTGTCTGTTCTCGGTGCTCTGCATACTTTTATTGAGTTGTTATCTTTATTGGTGTTGATTTTTCCACTATCTTCCTTTCAGAGACAAGTCTTTCATTAAGAAATTTCTAATGGCAACAGTGCCAGCCAGTCTGTGGTTTGCCTTTTCATTTTCTTGAGTGTTAGTATTGAAATGTAATTTATCTTCTATGAAATGAATAGTTTCAATATGTATGCTTTAGCAGCATTTAGTGCATCCAGAAGATTGTACACAGGGACTGTTGTTAACCAGGTTAGGCAGGTTAACCAGGAAAGGCATTCATCATTCCTTTTCCCCTCTGCCCCTTGTAGCCACTGCTCTGCTTTCTGTCTCTGTGACTTGCTACTCCATCTTAAATGGGTAAAACATACAGCAGTATGGCTCTTTCACTTGGCATGGGGTTTTCAAGCTTGTTCTTGAATTTTTGAGATAAGGCATTACCATCCAGTGTATTGCCCAGGTTTGCTTTTAATTCATAGTGCTCCTATTTGCTGAGGTTATAGGCTTGTGCCACCACTCCTGGCTTATTTATTCTTATTTTTAAGTCATATCAGACATTTTACTTGAGATGAAATAAACAGCTTACCGAAGTGAACTCCAAGAAGTAGAAACAAGAAGCTCTTTATTTTAATTTTTGCAATTCTTGTGTTTTTCTGGTTCCCCCCACACCTTTTGCCTCTGTTTTTGATATCTGTACATTTTGTCTTGTATGAAAGTTTATCTGATTTGTGGAGGGGAAGGGGAACTACAGAAACGATGAGAGAAAGGGTGAACTAATTCAGCAGTGATACTCATTAGATGTTGGAAATGCCTTTATTGTGATTAAGTGATTTCATATATTTCACAAATTTCACAGTATTGTGAAATAGTGATAATCCAAGTCACAAATATACTTTAACCTTCACAAGGCAAATGGTCGTTATCATGGTCTATAATGTTTGAATTCTATGAGTTTTGACAATACAACTATTTCTTCCACATTGGGTGATATGTACATTTCTTTCCTTTTGCTTAGTGTAAGCTGTTCCCTCTTTGTTTCTCCTTCGCTCCCTCCCATGGCTGCCCTTGAGTTGCTTAGTTTATTTTCATCAATGTCCATTGCAGCTGATGGGCTCCTCTGTTGTATATTTTCCTGTTTCACTCTGATTCTGTGTCTTCCTTCTAGCTTCCCTCAGATTTGCATATATATATATATATATATATATATATATATATATATATATATAATGTCAAGTACATTGAGTCATTTAGAAATGATAAGACGAATTGAGTGGAGATCCTTTGTTTCTTGAGACCTGTTTACTTGGTCATATCTGCTTGCATTTTGGATTTAACTGCTTTCAACCAAGCATTCTTCTTGGTTAGAGGGAAGGTTCTGTTGTAGGTGTTGTTCTCTGGGAGGGAAGGAGGATGTCTTTTGTGGAGTACTCATGCTTTCCCTACAAAAAATAAACTGAAATGTATTAGATTACCTGAATATATTTATTTACAATAAAATCAGAGTCTGCTCCCAAGAAAGGTATCATCAGACCTCTATGTTCTGCCTGTTCAATGCCACTGGACAGCTGTTGAATAATTGATCCAGGCTGATACTACATCCTGTACATCATAGAGGTTGCCTCATTTCCCAGACTTTGTGTTAGAACAGCTTCTTGAGTTGTTCATTCCTGTTCAGGGATCTAACTTGCCATGTCATTGCTGTTCACTCATCTATTTTGCAACTTCTGAAGGCTTTTGATGTGAGGTCCTTTTTATATTTTATCTTCAGGGGTAAGCCTCAGAGATCAGGAAATCCTTTACTCCTGCCTTATTGCTACTACGAATATTTGGTCCTGGAGCCACTGTCTTGAACTAAAGTCTCTGTTTTTCCCTTTTCTATAGTGTGTGTTTGTGTGTGTGTGTGTGTGTGTGTGTGTGTGTGTGTGTGTGTGTGTGTGTGTGTGTGTGTGTGTGTGGTGTGTGTTATTTTGTTTTGTTTGCCAGTCTTGGGGCTTGAAATCAGGGCCTGGGCACTATCCCTGAGCCTTTTTGCTCAAGGCTGGTGCTCTATCACTTGAGTCACAGTGCCACTTCTGGCCTTTTATATGGTACTGAGGAATAGAACCTAAGGCTTCATTCATGCTTGGCAAGCCTATACCACTAAGCCACATTCCAGCACTTTCCTGTTTTATACAAATCAAAAGCACTTTATTTGCAGTCTGTTTTTCAACTTTATATTGTAGATTTCATAGTTTCAAATACTACATAAAAGTTTGTCTCCCTTCTTCCTTCCCCTCTTCTACACTTCTCTGCCCTCTTGTCTCCATTTCTGCCCTCTGTGTCCTTTTCTTCCCTTTGTGCTAGGAATCAAACCTAGGAAGTTTTGCATATGATACCAACTGCTTGCTCCAGTAGTAGCAGTTTTAGGAGTGACTAGTAAAAGGGTGCTAAGTTTATTTCCTCCACTGTAGACCAGACCCACAAAGTGCACTAAGTTCTATAGGCATCCTTAGAAGGTTTAATCCTCCCTACCTTTTGAGATTGGTTTCCATGAAGCAGAGTAAGTCCATTTTAAGCTGTTTTCTTTTCTTTTCTTATTTTGCAGGGCAGGGGCAATTCTGGGGGGTTGAACCTAGTGTCTTGCACTAGGTAGGTAATTAGGTGCCCTACTTATGGAGGTAGGGCCTCCCAGCCCTTTTGCTTTATTTTCTGAATAGGGTTTTGGGGTTATTCTTGGACCTCTGTACTCTTGTTTATACATCCTCCATAACTGGAACAACAGGCATGTGCCACCACACCAGTTTTTCTTGAGGTGAGGGCTTGTGAATTTTTGACTGGCCTTGAATTACTGTCCTCTTGATCTCCACCTTCTGAATAGGAAGGATTACACGTGTGGTCTACTGTCCCTGTGTCCACTGAAGTTTAATCACTGAATCAAGGCTGGGGCAAAGCTATCGTCCATCTAGGAGCAAGTCAGAATATATGAAGATCTTTGAAGTACTTCTGGTTTTTGTTTTTCAATTTTTAGGTTTGGTTTGTTGTGTGGTTGCTTTGTTGCTCTGTGATTTGAATTCAGAGCACTGTGTTGGTAGGCATTTTCTGAGTCAGGTACTTTAGTCTTGGGTCTAATGTTGCTTCAGTTTGTTTTGAGATAGGATCTTGTGCTTTTGTGGAGGCTGGCCTGGCCTACAGTCTTCTTTATGATCCCTACATATCTGCATGACAGACATGGACCTCCCTTCTAAGCTTTTACTGTGAGAAATGAAGACTCACGACCATTTTACTCTGGCTGGCCTTGAAGTGTAATGCTCCTGATCTCTGCCTGCCAAGTAGCTGAGATTACAGCTTGTGCTACTACACTTAGCTATCTTTGGTATTTTCAAACAATGATAAAGCCAATTAAAACAATATCTTCTTGTTACCTTCGCCATGAGTCTGCAGAGTTGTAAAGAACAGGAGTGATCAGACTCTTCTCCCACCTTCACCCTTCAGCGTACAGGAGTGTATTCTGGCACACAATCATGAGTCTTACCTGCCCAATTTTGAGGCAACGTGGAGTTTATGTAGGATCCTTCTCTACTCATGGGCTTTCTCCCTAACCCTGAAATCCGGTCCTGTCCTTTTTCCCAGGGTGCTTAGATTAGGAGAAGCTGTGTTCACTGGAAAGGCAGGATATATAATCTTCAATAATTTAGTTCATTAACCAAGCCTTATTCTGATAACCTGTTCATAGAGCTGACTTCTCTGTTTAGCCTGTATGGCATATCATAAGCAAGGTCAGTCTAATCTTTGATAGCCTTGAATGCACTTCTCAATCAAATTCCCAAATTATTGACTATTATGAAAGAGAGCGGAGGGGGCTGAGATGATTAGGACCAAATGAAGATACCAGTGTATGTGTCTTGAGAGTATAAAAGTTTTGCACAAGAAGGTGACACACTTTCAAATAAGTGCACATAATACTTGTTTCATGCACCTGTCTATTGAGACTTGTTTAGAATCTAGCATATTAATGTATGTATCAGATTAAAGTTATCATGTGCATTTTTCTCATTTATTTTGATAAAATCTTTTTTCTAACAGTCCTCTTGCAGTACCACCTTTGGGCAGACCATGCTATGGAAAACCACAAACCTGGAGTACCAGTCAGCACTCCAGAAGACTTGGTAAGATAAGGTGATAGGTGTTTTTGGACACTTGTAATTTTGAATGTTGTAAATTAGATTTGTGCTGTCTTCTTGGGAGGGATTGGAGTCTAGTTTTAGATCATTGGTACTGTTTCTTTTAAGTAATCTTTACTATTAGTCTCTGATAGGGATATCAGCTATCTTCATTTCATAGAGAAAGAGACTGACACCTACAAATGTTTTAAAACAGCAACTACGGTTAAACCTTAGGTAGGATGTGATCGGAAAGATTTTGTATTTGGAACCAGAAGCTTTTTATACAGTGGATACACAGGCACACAATCAATACAGACTTCAGTGTTTGGAGAGGTAAATGGTTAATCTTCATGTTCCCATGAAAAATTAATGGTAAATTGTAGGCATTTAAGACAATCTGAAAATGGGAGTCAAGCAAAGTTTTCAATGTGGGCTTTTACAGAAATCCAGTTGAAATTAAAAGAAAGCTTAAAGACTGATTGGTAAAGTCCATCCTGTTGACTCTGATAATCAGAAGAGTCAGGTTACAAAAGAGATACTATTCTGAATTGTTAAAGAGAAGCAGAAGATTGAGAACCACAAATTATGTAGCAGGATGGCAGAAAAGCTTTGAGAAATCAAGTTTCAAGAAAGCTGATCTGAAAAGTGAGATGCATGTAGTGCAAGTTTTGTTGTGAGAGCAGAAGTAGATTGATGTCAGAGCTCCAGTACACAGGCAGAATAAAAGGAATTTCTCCTTTACTCAATCTTCTTTAAAAAATTCTGTTGTGTAGGAACTAGATGATATTCATTCACATTAGGAATGGCCATCTTCTTAATTGAGTCCACTCATTTTGATGATCATCTCATTTGTTATCATCTGGCCAGATGCAGCCAGATATAATGTTCAACCAAGTAAAGGGCACCCTATGGTTCAATTGCATTTACTAGTATCATTATCTGTCAGAACATGGATGCATGGTGGATCTTTTTATTAGCTCGGAAGCTTTCATCTTATCAATCTTATGACACCTCCTTTTCCCCTTCCCTTCCACTTCCCCTTTCTCTTTCCTCTTTCCCCTTTTGCTTTTCCCCTTCCTACTCCACCTCTCCCTTTTCCCTTCTCTTCCCTTCTTTTCCTTTTCTTTTCCTTTTCCTTTTCCCTTTCCTAGTCCTAGCCTCTTTGTCCTTTGCCTTGCCTATGCTTTGAATTTCCTTTTGAGTTTGCTTTTATTCTTGGCACTGCTCCCACCTTTTCCTTTTCCCTTCCCTTGCCTTTGTCTTGCCTTTTTCTTTCTTATGTTCAATCTCAAACCCAGGACCTCATATATGCTAGCTAGTGGCCTATCATTGAACTACTTCCCCAGCCCTAACTTAAATTTATTATTAGACTGAATTATCCCTTCAAATTACTTTCATTTTCATACAATTTTTCTTTTATCTTAGTGGCTTCCATATCTCTGGGTTCAAAAAAGGTAGTTCAAAATTATTCAGAAAAGATACTTGCAACTTTGCTGACATTTTTAAACCTTTTTTCTTGCATGATCCCTTTAAATAATACTGTATAAGGCATTTAACATAATGCTTACATTATATTAGGTACAAGTAACCTACAGATCATTTAAAGCACATAAGAGTATGTATATAGGCTATATGAAAATAGGCTGTTTTAAGTAAATGACTGTGAATATCATTTGATTTTGATATTATTAAGAATGTTACACCCTTGTAGACTCTGAAGGAATTTACCTTGTTCTAGATGAATGTGGGGCAATTTCTGGATTATGGATTTTGTTTCAGGGATGTTCATGTGGCTTATCTGGTCTTAGGCATGTGATTGTTAGGAATTCTATGGGGGGAATGTCTCCCCAATCCCATCGGCTTCTGTCTTAGACTAGAAGAGACTTTATGAGGAAATGAGATAACATGAGGAAAAGAAAATCTAGAGACCATGACTAAGAAGCTTCATTTCCTGTGTTTTGTGGAAAAACCTAGGCCCATAAACACAGAATTGAGCTGTGAATTGAGGTGAATCAAGTGTGTGGTGCTGCGGTTTAGTTGTATGCTACCCTTATGAATGGTCATCAGCTTCTCTTGGTAAATCAATCATTTTTCCAAAATGCAGATCTAGATATGATTTTTCATCTGTTTATGAATAGGTATGCTTTCTTATCTGGTTATGAAAATGTTGGCTCCAACATCCAACAAAAGCCCTGCAACCAACAGCAAAACACACAAACAAAAACAAGGCAAAACAAAACAAAAATCTTGTCTTTAAACTGCTCTCCCCTACAATGGTCAGTGTTTAGTTGTAGAACATTAGTGTTTTTAATGTTTATTTCTCGATATAAAACCCAGGCCTCACACATGTTAGGCATTTTCTCTAACATGTCTCCAGCTTTTTTTCACTTTTTTGATTTTTCAGATAGGCTTTTTCATTTTTGCCTAGGTTTAGCTTTGTCTTACAGTATTTTTACCTACACCTTCCATGCCACTGGGTTTACAAGTATGGATCAGCAGGCTGAACTTGTTTACGATGGAATGTCACTTTTTCTTGGCTATCATCAAACTTCTGTATTTCCAATCTCTGTCTCTTGATAAGCTGGGGTTATAGATATGCATCAGCATGCCTGATTGGAGACTTTTAAGTGTTCAAATTATTTTTAAGTTTTAAAATGATGGGTACTGCATTTTGAAGGTGAAGGACATAGGTTAGTGGCTAGACTAGGGAATGGAAAAATGCCAAATCACACAAAGGTAAAAAAATGGGACTTTGATCAATGTCAACATGAAAAATTGGCAATTTGGGCATGTGCTGGAATGATGAGTAAGTGTAACTTTGCTTTATGTCATTTTGATGAACATTTCTGCTGATAAGTACTAGAGAATGGCAAGTAAACAGGAATAATGGTAAAGGATCCTAACATAGTATGAAGAGATGAAAATGTTCATCATACATCCATGCATAATCAGAATTGTACACTGAATTTCCACTGTTCTTCCCCAGAAGCTCCCCACAGTCTGCATTCTTTCTGCATCTCTAAGATGGAAACACCATAGTCTCTAAGGCAAAACCTGGGACAAAGAGATGGAAACATGTAGTAAAGGTCGTCATAACTGTCTTCTGTTCAGATTTATTTGCTTATGAATGTATTTATTTTTATTCACTTTTTGGTTAGTCATATGGCTTGAACCTAGGCCTGAGTGCTGTCCCTCACCTCTTCAGCTCAAGGGTAGCTCTCTACCACTTGAGCCACAGCACCACTTCCGGTTTTCTGGTGGTTTATTGGAGTTAAAAGTTTCATGGGCTTTCCTGCCCGGGCTGGCTTTGAACTTTGATCCTCAGATCTCAGCCTCCTGGGTAGCTAGGATTACAGGTGTGAGCCACCAGTGCAGGGCAAGATTTATTTATTTTGTTTTTCCAGTCTTGGGGCATGAACTCAAGGCCTGAGTACTGTCCACTTGAGCCACAGAGCCACTTCTGGTATTTTCTGTTTATTTAATGCTGAGAAATGGAACCCCAGGGCTTCATGCATGCTAGGCAAGTACTCTACCACTAAGCCACCTTCTCGGCCCCATGTTCAGATTCATTTTGATGCTAAGAAGGCACAATGTTTTTTTTTCTAGAAAATGTTTAAGTGCACTGTAGGAAACTCTTAGTTTTCAGTCTATCCCAGTATAAGAGGTTACATTCTATGTACCCAACTTCTTTTAGCATGTGTATATGCACAGATTTTAACAGTGAAAACATTCTGTACAAAGACCCTAGTAAGTTCTCTAAAATCTGTAACTTTAGTGGGATGTGTATATGAGGACTCATTTTTGGATCATGCGGATGACCTAAAAGTGATCCACTCTAGCTCTACCAAGCTTAGATCAAGGATGACAACTTCATCCTGACAGGTGAACTTGTACACACTAGATACATCGTCCTCAAGTATGGATGGAAGACTCTCCCTAAAGACAGGAATTTCTTGCCTGATGACTTCCCTGTAGTTGTTCAGTGCTCAGAGAGTCTCATATATAGTACAGTTCAGCCACTATGAGATCATTAAGCCCTCTAGCGCTCTCATCAACTTTGAAGAAAGGCATGGTACGAAGATTCTTGTTACAGGGTTGTTTTCCTTACTTCATGATTTTCTTTGTCACTCTGAGACATCTTTCACACAGTCACCTTTATCTTACCCTGTGTGTCATTCTGAATTTTCTTTTCATTTTCTAAACAATGTTATTTGGTCTAAGCATAGTGAAGAAATATCCAGGGGGGGGACACATCTCTTGGGTTGTTAGCAGTAGGGAGATATCTGCGGCAAGATCGAAAAATGCTCCTAAAACAAATGATCCCTTAGGAGTACCACCTCCTCTTTTTGACTCTACCTACCACCTGGAGCAACGCCATCAAACACTCCCCTACAGAGCCATTACCTGTTACTGCCCAGTTGTGTTAAGAAATGGTTTTTCTTTCTTGCTATTGTTTCTAACATATTTATAAGATGATTTCTTTGTTGCTTTGTATGTCCCTTGCCCATGGTATAACTCCTGTTTTCATTGTATTTGATGTTGGTATAATTTGAGTAGGGAAAGGAAAAAAACAAATTGTTTAAATAGAGATACAGATGGACCCATTGTACAAGACGTTATGTCAAAAATCAAACTTTACAACTTTGGCACTGGGCGGTGTGTGTGTGGGGGGGGAATAAGGGAAGGAATGGTAAGGGGAAACAAAGGAGGAGGCAACAATGCTTTTTAAGAAGTTTACTTATTACCTTGATCATGTAAGTGTAACCCCTATGTATGGTATTTTCACATTAAAATATAATGAAAGGGAAACAGAACAAAAAAGAAAGGAGTAAACCAGTGAGTTCACAAAACTTATCAACCTTTGGTCCTCAGTACAGAGAAAGATTTCTCTACCACTTCTAGGACAGGAACAATTAATCGATGGAAGAATTGCAGCATAGCCTGTCATGCAGTTGGCAATATGCTAAGGTAGGATCCATCTTCTCCACCTTTACTGGTAGAGAAAGAGGATTCAAGAGTAGGGTCATCTATTCCTTATAGAGACAATAGGGGCAGTCAGGAAAAGCTAACCTCATTTTATTTTCTCCTAAACACTAGCCATAGATAACCCTAAACCCATACCAACAAAACAGAATGTAAAAGACGGAACTGCTATAAGGGCATTTATTGGAGATGAGAACAAGGTAATGTATTGGAGGTTTATTAGGGGGAAGTTATGAATTATTTTGAGGGAGGAAACTCTTGTCCCTGCAAATGATGGAGGAAAAGTTTCCCTTTCAAAAGGGAACCACTCCCAACACACTGCCATTAGGAATGGTAGGGGTAGCCAGAGGCACTTGAAGCACTTGCTGTCTGCAGGTGGGTCTGCTGTGGAGCCCTGGTTCCCTGTATTCCATGGCTGTGAGATGCCTTCGCTCAGGAGTTAGCACACTCTTTGTTGGCTCTTTGTGCCAGCCTGTGCCCTGCTTGTTCTTCTCAAGGTAACTCTCTGTCTAAGACTAGCAGCTTCTTGTGTGTAGGACTTGACACATGCCACTTTAGAGCAGGAAGCTTTGTGGGGTGCTTGCCCTGGCTACATTCTGTCTGTGTCTGAAGTTCTGCCTTTGGTTGAGATTTCCCAGACTTCATGGGAGATACAAGGGATTCCTGGGGGCATGTGACACCTACTCCATGCCTCTGCCTTTATTTTGCCACTGGGACTTTACCAGTGTCTCTGGTGACTTTCTGATTTTCAGTGTTCCCAGATAAAGAAGCTTTCCCTTTACCTAGGCTTCTGGCCTGAGCGGATGATCATGGAGAACTGCCCTTTCCAAGATAGCTTTCTTGTCATTTGCCATTTTTACCTGTACTAAGCCACTGACAAAAATGTTTCATGTGGTTTCTGAAATGGTTTTCAGGAGGAGGCTGTCCCTTCTGTAACAGAATATAGGATGTCCCCGCAGGTGTCTCCTTTAATGTTTTATTTTGAGGATGGCAGCTCCTCTTCTGAGTTGTGATGTCCCAAGCCATGTATCTCCTCCACCAGACTTGTCTGATTTTACTGTTGGAGGACTCGTGTCATTGTTACTTTGTGGAAAATTTTTACCTTGGCCCTTGTGGAGGTCACTATGGTGCAACGCTTCTGGCCCTGCCCTCTGCTGATCGTTGTCTTGTCCAGTTGTTCATGCAGTTCATGGGAAGCTGCCATGTCCACACTGGTGACACTAGAGTTTAAAGTAAATAAAGTCACATTTTTCAAGTTATCTGACTCCAGAGGCTGGTCATCCTGAAGACTCTGGGCCTTTCCTATCTTTCTGCTCTGCAGTTTCAGTTTTAATTCATTGAAAAGTCCATTTTTTAAAGTCTGATAACTCAGACCTTGGGAAACCAATGTATCTATTGGGGTCTTTTTAGTGGTCAGGATACCCTGTGCTTTGCTTTGATTGATAGGTATCACTACAGAAGCTTTGCTCTCATTGGTGATGTTGCTTTTAGCTTCTAATGGAAGATTACAGAATTCCTTTGTCTTGAATATCTCCTTAGAGATATTATATAGGGAAATTTTCTTTGAACATATCCCTTTTTCATCAGTCTTTTGAATGCTTTGTCTAAAAATTTGTTTCTTATCATCTGCATCAGGTGCAGCCACTGCTGTCCTCAGGAACACATTTGGACTGCATATATTGTCTGCTATGGATTGTGTCACACTGGCTTTTTCTAGGACACCATGTGTTGGGTGCAGAAAAGGCCATCTGCCCTCTTTCATTCTATGTAGGTTCTCAATGTACTCGTTGTTGGTATCAGAGAGTAATTGTCTCTGAAACCACTGTTCTTTCTTGCTCACAGGTGAGGCTGAATTTGTTGTTCCCATCTTCTTTGGCTATTAGCAAAAGACTTTTGTCCATGGGGCTGGGATACCCCAAGTTTAGAATATACTCCAGAAAGAGGTGGATGGGGAGGAAAGTTTAGAGTTGGAGCAAACCAAGATGGACCTTCTTTCACATAAGTGGTTTCTATTGATTCCTGGGCCTTCTGGGGAAGACATTGCATTGTCTTCATTTGAAAAAAATGTAATTCTGTCTGCCACGATATTTGACTTGCTGGAATCAGGGAAAGAAATATCATGGGGTGTGGCCAGACTTCTGTCTTTCCCTACGAGTGGTGCCAAATCTCTCTGTTTCTTTTGGCTAGGGGATTTTTCACACAAGGGCAAGTACATGCTGTTGGAATGACATGAACCATGGAACCTGATACTCTTTGATTTCTGTAAATTTCTTGTTCCAATGTACTTCCAGGCATCCTTGAATTGTTTCTGATGCAGAATTACCAGTCGGGTACTAAAATCATTGCCTGACACAATCCCTGTGAAACTTTCAGAATTTGACTCAGACTGACACTGTGAACTATTATGTGGAGCCCCCACTGAGGCATTGGACAGATGGTCTTTGGGGCCAGTCTCTGCACTGTGTCCTTCTTCCTTCCCTACTTCCTCATCTACCAGAGGTATCTCTATGCTCTTCTCATTAAAACTTTAAAGTTAGCTAGATTCAAAGTTTGGATGTTTGCACTTCTGATGTTTAAAGGAGGAAATCCATGAGAGACTCTGACTGCTGTTAGACTCAGAGCTTTGGGGAATTTCTATCCTACGACTTACCAGTAACAGAGACTCCTGGATCCTGGGGGCAGGCCCCAGTGCTGCTGGATGAGCCTCTTTCTGATGCTCTAGTTCTTGCCGTAGGTCACCGGTGAGGGGGAAATTACTAGGAAGGATGGAGACCATAACTTTAGCTTTAGAATACTGTCTGACCAATGGAAGTTTTGGAGCTGGAGAACAAAAGTCTTCCTGAGATCTCTGGACCACAGAGGGTAAATCCTACACATTCTCTTGCTTTTTCTGCAATATATTATGTTCTGGGTGATAAATTTCAGATGGTGTAAGGAGCTGTGCCTCACTCTGCAGTCCATGAAAACAGACTCCAGAAGCCCTAACCTGAGGTTCAGGAGATGGCAGGCCATGGAGCAGAGAGTGAAGCTGGGCCTGTGCCTGGGTTCCTAGAAGATGTTGGTGCAAAGCCTCAGGCAAGACTTGAGATTGGATCTCAGGCAATGGCAGAAGTTTAGGGTCAGGGATTACTGGCGATTTGTGGTCTGTGAAGACGTTGGAGATTATATTGAAGGAGACAAATTTCAAAGAATAGTCACCTAAGCCATAGATAGTGGAGCTTAACGCTCACTGGACAAAGATGGAAGATCCCAAAAGAGTTGCATAGACTTTTGCCGAGAATGGCCTTCATAGGGATTTGGACATGAGGCCTGCATTTAATTGTGCAGCTCCCCTTGCTTGCTGTTGGAGCTCCCAAATGGAAAGGAAATTGCCAATTCCTGCTGCTCAGCAACCGACACTAACACTTTCCCTACAGAATTCAATTGGCATCGTAGCTTATCTTGTTGGGCATAAGAATCAGTTTTTCTTTCCCTTTCTTTCCACATAAAGAAGCCACCTCTCTTCTTGATTTGGATCTCCAAGAATGCTAGAATGCCAAGTCTGACAATTGCGTGGTTATCAGGCTCGATGTGTTAGGATGCAGCAATACCTTCATTAGAGTCCTTGGAAGGTAGAGGGCAAGGGATTCCCGCTTGGTCTCGCATTCTATTAACTCACAAGGGAGCGGGCTTTTCACACCCAGCTCTCTGCAGGACAATTCTCTGGTTAGTGGGTCATGAGTGGGCAAGTCAGAAGCTTTGCCAGTCATTCCACAAGTGGAAGCATGTTGGAGAACATCTCCTATTCCCCAAGTATGATGTTCTAGGGGAGGAAGATTTGAGGCGAGTTGTTGGGATGGTAATGGAGCTGCTTGAAACTTAGTTTCCAAAGGAAACATAGTCTCTAGTGACAGAGCATGATCTGGTGGTAAGATCACCTGCTTGGGAGAGTCTGTGGAGGGTAGAGTTAGAGAAGGGTCGGGTGTTGTAGCTGGAATTACATTTTCTGCCAGGTTTTCTGAGAGAGGAGTGTTCAGTGATGCAGATGACTTTTTCACAAGAGTTTTGGAAACTAATGGAGACCCTGAAGAGTCAGCGACTTTCACAGATGCTTGAGATAGCAAGTGACTGGCCTCCACCACTGTCTTGCTACACATCTGACAGAGGGGGTCTGGACATAGCAGTTTCCAAAAGTGAGTAGTGTTGGGATGCTTGTTCAATAGGCTACAGATAATAAAATGTACAAACTTGTAACTAGGACCAGTCCTGTGAATAGAGGGTCTGCTGGTCTGTAGTACAGGAATAAGTAGGATGGGGCAGGGAGAAGGGTGCAAAGAAAGGACTCTTATTTTGTTGGTCGTGGACCTTGAACTCTGGGCATGAGCACTGTCCCTCAGCTCTTCAACTCAAGGCTAGCACTCTACCAATTGAGCTATAATGCCACTTCCAGAGAAGGGACTTTTGAATCTAGCTACGGTCTTCATAATCTTCTACATCTACTCCTTATCGTGTCCTCATAATAGTAGCCATTACTTTATCCCTCTCATGACTCAGGCTAGCTGTACTGAATCCCATGTATGCAAAGAACAGTAGTGACCAGTCACCTTGACACCACAGAAAGCAGCTTCTGCTCCTCTTCAGCTTATTTACTCAGAGGTCTCCGTCTTGTAAAATCAGGATGTAGTTTATACGTGATAAAAGTCAGAACACAGAGATGTTACAGGAGAGCACCTCTTAGTATAAGGCTCTGCTTTAAATAAAGGTCTAAAGCTCCAAGAAGTAATAGAGAAAGTCAAAAGTGCAACAGTAATGTTAAGATTATTTACTTGTTTATGTGACTTCATTTTCACAGCATCTGCATGTCAACCTATACAATACAATACAATATCAAACTCCCATGTGAAGCACAGAAGTGACTGGACCCCTCAGACATGAAGACAGAGAAAGCACTTTGCACAATGTTAGGACACAGGCATTGTGACTCAAAGCATCTTCTAGTCCTTTCTCCACATCTTACCTGGCCAGCAGCACCCACTCCAGCACCCACCCAGATCCTTCATGTTGGCAGAGCTGGGACTTTGAGAGGCTTCTCAGTCCTGTCTGTAAGCCTCTGCTCTGAGCGTCATTTTCTGGTATTCTGTGCCTAGCAACGGTTGTTCTCATGGGCCTGTTATCTCCAGAAAAGAAAAGCGGAATTCAGTTGTGGCAAGCTTAGATCAAGGAAGAAGAAACATACCTCTAAATTCTCTCTTTTTTCTGTACAATATTGTTGGTCTCTGAAAAGGTTACAAAATATTTGGAGATTAAATTTGGAAATTATAAAGTATATAAACCATTTCTACAGATATCATTTTTATTTAATTATCATTTTTCTCAGTTAATTAAAAGTGCTTTATAAGTATAATTTTAATGACCATGTTGGCTGTTTGGACAAACACCTATGGGACTTGAATGACTTATTTCCCCTGATGGAATCTATGACCTCAGAAAGGAAGTTGGCACCATTAAACCATCCTGTAAGAAGAATGGCAGCCTGTGTCTACACAGAACACGCTGGTTTTAATTATACGGTCATTTTCTTCCTCCTTCTTTGGCCCATCTGTTTACACTGTGGGAGTTGGTTTCTACAGTGATGGTGTCAGGGTATTTGCTTCACCTGCTGTCTTAGTAACCAAATCTCCTTCTAATCACTCCTTGTTCTGAAGCATTTCTAATGAATGCTCCCAGAAGCTAAATGTGTATCCTGAATTTCAGGAGACAAGGTCCTGGTCCAGGCAGAATAGTTGATAGTAGTAGATAAGTTGCTATGGGGCCACAGATGTGGGCTTCGTGGCTCTTATTCAAGGTACCTCATCAAAGTTTATCTGTCTTTTCCCCATTGTAGTTGCATATAGTAATTTAAGTTTCTTAAGTTTACTTACACAGATACATTGAATGTTTCTTGCAATTTCTTTCCCTCAGTTTACAGGCACCATGAGGAAATTACTCTCAGAGAATGGTTTCTTTTACTAATTTCCTCTATCGCTTGGTTTACATGTATCATTTGGGGATTTTTTAAAATAGGTTTTTATTTGTTACAGCAGAAATAATTTTCTTAAGCAAAAAATAATTGGTTATTTTATGGAAACTCTAAGGAAATACTATTTAAAACCAATAACTAATAGATGTACAAATATCAATAATCTCCCCTTCCCTTCCCTTCCCTCTTTCCCTTCCTTCTGATCATTCTGACCAAATATTCCCACCAAGATTTCACAGTGCTATATTTGGAGGATGGTTTCTTGACAGAGATAGAAATGTCATACTGATCTTGTTTCTGAAGGGTGTTTTAATCTTATTAATTAAGCAACCTTTACTGCTATTCAGTAAAGTTCTCTTGAGAGTGAAGGATCTTTGATTAGTGAAATTTCCTAATTTGATCAAACTCTCATCAGAAAATATCACAACATGCTTTACCTCACCCTTAGGATCCCATTGTTTAGCATAAAACTACTTCAACAAGAATTCGATCAACCTGTGTCAATATTAGCCTGCAGATATTTGGACCTAGAGAAAAGATCAAGTCACTTAAGCAATCCCGGAATTTAAGGAAAAGGGATGGAGTTTTGATTCATAATAGTATAAATACATATCGTATATGAATTTGGGTTTCTATATAGTTACTCTCCTACACTGATTGCAAATTTTAATACTTCTTTTTCCTGTGCATCTCACCTTGGTTTTAAAGGGTTTATTATGTGAATACTGTATTCATGCACAGACAAAGGTATTGCAAAGTGTTTTTTGTTTGTTTGTTTGATTGATTGATTTTGCCGGTCCTGGGGCTTGAATTCTGGACCTGGCCACTGTCCTAAGCTTCTTTTTGCTCAAGGCTATTGCTGTACCATTTGAGCCTTAGCACTGCTTGTGGTGGCTTCATCCTCCTCCTCCTCCTCCCCCTCCTCCTCCTCTTCCTCCTCCTCTTCCTCCTCCTCTTCCTCCTCCTCCTCCTTCTCTTCTTCTCTGCCCCCACCTCCTCCTTCTCCTCCTCAACCTCCTCCTCCTCCACCTCCTCCTCCAACTCCTCCTCGTCCACCTCCTCCTGTTCCTCCTCCTCCTTCTTTTTGAGTCGTTTATTGGAGATAAGAGTATTGCAGAGTCTCCTGCCCTGGCTGGCTTGGAATTCTGATCCTCAGAGCTCAGCCTCTTGGGTATGGAGGATTACAGGTGTGAGCCACCGGTTCCCATCTGTAGTTTTAATGGGTTCATCTTCAAGTCTTAATTATTATTACTATTTCTATTTTGTGTCATCAGTGCCTTTAGCTTTTCTGTTTGTTTTTTGGGATAATTTAAAGCAAAACTCACCTATAAACACTTCAGTTAATCTTAAGAAATGAAAAGAACTAAAGTAAGTACTAACACATTGAAGTACTAATGTATAATATTTTATTAGGTTATCATAAAAGGTTGTTAATTATCTGCTCACGATTGAGAAGTTTTTTTAAAGAAAAAGTTGTGTTTCAATGAAAACTCCATAGTGGCAAGTGATTTCTACAACTTCATTATGCTGTATGTATGACCATATCAAGTGAAAAATTATGTCCTTGGGTACTATACTTTAGTTACTAGCAGAAGCTCTCTTCTTTAGTTTTGTCCTCTCTGTAGACCAATTAAAAGAAGTTGAAGGTGGCCAGAAGGAAGTGGTCACTATAGATGTGTAGTGACCACTTTTCATGGGGCTTGAACTCTGGGCCTGGGTGCTATTCCTCAGCTCTTCAGCTCAAGGCGAACACTCTACCACTTGAGCCACAGCGCCACTTCTGGTTATCTGGTGGTTTATTGAGATAAGAGTCTCACAGACATTCCTTTCTGGGCTGGTTTTGAACTGTGATCCTCAGATCTCAGCTTCCAGAGGAACTAGGATGACAGGTGTGAGCCACTGGTGCCTGGCTCAAAGACAACTTTTTATTCTGACATTTTGGTACTTGGGACCTTGTTGATCTGGAGAGAATATCCTTTCCAGGGATTACCACACTTTATGCCACTACCCATCTGCTGGGGAATGGTCTGAAATGTGAGGACCAGGTAAAAGACTTACCACAACTAGTCTGGGCCTATGCTGTAGAGGTTGTTAGATTTATTCAAATTAACACATTCTAAATCTTCTTTTGTGCCTCAGTGGTTGTTTCCATAAAATTCACTCTGTTGGGTCTTGCCTGTGTTTTGCCTAGTCTCTTACTGCCTCCTGACCAAACTTTGTGCTCCCTGTATGTGTTCCCAGCGTGGTAAGCATTAGAAACTAGCCCGTCAACTAATGAATAAACAAAATGGAGCATAACCATACAATAAGATATTTAACCATAAAAAGGAATGACGTGCAGGTCTATGCTATACATGGATGAATCTTGAAAATAATTATGGTAAATTAACATTATGCTAAGAAAAGATCACACTATTGTAGGACTCCAGTCATAGGACATGCATAGAAGACAGAGAAATGAAGGAATTAATTTTGTTCAGGAGCTGAGGGGGAAGATGGAATGGAAAGTAAATAGCTAATGTGTGCAGGGCAGAATTTTCAAAATATTCTGGAATTAGTGATGACAGATTCACAACTTTGTGAATATCAATATATTATATACTTTATTTTTAGCTCTTGATGTTTTATTTTTCTCATGCCAGCATATATTAATGTTACATGACATATCATGCATGTGCATAGTATACTTTGACCATATTCACCACCATCATCATTTCTTGGTCTTCTCACACAGATCCTCTTTCTCTTCCAAAACCATACTCTTTCTACTTCCAATTTTTCTCTTAAAATCTAGTTTTTTCCTATGAGAGAAAATATGCTTTTTCCACATCTGACTTATTTTTTATCACCATAATTATATTCAGGTCCACCTACTTTCCTGCAAATAACATTTTCTGTTCTTTATTATTGTGAATAATTCTCCTTGTGTTTAACATAAATACACAAGGAGACATACACACACACATAAACACATACACACAGCACATACATACAAACATTTCCTCTACATCCCCCACCCACATTAAGAGGGTATTCTTTTTGCATCTATTATCTGCTGCTATTTGTGGATATTTTTCCCTTCTGATAACAGTTGTTTTGACTGAGATGAGATGGAATCTCAATGTAGATTTGATGACTGTCTGTGAGCTTCTGGTGCTCTACCACTTGAGCCACAGCACCACTTCCGGATTTTTCTGTGTTTGTGGTACTAAAGAATCGAACCCAGGACTTCATGCATGGTAGGCAAGCACTCTAACACTGAGCCACATTCCCAGCCCCCCATTGGTACTTTTGAGAACTGTCTCATTCATTTGGCCATTTATTGATGGGATTTTTTGCTGTTTATTTTTTAATTTTGTTTATATTATAGATATGATTTCCCTGCAGATCAATTAAACTACCTGAGCATTTTCACTCATTTACTACAGATATATACCTTGATATTTGTAGATCACTGGTCTTGCAAATTTCTATTTAATTTGTAAATCAGACATATTTCCATTTCCATTTTCTACACTACAATGTCACTCTTCCTTTTCTTTTTGCTTTTTTCAAGTGTCAGGATTTGACATCAGAGCCTAGCACTCAGTTAGCATTCTACCACTTCTGTCAGCCTTCCAGAATAATTATTTTGCTAAACATTTTTGGGAATGCAGTCTCATATCCCTTTCTACTTGGGATGACTTCAAAGTAGGATCCCTGAATCTCAGCCTCCTGAATAGCTAGAATTATAAATGTAAACCACTGGCTCCCAGCTCATCCTTCTTTCTAATTATGATGCTATCCATTATTCCTCTTATGATTTATGCAGCAGTTTATAGCTTGTAAATTTGCAGTTGATAGAAAGTACATTTGTAAGATTACAATAGATTGTTTAAACAATTGTTAGGAAGAAAGTGCCTATTATTTCATAAGTTAACAAATGAGTACATTTCCTATCTTTGGGGAACGTCATCCTTCCCTTTCCTTTCCCTCAGTCCAATAGATTTTTATATAAGAAAGATAGTCAAAACAAGTTCCAAGGAAGATGCAGTAAGTTTACTTCATTGCTACCTGAGTCTAATTTTAATTTGGATCTAACTTTTGTCTAGATCCTATTACAGATGGCAATTGCCTTCTGTTTTTGTCTGTCTTAGTGATTGCCTGTTTTGCTTGTTGCTACTGGTTTTACTGTTCTCTAGTTTTAAATTTTAGACAGGGTCTTTCTTTGTAGCTCAGCTTGGCCTCAAACTTTAGAGCATCTTGTGTCTGACTCTTGAGTGCCAGAGTTGCTGAGGTACACCTGCGCTTCATCTGCTAATAATCTATATAAAGATGAGCATTATGATCCCTTTGATGTGCTTACTATATATATATATTTGAGCTTCCCCTTTAAGCCTAGCTGAACTGTAATGGAGAGTGAATACAGAGTGTGCTGTGACAGGCTATAAGGCCCTGTGAAATGTGAACTTCAAATTGTGTCCTTTGAAACAAGAGCAGCTAGCTCCCCATACTGACATGGAACTACAGAAAGGTGTTATTCATTTGGAACGAGTTTTCTCCGGGTAGCCATGGCAGTGGGCTTCCGTGAATGATTGATAAGTTTATAACATTTTCCACTTAGAAAATTACCTTCATTTTCAAGATGGGCTGTGCCACATAACTGGCAAAACGTTCTAAGAATTATACATTGCCAACTGGTAAGAAGAAGATACTTTTCTCCATTCAGGCTTCCTTCCTAAATCCAAGATCATAATAATTAAGGTACAGAGGACAGAATGTCTCCAGTGTTATGAGTTTATTGGGTCACATTTTCAATATCTTCCTGATAATGACAGTCCCAGCTCTGTTTCCTGATAACCATGGCAACATTCCCATTTCATTGATCCTCCTGGCACTCTCATAGGATTATCTAGTGGATGCTTCCATTTATATTTTACTTCCCTGCCTTGAATAAAACATTCAGTTGACCCAAATGTAAATTAATTCAGTTACAGCACAGTTTTTAAGGCACCCAAGCCAGTACTTCAGTAGTTCAGTTTATGGAGAGTTGATTAATAGGTAAATATTTGATAAACACTCATGTGTTTCATTGTTTTACTACAACTCTTGAAATTACAGGTGTCCCTGAGTAGGGTTGCCTAGTTTAGCAAGACCTACTCTATTACGAGAGGAAAGAAGTTTCCATTCTAATAGTGATGGGAAGTTCCACTGCTGGCTAACTTATTCTGAGAGAAACACATTTAATAAACATGAAACCTGCCCTCATGTGATCTTCCCCACATGAATGGATATGTTTCCTTAAAGTAATCCTTATGCTTCCAAAACCACCCAATAGAAATGAGTGTCTGCATTTTGTGGTGCAACCACAAGCATTTTTGTCAAGATTTAGAGTGAGCCAGAACTGAATAGGTACAGTGAGACAAAATTGGAGTCCTGTTTACTCATTTGCTAACAGACTGCTACTAATGAGAATCACAGGCCATTCTCTGTGTGAAGCAATAAGACTTCTAACTAATAAAGCACTCAGAGTGTGGGCGGGAAACATTCTATGTTTACATACATACATGGGAATAGCTTTCATTTAATTTGAGAGCTAGAATTGATGTGGACTATGGAGTACAATTCTCAGGTCCAAACTACAGCTCTTTTATTAGCTGTGTGACCTTGGTTAAGTTATCTAAACTCCTCTGTGTTTCTGTTTCTTCATCAATAACAAAAGGAAAACACCAACACCAGGGCCAGAAAGGGGATGAACTGGGTTAATACAGGAAAGGATTTAGGAGGTGAGCAGATTGAAGCACACTGCTCAGGCTGCTTATTTGCTCATATTTCTATTAAATTTTTCTTTAATCCAAGGCTTAGTTATTACAAACAAACTCCTGTTACTGATTTAAGAAAAAATGCTTCTCTGTTCAATAATATTTTGAGAGAAGAAATATCAGGATTACTGAATTTAAATCTATTTTGAAGATTTCAGAATTTCCATAATTATGAAATTGTTAGGAAAGAAGACATTTTCAAAATTGATTCATTTGAATAATCATTGCAACCCAATTTTTTACCAAACTGAGTGCCAGTAGCTTATGCCTAAAATCCTAGCTACTGAGAAGGCTGGGGTCTGAGGATCTCAGTTTCAAGTTAACACAATGGCATACCAGATTTCAGTATTTATGGAGCCAAATGGAGAGTACAGTGAAATGTATAGCTCCTCTATAAATTCCATATTATTAATATATAATTAGAAGGAAGCACACAATGAGTTTTATATTTTTAGAATATTTCTGGACATTGAGAGGTTAGGCCTCAAGGTACTTGTACCCTCAGCAGAGACGTGAGGATCCCAGTATAAAGCCAGGTCAGGCAAACACATTCATGAGACTTTTACCTCCAGCAAACCTGCAAAAGAAGTGGAGCTGTGGCTTAGGTGGTAGTATGTCATCTTTGAGTGGAAAAGCAGACTAAGAGTACTTGGCTCTGAGTTCAAGCTATAGTACTTCATTTCACTATTTTACAGAAGTTTTCAATTTTTCTGCTTGAAGATTAATTTTTTTGAGACTGGGACTTGAACTCAGTACAGGATACTTTCACTCACTGACAAGTGTTCTACCCACTGACCCATGCCTCCACCTCAACAGGGCTGGCCATTTCAATTACTTTTTGTCCAGTGTAGATTAGCTTTTAACTATTTGTTTGTGCAATCTTTTAAAGGTTTTTAAGTTTGTGTGACATCTTTGAAGATGATTTTCTGCCATCAGATTTCTCTACTCTTTCTTTTCTATACTGATACTAGGGCTTGAACTTAGGGTCTGGGGCTATCCCTCAACTTTTTCACTGCCATTTAAGCCAAAGGTCACTACAGCTTTTTGGTGCTTAATTGAAGACAAAAGTGTCTCATAGATTTTCGGGCTCAGACTAGCTTTGAACCACAACCCACAGATCTCAGCCTTCTGAGTAACTAGAATTACAAGCATAAACTAGGATTACTGGCTTAGCAGTAGATTTTTAAATCATTATGTCACAGATGAATTTAGTATGTGACTAAGGTTATGTTCCAATGTGCATTGGAGCACAAATTTTCAAGAAATGGTTTGAAGAAACAGCAATTTATGACTAAGGCAACTTCAAAACTGATGTAGTTCAAAGGATCCGTGGAGGAAATACAAGGGAAGATTTCTTTTAATCAGTTCCCTATGTGCTCTGTACGAGCTGTGTGTCCAGTTTTTAACTTAAGATTATATGATAATTAGTTTTCAGAGGTACTACATGTCATAGTTTGCTATCAGCCTTCCTCAGCATTTTTAAACTTTATTCTGTCTCCTTTCTTTTCCCTCTTCTTCAAGAAAGCAAATTTACATTTGAATATCAGTATTATGTCACTGAAAACAGATCACCACAAGATTCACAGCTCAAAACAAGTCACATTTATTGTCTCACAGTCCACTAAGTCAAGGAACAGGTTAACTGGGTCCTTGGATCAGGGTCTCAGAAGGTTAGAATCAAGGCCTTATTTCTAGCTGGGGCTGTGTTCTCATTTTATACCCAGATTCCTCTTCCAAGCTCATTCTGGTGGTTGGCCATATTCAATCCTTCTCGGTTTTAGGACAAAGGCATCCTTCCTTGCTGGCTGTGAGTATGGTCATCCTCAGCTCCTAGAGGCTTTCCTCAGATATCTTCTAGGCTTCTTAAACGGTTGCTCAGGACCTAGCTGCCCAGCCTTCTCATGTTATGATAGCTCCTCTCTTCACAGGCTGCAGGGGAAGAGAGTTTCATTTCATCTAAAGTTATCACAGCCCTGATTTCTCATCATGTTCTTGGGTCCTGTTCCCTGTAGTGTTCAGAGCTTTAACACTAAAGGGAGGGAATTTGGGAGCTCTTGTAGAATCATATTTTAAACAGTTAGCTGTTTTTGATAACCAATTAAACTGAGAGCCATTTTTGTTTTTGCTACACATACTATAAATGATAAAGTTTTGTTTCAACTGAGAGGAGCAAGATGTTCAAGAACCATATTGTGTACATGTGGGAAAATGACACAGGAGTCTTGTTCCATCATTACAGAAGAGATCAAAAGTTTTGAACGCAGCATTCCTCCCTCAGTTCCAGGAACGAATGTCAGCAACAATCTGGTTTGACTTGTAAAATAGTGTGTGATTCACTTTGGAGCACAATAAAGATGTCTGGTCTTTAATAATAAGAAGTTCATCCAAGCCTAATATCTGCTAATAGAGCACATAGATAATGTTGTAGATGAGTTCCAGAAAAATACGATGAAGTGAAAAGTTCAACTCAATCTCTAATGCTTTATTTGAAAAATAAAACAGATCAGAGTTAAATATGCTATAGTATTCCCATTGTATCCTACTCTGTAAGAGTATATGAGTATTATTTTATTTTCTTCCTTTTATATGCATTACATAAGTAAGTAAATATGTATGCTAACTCATTTGTGCTAGGAAATTCTTTAATATTTTTCTTTTCACTTTCTTTCAAATAGTAAGCTATGTGTATGTAGTTAGTTGCTTATGAGAAAAGACTCCAGCACGCCAGCTCTTTCAGTGGTGCATAAGTTTCAGAGAATTCTCAAACCTACCCATAACTTCCTTTAGTGGTATTCCATTACTTGGCTATCTAGGTCTATCTTAAATTGAATATCAGATCTTTCTAAGGCAGAGTAACTTCAGGAGTAAAACAGTTACTGAGGATGCTCTTATGCAATAAGGAAATTATACATGGTTCATTGCAACAGGCTTTCATTAAAAGCTTATTTCAGCAGGTGAAAAGTAGGTTGCAGTGCTGATTCTCAATACTGCTTTGGGATGTTGGGTTGATTTATGATGCAAACAAGGAATAATTTCTTACAGTAGCCCTCCCTAGTCATTGTCTACCATGAAGTTTTCCAAAGTATGTTCTCAACAGCCATTACTCTGGAAAATTCATAGGAATTCCAACCAAAACCTTGAACTAAAAGCTTTCATAATAAAATTCAACTAAGAAATATATATCTGTATTTCATCCCAGAAGGAAATGATAGGAATGTTTTTCAATTTTTTATGAAAGTATTTGATCACAAACTTTCTTTTGCAAGGATATCTTTTCACTATTTTAAAAACATGCTCTAACAAGATTATCTCTAATTTTTAAACTTCTTGAGCAGCCAGAGAGCAAGCTGATCTTTCTAAAAGGCATGATGGATCCTTATTCCATCCAATTCACTGGCTCAAAGACTCCACTTTTAGTTCCAATTCCTGTCTGGTTGTTCCTGGATGCAAGAATAGAAAAGGAAGGTTTCCTGTTTCATTCTTTCCTCTGTTGCTTGAAAATAACATTATATTACATCACAAAACCTTGGCTTTTCCTAAGAGCACTCATGGAGATCTTCAAAAACTTTCCTGAAGCTCTTACTTGAACTGACATAAGAACACTCTGAGTGTCGCATTTGTTAAGTGTCAAATCACAATGAAATTGTGGAACCATATTCAGAAAAGCAGAATCCTACTGAAGCTGAGAAATGGCTTAGATGGAAGAGAGAAGGCCTTTTGTTTCTTTTTAGCTTTCTCAGCTTTATCACTACTAGCATTTTTGATCAGGTAATTTGCTTTAATGGGATGAGGGGATAGAGGCTTTTACATGATATGAACTATTATTACTAGCATCTATCTAATAAATACCAGTAGGAAACACCTCAAATGAGGAAACTAAAAATGTCTTCAAATATTGTGTGTATCCTATGGAACAAAACTGTCATCTGACTGGGACTCATTGAACTGGTAAATAATGGAATAATTAGTGTTTAAAAAGGACTGTCCAGCAAGTACTTATGGTTTGAAGCTAGTTTAGACACATAAAGCCTCCAGATTTTTACCTTAGATTAACCAGCAAAAAAGTTGAATTGGAAGTGTGGCTCAAGTGGTAGAGTGCCAGTTGTGAACAGAAAAGCTGAGCTAGTGTAAGGCCCTGTGTTCAAGCCCAGGTGGTATAGGATGAATAGGAGAATGGTAGATTAAGACCCCAAGAAGATGTAGTAGAATGTCCAGTTACCCGGGTGTAGTTTACTGCCGTAACAAGAACCTTCAATGAGGCATATCTTTCTGTATAAATGGCTGTGTAGTTCCCTCTTACATGTGCTCAGAGCTTGTCAGGTGACTTGCCATGGCCAATGAAGTATCAGCAAGTACAAGCTGAGAGCTGAAAAGTATTCCACCTGCCCACTCTGGGAATACTGTTACTTTAGGACCAACTCACTGCCAGTCTCCACCAGACACTGCCGGCCACTGCCAGCCTCTGCCATCCACTGCCATCCACTGCCAGCCACTGCCAGCCTCTGCCGGCCACTGCCAGCCTCTGCCGGCCACTGCCAGACTCTAAGCTGTGGCCAACCTCCTACCTGAGCCTTGCCCGGTTAAAGGTGAGGGTTATGAGGACATTACAAAGTTACTGTGTCCACACTGTATGTGATGGCTTGCATTGGCCATGGCCGTGTGGGTGGAGAAGACAGACACTTGTGGAGAGGTGGAGATAACTCACCGTATTTGCAAGCCTGTGTTCTCGATGACTTCCAAGGAAGGGCTCCAGGGAAGGGGTGTAAAAATTCAGAAACCAGGGTGGAAGGTGAAGTGGAGACTCTGACTGGAGGCTGCCAGGCCAACTCTGAACCATGCCCACGATGTGGTTTAAAACATGAACTTGTTTGGAAAGACTCCACTGTGCATGTCGGATGGGGAAGATATTTAGTAATGGTCTGAAGCAGCTGGAAAGCCCTAGGGTTAACAGATGCACTGAAAAGCGGCTTATAGTGTGTGGAGAGACCGGCTGCGGAGCCGCAGGAAGACATGGACTAAACCTGCTTCCAAGAGGAGACCCATTTCACCGCATGAGCCGCCCCATGTCCTCAGACACTCCCTCCAACTCAGGCCTCTGAGGTGATGGCTGGGGCAGCCTGGGTGCAGGGCCCATCCTGAGGCCAGGGAGCCCTCAGACCTTGCCAGCAGGCCAGAGAGCCATGGATCCCCGCTGTGCGGCAGCCATAGTGCACCACAGCTGAATGAAACATGCAGAGGCTGGACTGCCCGAGTTGCCTGTCTGGTTCCGGAACAGAAAGGCCTCCAAGCTACCGTTTTTGCCTAGGCATTCTACTCCTGCTGGTCATCTTTCTGCCCCGCAAAGCTCGGCAGGCCGGGCCCCAGCCCCACCGCTGCCTCACCCTATCCCGGCTCTGCCCCCCTGCCTGGCTCCGCCCCACCCAGGCCTGTCCCACCATGTCCAGGAAAGCAGAAGCTCACAGCTGGAGGTGGAGGCTAGAGATCGAGCCTTCATCCCTGCCTTGGAGGGCAAAGTCAGGTCCTGTGAAATGAGCAGCCAGTGCTGCATGCTGGGTGCTCCAGGGAGGTCAGGGGCACATCGCCCCGAGTCCCAGGAACCAGGTGGAAGCCCGGCTCGCCCGGCCACGGTGACGGGCCTGGATGCTTCATCCCTCTCGGACACTTCCGCCAGTGGTTAGCGCCCCTCCCTCAGACTAAGGAACTGGCCACTCCTTGCATGGACCAGCCCCTGGCCTGACCCCTGGTGTGGCTCCTGGACTGGTCTAGGACCAAGTGCAGCTCACAGCAAAGAGCTCCCTGGCCAGCGCTGGCAGCACGGATGTGCTTAGGGCCCTGGAAGAGTGGGCCCAGGCATGGCTGCACTCAGACTTCACTGGCTGCCATGTGAACTGCTCAGGCAGCCTGAAGTAGGAGGAGTTCAGGGCACTGTGCTGTGAGCTGAGTCTGCGGTCCATAGACACTAGGCCATGGCCCAATGCCTGGACTCCAACTCCGATGGAGCCATCACCTTCCAGGAGTTTGTGAGCTGCTTCCCAAGGGCAGCAGAGTGCCAAGGGCCCAGAACGGGGGTCGAGGTCCAGAAACACAACCAAAACCACCACAGCCTCAACCACGACCACCAGCACCATGAACACCAGCACCACAAGGACGAGGATGAGGACAACGAGGATGAGGACTGGGAAGGTGGCCCGGATGTCCTGGGGAGCCTGGCAAGGCCCGAAGGCCGCTCTTAGTGGGACTTCTAGGGAGGACTGGGGGCAAAGCCAGACTCATTCCCAGGTGTGCAGGTGGTGATGGTGGTGGTGGTGGTGGTGGTGGTGACTTTTGGGGTGTTCAGTCTCAGTCCCTTTCTTGGCCCCTTTCTCCTGCTCACTTGGCTTTTCCCAGGAGAGGCCTGAGGGATCTCCAAGGAGCCAGGTAGCAGGCTGACCCCTGGCAGGGCTGTCGGGATGCAGGGATCCATAGACCAGGCTCCTGCCCAGGCAGCGAGCCCATTCAGCATCCTCCAGGTAGGCAAGGAAACTTGGTTGTGCTTAGGCTCAGATTGTTCACAAGTGCCCACTACACACAAGGCATTGTACACAGGTGTTCACAATTGCCCAGCACTCACCGGGCCTTGTACACAGGTGTTCACGAGTGACCACCACACTCTGTTCTTAGGAACAGAAGAACTGGCTTATTACACAATAGAATAAAATAACAAATCTCTGTCTATGAGAGAAATAATTGAATACCACATTTCTCATTTAGTTCCCAGGAGGGAAGGGATGCAATCAGGCCAGACTATAAGACGTCCAGGGAGGAAAAACAAAGAAAAGTTTCATCTTCATCTGCATCAATCCCTGCCTTGGAGTCAGGTCTCCAGTTGTTAGTTCTACTATTTATTCCCCATCTCTCCCATTCAGTTAATGCTGAGAAGGTTCTTCTGCTTTCTGTTTGGATTTTTAGTTAAAATTGTATTGAGCTCTTTTTGTTATTACTAAAATTGAAAAGATAGTACATTGGCTGATGGTTTGCCTGAGTCTCAGAAAAGGATATTTTGTTCCTATGTGTATCAGGGTGCTTACTACTTACTGGCTTTGCACTCCACACATTTGTAAGGCAGACTTGAGGTTGGACAGGGAAGAGAGAAGTTCCGCCTCCCTCCCAACCTCCAGTCTGGGGAGTACAGGGCTCTGGAACTGCTTCTAGAGAAGGAGCAAGTGACTCATCCTGCCATCAGAGGGCTTGTGTAGAGAAAGTGAGTGTGGCAGTTGATCTTTTCTATTTACAAATGGGGTGAAACCAGTGTCTCCTTCAGGGTGGGAGGAAAATGTAAACATGGCTGCACATTCTGCTCTTTCTTTGAATCATCTTTCAGTGTAACTTGGTCCAGCTAACTAAGAATAATAATACTTTCAGGAATGAAAGCCTGTTCTTGAGGGTTCACTTCTATAATCCTAGCTACTCAGGAGACTAAAACCTGAGAATCTTATTTTAAGCTAGGCTGAAAACAAAACTCCAGGAAATTCTCATCTTTAATTAAATCCACAAAAAGGTGGAAGAAGAGTTGTGGCTTTGCACAAAATAAGCAAGGGGCAGTGCTGGCACCCAAAAACAACAACAACAAAATCGTAAATCAGCTTTAGGAATGAAGTAGTCATACTGTCCATATTTGTGTACATAAGATCTTTCCAAAGTTATTCAGTATAGGAACAGATGGTTAACTTTTAAATGATTATTGAACTTTTTTTGTTTTTAAAGATCATTCCACCAATCAGGACTTCATATCATTGGTAGAATTATTACTATCATATGCCTTTCCAAACGTTCATAGGTTATTATATTTAATTAGCACGAGTCTCACCTGGCAGATTTGTCTCCTAAGCCCCACCTTTCATTGTGAGGTTAACAAATACAATATTTGCTTTACTGAACTTGTCACAGTAGAAAAGAAGTCCACTTGAGTTGGTTCACCTGAACTTACCATGACAACCATTGGCTGTTTTGGTAAATTGGATTGCTTTTACCCAGTTTCTTGATGTAGCTGTTGGTCCACCTATCCTTTCAACCAAAAGTTACTAAAAAAAGTCTTTTGTTATTGATAATGTTGTCATTAGTTTTGCAAACTTTAGTGAGTGGCCTATTTAAACCAGATACTGTCTTAGCTATTCTTGTATGTTCTAGGGGACAAAGATAAGATAAAATTCAGAGTATGGGTGAAACATTTCTCAAAAGTTTCACTAAAGAATATTTAAAGGCAAGAGGGTTATTTGCAGGAAGTTGCGATATTGTGGACCCCTTTAGTAGAAGTTTTTTCTGTATACAAAACTGGGACCTGATTTTAGAAACCTGTGCTAACTAGGCGGTGCTCTATCATGCTTTCAGCCCCTTCTTCATTTTTTTATTTTATTGTGAAAATAATGTACAAAGGGGTTACAATTACATGGGCAAGATAATGAGTACATTTCTTATCAACATTAGCCCCTTCTTCTTTAGTTTTTTTTCTTTTTTCTTCAAATACCGTCTTGGCATTTATGCCCTGGTGGTTCTGGTCTATAATATTGTTTAATCTACCTACTTCAGCTGGGGTGACAGGCCCATGTCATTAAACCTAGCTTTTTATTGGTTGAGAAGAGGTCTCAGGAATTTTTTTGTTGTTGTTCAGATGGGATCTTGAGAGTTTTTTGATCGGACTGTGGAAATCTTGATTGTCCTTATCTCTACCTACATGCAGCTGGGATACCAGATGTGAGCCACTTCACTGGTCCTTGTAATTTTACCTTTAACTACTTGTTCATTTTATTAATCATTAAGGGGAGTGTGTGTGTGCGTGTGTGAGTGTGTGTGCATGCGTGCATGCGTGAGCAAGCTCATGCATGTGCATGCATGCACACATATGTGCTAAAACTGGGGCTTAAACTCAAGGCCTGGGTGTTATTCCTTAGCTTTTTTACTCAAGGCTGGCACTCGACCACTAGAGCTGCAGCTCCATTTCTGGCTTATTGCTCTGTAATTGGAAATGAATCTCATGGACTTAATCCTGCCCCAGGTGGATTCAAATAAAATCCTCCAGATCTCATCTTCCTGAGCGCAAAGGATGATAAGCATAATTTTAATGACTGGCAGGGCTTATTTTAATATAAAACATTGTGTCTTCTTCTGAGGGGAAAAGTGTCTGTCTAGGAGAGTGAGCTTTGTGTCTTTGTTCCCCACCCGACACTGTCTTATCAGATAGCTCTCTTCCCCATGCCTGTCCAGTTTGAGAGGAGTGGTTGGTAGATTTAAGATTGTAAAGAGGTAAGAGGTAAAGAATGGTCATTTTGACAGGATTTCCTCTTCAACATTGAATCATAATATTGAATGACTTTGGATTAAATTCTCTAATCTCCAATAACTGTGAGATTATAGAAGAAATAAAATTATGTGGTAAGAGGTTGAAAGTAGCATTTTTGATGTGTGTCAATACATTCTTTAGTTTGGATCTCTTAGGAAGTCAGAGACTGCTTTCCTCAGGTTGGTGAGAGAAGTGGCCTAGAAGGCATGGGACCTGTCATCTTCCGTTTGGCAGGTGTAGATGGTCTACAAGCTCAGTTTGGGTTTACTACTTCCTGTTGAGATAAAATCAGATTTTCCTTATTCTGTCTGTCTGATGAGACAGAATGCAGGATGGAAGGGGATACCAGTTCAAGAGAAGATCTGGAAATAGGAATTGTGTTCTGGAGGGTGATGTGGGGAGGCAAGAGGGAAAATTTACAATGCACCTTAGCTCATGTCTGGCTCCTGAGTCTTTGTCTTGGTGAAAGGGAGTTTTGTATATAGTAAGTATTCAGCAGATGTTTGCTGAGTGAATCAAATAGTCTATACTCTTGGATTCACTTCCCAGTTTATATAATAAACCAAATATCCTTGAGATTTGTGCATAAAAAACAAGGAGTTTTATGAAGAATTTATTTTTCAATGACAGAATGAATAAGGAGAAGTAGACAAAAAGAGGACTTGAAGATATTGGCCCTTGACGATGATCTTTATACTTTTTGAGCTGGAAAAATATCTTTAGCAATTTCTAATCTTTAGAAAATTCTTCTAGAATGGTAAAATGTGTCAGGTCTATTCAAAATGCAGGTAACCGTCAGGACACCATTTTTCTGGACATGCTTTTAATTCTTTCTGTTTGTTGTAAAGACTTCAGAGGACAGCCTTTTGATCATCTCAAAGAAGTTAGATTTAGATAGCCTCTTTATGTCTTCTAACTCGCCTAATTTCCACTAGCCCTGAACTACATCCTAAGCACTGGAGAAAATACACCTAATCAACTAGTCAGCCAGTCAGCCAGCCAGCCAGTCAACAGGTCAGCCAACCAATCAACCAACAAATAAATTTCATTGAGAAAAACCAATACTATGCATGTGCAAACTGTACATATTGGAAATGAATGTATCTCAGTCTAACTCTGCCAATAGAAGTGATCTCTAAACTCAAAGGGAAAGGCTTAACAATTGTAAATCAGTTCCACTCAGTTGTGATGGCTTGAATAAACAAAGTAGCAGAAGCTAAGTTTCCTTAGTGGTCAGGGTTTCTTAGTATTTCTTCTTCTCGGTTTCCTTGTTAGGCTTTTCCAATGTGGAAAGGACTGAAAGAGCACTTCTTTGGTAATAACTTTCTGTGTAGTCTCTTCTCTTCTCTTCTTTGGCTGCCTTAATTTACATGATTTTGCAAAATGGTAACAGAAAAGAGAGATGGAGGCCAAAGAAGACATGAACCCAACAAGGAATAACAGAAGGAGGGGCTGCATCGTGAGAGGGAGCCAAAGACTGATCAGCAGAGAGTTGGAGGGAAAGAGAGACAGGCTCATTGATTCCATCTTGTCTCAGTTTCCCCCATCTTCCACCTAGTGAGCTTTTGGCTTTGACCCATCTTGAGATGATAGAAACAAATATACTTTTCTCTCTTTGGTCTCAGCTTTTCTCTTCCACAGGTGAGTATTTCAGCATTCAGAGTGTGGTTGTAGAGTTAAAAGACAAATGTACATTTTAATGCACATGTGCTATAATACTTGATTCTCTCCCAAGGAGATATTTATTCCAGCCTTGAATCCCAAGGGTGTGTTGCACTACAGTCCTGGGTGAGGTTTAAGGGTAGTTTTGATAATGGGTTTAACATCAGTTTTCTGGAGGTATCTGTGTCTTTTCTGGATCTGAACCATGAACCAGTGTTCTACCCTCACCTTTACATTTCTGCCGATGTCTATATCTGTCTATAAATATCTGTATCTGTATCTTTAGATACATACCTATCCATAGATAACTATATGTAGGTATATACAGATATAGACATAGGTAGATATAGACATAGATAGGTAGATAGATATAGACACAGGCAGAAATATATATGTATATATATATATATATATATATATATATATATATATATTTCTTTGATCTTTTAAACTATTGCTGTTCTTACTCCATTTAATATATATTCCACTATAATCATGTATATAATTGCCCTGCTGAATGAGAGAAGCAGTGTGTTAAAAACCACAGCTCCACTTTTAACCTTTTGGCTTCCTGGCGCCTTTTCACTATGTGCATAGCTTAGGTTTTATTGTGTGAACTTGCTGGTAGTAGTCATATTGGATTCTAATATTTGAATACAATCTGTTCTGGCTGTATATGGAAGGTGGCCTACTCTTACCCTCAGATCTCACTGTCCAGAGGTTTATTCTCAGAATTTGAAAAGAGATGATTTATTTTGCTCTTACAGTTTAGTCAAAAAGGAAATAAGCTCCCAGGCACAGGTGGCTCACGCCTGTAATCCTAGCTACTCAGGAGGATGAGATCTGAGGATGACGGTTCAAAGCCAGCCAGGGCAAGGAAGTCCATGACAACCACTAGAGAACCAGAAGTTGTGCTATGGGTCAAGTGGTAGAGTGCTCATCTTGAGGTGAAGAGTACAGGAACAGTGCCCAGGCCCAGAGTTTAATCCCTATGAACACGAACAACAAAAAAGGAAATGAGCTTTAAACTAAGTGTCTTTGATACTATAAGAACTACAGACACTTATCTAGGTTTTGTTTTAACATGAACTTTTCTCCAAAATTATACCTCAAATTCATGGTCCTACTAGTCTTCTCATTTTAAGCATTTAACATCTTTACTATAATCATCCTTTTAGCTTGGATTACTTCATCTTTTCCATCACCTCCATCCTGCTGTCCTGCTTTGAATAGACAGGTGGATGGATGAAAGGTGCATTTTTTTCCCATCAGTTGTAGGGCTTGAACTCAGGACCTGGATGCTGTCCTCCAGCAATTTTTGCCCAAGGCTAGCACTCTACCACTATGAGCCACAACTCCCTTTCTGGTTTTTTGGTGGCTAGTATAAGATAAGAGTCTCATGGACTTTCCTGCTCATGCTAGCTTGTAACTGTGATGCTCAGATCTCAGCCTCTTGAGTAGCTAGGATTACATATGTGAACCTCCAGTGCCTGGCTTGAAAGACTGGAGATGTATTTCCTCTTTCTAGCATTAGAGTATAGATAAAATCGTCATCACTGCATCACACATAACTGTAAAATACAGGTGGCACTTGGATGCAGGATGTAGTTGGAATGAAGAAATGGTATGAGATAACTTATCCTGGGTTCAGACTGCTTCCTTCCACTGTACTAACTTTGCATCATGTAACAAAGTGGAAAGTAAACACGAACTCCCAAAGGAAAATGCTGATGGTGAAATCTCTCTATGATGTTTAACATTTCCTTTGAATCATTTTCTTGAACAAATTCATTGCTTCATCTTGTAAGCATTAAGGATCTTCTAAGTGAAAATTTATTATAATCTCTCAATTATAAAAGGAGAAAAGCTAATTTTAACTCTTGTCTATTTGCCCTTATAAAAACAAGATAGCTGAATCCATACTACCAACAGAGTTCTCTAATTCTTTTTCTGGTTCACTATTTTTTTTGGTCTGCCGTGGGGCTTGAACTCTGGGCCTGGGTGCTGTCCCTGCACTCTTCAGCTCAAGGTGAGTGCTTTACAACTTGAAGCACAGTGCCACTTCCAGTTTTCTGGTGGTTTAATAAAGATAAGAGTCTCATGGAATATTCCTGCCGGGGCTGTCTTTGAACTATGATTCTCATGAACCCTGACCCTCAGATGTCAGCCTCCTGAGTAGCTAGGATGATAGGCGTGAGCCATCGGCGCCCAGCCTGATTCACTACTGACATTGTCTTTGACATAGAACTCAACGTAGACCTGACATTGACCTCAAACTTTTTAAATATCCAGTAGTCCCTGGTACCTGAAAGACCTAGGATGCAGAGTAACAACCAGAACAGTGATGTTCTTGCATAACAGAGCTTGGATACTCTTGGACACATCTCAGTCTATTCTCAAACGAGTCATCAAAGACACTTCAGGGTGCTTACTTTTGTGTTGGAGGGTTTTTGTTTTGATAACAATCTAAGACAAATTAGTAAAAGCACATCCTTAGAAGAGCACAAAGGGTTGAAATTTTTGTGGTATCCATAGGAAAGTGATGAGAGGAATGGGTTTTGTCTGTGGCAGTGTGCTTGAGAAAGCCACCTGCAAATTGCCAGTACCATCTTGACATTGCCCCGGTTAATTTCATTTGAGTAAAATTGTATCTTCTGTCAGGTTAGCTGGACACTGTTAATTCTGACTGCACTGATTTTTTAAATATTGGCTATACGGCATAAAGATTTTGTATTGGTTATTTGTTCATTGAGAAGAAATGTGATAGAAAAATAAGCCAACTCTGGAACTTTAGGAAATACTTCCTTTCATAAGTTCTACATGTTAATCAGGGATATGAGATATTTTCCTAAAGGGATTTGAAGTCTTCAAAAACTGTATAGATTTGATATTGATCTATTTTTTGTCCATCTGGATCATCTCCATAAATTAAATTGTGGAAGATGTTCATATTCAGCTACTAAATGATAAACAAAGTATCGCTTCTCTTCCCCCAAGAAAGAAACTCTTGTTTCATTTGCTAGTTTTTAATCATTCATTCATCCATTCATTTCCTTACTTAAATCTGTGTGTGTATGTGTGTGTCTGTGTGTCTGTGTGTATGTGTGTATCTACTATGAACCTGGTATTGTACCACACACTGAGTCCTTTAAAACAATATCCTGTGAAAGGTCAAAAATTGAGTGGGGTGCTGGTGGCTCATGCCTGTAATCCTAGTTACTCGGGAGGTTGAGATCTGAGGTTTGTGGTTTGAAGCCAACCTGGGCAGAAAAGTCCATGATACTCTTGTCTCCAATTAATCACAGAAAAGCCAGAGTGGTGCTGTAGCTCAAGTGGTAGAATGCAAAAAGCTTAAGGACAGTGCCCAGGCCCAGAGTTCAATGCCTAGGAAGGGTGGAGGAAAAACAAGAAAAAGAAAAAAAGAAAAATTGCCTAGAAATATTCTCTCTATCCAGAAGGTGAAAACACCAGCAATGTTGTCAATTGGGGGGAATGGCTTGGCCCAGAACTTACTTGTGATGAAGAATCAGGCCAGATGCTGATTTTAGAGTCTGTTTCTCCCTATGAAAGAGAAGTGACATCTTCTCTCTTCTGTGAACCAGCCACCATTCCCTATCGTCTTGTGGTGGCAGAATAGTTCCCTTGAGAGGATTTCACCATGTGTGGGCTGCATTTGGTGAAGTGGAGCTGGATGGGGCTTATGGACCTGGAAGCTAGGGATAATTGCCCTTTACCTATGCGAGGAAGAATCTTCAACTCAATATTCTTCTGCTACTTCTCAGCTCAGGAGAGCCTGCTGCTCTGCAGGAGATAAAAGCACTGCTTTCAACGATGTCTGATTTTAAGGGGGAGGGCATTTCTAAGTTTATATATGCAGTGAAAGTCCAGTGAAGAGGCTAGGAAAGGGCATTTTTGCTCACTCCTACCTGTGAGTATGTGCTGTGGACTCACATGTCAGGGATGGTCCCCTTTTCAAGATCTCTATTGCTCTGAGCTTCTAGTTCCAGCCTGACTTAGAACTTGAGTGGGGTTGCTTTCCTCTTACAGGGGAGGGGTTAAGACTTTTTACTTAACGACTTTCTGTGTCTTCGCTATTATTTTTTTCTTGCGTATTGTCTCCTTTGCAGAATTACTTTGACCAAGTTCAAAAACTGTTGTCCAATATTTTTTTTTAATTTAATTTTATTTTATTTGAGAACATACTGTACAGAGGGGCTACAATTACAAGGGCAGGATAATGCATATATTTCTTACCAAGCATTGCCGCCTCCTCCTTTGTTTACCCTTCACCTCCCTGCCCCGCCTCCCCCCTTCCCCACCCAATTATACCCCCCACAAACCACACAATTATCGCCCCTCCCCCCTCACAACGACATTGTAAAGCTGGTTTTGACATGACATTTTGTACTTCTCATTGTTGCCACAGGTCCACCTGAATCCTTAAACGACTTGTTTGTCCCCATCTCCTCCACATGTTATAATGACATCAAATATAGTGAAAGCGGGGGTTACACTGTGGGGGAGGAACATACAAAGCAACAAAGAAATAATCTTATAAATGCGTTAGAAACACATGCATGAAAGAAACGAAAACATTAAAATACATATTTAAGGGTTCATTTTCCTAACATCACATTATCTGACCTTTTCCGCTTGACTCATACCTATACTAGATATTGCAAATAAGGGAAACCATGGGACCTATGCTTCTTTGGGCCTGGCTTACTTCACTGAATATAATTTTTTCCAAACCTTTCCATTTCCTAACAAATGGGGAAATGTCATTCTTTCTGATGGAGTCATAGAATTCCATTGTGTATATATACCACATTTCTTGATCCATTCATCTACTGAGGGGCATCTGGGATGGTTCCATACCTTAGCTATGGTAAATAATGCTGCAATAAACATAGTTGTGCTGGAAGCTTTAGTGTGGTCTTGTTTGTAAACATTTGGGTAAATGCCCAAAAGTGGGATTGCTGGATCATAGGGGAGATCTATGTGAAGTCTTTTGAGGAACCTCCATACTGCTTTCCAAAGTGGTTGAACAAGTTTACATTCCCACCAACAATGAAGTAAGGTTCCTTTGTGTCCACATCCCCTCCAGCATCTGTTGTTGTTAGAGTTCTTGATTTTTGCTGTTCTAACTGGAGTGAGGTGATATCTCAATGTTGTTTTGATTTGCATTTCTTTTATGGCTAGGGATGTTGAACATTTCTTCATGTGTCTATTGGCCATCCTTCTTTCTTCTTCACAGAAGCTTCTCTTTAAGTCTTTCGCCCACTTATTTATTGGGCAGTTGTTCCTTTGAGGATTTGTTGTTGGGAGGTTTAATTTTTTGAGTTCCAAGTATATTTTAGATATGAGACCCTTGTCCGTTGTATGGCTAGTAAAGATCTTCTCCCAATCCATGGGCTTTCTATTGATCTTGCCAGCTATGTCATTTGCCCTGCAGAAGCTCTGCAATCTTATGCAATCCCATTTGTCCAACCTTTCTTTGATTTGTTGTGCTTCCGGGTCTCTATTCAGAAAATTTCGGCCTGAGCCAAGGAGACCTAGGGTTTCTCCTATTCCATCCTGTAATGTTTTCAGAGTGTCTGCTTTGAGTTCAAGGTCTTTGATCCATTTGGAGTTGATTCTGGTGCAGGATGATATATAAGGATCTAGCTTTAGTTTTCTACATGTAGTTAACCAATTTTGCCAGCACCATTTACTGAAGAGGCTGTCTTTGTTCCATTCTATTGTTTTAGCTCCCTTATCGAAGATTAGATGGCTATAGGTCTGTAGGTTCATTTCTGGGTTTTCAATTCTATTCCATTGGTCCTGAGGTCTGTTCTTATGGCAATACCAAGCTGTTTTGATTACTATGGCTTTATAGTATAGTGTGAAATTTGGTATTGATATTCCTCCAGCAGTGTTCTTTCCGTTGAGGAGCGTTTTTGCTATTCGGGGTCTTTTATTGTTCCATATGAATTTTTGGATTGCCTCTTCTATTTCCTTGAAGAATGAGTGTGGAATTTTGATAGGTATCGCGCTGAATTTGTAGATAGCCTTGGGAAGTATTGCCATTTTCACGATGTTAATTTTGCCAATCCAGGAGCATGGGAGGTTTTGCCATTTTTTAAGTTCTGTGTTGATTTCCTTTCTCAAGATTTTAACGTTTTCATCATAGAGGTCCTTCACTTCTTTGGTTAAGTTAATTCCTAGGTATTTTATTTTTTGTGGGGCTATTACAAATGGAGTTGCTTTCCTAATTTCAGCCACACTTTTCTCATTGTTGGCATATAGAAAAGGCATTGATTTTGGTGTGTTAATTTTATAACCTGCTACTTTGCCAAAGTTTTGAATCAGCTTGAGTAATTTGAGAGTGGAGTCTATGGGATTCTTTAAATACAAGATCATGTCATCTGCAAAGGGGGATTATTTTGTTTCTTCTTTCACTATTTGGATCCCCTTTATGTCTGCATCTTGTCTTATTGCTGTAGCTAGGCATTCTAATACTAGATTGAAGAGAAGTGGAGAGAGTGGGCATCCTTGTCTTGTTCCTGAGTTAAGAGGAAATGGCTTTAGTTTTTCACCATTGAGTATAATGCTGGCTGTAGGTTTGTCATATACAGCCTTTTTTGTATTGAGGAATGTTCCATGGATTCCTAATTTTTCCAGAACCTTCATCATAAAGGGGTGTTGGATCTTGTCAAATGCTTTTTCTGCATCTATTGAGATAACCATATGGTTCTTATTCTTGCTCCTGTTGATGTGATGAATAATATTAATTGATTTGCGTATATTGAACCAGCTTTGCATCCCTGAAATGAATCCTGTTTGATCATGGTGTATGATTTTTTGGATGAATTGTTGAAGTCGATTGGCCAAAATTTTGTTGAGAAGTTTTGCATCAATGTTCATCAAAGAAATGGGTCTATAGTTCTCTTTCTTTGATGAGTCCCTGCCTGGTTTTGGGATGAGGGTTATGATGGCTTCATAGAATGTGTTCAGTAGTGAGCTTTCTCTTTCAATTTCATTGAAGAGTTGGAGGAGTATTGGTGTGAGCTCTGCTTTGAAGGCCTTGTAAAATTCCGCTGTAAAACCATCTGGTCCTAGACTTTTCTTAGCTGGGAGGTCTCTTATTGCTGTTTCTATTTCAATGCTTGATATGGGCCTGTTAAGCTGGTTTAACTCATCTTGGTTTAGTTTTGGCATGTCAATATTTGCTAGGAAAAGGTCCATTTCTGTCAAGTTCTCAAACTTATTAGCATAAAGTTTTGAGAAGTATTCCCATATAATGTTCTGAATCTTGGTTTTTTCCATGGAGATGTTTCCATTCTCATCTCTGAGTTTATTAATTTGGGTGTGTTCTCTCCTTTTTCTGATAAGGTTTGCTAAGGGTCTGTCAATTTTGTTATGTTTTTCGAAGAACCAACTCTTTGTTTTGTTGATTCTTTCTATAGTTTTTTTGGATTCTAATTCATTTAATTCTGATTTAATTTTGATTATTTCTTTCCGTCTACTGGATTGGGGTTTATCTTGCTGCTCTTTTTCAAGGAGGTTTAGATGTGTCATTAAATTGTTAGTTTCCTATCTCTCCAATTTGTTGATGTAGGAGCTCAGAGCTATAAACTTGCCTCTGAGTACTGTCTTTGCTGTGTCCCAGAGGAGCTGGTAATTTGTGTGTTCATATTTGTTGAATAGCATGAATATTTGAATTTCCTTTCTGATCTCTTCCATGACCCACTCATGATTCAGCAGTGTGTTGTTCAGCCTCCATGTGATGCCGGACTTTCTTTGGTGGCTTTTGGTGTTGAGTTCTAATTTTATTCCCTTGTGGTCAGAGAGAATGCAAGGTATAACTTCAATGTTTCTGAATTTAGACAAGTTCGCTTCGTGGCCTAAAATGTGGTCTATTTTAGAAAACGTTCCATGTGCTGCTGAGAAGAACGTGTAATCTGATGCTGCTGGGTGAAATGTTCGGTAGATGCCTGTTAAGTCTAGTTGATCTATGCAGCTGTTTAGATCTGCGGTTTCTCTGTTGAGTTTTTGCCGAGTTGATCTATCTAGTGGGGAGAGTGGTGTGTTAAAATCCCCAACAATTAATGTCTTTGGATCTATATGGGATTTGAGGGAAAGTAGTGTTTCTTTGATAAATTTGGGTGCTCCATTGTTTGGCAAATATATATTTATGATTGTAATATCCTCCTGAAGGAGAGATCCTTTAATTAATATGTAGCGACCTTCTTTATCTCTTCTCACGAATTTTAATTTGAAGTCTATTTTATCTGATATTAGGATTGCAACTCCCGCCTGTTTATGAGGGCCGTTTGCTTGGTAGATTTTGTTCCAGCCTTTAACATTGAAAATGTGTTTGTTTTTACGGGCAAGATGTGACTCCTGCAGGCAGCAGATAGAAGGGTCTTGTTTTTTAATCCAACTAGACATTCTATGTCGCTTAATTGGAGAGTTCAGTCCGTTAACGTTAAGAGATAGGACTGAGAGGTATTTGGGAGTTCCTGCCATGTTATCCACCTTCTTGGGGGCTGTGAAAACTGGGTTCTTCCTAAGGTTCTTGGATTCTCAGTTTGGGTGCAGTTTCTAGGCCTTTGTTGCAGTCTTGCTGATTTTCTATGTGTAGGACATCTTTAAGAATGTTTTGCAGGGCTGGTTTGGCGGAGATGTATTGTTTTAATTTTTCTTTGCTATGGAAGGTTTTTATTTGGCCTTCAGTTATGAAGGAGAGTTTAGCTGGGTACAGTATTCTTGGTTGATAGTTGTTTGTTTTAAGGGCATGGCATACGTCATTCCAGGCTCTTCTTGCATTGATTGTCTCTGCTGAGAAATCTGAGGTAATACTAATTGGTTTCCCTTTATAGGTGATTAACCTTTTCTCCTTGACAGCTTTAAGGATCTTTTCCTTGGTCTGGGTTGATCCTGTGTGGATTATAATGTGACGGTGGGATGTCCTATTCTGATCTCGTCTATTTGGGGTTCTAAAAGCTTCTTGTATCTGAATAGGCCTATCTTTTTGTATGTTTGGGAAGTTCTCTGCTAGGATCCTGTTAAACAAATTTCCTAGGCCATTAACTTCTGTTTCTAGGTGCTCCTCTACACCCATTATCCTTAGATTGGGCCTTCTGATGGTGTCTTCCAGGTGTTGGATTGACCTATCATATTTCTTGGAGTTGTCTTGGATGGTTGTATGTTCTTTCTCTATAATATCTAGGCTGTCTTCAATCCCTGAGATTCGATCTTCTGCATGGTCTAACCTGCTGTCAAGACTCTCTACTTTGTTTTTTTATCTCTTTTCCTTCTAGTTGTTCAGCTTTGATGGCTTCAAGTTCTTTGTTGAAGCTCTGTTTTAGGTCTTGTATGAATTTCTTTACTTCCTTAATTTGGAGTTCAGTGTTTGTTCTCAAATCACTTAGTTGATTGGTTATGGTTTCTTTGGACTCCCATTCCTTCTGTTGGGTTCCATTCAGCATTCCCTTTGTGGTCTCCCTCACTTCCTTCAATTCTTTGTTAATGGATTCCATGAATGCCTTTAGTGATCTTTGTGTATTCTCTACCTGGTCTCTCAATTCCTGAATTACTCTTTGATTAGCTTTCTCCCGTCTGTGGGATTTCTGCAGTTCTCTTTCTTCCCGTTCGTGGGATTCCTGCAGTTCTCTTTGAGTGTTCTCAGCCTGCTCACGCCATTCCTCCCTTTCTCTTTGAGTATTCTCAAGTTATTCACGCAAATCCTGTATCAGTTTTTGAGTAGCTTCCTCACGCTTATGATATTCCTGTATAAATTTCTGGGATGCCTCCTCTCTCTCCCTATCACGCTCATACAGAGTACTTTGTACATTGTCAAAATTCTCATTTATCATGTTTGCTATTAGTGTTTGTAGAGCTATTTGGGAACTCTCCTCTGGATTATTCTTTATCTGTTCTAATCCCTGATTATCAAGGTTGGGATTTGAGATACCCGAATTTGCCATTTTTCTTGTGTTTTTCCGGCTTACTCGGCCCATTTGAGATGAAGATTGCACCACAGTTTTGTGCTAGAACACTATCTTAAGGCAACCATCAACCAAAGTTTGCATTTGTACAGTCAATAGTCTACAGATACAATCTAGTTCAACAGATACATCTATTCAACATCAAACAACTATATGTTAAAGGACTTGGAACCGCAGAAAAGAATTTGGAAAACCAGGAATTATTAGGATTAGGGAGAGATGTGGGTAAAAAATAGGAATAGATTGGTGTGGGGTGGCACAGGGAGAGTTAACTATGTCCTAATCACAATGCAGGAAATGGCTTGGGTAGGATGCAAGTAGAGAGAGAGAGAAAAAGAAGAGACAGAAAGGGGAATAAAGAGACACCCGAAAAAAAATAGAAACGTAAAAATTAATGTTATTATACAGGTTAAAAGACCGTCTATTTAGAGAGGAATGTGAATATGTTCAGAGAAGGGGAGGGACATAGAGGAGATGTGACAAAGTTTAAGGATGGGAAAGGGAGAAGAAAAGATCAGAAGTTCAGTAGAGCTAGATAAAAAACAAAAAGATAATTAAGAAAGAAAGAAAAAGAGAAAGAAGACAAGAAAAAAAAGGAAAACGCTCATTCACGTATTCCTAAAATAAAAATTATAAGATGAGAAAAAAAAAAGTTACTGGAAAACAATTATTTTTTCAGAAGAAGCAAAAATTAAAGATTAATAAAAGTTTTAGAAGGGAATATATATATATATATATATATATATATATATATATATATATATATATATATGGTAACAAAAAACAAAAGACAAGCAAAAAAAAGAAAAGAAGAAGAAGAAGAAAAAAAGAAAAAAAAGTCTTTTGATTTTTTTTTTTGGGGGGAGAGGAGTGGGAAGAATTCTATATCTCACTTTTGTCTGTAACCAGTCTGTTGTTGGAGTCTCTGGTCAGCTTGAGGTCCTGTGGCTTGACTGGTTTCTTAAGTCGGTTGGTTGGAAGAGGCAGAAAAATGCTCTGCTTTACCCAAGATTTTGAGATCCCCCTCCCAGGTTAGTTTTCTGGGAGGGTGGTCTGCTTTGAGAATCACAAAAGAGGGGGATGTGGTGATGAGGCTAGGTTCTGGGTAGAGTTGAGGCCTTTCAACAAACAGTAGCTTTTTCCTGGGGCTATTTTATGATAAAGCTCACAGCGCCCAGCCTGGAGCCATTCTCAGGGTTTCTGTTTTTCAATTGATTGTGGTGGCTGCTAGAGGGAGGGGCAGCCTCTGGCTCTGGTTACCCAGTGAGGCAAGGCACTCCAATGGCTGGCGCCTGAGCTGGTTGACTTTTCCCTGGATGGAGCTGAGTCTGGCAGGTCACTTCGCCGTTAAGTTCTTGTGACCTGCTAAATGACTCATTTTATTCCAAGGCCTGAGCTGGAGCTAGCAGCTCCTCCGAGCTTTGTCGGTATCCAAGATGGAGATCACCGGTGCTGGGGGGGAGGGGTGGCCTTCCCTCCTCTGCTCCCTGAGGAGTGATGACCTAGGGCTTGTACTCACGCCGAGTCTTGGATCCTGGGTCGTCTCTGGTCTGCAAACAGCAGGATGAAGATGTTCGCTCCTTGTCAGTTCTTGTTTGTGTTGAGTAGAATCCGCTCGTCCACTGAGTCTGGCTCCTTCGTCCCCGACTCTCTGTGTCTCAGCTATGACCCCGCAGCGGTGGTCGCCGCCGCGACCCTGCCGCCGCAGCGGTAGCTGATGCGTTTCCTTGGCTTCCCCTCTCTTGTCTAACTCTCTGTCCTGTAATGGCACACTTGGTGTGATTCTCTGGCTTAGGACTGTTCACTGGAACTCTAAAACTGCTTTCTATGTGAGAGCTTGTTCAGATTCCAGCTTCTCCTCCGCCATCTTCCTGGAACACCTTTCTCTGTTGTCCAATATTTTCTGCTCTAGGTTTTGCTGCATTACTTAATAGGTCCATCTTTGGGAAGCCAGCCTGAGTAAAAGTACATGACTCTTTCTGTAGAATAAACTAAAATAAATAGGGAAAGGATCAGGGGTTAGCAAGTGATAGCACACTAGATCTAAGCAGGGAGCTCTCCATCCTGGAATATGAACACACTGGCAAAAGAATAGTTTTGTGGTTGGTTGCCAGGATCTCCAGGCAAAAGCTTTGTTTCCAGGGCAGAAGGCTCCTGGGAGGCTGGGGCAATATTCATTAAGGCTGACCTGGGCAGCAATGGCAGACGGTTTTTTCATACATGATACGTTAATCTGTAATTCATAACTTCTGTACCCAAGAGTTGCAATCTCCTCTGGATTGAGGTGGAATAATTCCATAACCACCAGCTCATGTTTGTTTAGGAAAGGAATGTTTTAGGATCTTCCTGTGTCATATTCTTTGACAGAGACACCTTTTGCTAGCATGAGTCCTTGGGATGCAGAATACTTTTCTTATATTCCTCAGAGATCTGTTGGCCTAGTACCTGCTTCCCACTGTGGCTTGGTTAGATGGATATGCAAATGAAGGAAGGAAGGAAGAAAGGAAGGAAGGAAGGAAAGAAGGAAGGAAGGAAGGAAGGAAGGACGGAAGAAATCACAGTGCTGGAAGCTCTCTTCTAATATAATAGATGCATTCAGGGAAAAGTAATATTCTGCAAGCACACAGCAGAGGAAAAAAGCACAGACCTCTCAGTGTATGTATAATTCTCTAACCATAAGACTCAAACAGAGATAATCCAGATGAAATACAGCACCATAAGGAAGTCATGTAAGATTGTTCACATAGAGGAAAAAACAGTCTGAAATATCTGTAGATGATTGACTAAGTGATAATAAATAGGTTTGTTTTCCTGAGGTGAAGCGAGCTTGAGAGAAAGTGGTGTGTGTTTTATGGCTGCTTAGTTATGGTGACAAGGACAACATATACAAAGATAGGAGAGAACACAGAGAAAACAAGTGGACAGTCTGTGCCTGGAGGGAAAGCATGGCAATAATTCTGCTTCTTACTTACAGAGTGCCGGAGCCTACCGACAATGAAAGGGAATCCTGAATTAGGGGGTGAGGATTCGGAAAAATAAAGACATAAGACAAAAGATGGGGTTGGGAGGTCTGCAGCTCAAGACTGCAGCACTGTTTATGTTTAACTTTCCCTAATATATACTATTAGAAGTCAAGAGGTAACATAAGGTTACAATAGTCCAGAAAAACAAGGAAAATTTAAGTAAAAACAGAGTGCAGTAAAAACAAGACAAGGTCAACTGGTAGAAAGTAAAACAAACTCTGCAGACATAGCAAAGCAATCCCAGTCACGTGGTCTTTTTTAAGTAAGCCAGTTTCTTGTACATGCCCCACGTTGAGTACTTTAAACTTTACTGTCAGCTCCCAACATCTCCCCCATCTTTGTTTAAAGAAGTGAACTCGCCTGTCTTAGGTTGGGTGGATCACCTTGTCTGCCTTGTCCATCATCGGGAACTTCTTCAGAGCGAAGCTGAAGGCCCTGTCATAGGTTGGTCAGACTGGCACCCCCTCTTACCCTTCTCTGGCTGCAGTTCCTTTCAGGGAGAATTCATTTATATGGAGCTTGATCTTATGTAGCTGGCTGGCTAAACGCATAAATGAATTTTGCAGTGTCCGTATAATACAAGGAAGGCATAGAAAAACCACCAGCAAAAGCACTCCCAGGCCAAGCAATGACATTAGCAATCCTTTAACATAAGTCAGGGAACAGATATAGCGTTGAAATTATTTAAACAGTTTTGTAGCAGTTTTTGCCACATTAGTGTCCAGAGGTAGGGCTTGTTTTAGTCTGGCTATTTGTCTGTGGAGTTGAAAAAGATCTAAAGATAAGTTATTATGGTGCCAAATACCGTTGAGATGTGATACAACTTTTTCCCATGAGTAATTTGATTCATTATATATGTGAGGGGTCACACAAATAAAATCAAACTTGGCATGACAGCACACTCGCTGTAAAGTTTGCAGAGCACAGACTTGTTCTCCTAAAGATAATACTAACTCATACAGTGCTTCTAGTTTTTGTTCTACCTTGTCATAAACCCGGCCTTGAAAGTATAGAGCCTGTGTAGTATTATGAGCAAGCTGATTAAGATAATGGGCAGTTTGTACTTTTTGTGTTAGCACCACAGCAGCTGCTGCTGTGGAGGCAGCTATCGAAATAAAGGCCAAAACATCAGCTACAAGTAGCCCAACAAATTGACAAGGGCACATTAGTTCTTTCAATTGTCTTAACACCTGAATGCCAGAATCTTCATACCAAGTTTCAGAAATATTTACAGGAAGCATAACAAAAGATCGTTTTCTAACAATAAGTATGGATTAAGTTATGCTGCTATATGAGCAATTAGTAAAAGAAAAATTAGAGCAGGTAACATTAAAATAATTAGCTCCTACAGAAATATTAAACGGTCCATACATCATGACATAGGGTGGTGATACACAACTCATAAATATTTTTTAAAGGATTAATTGGGCCAGGTTATGTTATTGAGTGCAGCCACCAGCATCCAAACATGATGTTGAGCATGCCCATTCATCCACCACAGTCCAAGATTGTATTTATTAGTAAGATTAGCTCCAGACCAGTCCATTAGTTGAGAGTTAGTTCCAGAAATATTGGTAACAAATGGCTGTACATGCCTGTACCTTATTGGATGAGGCTATCCTGTAGATACTACTATTTGTGAAGAATTAATGCAATGGGGTATCATATAGGATGGAGTAGAATTTGAGTGAACTGGGTGCCCAGTTGGTAAAGATGCCATCTGTATATTGCACATTTGATTTTTGTCTGGGATCTAAATTTTGTGAGTCACGGATAGCATTATAATACAGCCTGGAATGGAGCCTTTAGAGCTGGTGATAAAGCAAAAAGGAGTTCCAATGTGTGAGGCTGAGATATCTCGCATCTTGGTGTGCTGGATGAAGGGATCGGGGGCTGTACTGTATGCTGATCTATTGACGTGAATGAGTACTTCAACTCCCTCCCAAGTTGTAGGGTGCACAATCGGGGGATCCAGAATATAAGCCCAATGTGTCAGCTTTTGTGTCATCTGAATGAGCCTCCACAATCCTAACGCAATGCTCAGGCAACTAGTGGGATTTATTTTCTTCCTGCGAAAAAACCAAACATGTCCTCGACCCCATGTTAAAACCGGATCGGGTCCATGCCAATCACCTGTTAAAGGATCCTTCCACTTAACTTGGGCAAAAGCTCTTTGCTCTTTTTTCCCCAAAACCGCTGTGCTGTGAAATTTCATTACAATCTAAACTTTAAAAATTTAGTACAAATAAAACATGAGAAGAATATTAACAGGAGAGAAGGGGTATAATTCCCCACATTTTAATTTAAAAATTTGGTGTTTGAGCAAACCATTAGCTCGTTCAACAATTCCTTGACCTTGAGGATTATAGGGAATACCTGTAGTGTGAATAATCTGGTAAGATTTACAAACATTTTGAAAAGCTTGTCTGACATATCCCAGACCATTATCAGTTTTAATATGTAAAGAAGTCCCATAGTGGCAAAGCTGTGTAGGGAATGAGCAATACAATGTTTGTTAGTCTCCCCAGCAAGAGGAATAGCCATAATAAAATTAGAGTAGGTATATGGTAACATGGACAAAGCGAAGCCATCCAAAAGATTGAATCAGGCAGGAATTTAATCTACTTTTTCCATGGTGGAGGTGTTCAGGGTAATGATGTAGATTTCCTCCAGGTGACTGTCAGGCTGTAGCAGCAGCAGCCACAGCAGCAGGGCTTCTCAGTGGCTCCAAGAGACACCAGCTCACCTCGTTCTGGGCTGTAAATTTCTACACAGACTGGTTAAGGATACAAGTAATACATAGGCTTGGCAGGCTATGGCCCCACTAGTTTATAAGACTATTTAGACAATAGCCCAGGACAATTTACCAAGATGACAACTTTTTTAACTAGATAGTTCTTTTAATAGGGCTGATTTTCTAGGCAGATATAGAGGGCTCAGGCCTGTACTACTATTTTCCAAGCCCTTTTCTTCTGTCTATTTTGCCACATTTTTTTTATGACTCTGGTCCCTTGTTCTAAAAAGGGGATGATGGGCGAAGTTTCATCTTCTGTAACTTCTTCACGCTGACTCAGGGGTGTTGATCCTACCTAGGCAGGAACCTATAACTTTATTCCATCTTACGAAGAGGTTACCAGGATTAGATGTCCTTAAGAACAATATTTTAACTTTTGACAAATGTACAGATTTTTTTTCCAGCTACAGCAGGGTAGCTTGTTTAGCACTCTGGTTTGCAAAAGCATCTTTAGGAATGTAACCTTTAGTGACCCTAACAATGCCTAAGTCACGTGTCCAAGCCTTTAGACTACTGTTAATAGAAACACACTCTCATGTTTACAAATTTTTTTCTTGAACAGATAGATTTCATGTAGCTGGAGTTAGTTCAAAAGTTACTGCCAAGCGGTTCCGGGAAGATGGCGGAGGAGAAACTGGAATCTGAACAAGCTCTTGCATAGAAAGCAGTTTTAGAGTTCCAGTGAACAGTCCTAAGCCAGAGAATCACACTAAGTGTGCGATCCCAGGACAGAGAGTTAGACAAGAGAGGGGAAGCCAAGGCAAAAAGACACATCTGAGCGCCTGCCAGCTGCCGCCGCGGCAGCGGCAGGGTCGTGGCGGAGTCCGCAGCCTGGGCCATAACTGAGCACTCACACAGAGAGTCCGGGACGAAGGAGCCAGACGCAGCAGGTGAGCATATTCTACTCAACACCAGCAAGAACCGACAAGGAGCGGACATCTTCATCCTGCAGTTTGCAGACCAGAGACGACCCAGGATCCAAGACTCGATGTGAGTAGAAGCCCGACGTCCTCACTCCTTCTCAGGGAGCAGAGGAGGAAAGGCCACCCCTCCCCCCCCAACACCAGTGATCTCCATCTTGGATACCGACAAAGCTCGGAGGAGCTGCCAGCTCCAACCCAGGCCTTGGAATAAAACGAGTCATTTAGCAGGTCACAAGAACTTAATGGCAAAGTGACCTGCCAGACTCGGCTCCACCCAGGAAAAAGTCACCCAGCTCAGGCACCAGCCATTGGAGTGGCTTTCCTCACTGGGTAACCTGAGCTAGAGGCTGCCCCTCCCTCTAGCAGCCTCCACAATCAATTGAAAAACAGAAACCCTGAGAACGGCTCCAGGCTGGGCTCTGTGAGTTTTTTTTTCACAAAATAGACCCAGGAAAAAGCTACTGATTGTTGAAAGGCCTCAACTCTACCCAGAACCTAGCCTCACCACTGCTTCCCCCTCTTTTGTGATTCTCAAAGCAGATCACCCTCCCAGTAAACTAATCTGGGTGGGGGATCTCAAAATCTTGGGTAAAGCAGAGCATTTTTCTGCCTGTTCGAACAAACTGACTTAAGAAACCAATCAAGCCACAGGACCTCAAGCTGACCAGATACTCCAACAAGAGGCTGGTTACAGAGAAAAGGGAGATACAGGATTCTTCCCACCCCTCCCAAAAAAAATCAAAAAAAAAAATCAAAGAACTTTTTTTTCTTCCTCTTCTTTTCTTTTTTTTTTCTTTTTTTCTTTTTTTTGGTACTTTATATATATATATATATATATATATTTTTTTTTTCCTTTTCTAAAAATTTTATCAATCTTTAATTTTTGCCTTTTTTGAAAAAATAATTGTTTTCCAGTAACTTTTTTTTTCTCTTATAATTTTTATTTTAGGAACACATAAATGTGAGTTTTCCTTTCTTTTCTTGTCTTCTTTCTCTTTTTCTTTCTTTCTTAACTATCTTTTTGTTTTTTTTGTCTAACTCTACTGAACTTCTGATCTTTTTTCTCCCTTTCTAATCATTTTCACCTTTTCTTCTCTTTTGATCCTCTTTGTGTGACTTAACTCTTGTCCTGCACATCCTCAGATAAACCCGTAGTTAACTAGTAGACCTTATCCCCCATTGTGTACAAACTTAATCCACAAATTTATTACGCAATTCAAAACCTCTGAGACTTAAATTCCTTAATAGCAGTACTACCTCTTTATACCTATATAATATTTTAAGCATTTTTTTAAGTTTTTCACTTCTCCTCTATGTCCCTACCCTTCTATTAATATACTCACATTCCTCTCTAAATAGATGGTCTTTTAATCATAATAATATTAATTTTTACGTTTCTATTTTTTCTGGTCTCTTTTCATTTCCCATTCCCATTCTTCTTTTTCTCTCTCTCTCTACATGCATCCTAACCAACCTATATTAGGACATAGTTAACTCTCCCTGTGCTTCCCCACACCAATCTATTCCTATTTTTTACCCACATCTCTCACTAACCCTAATAATTTCTGGTTTTCCAAATTCTTCTCTGCTGTTCGAAGACCATTAATATAGTTGTTTGATGTTGAAAAGATGTATCTGTTGAACTAGATTGTATCTGTAGACTATTGACTGTACAAATGCAAACTTTGATTGATGGGTGCCTTAAGATAGTGTTCTAGCACAAAACTGGTGCTATTTTCATCTCATATGGGCAGAGTAAGCCAAAAAAACACTAGAAAAATGGTAAATCCGGATATCTCAAGTCCCAATCTTGATAATCAGGGGTCAGAACAGATAATGAATAATGCAGAGGAGAGTTCCCAAATAGCCCTACAAACACTGCTGGCAAACATGATAAAAGACAAGTTTGACAACTTACAAAGGATTCTGTATGAGCGTGAAAGGGAGAGAGAGGAGGCATCCCAAAAGCTTATAAAGGAATATCATAAGCGTGAGGAAGCTACTCAAAAACTGATACAGGATTTGCGTGAACAACTGGAGAATACGCAAAGAGAAAGGGAGGAATGGTGTGAGCAGGCTGAGAACACTCAAAGAGAACTGCAGGAATCCCACTAACGAGAGGAAAGAAAACTAAAGGAATCCCTTGAACGGGAAGAAGCTAATCAGAGAGTAATACAGGAATTGAGAGACCAGGTAGAGAATACACAAAGATCACTAAAGGCATTCATGGAATCCATTAACAAAGAGCTGAAGGAAGTTAGGGAGACCACAAAGGGAATGCAGAATGGAAACCAACAGAAGGAATGGGAGTCCAAACAAACCATAACCAATCAACTAAGTGATTTGAGAACAAACACTGAACACCAAATTAAGGAAGTAAAGAAATTCATACAAGACCTAAAACAGAGCTTCAACAAAGAACTTGAAGCCATCAAAGCTGACCAACTAGAAGGAAAAGAGATAAAAAAACAAAGTAGAGAGTCTTGACAGCAGGTTAGACCATGCAGAAGATCGAATCTCAGGGATTGAAGACAGCCTAGATATTATAGAGAAAGAACATACAACCATCCAAGACAACTCCAAGAAATATGATAGATCTATCCAACACCTGGAAGACACCATCAGAAGGCCCAATCTAAGGATAATGGATGTAGAGGAGCACGTAGAAACAGAAGTTAATGGCCTAGGAAATTTGTCTAACAGGATCCTAGCAGAGAACTTCCCAAACATAAAAAAGATAGGCCTATTCAGATACAAGAAGCTTTTAGAACGCCAAATAGACGAGACCAGAATAGGACATCCCACCGTCACATTATAATCCACACAGGATCAACTCAGACCAAGGAAAAGATCCTTAAAGCTGTCAAGGAGAAAAGGTTAATCACCTATAAAGGGAACCCAATTAGCATTACCTCAGATTTCTCAGCAGAGACAATCAATGCAAGAAGAGCCTGGAATGACGTATGCCATGCCCTAAAAACAAACAACTATCAACCAAGAATACTGTACCCAGCTAAACTATCCTTCATAACTGAAGGCCAAATAAAAACCTTCCATAGCAAAGAAAAATTGAAACAATACATCTCCACCAAACCAGCCCTACAAAAGATTCTTAAAGAGGTGCTACACATAGAAAACCAACAAGACCACAATAAAGGCCAAGAAACTGCACCCAAACTGAAAATCCAAGAACCATAGGAAGAACCCAGGTTTTGCAGCCCTCAAGAAGGTGGATAACATGTCAGGAACTCCCAAATACCTCTCAGTTATATCTCTTAATGTTAACGGGCTGAACTCTCCAATTAAGCGACATAGACTGTCTAGTCGGATTAAAAAACAAGACCCTTCTATCTGCTGCCTGCAGGAGTCACATCTTGCCCATAAAAACAAACACATTTTCAAAGTTAAAGGCTGGCACAAAATCTACCAAGCAAACGGCCCCCATAAACAGACGGGAGTTGCAATTCTAATATCAGATCAAATAGACTTCAAATTAAAATTCGTGAGAAGAGATAAAGAAGGTCGCTACATACCAATTAAAGAATCTCACCTTCAGGAGAATATTACAATTATAAATATATATTCACCAAACAATGGAGCACCCAAATTTATCAAAGAAACACTACTTTCCCTGAAATCCCATATAGATGCAAAGACATTAATTGTTGGGGATTTTAACACACCACTCTCCCCACTAGATAAATCAACTCGGCAAAAACTCAACAGAGAAACCGCAGATCTAAACAGCAGCATAGATCAACTAGACTTAACAGGCATCTACCGAACATTTCACCCAGCAGCATCAGAATACAAGTTTTTCTTAGCAGCACATGGAACGTTTTCCAAAATAGACCACATTTTAGGCCACAAAGCAAACTTGTCTAAATTCAGAAACATTGAAGTTATACCTTGCATTCTCTCCTACCACAAGGAAATAAAATTAGAACTCAACACCAAAAGCCACCAAAGAAAGTCCGGCATCACATGGAGGCTGAACAACACACTGCTGAATCATGAGTGGGTCATGGAAGAGATTAGAAAGGAAATTCAAATGTTCATGCTATTCAACAAAAATGAACACACAAATTACCAGCTCCTCTGGGACACAGCAAAGGCAGTACTCAGAGGCAAGTTTATAGCTCTTAGCTCCTACATCAACAAATTGGAGAGATCAGAAACTAACAATATAATGACACATCTAAACCTCCTTGAAAAAGAGCAGCAAGATAAACCCCAATCCAGTAGACGGAAAGACATAATTAAAATTAAATCAGAATTAAATGAATTAGAATCCAAAAAAACTATAGAAAGAATCAACAAAACACAGAGATGGTTCTTCAAAAAAATTAACAAAATTGACAGACCCTTAGCAAATCTTATAAGAAAAAGAAGAGAACACACCCAAATTAATAAACTCAGAGATGAGAATGGAAACATCACCACGGAAACAACCAAGATTCAGAACATTATAAGGGAATACTTTCAAAACTTTATGCTAATAAGTTTGAGAACTTGACAGAAATGGACCTCTTCCTAGCAAATATTGACATGCCAAAACTAAACCAAGATGAGTTAAACTATCTTACCAGGCCCATATCAAGCACTGAAATAGAAACAGCAATAAGAGACCTCCAAGCTAAGAAAAGTCCAGGACCAGATGGTTTTACAGAGGAATTTTACAAAGCCTTCAAAGCAGAGCTCACACCAATACTCCTCCAACTCTTCAATGAAATTGAAAGAGAAAGCTCATTACCGAACACATTCTATGAAGCCATCATAACCCTCATCCCAAAACCAGGCAGGGACTCATCAAAGAAAGAGAACTATAGACCCATTTCTTTGATGAACATTGATGCAAAACTTCTCAACAAAATTTTGGCCAATCGACTTCCACAATTCATCCAAAAAATCATATACCACGATCAAACAGGATTCATTTCAGGGATGCAAAGCTGGTTCAATATACGCAAATCAATTAATATTATTCAGCACATCAACAGGAGCAAGAATAAGAACCACATGGTTATCTCAATAGATGCATAAAAAGCATTCGACAAGATCCAACACCCCGTCATGATGAAGGTTTTGGAAAAATTAGGAATCCATGGAACATTCCTCAATACAATAAAGGCTATATATGACAAACCTACAGCCAGCATTATACTGAATGGTGAAAAACTAAAGCCATTTCCTCTTAACTCAGGAACAAGACAAGGATGCCCACTCTCTCCACTTCTCTTCAATCTAGTATTAGAATGCCTAGCTACAGCAATAAGACAAGATGCAGACATAAAGGGGATCCAAATAGGGAAAGAAGAAATAAAACTCTCCCTCTTTGCAGATGACATGATCCTGTACTTAAAGAATCCAATAGACTCCACTCCCAAACTACTCAAGCTGATTCAAAACTTTGGCAAAGTAGCAGGTTATAAAATTAACCCCCCAAAATCAATGGCTTTTCTGTATGCCAACAATGAGAAAAGTGTGGCTGAAATTAGGAAAGCAACTCCATTTGTAATAGCCCCACAGAAAATAAAATACCTAGGAATTAACTTAACCAAAGAAGTGAAGGACCTCTATGATGAAAAGTTTAAAATCTTGAAAAAGGAAATCAACACAGAACTTAAAAAATGGCAAAAACTCCCATGCTCCTGGATTGGCAAGATTAACATTGTGAAAATGGCAATACTTCCCAAGGCTATCTAAAAATTCAACGCTATACCTATCAAAATTCCAACCTCATTCTTCAAGGAAATAGAAGAGGCAATCCAAAAATTCATATGGAACAATAAATGACCCAGAATAGCAAATACACTCCTCAACGGAAAGAACACTGCTGGAGGAATATCAATACCAAATTTCACACTATACTATAAAGCCATAGTAATCAAAACAGCTTGGTATTGGCGTAAGAACAGACCTCAGGACAAATGGAATAGAATTGAAAACCCAGAAATGAACCTACAGACCTATAGCCATCTAATCTTCGATAAGGGAGCTAAAACAATAGAATGGAACAAAGACAGCCTCTTCAGTAAATGGTGCTGGCAAAATTGGTTAACTACATTTAGAAATCTAAAGCTAGATCCTTATATATCATCCTGCACCAGAATCAACTCCAAATGGATCAAAGACCTTGAAGTCAAAGCACACACACTGAAAACATTACAGGATGGAATAGGAGAAACCCTAGGTCTCCTTGGCTCAGGCCGAAATTTTCTTAATAGAGACCCGGAAACACAACAAATCAAAGAAAGGTTGGACAAATGGAATTGCATAAAGTTGCAGAGCTTCTGCAGGGCAAATGACATAGCTAGCAAGATCAATAGAAAGCCCACGGATTGGGAGAAGATCTTTACTAGCCATACAACGGAAAAGGGTCTCATATTTAAAATATACTTGGAACTCAAAAAATTAAACCCCCCAACAACAAATCCTCAAAGAAACAACTGCCCAATAAATAAGTGGGTGAAAGACTTAAACAGAAACTACTCTGAAGAAGAAAGAAGGATGGCCAATAGACACATGAAGAAATGTTCAACATCCCTAGCCATAAAAGAAATGCAAATCAAAACAACATTGAGATACCACCTCACCCCAGTTAGAATGGCTATAATCAAGAACTCTAACAACAACAGATGCTTGAGGGGATGTGGACAGAAAGGAACCTTACTTCATTGTTGGTGGGAATGTAAACTTGTTCAACCACTTTGGAAAGCAGTATGGAGATTCCTCAAAAGACTTCACATAGAACTCCCCTATGACCCAGCAATCCCACTTTTGGGCATTTACCCAAATGTTTACAAACAAGACCACACTAAAGCTACCAGCACAACAATGTTTATTGCAGCATTATTTACCATAGCTAAGATATGGAACCAACCCAGATGCCCCTCAGTAGATGAATGGATCAAGAAAATGTGGTATATATGCACAATGGAATTCTATGCCTCCATCAGAAAGAATGACATTGCCCCATTTGTTAGGAAATGGAAAAACTTGGAAAAAATTATATTAAGTGATGTAAGCCAGGCCCAAAGAAGCATAGGTCCCACGGTTTACCTTATTTGCAATATCTAGTATATGTATGAGTCAAGCAGAAAAGGTCAGATAATGTGATGTCAGGAAAATGAACCCTTAGATATGTATTTTAATGTTTTTTTCTTTCATGCATATGTTTCTAACACATTTATAAGATTATCTCTTTGTTGCTTTGTATGTCCCTCTCCCACAGTATAACCTCTGCTTTCACTATACTTGATGTCAGTATAACTTGAGGACAAGATGGGGAAAAACCAGTTGTTTAAGGATACAAGTGGACCTGTTGCAACAATGAGAAGTACAAGTTGTCATGTCCAAAATGAACTTTACAACGTCGGTGGGGGGGGAAGGGGGGGAAGGAGCAGGATTGGGATTGGGGGGGATGGGGGAGGCTGGGAAGGGATGTGAAGGGTAAACAAAAGGAGGAGGCTGCAATGCTTGGTAAGAAATGTACGCATTATCCTGCCCATGTAATTGTAACCCCTCTGTACAGTATGTTCACAAATAAAATAAAATAAAATAATTTTTTTTTTAAAAAGTTACTGCCAATTAGGGCTTTTGGCACATATAGGAGTTGGGATTTAAACCATCCCCCACATTTTATAACTTTAGCTTTTTAGTACTATCACAGATTACTAACAAGTTTCTGTCCCTACAAGGTAGATAGTCATGGACATTAGGCATGCTTACAAACTATCTTTCCATGACCTCCTGGCTTTGACCAATTTTTGAAGGGCCATGCACACATGATTCTAAGATCTGACATTTTTGCCATCCAAGCAGTGGCTTACTGCCTCTGGATGTTCCTCCATTGCTCTTGTCCCAGGAATGTCTTCTCTATATTGGAATAAATGCCTCTTCTGCATTTCCCTTAGCTGGTCACTGGACTTGAACTCGGGGCCTGAGTGCTGTCTCTCAGCTCTACAGCTCAAGGCTAGCACTCTGTTTCTTTGAGTCCCAAAGCAACTCTGCTAGCTCTTTCAGCACTCTGCTGGCTGAGTAGAGGTTACAGTCTCACAAGGACCTATTTTTGCCCAGGCTGGCTTTGAACTACTTTGTAGATCAATGAGTCTTATAAAAGGCCACTTTACTACAATTAAAAGCAACAAGGTGGTCAACATAGAAGTAGCTTTTAAGCATGCTCTTACCTGAAACTTATTAAGAGCCAAAGTTATATCTGACAAACTTGTAAGAATACTCTGTGCTTTGCCCTGGGCTTGCTGGAAACTTAAAAAACACATAAGAGCGAACTGGAATAGCAATTAATTTGGTAATCCTATTTTTTCCATTTTAAGACAAATGTTAAGAACAATTTACTTTTAAACTTTATATCCAGAAATCCATTTCTAATATTTAAGCCACCTACTAATTTCTTTAATTATTTTATATTTGAGTTTTTACTTACATTAAAAAATCCCTTAAAATCTCTAGGCCAAGTGTCACTCATTGTCTCTTGGCTGCTTCTTTTAAAACACATACACATTCAAACTTTTAAACTGAAATGACAATTTTTTCTTAATGTAAGAATTACAATCACCATCACTGTACAAAGAAGCTAAACTTAACACCTTTATGACTTTTAAAAACATATCCTAATTGTAGAACATCATTGAAAGGAAGTCACATTATACAAATACATTTTTAACCCTCTTTTTAAGTCCAAGGGGTCAGTTTTAGCAATACTAATCAGATCATCACATCACTAATTTTTACCATCATGTTTCTGGTATTTATCTGTAGAGAAAAAGGACAGAATAAAGATGGGCCACTTGGCCCGTCTGTGGAATGGGAACGCACCTAATCTCACTCTTTAGGGTAAAATGAACTGCGTTTGTGCCAGCTTGTCCTCTTTTACGATGTGTGGAATCCTCCCATGGCCCGTCCCACCATGTGTGACCAGCTCAACTGCACTTTTGAATGTTTACCTCTTACCCCTAAACATGGGTCTTTTGTTGGAGTTTAAGTTTTTCCTTTTCTTATCTCTTGGTTTTTGAATGAAAAAAAAATAGTTTTAGACAGACAGAACAGGTAATGTTTTTGACAGTGTTAAACAAACTTTTATATTTAAACTACTATTATTTATCCCCAAATTTTAGCCAAGGGAAATAAACTCCAAACATCCAATGCATTTTTGTTAAGCCAGATAACTTGATTACAGTGTAAACAGCCTTATGCATTTTAAAATACCAGATTTTTTAATTTTTAAGTTAAAGAATCCTTGAAAAGTCATTTAAAACAATGTGAAAATCTTTAAAATTTTTGATAATGTCCAAACCACATAACCCTTTGAATTTTAAACTCACCCAATTGTTACAGCATGCTGATAATTTTTATCTTGAACATATTCACAAACACACACAGATCTTAAAGCGTGCAAAAATCAAAATCAATCAAAACAGCTTGGTACTGGCATAAGAACAGACCTCAGGACCAATGGAATAGAATTGAAAACGCAGAAATGAACCTACAGACTTATAGCCATCTAAACTTCGATAAGGGAGCTAAAAAATAGAATGGAAGAAAGACAGTAAATGGTGCTGGCAAAATTGGTTAACTACTTGTAGAAAATAAAAGCTAGATCCTTATATATCACCCTGCAACAGAATCGATTCCAAATGGATCAAAGACCTCGGAGTCAAAGCAGGCACTGAAAACATTTCAGGATGGAGTAAGAGAAACCATAGGTCTCCTTGGCGCTGGCCGAAATTTTCTTAATACAGACCAGGAAACACAACAAATCAAAGAAAGGTTGGACAAATGGGATTGCATGAAGATGCAGAGCTTCTGCATGGCAAACGACATAGCTAGCAAGATCAATAGAAAGCCCACGGATTGGGACAAGATCTTCACTAGCCATACAACAGACAAGGGTCTCATATCTAAAATATACTTGGAACTCAAAAAATTAAATCCCCCTACAACAAATCCTCAAAGAAACAACTGCCCAATAAATAAGTGGGCTAAAGACTTAAAGAGAAACTTCTCTGAAGAAGAAAGAAGGATAGCCAATAGACACATGAAAAAATGCTCAACCTTCCTAGGCATAAAAGAAATGCCAATCAAAACAACATTGAGATACCACCTCAGACCAGTTAGAATGGCAAAAATCAAGAACTCTAACAACAACAGATGCTGGAGAGGATGTGGACAGAAGGGAACCTTACTTCATTGTTGGTGGGAGTGTAAACTTGTTCAACCACTTTGGAAAGCAGTTTGGAGGTTCCTCAAATGTCTTCACATAGAGTTCCCCTATGACTCAGCAATCCCACTTTTGGGCATTTACCCAAATGTTTACAAACAAGACCACACTAAACTTCCAGCACAACAATGTTTATTGCAGCATTATTTACCATAGCTAAGATATGGCACCAATCCAGATGCCCCTCAGTAGAGGAATGGATCAAGAAAATGTGGTATATATACACAATGGAATTCTATGCCTCCATCAGAAAGAATGACATTGCCCCATTTGTTAGGAAATGGAAAGACTTGGAAAAAAATATATTAAGTGAAGTAAGCCAAGGCCAAAGAAACATGGGCCCCATGGTTTCCCTTATTTGCAATATCTAGTATATGTATGAGTCAAGCAGAAAAAGTCAGATAATATGATGTTAGGATAATGAACCCTTAAATATGTATTTTAATGTTTTTTTTCTTTCATGCATTTGTTTCTAACGCATTTATTTATAAGATTATTCCTTCATTGCTTTGTATGTCCCTCCCCCACAGTATAACCCCTGCTTTCACTATATTTGATGTCGGTATAATTTGTGGAGGAGATGGGGAAAAACAAGTCATTTAAGGATACAGATGGACCTGTTGCAAGGATGAGAAGTACAATTTTTCATGTCGAAAATGAACTTTACAACTTTGGTGTTGGGGGGGAGGGTTGGTTGGGGGTGCGGTGGGGGAGGCTGCAAAGGGATGTGAAGGGTACACAAAGGACGAGGCTGCAGTGCTTGATAAGAAATGTACTCATTATCTTGCCCATGTAATTGTAACTCCTCTGTACAATATCTTCACAAAAAATAAAAATCAAAATTAAAAAAAAGTCAAAATCAGTTGTACGTTCATTTAAAACTGATGCCAATTCTAAAACAGAACTAGACAAGACAACACCAAAGGCTGAGTTTGGGGCTAATGGGCCCCCAATTTATCCCTACCTTAGAAAACATAGGACAGAAAACACACCGAAGTAAACACGACAAACAAGTGGCCACAAAGACAAAATCAGGTCTCAGTTAATGGGGCGACATCTCACTCCCGTTGACAATTGGGACTCAAATCCACTTACCAGGGGACTTGAACCCCCTCTACTCACCTCTGAAGAATTTTTTTCTTTTAGATTCTTGCAAACCTTGACCCAGGGCCTTCTAAGGTGGAGGAGAACTCCCAGTCATCTTGGGGCAAGGGAAAGAAGTCCCTAGCGGCTGTCCCCTCAGACTGACAGGTTCTCCCCCATACTCAGACCCCCTGGGCCAAGGCCCTAGGCTAAGATCTTGCTGGTGTCACTTGCAGGTGTTCAGTAGCAGTTTCCTCTGGCTGCGAGTTCTCCCTGATGGCCTTTTTAAGTTATTGTTAGATCCTGCAGGTTTCTCATCCCCTACCCTCCCACATCTGTATCCAGAGAGGGTGGAGGAGGTGGCAGTGAAGGGTAGAAACGGGGGTCAGTTTAAAGTGTAAGTATAAAAGAAGGAGCTAGAGATAAACAGATATTAAGAGGGTGTTGAAACAGATATTAAAAGGGTGTTATCCAGTCTCCTCCAGGCTCTCGCGTTAGGATGCATCTCAGAGAAGAAACATTCCAAGAATTCCAGAATACATACACACAAACATTGAGACAAAACACATTTACAGCATGCACGTTGTAGACTGTCAGACAGAGAGTACCGGACTACAGAAGTGCCCAAATGCCCGCACTAGTGGATAGTTTACCCTGATGGTGATCCAGGGGATAGCTCCCACCGGCCCAGTTGGCTGTCGTATACTTTGTCTGCCAAGACCGCTTGCCAACCCCAATACAGAACCTGCAGGCTACACAGATACCAGACAATTACAAAGCAGCAATATTTCAACTTACAGGCCATTTGCATCATAGTGTCCCTGAATCCTTTTTTCCCTTTTTTTTTTTGCTAAGTTTCTAAACTAATGGTTCCTTTCTCTGGGAACCTTGGGTATACTTCCTCAACAAAGTGAAAGAAACATTCTAACTGACTCTGTCTAACTTTCACTCCTTGAGAGTGAAGCACACCCTTGAGAGCCTGCACATATAGTGTGCAGCTGTTACCTTGCCCCATAATTTCTTGCTCCTGACTATACTCTCCCTTGCTCTCTATTTTTGGACATCCTCTTAACTTAGAGGGGTCTTCTGCCATGATCCCAGGTTTTCAGGTCCCTGTTCGGGTGACATTTGCCCAAGCCTGTCAGCAACGAAAGGCAATCCTGAATTAGGGGGCGAGGATACGGAAAAATAAAGACGTAAGACAAAGGATGGGGTCGGGATGTCTGCAGCTCAAGAATGCAGCACCGTTTATTTTTAACTTTCCCTAATATATACTATTAGAAGTCAAGAGGTAATTTAAGATTACAATAGTCCAGAAAACAAGGAAAATGTCAGTAAAAACAGTGTAGTAAAAACAAGATAAGGTCAACTGGTAGAAAGTAAAACAAACTCTGCAGACATAGCAAAGCAATCCCAGGCACGTGGTGTTTTTTAAGTAAGCCAGTTTCTTATACATGCCCCACATGGAGCACTGGGGTCAAGATGACCTTTAAACTTTATTGTCGGCTCCCAACAACAGAGCAGTTGGTGGTATTCATATCCCTGCATTGTGGGGCTGTGACATGGAGAGACTCAGTAACATGCCTGACAAAACACAGAAGAGTGTTGTTTCTGCATTTGTGTCTCTCACCTGCTGACCTGGAGAAGGAGCTGATTAATTTCCCATGAGCCTGCATTAGGGTAGAGCGGCCCTGCCTTTGTAGGGAGTTACAGAAAGCCACAGGCAGACTACATTTGGTTCTGTGTACATGGATTTGTGTATGTATGAATGTGTATATGGATGTGTGTGTGTGTGTGTGTGTGTATGTGTGTGTGTGTGTGTTGGCCTAAAGAATAATGTATCAGCTGTCTCCTGAGAGAATATGGGGAGTACATTCTCATTTCATTAATAAAGTTCACTGATATATTAGGCAGATTGTTTAATTTTCAAATGTATCTGGAAACACTTTCATATGTGTTTACCCTAATAACCACTACCTTGAGTTAAAATATGACAGTCTAGCTGTGCATCTGAGACTTTAGAAAGTGGCCTGTTCTACTGAATAGTATTTCAATGTTGTAAACTCAGAAACAACTAGAGTTCTCTTGTGTTTTTAGAATGTTGGCAATACCATCTCTACTGTCAGGCTGGTACATTAGTTTACATGTGATTAAAGGGTGAAATGACTTCAACCATTTGCACTAGAATTCCTCTGAGAAACATGACCAATAATTGATGTGTGCATGCACATGCATGTGTGTGTGTACACACACAAAATACATATACACAACATATTAAATAGGGTAGGGTTGATGTTAAGGGATTGACACATTATTGTGGAGTTACAGGGGAGGATGACAGGTTGGAGACCCAGGGAAGTGCTGATAGGGAGAAAAAAGTCTGTTTGTGCTCATCTCTATAATCTCAGCATTGGGAGGCAGTGACTGGAGGATTATGGTTAGTAGTCAGCCCAAACAAAATGCACAAAGCCCAAACTCAACATCTGGCAAGGTGGTATATCACTGCTACTCCACCTATGTGGGAAATATAAATAGGAGGGCTAAAGTCTAGACTGGTCTGTGGGAAAAAGCAAAGATGTATTCTTTAAAAATACTAAAATCTGGGGGCATGTCTCAAGAAAGAGTAGAGTGTCTGCCCAGTCAGTACAAATCCTTAAGTTCAAATCTCATTACTGCTAAAAAAAAAAAAAAGCAATTACAATAAAAATCACAAACGACCACAAAAATCCACCATTAAAATCATCTGCAGGCTTTCTCAGGGATGTCAGAGGTCAGTCTGTTCTGTTTGGGCATTCACTCTTAGATGAGCCCTGCCCACGTACAGAAGGTCATCTGCTGTACTCAGAGTCTCTGGATTTAAAGGCTAATGCTTCTCACTAACATCCCTAAGAACGGACTATATATAAAAGTAGCAAGTTAACTAAGAAACTATCAGATAGCCTGGAATTTGAGAACACTCTGTTGTGGGGGTCAGTTTCACAAAATTCATAGAGAATTCTAGCAGAAAATTTTCAAATTATTTATATGTGAAAAAATCCTTATACATTGTCTTTTCCCATCCTTCCCCAGCACCATGTTCCTTCAAATGACTAAACATTCAAAAACACTATACCTAATTTCTGTAGTTGCTTTAAAATTTGGAACATTTTTCTCCCTGTCAAGAAAAGGCTGGCTTACCTCTGTGCATGGCTCTGAAGGCCCACCTAGAAGAAGAGAGCTTATTATTTATTCCTGGTTCCTACTGAAGGGTTAAAGTACTTGAGCCAGTGACCATTTGTTGCTTGTTTCAGAGCAGAGCAACACGTGGTGCTAAACCACCTGGTTGTGTGCCTTTATAAGACCTGCCAATCCTTAGCTCCAGGCTCTCCTCCTGGGCTCTGCTGTGTCAGAGTGTAGGACAAGGCCCGAGCTGCAGCCCATTTAAACAAAACAGCTGTCGAGTCTGAGTCTCGGTGACCTTCTTGGTGGGGGGTCCTGTGACCTTGGCTTAACATATTAGTGGGGGCTTGTCCGGGATCCCCACAAAGACCCCCCAGACGTCAGACTCCAAAGGTAAAACAGTGCTGTCCTTGTTAATTTTTCTTGTCCTGTCATTTGTCTGTTTTACTTTCATTTCCCTTGTGAGGATGGCCGCTCCGATTCGTAAAGGGTTGTCAAAATGGACGTGCTTGCACAACAACCCTGGAGGAACTGGGAGACGTCCCAGATCCTCTTGTGGGGCGAGGGTAACCCTGCCGTGTGGAGCAGGGGTCCTTGGAACCATGCCGTGTGGGGTGGGGGTCCTTGGAACCCCACTGTGTGAATTGTGGGGCAGGGGTCTGTTCGGTGTTGGGCCAGAACTGACCAATAGGGCCTCCTAACTGAGGCCCAACTGGCCCACTGTGGGTCTGCTCCTTCTGCTGTGGGGCATGGGTATGGAACCCTGCCATGACAGGAGTCAGCAGACCAATTCCGGGAATCTCCACTTAGTAAGCTTTTTTTTTTTTTTGTAACTGTCATGCCTGCGTGTGTCTTGTTTGTACTGTTTATTGTTTTTGGACTAAATGACTGATGGGAATGGAAACAATGGGCACCACTCCATCTATCCCCCTAGACATACAAAAAGAAAAGAGGAAAAGAAAAGGTACCCCCTGGTTTTTTCAGGGAAATAACTTGGAAGAAGAAATGTTTCTTCCTCCATATTCCCCTTCCCAGGTTCCTTTTGCAGAATCTGAGAATGATCAAGAGGAGGAGGGAGCTATAGAACACTTGGCACCTGCCCTTAAAGTTTCTGAGGGGCCAGTCACTCGATGACACCATGGGATCAGCCCCCCTTCTAGTGCAGCTGTTGTTTCCATACTCGCCATAGGACCTGTGGATGTGGATGGTGAACAGAAACTCCAATATTGGCCATTTTCTACCAGTGATCTATACAATTGGTGCACCCAAAATGCCCCCTTTTCTGAGAAACCCCAGGATTTAATTTGTTTGCTTAAAACTATTCTCTTTACTCATCAGCCCACTTGGGATGATTATAGTCAGCTTTAACAGGTCCTTTTTACCACCGAAGAGAGAGACCGTATCCAAGAGGTGGCCCCACAGGAGCACCCATCACGGATCCTGCCCTGATTGCTGCCCATTTTCCTGAGATCCGACCAACATGGGACTACAATGCGGTTGAAGGTAGGGAGTGACTCCTTGTCTATCACCAGGCTCTGTTGACAGGTCTCAATGCGGTGGCTCGCCGACCAACTAATTTGGCCAAAGTTTATGTTAGACAGAGAGGAAGTGAAAGTCCGACAGCATATCTTGAGTGGCTCATGGAAGCTTTTAGTCAATATACTCCATATGATCTTGAGACCCAGAAGTTGGCTCAGATGATTATGTTTGACTATATAAATCAAGCTGCACCAGACATAAAGCAAAAGTTGCAGGCTCTAGACGGACTTGGTGACAAGTCTATTAGGGATCTAGTAGCCGTGGCAGAAAAGGTTTACAATAAGAGAGAGAAAGAGGAGCAAAGACAGGAAAGGAAGGACAGAGAACGTGTAATTGAGCATGAAAAGAGAGACTGAGCCAAGGAAAAGAGACCAGATTTGTTGGACTTGCCACTATCACATGTTGAACATACCTGGTTCTCATACCTCAACAATTTCATTCAAGATGGAAAAAGGTACTTGGGTTCAGCAGTCACCATGGACACTGAGATAGTGTGGGCAGAAGCACTCACCCAGGGAACGTCTGCACAAAAACCAAAAGTAGTGGCACTAACAAAATCCCTAAAAATGGGAAAAGGAAAGAGACTAAACATGTACACGGACAGTCAGTATGCTTTTGCCCCCGTCCATGTACATGGAGCCATTTACCAAGAGGGGGGGCTACTGACACCTGAGGGAAAGACTATTAAAAACAAACGAGAAATTTTAAGCCTCATCTGGGCCTTAAGGGAACCAGCAAATATTGCCATTATGCACTGCCCTGACCATCAAAAGGGAACTGATTCTATAACCAAAGGAAATACCTTGGCCAATCAGGCAACTAAGGAGGCGGCCCTCCAGCCAAGAGTGGAAGTACTGACTCTAGTAGACCCAAAGCCATGAGCTTTGCCTCCTGAGCCTCAGTACTCCCAAGAAGACTTGGAGTTGATAAAGAAAATTCCCATGGCCTATAAACCCCCGGACAGAAGGAAACAAAGACTGGTGGAAAACTGGTGAGGGGAAACTTATCTTGCCACAAAGATTGGGCAAGGGGATTCTTAAGAGAATCCATCGGGTCTCTCACAGGGGAACCCGAAGAATGCAGGACTTGCTCCGATACTCAGAAGTAAAAATTAGGCAAGGAAATCAACTCATTGAGGACATGGTTAAAAATTGTAAAGCCTGTCAGCTCACCAATGCCCCCAATCAACCTGTTACAAAACGAGCTCGCCACCATGGAGATAGTCCAGGTGTGTATTGGGAAGTATACTTCACAGAAATTAAAACTGGAAAATCTGGATATAAATATTTGCTAGTTTTTGTAGACACTTTTTCAGAATGGGTTGAAGCCTACCCAAAAAAGCATGAGACTGCAAAGGTTGTGGCTATGAAGATCCTGGAATATATCCTACCCAGGTATGGCTTCCCATCCACCGTCGGGTCGGACAATGGATGGGCCTTCATCTCAAAAGTAAGTCAGGGAATAGCTGCGGCACTGGGGATGGATTGGAAATTGCACTGTGCTTATAGACCCCAGAGTTCAGGGCAGGTAGAAAGAATAAATCGGCCTCTAAAAGAGACCTTAACTAAATTGGTCATGGAGACTGGCACAGACTGGGTATCGCTCCTTCTTTTCGCCCTGTTTGGAGTAAGACATTCACCCTATCAGCTTGGCTTTACTCCTTTTGAAATAATGTATGAATACCCTCCACCCATTACCCCTAGCCTTCAGACTGAATTGCTTACTGATTTGGATGATACTGAATTTCTGTGTAAGCTTGAATGTTTACAGCTGGTACATAAGAGTATGTGTCCCCAGCTTAGAGCATTATATGATTCTGCTTCTATTCCTACCCCCCATTTGTTTAAACCAGGGGACTGGGTGTTTGTTCGAAGGCACAACTTGAGATCTCTGGAACCACGGTGGAAGGGACCTTACATGGTGCTACTGGCTACTCCTCCTGCCCTTAAGGTGGATGGCATTGCTGCTTGGATCCACTGCTCCCACGCCAGGCCGGCGGACCCCTTTGCCCTGGACCATGGGGAAACATGGGAAGTCTCCAATCATCCAACCCAACCAATCCGCATATGCCTCAAGAAAAGCAAAATGGACTGATTGTTATTGGTATACATGCTCAAGATCAAAAGCTGTTGGAGTTTAGTTTTGGGTCGGAGCCACAAGATTGTGTCTCAGGACCATAAGTCAAGGGGGGGGGGGGAATGAAAGGTTAAAGTAATTGAGGCAGTGACCATTTGTTGCTTGTTTCAGAGCAGAGCAACAGGTGGTGCTAAACCACCTGGTTGCGTGCCTTTATAAGACCTGCCAATCCTTAGCTCCAGGCTCTCTTCCTGGGCTCTGCTGTGTTGGAGTGTAAGACGAGGCCCAAGTTGCAGCCTGTTTAAATAAAACAGCTGTAGAGTCTGACTCTTGGTGGTCTTCTTGTTGGGGATTCCTGCGACCTTGGCATAACACTATCTAAGCATCATTACCCAGTAAGCTCAGTCTTCATCAAAATATCCATGACTCCAAACTAAGCAAGCATACCTCGGAGAAGGCCCTTTGGATATGGGTAGCTCGGACCATTTGGCAAGTTCTTCTAGCCTTCCCATGACTCTATGTTCCCAGGCAAATTAACTACTTGCTGTCTTGCTTTCTTTCTTCATCTTCTTCCTTTTTCTTTTATTTCTGTGAAACAAACACACTGTACCAATAAGTCAAGGCTGGTGTTTTGATGAGGAACATAAGAAACTCTACAGAACAAAAATGAGTTCTTATTCTACTGTCTACACCTACTATTTTTGGTGTCTGAGTTGGTATGTATTTTGAGTGATATAACTTGAGTGCATAGAGTCTCAAAAGTGTATTACCAAATATAGGTCCTAAAACACGACCACAAGAGAGGGAGATTGCTTATTCATTTGCCAGGAGCTCAGCAGGGAGTGGTTTTAAATCACATCTTTTCTTATGCTTTGCTGAACAAGGAACTGAGACCTGCAGCCTTGGTTCCCCCAGGAACTTCCGAAAATTGCAGACCCCTGTCCACCGACTACTTGCTGAAGAGTTGGAATCTGAACAAGGTCCCTGTGCTGTGTGTCTCCTGTTGAGCTCTCCTAAGGAGATCTTGAGATACAGACATAGCACCTGGAATTGCTGAAAAAGGAATAAAAGACCCAGGAAGAGAAGAGAATTGAATAAAGGAAGAAAAGATGAACTTTATGGAAGTAGAGCTGTGAGACAAGTGGTAGGGCACCAACCTTGAATGAAGAACCCAAGTTAGTATGCGAGGCCTTGATTGAAAAGGACACACACACACACACACACACACACACACACACACACACACACACACACACACACACGACACGACACGACAAACTTCACTGATTTCCAACTTTGACCTATTTCGATTTTGGAGGGTCCAAGAATATAATGAGACTTGGTTCTAAGTGGCCGTATTATGCTTTGTTTGTTCACGGTGTTGTTTATAACCTTGAGTTATGTCTCATGATTATTTAATTGGATATTATAGACATTAGCAATTGATAATTCTGTGTAGATGATAATGTTTTATACTAAGAACAACACTCTAGTGCTAAAATGTATAAGCATAAAACAAGTCTGAAAAAATGAGGGAAAATAAGGATACAGGTGGACCTGTTGCAACAATGAGTACAAGTTGTCATGTCAAAAACGAACTTTACAACTTGGGGGGGGGAGAATTGGGAAGGGAGGGAGGATGGGAAGGGATGGGAAGGGTAAACAAAGGAGGAGGCTACAATGCTTGATTAGAAATGTACTCACTAATAAACACATGAAGAAATGTTCAACATCCCTAGCCATAAAAGAAATGCAAATCAAAACAACATTGAGATATCACCTCACTCCAGTTAGAACAGCAAAAATCAAGAACTCTAACAACAACAGATGCTGGAGGGGAGGTGGACAGAAAGGAACCTTACTTCATTGTTGGTGGGAATGTAAACTTGTTCAACCACTTTGGAAAGCAGTATGGAGGTTCCTCAAAAGATTTCACATAGATCTCCCCTATGACCCAGCAATCCCACTTTTGGGCATTTACCCAAATGTTTACAAACAAGACCACACTAAAGCTACCAGCACAACTATGTTTATTGCAGCATTATTTACCATAGCGAAGATATGGCACCAACCCAGATGCCCCTCAGTAGATGAATGGATCAAGAAAATGTGGTATATATACACAATGGAATTCTATGCCTCCATCAGAAAGAATGACATTGCCCCATTTGTTAGGAAATGGAAAGGTTTGGAAAAAATTATATTAAGTGAAGTAAGCCAGGCCCAAAGAAACATAGGTCCCATGGTTTCCCTTATTTGCAATATCTAGTATATGTATGAGTCAAGCGGAAAAGGTCAGATAATGTGATGTTAGGAAAATGAACCCTTAAATATGTATTTTAATGTTTTCGTTTCTTTCATGCATGTGTTTCTAAAGCATTTATAAGATTATTTCTTTGTTGCTTTGTATGTCCCTCCCCCACAGTGTAACCCCCGCTTTCACTATATTTGATGTCAGTATAACATGTGGAGGAGATGGGGACAAACAAATCGTTTAAGGATTTAGGTGGACCTGTTGCAACAATGAGAAGTACAAAATGTCATGTCAAAACCAGCTTTACAATGTCGGTGTGGGGGGGAAGGGGGGTATGATTGGGTGGGGGGAGGGGGGAGGCTGGGAAGGGAGGTGAAGGGTAAACAAAGGAGGAGGCTGAAATGCTTGGTAAGAAATGTATGCATTATCCTGCCCATGTAATTGTAACCCCTCTGTACAGTATGTTCTCATATAAAATAAAATAAAATATAATATAAAAAAAGAAAAAAGAAATGTACTCACTATCTTGCCCATGTAATTGTAACTCCTCTGTACAGTATTTTCACAATAACAAAAAGAGAAAAAAATGAGGGATACTCTCAATTCTTGTGTTTGGTTTTACAATGTATAAATGGTGGCATATATAATGTTTTTGTTTGTTTTGTTTTTATGTACCAGTCCTGTGGTCTGAACTCAGGACTGCTTGGGTGCTGTATGTGAGTTCTTTTACTTAAGGCCAGCATTCTACCACATGAGCTACAGCCTCACATCCAGGTGTTTTTTTTTTTTTTTTTGCTGATTAATTGCAGATAAGAGTCTTAGGTTTTCCTGCCCAGGATAGCTTTGAATCAAGATCCTCACATCTCAGCCTCTTCAATAGCTAGGATTACACATATGAACCACTGGTGCCTGGCTAATGTTTTAACCCACAATGACATTAGTTCTGTGTTATTACTTCTTTCCTTTTTATTTTTAATTTTATTTTATTGTAAAAATGCTGTACAGAGGGGTTACAGTTAGATGAGTAACGCAATGAGTACATTACTTGTCAATCTTTGTTATCCCTTCCCTTATTGTTGTTGCTCTATCACTACCCTTTCCCTCTTCCACCTCCCACACTCCTCCCTACCCCACCCCACTCCTGGAAGTTGTAAAGATCATTTCCAATATATTGTCCTGTGGATAACATTGTTGAAATGGTCATCCTTTGTCCTTATTTCACGGTTTTGTTATTCCCCTTCTCCTCCTCAGATTAGACAAATGTATATACCAGATGCAGGGTACCAAAATCTGTAGTGACCGTCTACTCGACCAGCGAGGAAAAACGACCACCACACCAGGAGTCTTCTCAGATCACGCTTTATTGGAGAGCCTTTTAGTTGTAGGAGAGCTTGGGCGCGAGAGAGCGTGCACCCGAAACACAGCCGCTTATATAGGAGAATCGGAACGCGGGTCTTTCTATTGTTGGTCGCCTGCCTTTCACCGTCACCAGGTGTCATGGGATTGGCTGGGGGCTCTACCTGGCTCGTGCACGCGCACAGCCCAGGCGTCCCACCAAGCACCGTCTGGGGTGGAAACCTCAAAGCTGCAAGGGAGTGGGTGGAGTCTCGCCTCGGCTTCCTACAGTTCCCCCTTCTTTGTTTTATGGCAACAGGTAAGAGTAGAGGTTGGGCCTCTGTCTAAGACATTAATGAGAGGACCTTGCACTGGCCTTCGCCTGAGGGGCGCGCCTTCCCCAGTGATGACCAGGCCCGTCCGATGCCTTTTTTGCAGAGGTGGGATCTTGGGCATCAACCCACTTGCAACCCAGCATGCTCTTCTTGAGGAGGTGAGAACCATCTCCTCAAGTGCAGTGCACTTGCCTTGCACCCTGTCCCAAATTGCAAATTGCATACCTGTCCCGGTGCAATGGGATCCCCTGATCCCTCGGGGTGCTAAGGCTATGCAGAATGGTAAGGCTTAACTGCCTCTTAGGGCCGACAGCCAAATCTGGGGTGAGGATCCACTCTCCAAAGTGGCTAATGCTTGCGAGATAATAACCTTGTCCCTTCTGGTTTGGGCTCGAAGGCGATAGACCAACCATAGGCAGACCACGCATCCTCCCAAGCAGCAGGCTAAAAACATTCTGACTCCCACCCGCTCTTTGGAAAAGGACACCGCAGAGGCAATCCAGTCAGTAAATTGTAGCAGCCCACAGCATCATCGGTTTAGCTATCACAGGGATTGCTATTAGCAGTGTTGCTAACAGCAGGAAGATCAGCTTTATCAGGAGACGAGTGGATGGCATCTTCAAGATGGGGTTCTTCTGCAGTCTCCACCGGCCTGGTCAGTCTCATTGGCACCCAGTGAGGTACTTCTTGACTCTGTGGAAAAACACAAACAGCTCCCCTGGATCTCGTTATTACCGGATCCGGTCCATACCATTTATTATTAATAACATCCTTCCACATAACCATGTCTTTAGTATCCATGGGGTCTCTTGTCATATGCCGATCTGCGGCAGACTGATCGTTGTCATTTAGAATTAAAAAATTAAGGGTAAAGAGCGCAAGAGAAAGTCTTTCCCTGGGGGATGCGGACTCAGCAACTCCCTCTTTTTGTTTTTGAAGCATTTCTTTTATGCTTCTATTAGCTCTTTCCACTATACCTTGTCCTTGAGGATTGTAGGGCAATCCGGTGGTGTGGGCAACCTGCATTTGTGCGCAAAAGGCGCGAAAACCATGGGAAGTATAAGCAGGGCCATTATCCGTCTTGAGTCTAAGGGGCTTTCCCCAAGCTGCCCAAGCTTCTAAGCAGTGTATTCTGACGTGAGACACCTTTTCTCCTGCCAGAGGTGTGGCATGAATGACACCAGAAAAGGTGTCCACAGACACATGTAAATATTTCAACTTACCAAATTCCGTCAGATGAGTAACATCCATTTGCCATAGGGCGTTTGGTCTCAACCCCCTGGGGTTTACACCCACATGGGGAGGATGAAGAAAGGTAACAAAAGATTTACAGGCTTTAACAATATCTCTTGCCACATGCCTGGACAAATTATATCTTTTCCTAAGGGTATTAGCAGGTACATGATACAATCTATGAAAGTCTTTTGCCAATTCTACAGGATCAGCAGCAACCAGAGCCATAGCCCGAGTTGCCTGGTCCACCAAATCATTACACCTTGCCATCGGGCCTGGCAACATAGAGTGGGCGTGAATATGTCCAATATAAAAAGGATGTTTTCTGTTTAAGATAAGGGATTGAATCTGTAACAAAACATTAGAAATTGTACTGGCCTGCTTAACTGAAGCAGCAACTTCAAGAGAAGCAACGGCATTTACAACATATAATGAATCAGAAAATAAATTAAAAGGTTGATTAAATCTTTTAAAAACTTCAAGCACAATTAAACATTCAACAGCCTGTGGGACATTCGGCCGAAAATTAAAGACTACCGGCTGTTTGTGTCCTTGAACAAAAAAGGCACCTTGTCCAGATTTTGATCCATCCGTAAAGATGGTTAGAGCATCAGCCAAGGGCTCCTTTGAAGTGACAACAGGAAAATACACTAAATTATTGTTAACTATGGCAAGCAGAGGATGCTTAGGATAATGATTATCAATTACATTTGGAAATGAGCAAACAAGGATTGCCCACATATCCATTGTGGCTGCTAAAATTTCAACTTGCTCACGGATGTATGGAATAATTAATTTATCTGGAATTTTTGCAAAGTGCATCAAACAATACTTTATACCCAAAATTGCCTCTTTTTTTAATTTTTTTTTCTCAGATCAAAATTGCCTGTTTAGCCACTAATTCAGGAAAATATTGAACAGTTTTTGCTCCCACAGAATCATAGCATTAATAGTTAGCCTTTGAAGCAAGGCAGTGGTATAATTGGCCGTCACTCCATAAGTCCTGACTGCCTCAACTAAATCTTTTAACTGGGAGTAGGAAACAGGCTCAAAAATTCTCTCATTGGTAATGGGATTCTCAAAGACTGGGAAAGCGGCTGCTAATCGCGACCAGGTTTTTTCTTTTATAAAGTGACTCTTCCCTACCGGCGGGCTCGGCGGGGGGGGCCGACGGGTGAGGGGCAGCTCCGTTTCCTCTCCCTGGCTGCTGCTGTACTCCCACCCCTAGGGGGCGCCACCCTCCATATCTGTCTGCCTCGTGCTCCACCGCAGCCTCTTCTAACTCTTCACTATCAGCTGGATCGAGCTGTTCTCCCTCCTCCTCTAACATTTCTTCCTCTGAGTCACTCACAAGATTACTATATTCTTGATCCCGCCCTTCCACATGTAGGGCTGAGAACCGGTTTGCTTTTAAAGAAGGGCACGGGGGTCTCCTCAAGAGCCCCTCCCTAAAACCCTTCTCCTTTTGTGAGGGCTGCAGCCCCTCTTGCTTTAATTCTTTAGGATCCTTTTGTCTTTTTCCCTTTTTCTTTTAGGCCTATTTTCCTCCCCCTTACTGTATGCTGACTCTGATAGACTATCCTGATGCCGTGTTAGTACTTTGCATCCTTCCTGGATTAAATCAAACCCTCCCTCCTCGAGGCAAGTGCGCACCATCAAAAAGACAAGCCACAAGGGAAGAAGCAATGCAAGCAACCAATAAATATCTAAATCTACAGTGAACAGCATACAGGGGGATATTTACCGACGTCTCCTCTCCGCGTGTTGAGTTCTGGCTCCAATTCGGCCTCTCGCGCGGGTCCCGTCCCAGGTTCGTTCCCGGGTTTCGGCACCAGTTGTAGTGACCGTCTACTCGACCAGCGAGGAAAAACGACCACCACACCAGGAGTCTTCTCAGATCACGCTTTATTGGAGAGCCTTTTAGTTGTAGGAGAGCTTGGGCGCGAGAGAGCGTGCACCCGAAACACAGCCGCTTATATAGGAGAATCGGAACGCGGGTCTTTCTATTGTTAGTCGCCTGCCTTTCACCGTCACCAGGTGTCATGGGATTGGCTGGGGGCTCTACCTGGCTCGTGCACGCACACAGCCCAGGCGTCCCACCAAGCACCGTCTGGGGTGGAAACCTCAAAGCTGCAAGGGAGTGGGTGGAGTCTCGCCTCGGCTCCCTACAAAAATCAAGTACAGTGACAACAGGGGATGTGCAGTAGGGGGAAGAATATACAAAGGGAACAAAAAAATCACATAGTACATTTAAAACAACGACAACAAAGAAAGACCTCTTGTGTCCATATCTTGTGGCTCATTTCATTTAACATCATCTTATATTGTCATATGTACACAGCTTTTGATCTTTTCAGCTCATAGGATAAGATTATCCTATATGTAAACTAATTATTGCAAATAAGGGAAACCATGAGACCTAAATTTCTTTGGGTCTGGCTTACTTCACTTAATATGACCTTTTTCCCCAAGTCTTTCCATTTCCTAACAAATGGGGTGGTGTCATCCTTTCTGATGGAAGCATAGAATTTATATATATATATATATATATATATATATATATATATGTATATATATATATATATATATATAAATTCTCTCTCTCTCTCTCTTTATATATATATATACATATCCCACGTTTTCTTGATCCATTCATCTACTGAGGTGCATCTGGATTGTTCCAGACTTTGAAATGTTTTTTTAAATTTTTTTTTATGATACTGCTTTTCAGGATTTGGACCATAACTCTTAACAATTGGATTAGCCTCTTCCCAGTCCATCCCACAGTATTTCTGCCTTGCTACTTTATTTTTCTATGGTTCACACTTTAATTCACCATGGTATTTTATTTTATTTTTTTCTAGATTTTTTTTATTGTGAAAATACTGTACACAGGGGTTACAATTACATGGGCAAGATAGTGAGTACATTTCTTATCAAGCATTGTAGTCTCCTCCTTTGTTTCCCTTTCCCATCCCTTCCCATCCTCCCCCTACCCCCCAATCCTCCCCGCTCCCCCCCTGCACCAAAGTTGTAAAGATCGTTTTCGACATAATGACTTGTACATCTCATTGTTGCAATGGGTCCACCTGTATCCCTACTTAAACGTTTTGTTTTTCCCCTTCCCCTCCACAAATTATACCAACATCAAATACAGTGAAAGCAGGGTTTATAATATGGGGGAGGGACATACAAAGCAACAAAGAAATAATCTTATAAATGCGTTAAAAACAATTGCATGAAAGAAAAAAATTGTTAATACATATCTTAGGGTTCATTTCCCTAACATCACCTTATCTGCTCTTTTCTGGTTGACTCCCACATATACTAAATATTGCAAATAACTTATTTCAAAGACATTTTTGTCAAATATTTTGACACATTTCTCAGCTTAATATAGATGAGACTTGGTAAACAAAATATGTCTGTGACAATTCTTGGGAAAGTTCCTTACATTTAGATGCTTCAAAATTATAGAACATTTCATTCTATTATAAAATACAGTATTCATTAGCACAAGATAGGGCATCCATCAAGAAAGGCTTGTTAGTTGAGATGTTCCTGGTCACAGCTGGAGTTCCATGGTTAACATTGTGTACTGAGTTCCTATCATTAGTTCTTGCAGTTCCTCTGTGTCTTTCTGTTTCCTAGTGTTGCTTACAATTTTAATCTACTTCAGCTTTAAGAGCTGAAGGTAACATTGATAACTCACTTTGCTGAATGATATAAGCTTTTCCAAGTGACTCTGAACAAAATTTAACAAAATCTTAAGAGGACTGATTTACAAACAACAAAGACATTTTGGATCTTTTGTTAAATAGTTTTTCAACGATGCAAACCAAAACTTCCAGAATCCCAAAGAAAGAACACGTTTAATGTATATATTGCTCCTGTTTATGGAACAGTATATAATAGGACAGTTATAGCTTTTAGTCAGTTGGCAAAATATCAAGTGTTTGAATTAAATCATATATATCTTCAATTCCATGTCCCATTGTATGCTTCTATTTGTATTATTTTTTTAACTAGACAAATTTATGGGGCATGGAAGGACATTTCAGCATATATACATGGTTGTAATGATCAAGTCAATACAGTTCCTATTTCTATATCATTAATATTTTTTGGCTACTAATGTGTAATTTGTTGGGTAAAAATAAAATAAAAACCTCAAATGCAAGACATGGTTATTCCCCTTCAGATGTTATTTCCCTTGAAAAATTATTTAATTATATTGTCAAGGTGATGTCCATAGGAGTTACATTTACATAAGTAAGATAGTGAGTACATTTCTTGTTGAACATTGTTACCCCCTCCCTCCTTTATCTCCCACTTCCCCACCTCTTACAACTCCCCACACCTTGTGATGTTCATTTCCAATATATTGTCTCATGAGTTTCACTGTTGCATTGCTTTGCTCTGTCTTTTGTCTCACCATTTTATCGTTCCTCTTCCCTATTCAGATAAACGTATATACAATACACAGTGACCCAAATCAAATAGTGACAACAAGGGATAATCCATAGGGAAAAGATAAAGGAAAAAACCTAGCACCTTAAAAAAAACAACACCAACAAAGAAAACCCTCTTGTTTCCACATCATCTAGGAGTTCATTTCGCTTAGCATCACCTTGTATGCCCCATATGTACATAGCTATTGAGCTGTTGTGATACTCTTCTAGGACTAAACTAGACATACACTAGTTATTACCAATGAGGGAAACCATGAAATCTGTTTCTTTGGGTCTGGCTTACTTATTTAATATGATTTTTTCCTACTCTTTCATTTCTTTACAAATGGGGAGATGTCATTCTTTCTGATGGGAATATAGAATTCCATTTTGTATATATCCCATATTGTCTTGATCCATTCATTTACTGAGGGGCATCTCAGATGGTTCCATATGTTAGCTATAGATTATTAATTTTTTAAGTTTGATTAGTCCATATGGTACATATTTATGGCATATTGTCTTATATTTCATTGCTTGTGTACAACATGTACTGATTATCTTATTACTTTGTATTAGGAACCTTTAAATTCTTCAAATTCCTCTTCTGGTTATTCATAAATGTTGACCAGCTGGTTGTTATTATTGTTTTTTAAACTATATTTTCTTAAAAGAATAGATTTAGATAAAAGCAAAGTTGGAAAAATAACCCAGAGTTCTTATAGGAACATAGACTTTCCTGCCCAGGCTGGCTTTGAACCACGATCCTCAGATCTCAGCCTCCTGAGTAGCTAGGATTATAGGCGTGAGCCACTGGCGCCTGGCTAACTGTTACTTTTTTTTTGTAAAAAATGAGTTTTTTAAAATTTTGTTTATGTGTGTGTGTGTGTGTGTGAGAGAGAGAGAGAGGGAGGGAGAGAGAGAGAGAGAGAGAGAGAGAGAGAGAGAGAGAGAGAGAGAGAGAGAGAGAGAGAGAGAGAGAGAGAGAGAGAGAGAATGAAAGAGTATTGCTGCCAAAGAGGATTATTGAAGAATATAAAAACCTTAACGTCTGATAAGATAGTAATATATTTTAAGCACTTGGAAGTGGTGGTATCACAGTTTCTCTTTTCTGAACACACAGTATCTGTGTCTCCCCAATGTTGTCCTGATCTGGTTTGTTGTGCAGGAGACAGCATAGCTGTCCAATGTTGCAGATGGCAGGCTGCGGCCATTGCCTCCAGTCTTTCTTCACCACTTTCTCAGCCTTGAAGAAATTGTGTATCTCCAGTTTTTCTTGTTTGAGCTTAATTTATTTTATCAGTGTGCATTCTATTTCCTGCTCCTGAAAAGAAGTCTCAGTTACATAGACCCGGGAAAGAGCCAGGAGCAATGGCCTTATCACTGATTGCCTTCCAACATAGCCAACATATTCCTGAGAGATCTTCAACCCACACTGCACATGGAAGTCCTCACACTCATCCTGCCTCATTTGAACGCATCTGTGATAACTTTAAATTCAGTGAGTATGCAGTGTAAAAACTCAATGTAATGCTTTGAGGACAAAATGACCGAGCCACAGGTAATCATCCACATTTTTCACTGTGTTAGCTGTCTCTCTGATGAGAAAATAATCCTGCCACGCAGATGCATATCACTTATACAAGATGTTTGCCAACAATTCTTGTTGTTATATTGCATTTCTCTTCCTCCTCGTGTGTCCTCTCCTCCTCCTCCCTGTCTTTTTTCCCTCTTCCTTCCTTCCTCTCCTCTCCTTCCTCCCTTTCTTCCCCTTCTCCTCTTTCGCCTGATCTTCCCTTCCTCTTCTCTTTTCTTTTCCCTCCTCTCATCCTTTCTCCTCCTTTTCTCTTCCTCTCTTCCTCCTCTTTTTCAATTTCTTCTACTTCTTTATGGTCCTTGGTCTTGGACTCAGGGCCTGTGCTCAATAAGCAGATGTTCTGCTGCTTGCTGCAGGACTCCAGTCTGGACTTCATTTCAATGACACTCTATTTGTGATTTGTTTTTAAGTAGCAAACCGAGCAAAGACTTTTGATTAAGGATTTAATTCATTGTATATATTCTACACCATAAATATATGATACTTCATACAGTGTGGCTAATACGTTTTGATTATTCTTTGGGCTTCTGATAAACTCATCAGAAACAATGATCCTGTGTTACTCCCAAATTAATGAACTGGTTACTTTGCATCTTGCTCAAGTACTTCCGTATTGCTCCCAGTTTAATGAACTATCACTTTGTGGTAGCATCACAGTAACACTAATCCGAGGATTGCTGAGGATCGGAAGATTAAGTCCAGACAGGAAAATATGAGATATATATCTCCAATGAACTACTAAAAAGCCAGAAGAAGACCTAAGGCTCTGTGGTGTACTGCCATCCTTGCACAGAATAAGCAGATGACAGGACCCAGGCCTGAGTTGAAGACCTGTGGTTGATGCACACACACACACACACACACACACACACACACACACACACACACACACACACACACACACACACACACACATACAGAATTTCCCAGCTAGAGAAAGTGCAGATATGTTTTCCTAGCATATCTGTTTCTATCCTATGTGTTTGGATACTTTTGAAAGCTTCATAATCACCTTCCCTAATTTCAATAAATGACTCCCTGTTCACTATTTTAATTCCTGGTTGGAAAATATTTTAAGGCAGTTTTTCATGTAGAATATTGATTTTGCTCCCAACACTGTTACTCTCTTGGATTGGAAGAACATAAATAATTATGCAGTTAATATTAGCTCATAAATTAAATTAAATTAAATGCTTCCATTAAGAGTTAAACTGTTGCTCAGTGGGAAGAGTTTGAAGTCACTTGTCTGAATTTGAAAGGTGGAGTGAGAGTTGCAGAGAAGCCTAAGGTAGTTATGGTAAGAGACAGATGAAAGGAAAAAGAAAATGAACTTTAGACTCCTCTTGAGGCCAGTTATCTTTCACAGGCCTGCACTTGAAATCAGTATGCAAATTCTTGATCATTATCAAGCACTCTACCCACTGGGCCACATTTCCAAGCCCTGAAATAATTCATTAGTGAGGAGCGTTCCTGGAGTTTGAAGCCAGAGCCTGGGCTCTGTCCTTGAGCTTTTTTATCAAGCATTCTAGCACTTAAGCCACAATTCCACTTCTGACTTTTGGTAGTTAATTCAAGCTAAGAGTCTCAAAAACTTTTCTGCCAAGGCTCACTTCAAACTGGGACCCTCAGATCTCATCTCCATAAGTAGGGTTTCAGGTGTGAGCCACACCCACTAAAAGCCAGTTATTTCAATGAGACTCCTATTTCCAATAAAAGTCTCAAACACACACACACACACACACACACACACACACACACACACACACACACACACACACACACACACACACACATGCAAAAACTTGAGCTATTGCTCAAGTGTTATAGTGTTAACCTGAGGCAAAATCACCCTGGGACAATGGCCAGGCCCTAAGTTCAAGTGCTACAAGCAACAGAAAAATAAATAAATTCATTAATTAAAATTTAACAATGTCAAACAAAAAATAAAAGGAAAGTTGGAAGAAAAGAGGGGTGGGGAGGCCTGGCTACGTTACTAGAGCCAATAAGTGAAAGCATCAGGTGGCCTGTGGGAGTCCTGCTCCTGGAGGTAATAATATGGAAAAAAAGAAAATCGATTAAAGCTTCAAAACTGAGTCAGGAAGTGGTGGCTCAAATATGCAATCCTAGGTACTTAAAATTAGCAAGCTGAGGATCTGGATTCACAGTCTGCCCAGGAAGAAAATCCTCCTGCCTGCCTTCAACCAGCAATGAGGCAGCATCAGCCCTATGCCTGCAGCACAGCTGGACCCTGCCTAGCTGCAGAAAACCTCCCCCAAACAATCTTGACCCCATGACAAAATCCAAGCCTTCCCCAAGTAGATTCAGAGCTCAGAAGCACTTTCTGTGCTCCAGGTACCCCATGGTTTGACTGTTCCATGGCAACATGTGGGGCAGACACTTACATCAAAACTCTACCTTAACTTGCTGGCTCCCTAGGTCTAGGGGCCCAGCCCAGGCTCCCTTCTTGCCCTACAGGGGCAGAGACTAAACCCTATTTTTAGCTCCCACATCACCTGCCTCCCTGGAGCACTAGAAGCCCCTGCAAAAAATCCACTCCTGACTCACTTTCTTAATGAAGTTGGGGGCTGGAGACATCTTGAATGTTCCCTAAAGCGAGCAGTTTCTTCCTCCTCCCCATCTAGCTTGTCCTGTCTATGCAGTAAGCCAGATGGTGAGGGTGTGGGTGTGGCAGGACCCACATATGCCCGAGTCAGAGCAGGAATCCAGCTTGGTACCTAGTGCTGATGCTCATTGGCTAATGCTCAACAATCTTATCACTCCTCAAAGCCCTCACATTTTATTTTATTTATTTAATTGGGAAGGGAAGTCCCTGAGATAGAACTCATGATCCCTGTGCTTCTTTTGCTCAAGGCTAGCACTCTACCACTTGAGCCACACCTCCATGTTTGGCTTTTCTACTTATTTCTGATAAGAGTATCACAAACTTTCCTGCCCAGGCTGGCTTCAAACTGTGATCCTCAGAATTTAGCCTCCTGACTACCAAGTTTATAGGTGTGAGACACCTACACTGGAAAGCTTTTATTTATTTGTTTATTTATTTATTTTGGGCTTGGGGCTTGAACTCAGGGCATGGGTGGTGTTTCAGTGCTCTTTTTGCTCATGGCTAACACTCTACAATTTTAATCCACAGCTTCACTTTCAATCTTATGGTGATTAATTGGAGATAAGAGTCACACAGACATTTCTACCAAGATTGGCTTTGAACTGTGATCCTTAGCTCCTGTTTAAGTAAGATTACAGGCATGATCCACCAGTACCCAGGCAAACCAGATTTTTAAGACACTCTTATTTTCAACAACCCAACAAGGAAAATAAGCCAGAAGTTGAGCTGTGGTTGAAATGTTATGGTGCAGTTGCCTTGAACAAAATTGGTCTAGGATGGGCACCAGGGTCTGAGCATCGTGGTTCAATGCCAGCCTGGGCAGGAACGTCTGTGAGACTCAACTACAAAAAAAATCACCAGAAGACTGGAAGTGGCATTGTGGCTCAAGGGGCAGAGTGCTTGCCTTGTGCTGAAGAGCTGAGGGACAGTGCCCAGTCACAGAGTTCAAGTTCCATAGCCAACAAAAAATGGTCCTGGACATGGGCAGGCCCTGAATTCAAGTCCTACCTAGAACCAGAACAAAATAAATAAATAAATTCATTAAAAATAAAAGAAGAAACTGTAAAATAAAAAGAAAATATGTGTTGGAAAAAAATAGACATTAAGGGAGTTGAGAGGTGTGATCAAGTTGGCAGAGAGTCAGCCATGAGATCAAGTCTAAGGTAGCAGCAGCACTGGCCTTTCCCACACAATCGTCTCCTTCCTCATTGACTACTTGAGCTGGGAACTGGGGGCATTGGTACAATTCCCCAAACCAGCAGCTCCTCCACCTGCCTGCAGTTCAGGCCAGGCTGCACATCTGCTGATATAGAGAAGGCTGGAAGAGGGAGGAGTGGAGGCAGGGCCTGCCTCTGCCCTGATACCACCCCTCAGTTAATATTAGTCTATTTCTTTGGTTTTCCTTTCTGTTTATTTCTGGTCTCAAACTAGGATGTGAACTCAGTATTTGCCACTTTTACTCACTGACTAGTGCTCAACCGACTGAGCCATATCTCCAACAATTAGAGATATTTCATTTTTAAAATTAATTGACTTTTAAATTTATTTACATATTGTGGGGCAGGCCTAGAACTTGAACTTTTGGTTGGGTGCTGTCCCTGAGCTTCTTGCATTAAAGGCTAAAACTCTGGCACTTGAACCTCAGCTGCACTTCTATCTCTCTATTGTCATTAATTTGAGATAAGAGTCACAGACTTTCCTGCCCAGGCTGGATTCAGATTGGAGCATTCAGATCTCAGTGTCATCAGTAGCTAGGGGTACAGGTTGAATCACCTGCACCAGCAAACCATGTTTTGTTTGTTTGTTTTCATTTTTTCTTTTTGTTTTTTGTTTTTCCCAGTCCTGGGGCTTGAACTCAGGGTGTGGGATCTGTCTCTGAGCTTCTTTTACTCAAGGCTGGTGCTCTACCACTTGGGTCAAAGTGCCCCTTCTGGCTTTTTCTGTTTATGTGATAAAGAGGAATCGAACCCAGGGCTTCATGCATGGTAAGCAAGCACTCTACAAATAAAACACATTCCCAGGCTCTGAATACATGGTTTTATTGAAACTCTCAATTTCTAAAAAATCAGCAAGATTAAAAAGGGAAAAAGAAGGTGAAACATGTCTTAAGCTATAGGCTGGTGGTTTGAACCTGAAACCCCTGATTCTGAGGAGGGTGAGAGCTGAAGGATTTGGGTTATGAACCACATAACAGCCTAGTTTTCGAGAACTGATTTGGAAAATCACCAGCACAAATGAAGTAGAAGTCGCATGCTGCTGGCTCATGACTACACAAGTCTGGAGGTTGGGATCTGAGAACCACCATTGGAGGCCACTTCTGGCAGGAAATTGCATGAGGTTTGAAAATCCAATAAAGATACAAAGGCAAAAAGTAGGGGTGTGGGCAAAAAGTGATGATGGACAGAGCACTGGTCTGGAATAGATTAAAAACGAAAATGAAAAAAGGAAAAACAGAAGAATGGAGTGGAAGTATGATTGATGAGGTCCTGGGTTACTAAATACAGTAATGTAAAAATGTAGTCCAATCCAAACACAAAAGGAGTAAATTTATTACTCATGGGTATATAGAGATATATTTAATGAGAGTATAGAAGGAATTTCAAATGTAAAAATGCCACAAAGGGATTTTTTTTCTCTTTCTTCTTTGGTGCTAGATGGGGACTCAAACTCAGGACCTGACTCTGGTTCATTGGCTATTAGTCTACCAACTGGGCCACACCTCCATCACCACATGCAAATCATCTCAGCTTCTCATGCTTCTGTTCAGCAGCACATGCATTCTTTTGATTGCCCACTGGGTTTGCAAATGACACTCCAAGGACAGCTCCAGCTGCAGCCTCTTGAAGAGGTAGGGGTAATTAGGGTCCCATAGCAAAATCTCTTCTAAACTGAGTGGGGTGCCTCTTGCCTATGCTCTTGCTATAAAGAAAGTGAGGTGTGTGGGTTATGGTAGGAAGGCAGCTTAGACAGGGGGCAAAGAAACAAAAATTTTCCCTATCAAATGACCCCAGGGCTTAAGTAAGCACTATGTGGACCTACCTCCAGGCACTCAGCCTCTGGACTGACCACTCTCAGCTATCAATCCTCGGTTTGCACGGCCACAGCTGTCTGGAGGTTGGCTTCAGTATACCCCACTTTCCCCTGCTCTGTGCATTCTAATTGAGCTCCCCATGAGTGCATGAGTTACAAAGGTTGCAGTGTCCATGCTGCAGCCCCTCGGGTTTCAGGCTATGACTGTAGCTACTGCTTCAGATTCCCCTACATTACTGCTGCCTCTTTTTGGCTTTTGCCCTTTTGCATTTTTGGCTCTTTGCCCTCATCCCTGGCCTGTCAGAGCCAAAAAGGACCTCCAGGAGGACCCCTCCACACATGCATCAAATGTACCCTGGACTCCCAGTGACTCCTGGTGGTCAGTAGGACTTATATGAACACTAGGAGAGCCTGAAGATAAATGTTACACACACATGAAAACTAGTATGATGGCTTGACCTTCAAGGTCTCTAGAAATGGAGGTTTGACCCCCATAAATTTTGCTTCACTATGAATTTTCTATTTTCACACTTAACACCATATACTTTCCTTGTGCTTCCTTTATTGGATTTTGTCTTACTCTTTCCAAAGAATTATTCTAGTGCGGGTTGATACCATGTCTCTGGTGATGACACCAACAGACTCAAGAGGAAAAGGAAGTGGGACATGGAGTACCCATCCTTTCCAAAAGAGTCCACCACAGGTCAGAAAAGCAATTCTTAGGACAGTGGGCACAGTTTCTGCCTCCCTCTCTGAATCAGGGCTCAAGTTTGGAAAAGGATTTCAGGACACCTGAAGTATAGAATTATTGAAATACTGAATTATCTCCAAGACCAAAGAAACAACCACATCTTGTACATTGATCTCAAAAATATACCATGGAGTTCCAGTGAAAATGATTACTTAGATGAAGATAAGACACTGTTTAAAATACAGGGAGGGGGGACCAAGATGGCGACGGGGCAGTAGGGGAACGCCACAGCTCTCCCCAACCAAAAAGAGAGTTCAAGTTCCAATGCTAATCTCCCCAAGAGACCAACAACAACAAAAAGACGAACACTCAGAGAAAAACCGGAGGTGGAAAATAACAAAAAAAGAAAGAGAGGAAAAGAAGAATTTCAGAACAGAGAAGAGTGAAGACCCCTCCCCCAACCTTTACTGGCTGCGCGGCAGTGCGCCAAGTCGCCGGCCAGCCGGCCCGGCGGGGGCTGCCGGAGCCCCAGATACACAGGGGGCCGCCTGCAGATCACCCGCACAGAAGCCTCCTGAGGTACCGGCTTGCAGAACAACTGATCGCCAGGAACAGAGAAACCTACAAGCCGGGAGTCTCCACAAGGATCCCACCTCCACCCCTCACTCTCCACCCGAGCAAAGAGGCTCCATCCCGCCAAAGCTACCCGGCAACGGCAGCACGACAAAGGGACCTATCTGCAGACCACCCTCGCAGAAGCTGCCTGAGGCACTAGACCCACCCGTTCGCGATCTCAACGACCCGGCGGGGACCGCCCGGGTCCCAGAGGCACAGGGGGCTGCCTGCAGATCACCCACGCCTGAGGCACCTGACCTGCCTGATAGCGATTGCAATGACCCGGCGGGGCCGCCCAGGTCCCAGAGGCACAGGGGGCTGCCTGCAGATCATCTGAGCAGAAGCCGCCTAAGGCACCGGTGTCAGACCCACCAGATCTCTACAACTCGCGAAGAAGCCGCCTGAGCGTGGACTCTGTGGACCCGACAGCTTCGATAGAGGCAGAGACAGAAAAGAATCACACAGAGCCATCACCGCCCAGCCCAGCCCACAACCACCCCAACTGAACTCAGATTGCAACAACAACTGATAATCTACACCACACAGAAACAACCAGCTCCAGGGTGAATACGCCATAGGGGACAGTGTATCCCTCAAAGGAGACCAGAGCTGGAGGGAATCCCCAGGGGACAGTGTATCTCTCAAGGGAGACCAGAGCTGGAGGGAATGCCCAGACCCTGACCTAGACTCCCTACCCCAACACCCGGACCACAGAACCCACTAAAACTGGGAACTGTTCCAGAGCTCCACCAGCCCATGGAGCACACTCCGCTGGCCAGGCCAGAGCAAGAGTGCCCCTGGAAGGGAGCTTAAATGCCCAATCCAGGAATAGCGCCCCTGGGTCAAGACTACAAACAGTAGAAGGAATTTGAACTGTATCCTCCAGGCTGCATAACCTAGGTGGTATACACATCAGCACAGGCCTAACGAGCGCGCTCCAGGCTGCATAACCTAGGTGTTATACACATCATCACAGGCCTAGTGAGCACGCTCCAGGTTGGGGCCAGAACCAGGCCTGGGGATCCGGTGCCTGAACAACACAACCAACTCCTCCCAACTGAAGTAAAAAGCTGAGCATACGCCTCAACAGAGGGGAGAAAATCAGGAAACAGCACTCCCCAGGAAGCACGCCCTTGACAACAAAATACCTGGAGGCCCAGGACAAGAGAAGCCCAAACCCCAACAAAACTCCACCCATATACTCTATGCTGGAAATTGGGCAACACAGGCTGCCAGCACCTGATAGTAAGCAGGAGCTCAGGCGGATAAAGCGGCTCAGTAGTAGAGTGAGAGTCTTGGATGTATGAGGCCCTGGATCTGATTCCTCAGCATCACAAAAACAAAAAGGGTCAGACGTGGTGCTGTGGCTCAAATGGTAGGGTGCCAGCCTTGAGCTGAAGAGCTGAGGGACAGCACCCAAACCTAGAGTTCAAGCCCACAACCAGCCCAAAACAAACAAACAAACAAAAACACATCAGGAGCCCATAGCAGACTCCAGTATTTGGGAGAGTGCATCCAGAGCATCTGATCTTCCCAAGAGCACCCGTAGGAGCAAACACAAGCAGTCTAGGCTGCTCAACTCTTCCAAAGGCGGGAATTGCCAGCAATCTACAGCAGAGAGCTGAGAATCCTAAGCAGGTCAGAATAGCAGCTGGAAATAGGCTCCCAACAGAACCCGGATCAGGCACAGACTCTCTTTACCAATGCAGAATTAGCAACCAAGCAAAGACAGACACACCAAAACAAAATTGCAGAGCAGTCTCCTGAACCCCCATGCGAAAATCACAGAGAAAAATCACAAGGTTTACCACCACCCAGGAGAGCAAGCTCACCTCAAAAGCCATCAGCCATGCAGGGGAGAGCCCCAGTGGGAGCAAAGCTGGAATGGAAGACAAAAGCTACATCCAAGGGTTGCTGGAGGCAATGACTCAAGAAATAAAGCGAGAAATTGATCAGAAATTGAAAGAGCACAAGGATGAACTATCAAAAGAGATACAGGATATCAAACAAAATTTGGATGCAAAAATAGAAGCTGCACAAACCTCAGTAAGAAGTGAGATAAACGCCAAATTAGAGGTTATACATACTGAGATCAGTACTCTGAGAACCAACATTGAATCCATAAAGGGATACATTTCCTCCATGCAAACCACAATAGAAGCCATGGTCAACAGAGTGAATGAAATGGAAGGTAGAGTATCAGATACAGAAGACAGAATACACCAACTGGACCAAAAAGTGACAGATATGGAAAAATCACTCAAATTAAACCAAAGGGAAATTCAAGAGGAAGCAGATAATGCCAAGAAATTTAACCTTCGCATAATCAGAGTGGACGAAGGTGAGGAATTCCAGAGCAAGGGAATGCAAGACCTATTTAACAAGATAATCAGCGAAAATTTTCCCCACCTCAAAAAAGACCATCTTAACTACATTACAAAAGCTTATAGAACACCCAACAAGCAAGATCCCAGGAGAAACACTTCTAGACACATTATAGTAAAAATGATAGATCTGAATAATAAGGAAACAATCCTGCATGCAGCAAAAATGAAGAAGCAGCTATACTACAACGGGAAAAAATTACAATCCCTGCAGATCTCTCCACACAAACAATGAATGCAAGAAAAGCCTGGGAAAGCACCCTACGAGCCCTGAAAACCAATAACTGCCAACCCAGACTGATATATCTGGCAAAGCTAGCATTCACATTCGATGGAAAACTGAAAACTTTTAAAAGCAAAGAAAAACTAAATGAATACATGAACATTAAGCCATCATTACAAAGAATTCTAAGAGGGGGGACACAACCTGAAGAAAGAAACCAGGAACTGGGACCTGCCCCAAACAGGCATTACTCAAAGTCTAACTGAGCAAGCACAGGAGGAAAGGAAAGAAGAAAAACTTAGGAAAACGGAATGGCAGGGACAACAATGCATCTCTCTATACTTCTCTTAATATAAATGGGCTGATTTCGCCAATTAAAAGAAAACAAACTGAGGACTGGATCAGAAAACAAAACCCATACATCTGATGCCTTCAGGAGACCCACTTCTCAGCCAAAGATACAAACAAACTCAGAGTGAAGGGGTGGAAAAAGATCTACCAATCAAATGCCCCCAGTAAGAAAGCAGGTGTAGCTATCCTGATATCTGACAAAATAAATTTTTCATTAAAATCAATACAGAAAGACAAGGACGGACACTACATTTTAATACAGGGAATAATCCAAGAGGAGGATATAACCATCATCAACTTATATGCTCCAAATATTGGTGCACCCAGATACATTAAACAAATGCTCTCAAACTTACAGAATAAAATAGATCCCAATATGATAATACTAAGAGACTTTAACACACCACTCTCACCAAAGGACAAGTCTACCAACCAGAGGACTGGCAAAGAAGCTACCGAATTAAGTGAGGCCATACTTCAAGCAGAATTAACTGACATCTACCGAGTATTTCACCCTAAAACAACACAGTACACATTCCTCTCAGCAGCTCATGAAGCTTTCTCCAAACTAGACCATATCATAGTTCTTGCAAGGAACTTAAGCAAATACAAAGGGATCGACATAATCCCCTATATCCTATCTGACCACAGTGGAATCAAGCGAGCTATCAGTAACAACGCATACCGCAGAAATTTCTCTAATAGATGGAAATTGAACAGCACACTCCTTAACAATGCCTGGGTAACGGAAGAGATCAGAGAAGAAATAAAGCATTTCCTACAACTCAATGAAAATGAAAACACCTCACAAAGAAACTTGTGGGACACAGCAAAAGCAGTCCTGAGGGGCAAATTTATTGCCCTCAGTGCCCATATCAAGAAAATGGAGACAGACCAAGTAAATAATCTCATGTTGCAATTAAAACAGCTGGAAAAACAAGAAAAAATGGGACCTAAATTTACTAGACGAAGCCAGATAACCAAATTAAAAGCAGAGATTAACCAATTAGAAAATCAGAAAACCATAACCAAAATAAACCAAACAAAACCTGGTTCTTTGAAAAAATAAACAAAATTGATGGCCCGTTGGCTAGATTAATTAAAAAAAAGAAGAGTGGAAACCTATATTAATAGGATTAAGGATGTCACGGGAAACATCACAACACGTACCCAAGATATCCAAACAATTCTGACAGACTACTTTCAAAAGCTATACTCTCAAAAGGAAGAAAATCTGGCAGAAATGGATGCATTTTTAGAGAAATACAAGTTGCCCAAACTGAGCAAAAAGAAGTTAACCAATTAAATAAGCCAATATCCTATAACGAGATACAGGAAGCTATAAAAACTCTTCAAAAAAAAAAAGCCCAGGACCAGATGGATTCACAGCAGAATTCTATAAGACCTTTAAACAAGAACTAATACCCATACTCCTCAAGCTCTTCAGAGAAACAGAGAAGGAGGGAGCTATCCCAAACTCATTCTACGAAGCCAATATCACACTCATCCCCAAACCAGGCAAAGACCCAAACAAAAAGGAGAATTACAGGCCAATTTCCTTGATGAACACAGGTGCAAAGATCCTTAACAAGATTCTAGCTAACAGAATCCAGAAACACATTAAAAAAATTATACATTATGACCAGGTAGGCTTCATCCCAGAGACACAGGGATGGTTTAACATACGTAAGCCAATAAATTTAATCCAACATATCAACAGAGCCAAGGTCAAGAATCACATGATTATCGCCACAGATGCAGAAAAGGCCTTTGATAAAATTCAACATTCATTCATGCTAAAAGCTCTGGAGAAAATAGGAATAGAAGGAACATTTCTAAAAACAATAAAAGCCATTTATGACAGACCAATAGCCAATATTATACTTAATGGGGAAAAGCTACAACCAATTCTCCTAAAATCAGGAACAAGGCAAGGATGCCCCCTGTCTGCACTCCTCTTCAATATAGTCCTGGAACCCTTAGCCAGGGCAATAAGGCATAAAAAGACATTAAAGGGATCCGCATAGGGAAAGAAGAAGTTAAACTATTCCTTTTTGCAGATGACATGATACTATACCTTCACGATCCCAAAAACTCCATCCCCAAACTCTTAGAAATCATAAATCACTTCGGCAAAATAGCAGGATACAAAATAAACCCACAAAAATCAGTTGCCTTCCTGTACACTGACAATGTACAAGAAGAGAGGGAAATAAAGGGAGCAACCCCATTCACAATAACCTCCCAAAAAATAAAATATTTAGGAATTAACCTAACCAAAGATGTAAAAGAACTATTTAATGAGAACTATAAAAAGTTAAAGAAAGAAATTGCAGAAGACACTAGGAAATGGAAAGACCTCCCATGCTCCTGTATAGGCCTACTTAATATAGTAAAGATGGTAATACTTCCAAAACTAATATACAAATTCAATGCAATTCCTATTAAAATCCTAATGACGTACATCACTGAAATAAAGAAAACAGTCCAAAAATTCATATGGAACAACAAAAGACCTAGAATAGCCAAAACAATTCTAGGGGATAAAGACAATATGGGAGGGCTATCCATGCCAAACTTCAAACTCTACTACAGAGCTATAATAACAAAGACAGCATGGTACTGGCACAAAAACAGACCCGAAGACCAATGGAACAGAATAGAAGACCCAGAAATAAATCCACAGGCCTACAGCCAGCTGATATTCGACAAAGGAGCCAAAGACATACAATGGAAGAAACACAGACTCTTCAACCACTGGTGCTGGGAAAAGTGGGCAGCCACATGCAGAAAACTAAAAGTGGACTCCAGCCTATCACCATGCACCAACATCAACTCAAAATGGATTAACGACCTTAACATTAAACTTGAATCTCTGAAACTACTGCAGGACAGAGTAGGAGAGACTCTTGAACTAATAGGCACAGGAAGGAACTTCCTGAACAAAGTCCGAGGTTCACAACAAGTTGGAGAGAGACTCGACAAATGGGACTACCTTAAAATAAAAAGCTTCTGCACAGCTAAATCTATCACAACTAAGCTAGAAAGACAACCAACTAATTGGGAAAAAATATTTACCAGCAATATATCAGGCAAGGGGTTAACATCCTGTATATACAGGGAGCTCAAGAAACTAATCCCTCCCAAACCTAACAAACCAATTACTAAATGGGCAAGGGAACTAAAGAGGGACTTCTCAAATGAAGAAATAAAAATGGCAAAGAAACACATGAGGAAATGTTCATCATCCCTGGTGGTGAAGGAAATGCAAATAAAGACAACCCTGAGATACCACCTTACCCCAGTCAGAATGTCCCACATCCACAAATCAGCCAACGACAAATGCTGGAGGGGATGTGGAGAAAGAGGGACCCTATTACACTGCTGGTGGGAATGTACTCTTATACAACCACTTTGGAAAGCAGTCTGGAGGGTCCTTAGAAAGCTAAAGATTGACCTCCCTTACGACCCAGTCATACCACTTCTAGGCATTTACCCTGAACAACAGGAACCATTATACAAGGACACGTGCACCTCCATGTTTATTGCAGCACTGTTCACAATAGCTAGGATATGGAAACAACCCAGATGCGCCACCACAGATGAATGGATCCAAAATATGTGGCATCTATACACAATGGAATATTATGCGCCATTAGAAATGACAAAATAATGGCATTTGCAGGGAAATGGATGGAGCTAGAAGGAATCATGTTGAGCGAAGTAAGCCAAGAACGAAGAGACAAACGGTACATGGTCTCCCTGATAAGCGGATGCTAAATCCAAAATGTTAGGTGATACGACAAAACTAACAGGACTTAAGAAACAAAGAACTCCCACTCATCTGTTTGAACCACTACTAAATATCCCCATGCTGCTGATCACATATATGGTATATAACATGTGAACACCGTTATATGGTACAGACTGTGATAGACAATTTGCTCCAGGAAAGTTAGAATGAACTTGTGACTTTAAATGAACATCATTATTCCACAATACTGTGAAATTCTGGAAATTATGTAATCACTTAATCACAATAAAAAAAAAGAACCTTGGGGAAGGGAGGGAGGGAGGGGATGGTAGGGGGAAAACAATGGAGGGGGTAACAATGTTCAAGAGGAAGTGTACTCATTACCTCACTCATGTAACTGTAACCCTCTGTATAGTATCTTTACAATAGAATATATATATGTATATATATATTATATATATAAATACAGAGAAACAATGGGAATGCCACTAGAATAGGCAGGGATAATTTGTGTGCAGAAGATATGGACAAGGGAGATGAATTGCAGTTGATTAACTGGGAAATGGACAGTGACAGAGAAGAAACTATTAAAGGCAATTAATGTGAAGATGGAAGGGGTGCCATGGAAATCTCAGATGGTGATTCTCGTACAAGTAGTTATTCTTTGGCAAGTGATGATAGGAAACCTGAGCTTCCTAAGGCAAGACCTGGCTTTATTGCTTAGCTGGACTAAAACTGAAGATTCTCCTGCCTCAAGTTCATGAGTTCTGGGATTACAGTCTTGCACTACCACATTCCTGTTTGAAACATTTAACTCTTATGCTAGATTATTGCTTTTTGACCTTTGAACTTTATAAGCCTTACTTCGACATTTCTGGACCTTGCCATGAACATGTGTCTGAATTATGAGGAAAGGATCGTTCCAAAAGCTTCCCATACTGAAGTAAGGTTCCTTTCTGTCCACATCCCCTCCAGCATCTGTTGTTGTTAGAGTTCTTGATTTTTGCTGTTCTAACTGGAGTGAGGTGATATCTCAATGTTGTTTTGATTTGCATTTCTTTTATGGCTAGGGATGTTGAACATTTCTTCATGTGTCTATTGGCCATCCTTCTTTCTTCTTCAGAGAAGCTTCTCTTTAAGTCTTTCGCCCACTTATTTATTGGGCAGTTGTTTCTTTGAGGATTTGTTGTTGGGTGGTTTAATTTTTTGAGTTCCAAGTATATTTTAGATATGAGACCCTTGTCCGTTGTATGGCTAGTAAAGATCTTCTCCCAATCGGTGGGCTTTCTATTGATCTTGCTAGCTATGTCATTTGCCCTGCAGAAGCTCTGCAACCGTATGCAATCCCATTTGTCCAACCTTTCTTTGATTTGTTGTGCTTCCGGGTCTCTATTCAGAAAATTTCGGCCTGAGCCAAGGAGACCTAAGGTTTCTCCTATTCCATCCTGTAATGTTTTCAGAGTGTCTGCTTTGACTTCAAGGTCTTTGATCCATTTGGAGTTGATTCTGGTGCAGGGTGATATATAAGGATCTAGCTTTAGTTTTCTACATGTAGTTAACCAATTTTGCCAGCACCATTTACTGAAGAGGCTGTCTTTCTTCCATTCTATTGTTTTAGCTCCCTTATCGAAGATTAGATGTCTATAGGTCTGTAGGTTCATTTCTGGGTTTTCAATTCTATTCCATTGGTCCTGAGGTCTGTTCTTATGCCAATATCAAGCTGTTTTGATTACTATGGCTTTATAGTAGAGTTTGAAATTTGGTATTGATATTCCTCCAGCAGTGTTCTTTCCGTTGAGGCGCGTTTTTGCTATTCGGGGTCTTTTATTGTTCCATATGAATTTTTGGATTGCCTCCTCTATTTCTTTGAAGAATGAGGGTGGAATTTTGATAGGTATCGCGATGTTTCTAACGCATTTATAAGATTATTTCTTTGTTGCTTTGTATGTCCCTCCCCCACAGTGTAACCCCCGCTTTCACTATATTTGATGTCAGTATAACATGTGGAGGAGATGGGGGCAAACAAGTCGTTTAAGGATTCAGGTGGACCTGTTGCAAGAATGAGAAGTACAAAATGTCATGTCAAAACCAGCTTTACAATGTCGGTGGGGGGGGGAGTATAATTGGGTGGGGGGAGGAGGGAGGCTGGGAAGGGAGGTGAAGGGTAAACAAAGGAGGAGGCTGCAATGCTTGGTAAGAAATGTATGCATTATCCTGCCCATGTAATTGTAGCCCCTCTGTACAGTATGTTCTCAAATAAAATAAAATAATATTTAAAAAAAAAAGCTTCCCATACCTAAACACCTACCTTGGGTACCTGTCAACTCACTCTGCTCATCTGGCCTTTGTGGAGATGTCCCTTCTGCTCTGGTAATTAAGAGGTCTGCCAGATTCTCATCTGCTTACCAGAAGAACACAGAGGTGGAGGAATTAATATGGCAATGAGAAAGAAGAAGTTTACTTCACTGAAACTTCTGTTATTTGCCTTATTTTTGTTTGTCATGTTTACCTTGCTCACAGATTACATTCTTTTTATGGTATGATGGAGTAATACATTTATTTTCCTCAGTATTTAAGTTTAGTTATTTGTTTTCATTGAGACAAACTTCTGAGAAAGAACAACTAGCCTCATGTTCATTTCCACAAATGGATGTTTTGTTTCTCATATTCCCTTGTAAGACAATAATTATTGGTCTGGAAAGTCAGGAAATAGAAATAGATTAAAACTTTTAACAAGACATATTTATTTGTGAAGTTAGTAGGCTTTGGATTTTTAGTCTAAACTGTGTGTGACTAGTATTCAGTCTGGTCCACTCAGATGACAAACTTTTGGAGGTTTTGCTTTATTTTCTTGGCAAACCATTAAACATTTCTTCAGAGAACATAAAAATCAGACTTTCTTCTCTTCAAAGAGTCCATTATGCTTCAGATAATTCATCTGTAATCCTCAGCCAAAATCCAGTGCATTTGCTTTTGATTTATTGGAGCAGTCTAACTGCCAAAAATAAGGGAAACCATGCAGCCTGTCTTCTCTGAGTCTGGATTACTTCCCACAATATAATGTTTTCCCTGTCTTTCTACATTGTTACAAATGGTATTCAATCATGCTCTCTGATGGATGAGTGGGGTTTGTGTGTGTGTGTGTATACACACACATATACATATGTGTGTGTGTGTGTGTGTGTGTGTAACCTCATATATATATGCCACATTTTATTGATCCATTCATGATTTAAGGTTTTTCTAGTTATTGGAAAGTGAGAGACATGAACCTTATCACCCGGTTTGTGGGCAGAGACATGAGCTCTTGGAGCAACAGTCCTGACCCTTGTTACTCTTTTTTATGGTCTGAAGTGGCAACAGCTGATCAAATATTAATTTGTTCATTTTTGTAAATTCTGGGACCTGAATTCAGTGCCCGTGCACTGTCCCTAAGCTTTTTTGCTTAAGTCTAACACAAAAACACTTGAGCCACAGCAACACTTCTGCTTTTTCTGGATATGTGGTTACTGAGGAATCAAACCAGGGCTTCATGCATGCTAGACAAGCACTTTATCACTGAGCCAGCTTCCCTGTCCAAGATTTTATTTTTTAAAACTAACATGTAATAGAACAAACTACATGAACAACTATATTACAGCAGGCAAACTCCTTGATTAGAACCATGACATCCCTGGCCAGAAACCTGGGACACCAGGTCTTTGCCATATATCTCCTATGCAGTGAGCTTTTATCCACTGATCAACATTTCATGGGCCTGAAAGGAAGCAGAGTGATGTGTTGTGAAACATGATCCAAGGAGACAGAGGGGGCCTCATTCCTCAATGTCAACACTGAGGATGAGTATTCACTAATCCTAGACCCTCGGGGAGGGGTTGTGCTAGTGGACACCAAGTATAAATTGTGTGGGGTCATAATCCAATGGGAAGATCAGCTAGGCGATTAAGAGATATAACCTTATTGAGAATCACATGGACTCCAAAACTGTGAACTAAAAAAGATCTCTTTGGTTTGATGTTCTTGTTCTAACTTCCTTTTTCTGTACTCTGGCTTCTAAAGCCAGCTCTCATGTGTGAACTCTTCATATGCAATAAAATAAGCCATAAATAAGGCCAAATAATTGGTAATCTTATGGAAGTGAGCCAGGCATAGAATGGCTGTCTGGAGTTTCTTTTCCTATATGAGTTATGAAAATTGACTTATTCCTGAGATACAGAGAACATGATCTATGGCTGAGGGTATTGCTGCTGGATATCACCTTAGAGATCACATTTCAACACGTGGATATAACTATAAGAGAAAAAGTGACCAAGACTTTCATGTTCCCAAAATTATTGCCATAATGAGTGAGTCTGACACATGACATCCCATGACTGTATGGAGCAAGTGAACATTCTTTTGTTTTTAAAACATGTAGTATATACATATATACATGCTTATACACATTACACTGACGTTAACTTTGTCCAAAGTTTTCATTTTGGTTTCAGACGAAAGTGTTTGGATTTCACCATTCCAGAAACAGTCTCTCTCTGGGTGAGGATGTGAGAATGGGTCGAAATGATGACTTCCTTCTGTGTTTCTCTGGCAGTGCTGAAAACCAGACCAAGAGCTTCTGGTCTTCAGGTAAACAAATTGTTGATAGAGACTCCCTTCTCAAGAGATGCAATCGTCATGAATAGTGCTCACTGTACACTACAGTTTTACTTCCACAAGTGCCCAGAGCACACGAGCGAATGCTGGAGGGCACAGATGTGGGTGATTCTCCTTTAAGAGGGGCAGAAGGGATGAACACAGTGGCAGGAAACCTGTTCCTCAGCAGAAAGCCTTGCAAAATCTGAACATGACCCTATGTGAGGCTGGCTATTTGAGCACAGTCTTGGACAGGTCATGAGCATCTGAAGAGTGTGGAATGTTCTGCTAAGCCAAAGGTTGACTAGCAGCCTCTCCTTGGGGGAAAAGGATGGTCTAAAAGTAAACACTTATTAGAAATCTCACTAAACCTTGTTTTTTATATTAAGTCAGTTCTTCAAGGCAGAGAAGTGAGAATGGAAAAAGGAGAAGGGTCCTAGGACCACTGAATTTTCCCATCTTAGAGCATCATTTTCTTTCTCAAAATACAGTAGAGAAACCACAGCTTAATCCCCCAGTCAAGCAGGAACTATATTTTCAACACAGTATATGCCAACATGTTCAGGTTCAGAGAACCCAGTGATAGTGGTTCCATTATATTCTCCACAGTAACTTTTCTCTTTTGTGAGATCGGGTCTAAGTAGGCCTTTGGGCTAAGCTACATGTGTATGCGGATCAGAGGCATATACCAGCATGCCTAGCTTCGTTACTACTTTTTATGTTTTCTGCCTTTTCAAGGTCAGTCAATAGCTCTAACATGGCTCTCTCCCATTTGTCTTCTATTCATGCCCTTACATGGTTCTCTTCGTCTGGTCTAACTGGAGCCATCTGTCTCTAGCCATCATACTGTTATGGTGGCCCATCTTGCTTCTTTCAAGCTAGCTCCATACACATCTGATTGTTACTAGGGAGTCTTTCCTGACTTGTGCTTTTCTCTTTTCAAAATGCCTGATTGTGCAGGACATTGAAAGGAATTCCTGAATTTTCTCAAGAGTGTAAATGACTAATTCAAGGCTGTTAACAGTTTCCCACTTAAACACACAAGTAGTAGGCCAGGATTGGTGGCTCACATCTGTAATCTTCGATACTTAAATCTGGAGGATGGTGGTTCCAAGTCCAACCTAAGCAGAAAAGTCTTGAGATCCCACCTTCAAAATAATCACAAAAGAAGGGCTGTATGTATAGCTTAAAGTGACTCTACAATCTGAGCAATAGCTGTCATAGTATAGGTCACTTTGTGCTTCTTGTACCACAGGGTCTTTAGTCCCAGGTTTGTACTAATAGCAACTCTTTAATTCCAACTTTGCGTATGTGAGTGTATGTGTACAACTTTACACACTCATGCACTTTTTGTGTACATTGAGTATTAATTAAGGTGCAGGTGCTTATGTTGCAGAGACTTCAAACAAATTTGAATCTTTCCAAATACAATGAACCATCAAGAATTCTACCACTGTCATTATTCAGTACAAAGTTTCCATTTCCAAAATGCCATTTCGCTAGATGGTGTTTATCTATCCAAATTTACTTAGTCTTTCCTCTAGTTGACCCTCATCCTTCCATACCATTGTACATCCATACACTCCCCAGATTATTGCTTATAATGATCATACCATGTTCCTGAAATAAGGATTCTTTAGTGAAAGAATTAGCATTTAATTGTTAGCAAGTCACCTTCTTCAGTAATAACTCACAACGAGCTTAAAGTTCTACCCTTAATTTGGTCGGGCTAGGTGGACACAGCATAATAAAATGGACAAAACATCATTTCAATGTCAGGTAGAGCACTATGGGACCTGACCTCATACCAATTTGTGCTAAACATGGCCCTCACAGGTGAGGGCAGAATACCTTTTTGTCCTTGTGGGACTCCTGAATTTCAGGGAAGCAGGACGCTGAGACTGAGCCCAACCCTTACACTTCTCAGATTGCTGGCCAAGTTTCAGAAAAACTCAATAATCTGCTCAAGGAAGGTATGCCAAGGTACAGGTGAAGAAAAGACAGGAGCTAAAAATTTGGCATGGGATTTCTGAGAAGACACCTTTATACTTACTAAGAACTTAGGGCTTTTATAAATGGCTCAGGATTGGTTGTGGTCAGACAGTGTGGGTATGCAAGCCAATGAGGGGACTGGCAATTTCAATACAGTGTCATACAATAGTGACAAAAAGAGAATAACCCCAAATGGGGCTTCACTAATCATCTACCTGATATCAAAGTATTGTGTCTGACCAGTACTGAGTGTGAACCTGGACTGCTGGGCATAGGACATAGGATGTGAATTGAGTTATAAATGGAGGGATGGGTTGATGAAAATAATTGTCAAAAGCAACAGTACACTCACATCTACCGGGGATCAGTCATAAAGGGACAGTGCACTCAACCATATGAACCCATTAGCACTGCTCATTCTTGGTTGCTGGCCAATCACTTCCTGGCTTATCAAACAGCATGCCATGTGGCAATGGTTTGGTGGACACAGAGGGCTAGCATATAAATATCAGTGAATACCTGGCATGGTAGTGGAGAGAACCAAGTCTTGGCCACCCTGCACTGCTCATTCCCAAGGTTCTCAGCCTGTTAGCTCCTTGTGGCAAACTCACTTCTCCGATGGGAACAGGTGCTGCCTGCAGGCCTCCCTGTTTTGCGCTCCAGGTCTCAAAAGTCCCCCAAAGGCTGGTCTAAAAGTGTGGGATCCTAATGCAGGCAAAGCCCAAGTGTTGGAAGTTCCAATTCATAGCAGTGACAGGGTGCTGCAGAGCTCTGTAATGTGTTGTACCTCCAAGGGAAGGAGGCACTGACTGTTGGTACATGAATGCAACAGGGTTTCCTGATCCTCCCTGCCCAACAGCAGCTGTTCTGGCTTGAGCAGTACAAAGGAATGAGGCATGAGACACCTTGGGGACAAGCACCCACCAGTAGAAGGGTGGCTAGGGCAGGTACATCTACAAAGAACAGTGCCAGTACTGGGGGCTGTGCTCTTTTATCAACTTCTCCACATTTCACTTTTCAAAAACATCTTAGACTTTAGAGTAAGTTTCAACCTATGGACAATTTACATTAGTGTTTCTCTGGACTGTCCTAGCTCTCCCTCAATGCACATGTCATAAAACATATGAATCAAAGCCAGAACATTTCGACTGAAGTCAGATTAGTCACTAAACACAAACCCTATGCCAACCTCACCATTGCCTACTTCTGCCCACCCTTCTCTCACTCAGGAGTCTATCTGGCCCTGCAGATTCCTGCTCTCTTTCCCTTTGAGGAACAAAAGTGCCCACCATACCTCCATGGTTAGACATCGTGAAGGGTTCCACTCAGCATTTGCTGTCTTTGTAGGCATAGATTGTCGAATGTCAACAGACTCTTCCTCTTTGCCAGCAGTCCACAGAGCAACATATGCTACAGTCATCTCAGCGAATCTCACTGGGACACGAGTTCACCAAGCTTACACTTGTTCATGGTACTCGTGTTAGAAGTCAGAGTCTTGTACTTAATAGGTAGGTGACCTATACTCCAATTTTGTGCTGGTCATTTTTAAGTTGTGATCTTGCTTCCTATCCAGGTAGATGCCAGGGCCTGGACTCAACTATTTTAAGCTTCCTATTTTAATGAAGTTGATATGCATCCCTAGCTTAAGAGGAGATGTCACCCACTTTTTGGCTTGGGTTGGCCCTGAATAATGATCATCCACATCTCAGCATCCTAAATAGTTAGGATTACACAGGCGACTCACAGCTCCAATGTGCCTTCCTTCTCAACACTACCCACTCAGCAATGACTGACAGTTTTCTCTCCTGTTACTCTTACCCTCTGGAATTTCAGAGAAGAGACACACATTTTCTTCTTCATTGTACTCTAATTGCTCCCAAGATTGCCTGAAATTGTACTGTCTATCTCCCCTCATTGTAGGCTCCATAAGGAAATGATACCCCCAGATCCTGGATGTTTATGCATGAGGAGGTAGGTCCCAGTGACACAGAGGTAAACTTAGTTATGAACCCCAAAGGGAAGTCCTGCTACTCCAGCTGTGGGCTGTCAGTTCCTTCTGCAACTCCCTCAGCTACTCCCTCAGCTACAGTCATCCTCCATGCACTCACCACACTGATGGGTATGAAGACAGCATCATGCCAATTGGCCAGGTCAAACTCCGGGCACCCAGTGATGGAGCTGGAGGAGTTGCACTTGTCCCCCTATCCAACCTGACATCCAGTCCCTCCCTTCAACAGGGTTCAATCTCTGTGGATGCTCCTCTCTACAAACTCTCTCAGTCTCTCTCTAGAAGTAAGGAACAGGTATATGTAATTGAGAAAAAGCAAACACAATCTCTCATCATGAATGGGCTAATTTAAATAGTGAAAAAACCCACAAATTTATACTGAACCCCTCTCCCCACTTCTTTTATTTATGTACAAATCTCGAGGCTCCTCATGGGAGGAATGGCCTCCTGGGAAGGATCACAGCACTACCTGAACCAAATAGATTTGATGAAATGTCCCCAGAGAACACACTGGATACTCTGAGTAGAACAACACACAAACCACAGATTTTAAAGAAATTGTCTAAAATAATTTTTTAACCAAGGTACTCACAGATGCCCCTCCCATAATCTTGGGAAAGATAACAGTAGAGCAGCCATCTGGATCCTGTCCGAAGTGGTTATAGGGTGTTTGGAACCAAGCGATTTCCTTGGCCCAATCCACATCACAAAGAGGCAATATGGATGCTCCTACTCCAATGGCTGGGCCCTTTACTGCTACAATATTAGGCTTCTTAAACTGAATGAAAGTATTCACTAAATTTCTAAATTAAAAAATATAAATGGGGAACAAGTAATAACATTGCATGTGTGAGCAGATGACAAAAATCTATTCTAGATTGCAAGTTGCCAAACAGAAAACGTGCAAATCATAAAAGCTAAGATTTGTTAAAAAGCCTTCTCCCAGAAAAGGTAGACTGTGGATCTACTGGTTGCATGCCTGGATATCACGCAAAGGTGGCTGCTCCCACCGGTTGTAGATGACATAGCCAGAAGTGCTTTGGGTATTTACAGTGGCTCTTGGCCACTCTGACCATTATATGTAGCATTTCCAACTTTCTCTTTGAATACCCAAGGATCATACTGACTTTAGGGCGTTCTTGTGTTGAAGAAAGAAAATTCAGAGTGAACTTGGCACCAAGATTGTCTGGTAGTGACTAAATGGTATTGACTAAGGGTAATAACCTGCCCCTGCTAGGAGACTTTACACATTGAATCTGGAAACAACGGGTATTTTCTAAGGTCTTATAAACTGAACTAAATTAACTTAGGGATATGGAGCTAGGCTAATTTAAGACATGAGGTTGGAAAGAAACATCATCAAACATCCCAATGCCTGTATCCCATTATGTGTTGGTGGATGCTACTGGCACAGGAGATTGGAGAGCAAAGCAGGCTTGGGGGAAGGTGGCCTTTGCAGGGGACAAGAAATTGCCACAAAGCACAGCCAATGCTTTGTTGGAGTTTGTTTTTACAAGCTTTGTAGTTCCAGGGAGGTTGATGCTATACTATATAGGGAATCTGCTTCTTCCTCCCCTGCCATATAGCTGATTCTGTTTTCAGAGGTGGTTTCTTGTTCTGATTTCACACAGTAGAGGAAAGCATGAACTTATACCTACATATATACAAAGTGATTCTTTTTATGTAGTTTGAGTCTGACCATTGAAGAACAACTACAAGTTTTCATATACAGAGTTCTAAGTCAGGGCTTTACTGAAAACAGCCATTGAGACACTTCCTACTAATTCCCCATCCTCTGAACACTATCAAGATGGAATATAGTCCTGCATCTCCCCTTGCCCCCATGTACCTCCCCACCACAAGTCCTGAGGGTTGAACTCAAGATCTGTTTAGTTGGCTGGCATTTGACTATTTGAATCACACTTCGAGTCCTATCTTCACTAAGCACTTGGAGGCTCAATTTTTACAGAGATTTCTTTTTTGGGGGAGAGGGTCTGGTCGTAGGACTTGAACTCTGGGCCTGGGCACTGTCCCTAGCTCTTCAGCGCAAGGCTAGCGTTCTACCACTTAGGCCACAGCGCCATTTCTGGCTTTTTTTCTTTTTGCGTATGTGGTTCTAAGGCATCAAACCGAGGGCCTCAGGCATGCCAGGCAAGTGCTCTACCACAGAGCCACCATCCCAGCCTTTAACAGACTTTTCAAATTGAGCTTGCCAAGATCGTCTGGATGGATTTTAGACATTTGAGTAGCTAGGATTACAGATGTGAACCACCTGTATCCCTCTAGATTATATTGTAAGGAGGGAGGTTGGGAGGTTTATAAAGAACACAGGAGTACAGGGCTTGCAGAAGAAGATTCCAGCAACTGGTGTGAGGTGTAGTCCATTAGGTGAGGCCGACCTCATCTCAACTTTGCCATTTTCCCCCAAGGTTAGTACTGTTTTTACAGTGCAAGAATTAATTATTTTAAATTAGCAAGCTACACTAATATCTGAGTATTCCAAATGAGATGGCACAGGCCTTGTTAGAAAGTTCACACTGCGGTTTAATGATAAATCTGTGGTGCATAAAGACATAAGAATCAAAAACTGTCCACTATTCCATGCTTTTCCCATGATATATTTGTACATATATAAAAAATTCTGGTCTCAAAGTCTATGATGAAAATCAATACCAGGATTGATACAGGGTTGATACATTGTTTTATAACTGCAATTTCTATTTTTGCCTGGTGTGATAATAATGTCAAATGAAGTTATGTCTCTGTTTTAGAGATCCATGCTAAATTTACCATCAGCCCTCCTCAGAGGAGGAGTGCCATGATGATGTGTGAATTCATTTGTAAATATGAGTTGAACAGAAACTCAATTTGTTAAAACACAGCGACCCATCAAAGCTCTGTAGAAATGACCTGTCAGGAGAGACCTCCCCAGGCCACAAAGCTGTAGTTTCATGAATTACAAAAATCCAGCTGCAGTATATCTAGTGGTAAGAGATCATGATGGACCTAAAGAGGAAAATGTGTACAACTTTGTTAAGTATATATAGGGTTTTGTTTGCTATCCATGGGTCTTGAACATAGGGCCTGGCGACTGTCTCTGAGCTTCTTTTTTATTGTGAAAATACCATACAGAGGGGTTACAATTACATGGGCAAGATAATGAGTACATTTCTTATCAAGCATTGTTGCCTCCTCCTTTGTTTCCCCATACTATCCCTTCCCTTCTCTACCCCACACACCCTCCTACCACCACCACCCCACCCACCCCAGTCCCTCACCCGACCAAAGTTGTAAAGTTTGTTTTTCAACATAACGTCTTGTACATCTCATTGTTGTAATGAGTCCAACTCTAACCCAATTTAAACGATTTGTTTTTTTCCCTTCCCCTCCACAAATTATATAAACATCAAATACAGTGAAAGCAGGGCTTATACCATGGTGGAGGTACATACAAAGCAATAAAGAAATCATCTTTTAAGTATGTTGGAAACAATCACAAGAAAGAAAAAAAGACATTTGAATCCTTATCTTGGATTTCATTTGAACTAACATCAACTTGTCTGACAGTTTCTGTTTGTCTTAGACATATACTAGTTATTGCAAATAAGGGAAACTATGGGACCTATATTTCTTTGGGCTTGCCTTACTTCACTTAATATAATTTTTTCCAAGTCTTTCCATTTCCTAACACATGGGACAATGTCATTCTTTCTGATGGAGAAATAGAATTCCAAGGCTAGTCTTCTACCGAGTTCCAACAACACTTCCAGTTTTTCTGAGTAGTTTATTGGAGATAAGAGTCTTATAGACTTTTTTTTTCTGTGCTGGCTTCAAACTGCAATCCTCAGATTTCAGCCCCCTGAGTAGCTATGATTACAGGCATGAACTAACAGGCTCCTGGTTTATATATCTATATCTATATCTATATCTATATCTATATCTATATCTATATCTATATCTATATCTATATCTATATCTATATATATATATATATATATATATCTTTAAGAACTTACAATTAAAGCCCACAAAGATTAAAAGGTGCACAATGCAGTATACTCAATTTTTATTTTTTCCCACTGGTTCATCAGTTAACTGAGTTAAAGATTTGCCGCAAAATTAGTTTATGAAGACAGAATTCCTTCTGCAAAGACCCTTGACATGGTTAGATAATAAGTCAGACCCTCATAGAAGGGAGTAGGAATTGTCTCGGAAAACCAGGCAACAAGATCTGAATTAGGAAGTAGTGTGCTGCCTTCCTCAGCTTACTCAGCTTTATTATCTGAAGAAGGAAGGATTGAGTGGGAAGAGGTCAAGTTCTAGGGGCAGTTTTGGGGTTTATTTTGCTCTCTCTCCAAATCCTCTAGTATCGGACTGCTGAGTAATAGCCTCTTCCTTTGAAAACTCCCCACGTTATCTCACTCTATCATGAGAGGAGATCTCACTTCTGTGGAGAGGAGCTTGCTTTTGCATCCTTCAGACACATAGTCTGCAGACATCAAAAGACCAATGCTACAAATGGAACCCAAGCTACTCAGTTTTATAAATGATGTAAGGGCCATTTTATGACAATGAATCTGCAAACTGACCATCATCAATCCAATAGTTGAAATAGCAGCCCTAGACAGTGGATGATGTAAGATGTTATTTGATCTGCATTCTCACTTCCCTTCCTTTCCATTTTGGATATTTGCCACAATGTGGATCTTAGCATCAAAAAGTTTAAGAAATTGAGACATGACCCCAGAGAAATAAGCAAAAAAAAATATACAGAAAGATTGTTTGGTGTAATGTCCTCTTAGGCAAATAAAGTTTTTTTAAATAAAATGAGTAAGAAAGAAAAAGGTTAAGTGAAATTGCTTTAAATAAGTATTTTTTCTGATTCTCCCATATTCCATTAAGAAAAATTCTCGTGACAAAAATAGATTCACTCAAAGCAGCAATAACGCAGGTTTTGCAGAAGCACAATGTTTCTGTTTCCTATAATATCAGCTGAACCTTCTGTGGGAGCCAGGAGAAGAACATGGCAGTGGGACGCTGGTAGAAAAAGTAGGAGTGAGGATCTGATGAAAACATGCATCGAAACTCACCTAAAAGTGCAAGAGATGCGGTTTCTGCTTAACTATATGTATCTATCATTTTTCTTTTTCTAATCCCAGTTCTACAAGCCTCAGCCACTGTCAAGGTCAGATGTACAAAGTCACCACAGAAGACAATGGTGTGTGTGTGTGTGTGTGTGTGTGTGTGTGTGTGTGTGTGTGTGTATGTGTGTGTGTGTGTGTGTGTGTGCGTGCGTGTGTGTGTGTAAAAAGTGAGGCTTAAAGTCATGCAACATATCCTAAACTATGGTTTAACAATAAGCAGTGTCCACACATTGATATGAGGTTTTGAAAGTCTAGAGCAGAATTATATCCACTGATTAAGGTTTATAATTTCAAGTCAAGTAATAAGGCAGTGCCTTCTAGTACTACATCACAAAACTCCAATTAAAGAACCCAGAATAATAATGGGATTATAGCATCTCAAACCACAGGCATGTTATTCTGGGGAATAATAGAGATGAGGAAGACTGAGGTCCCAGGCTAGTCTAGGCAAAGTGTTAACAAGAAGACCTTATCTCAAGAAATACTTCTGGCTAGGTGGTTCATGCCTGCAATCCCAGCTCTGAGGGAGGTGTATGGACTCAATGCCCCAAAATTACTTTAAATACTGAAAACAAGAAGGGGGCTGGTGGTTTGGTAGAGTGCATGCCTAGCATGTATAAGGCTTTGAGTCCAATCAAACAACAATACTATAAAAAAGCAAACAAATGTAAGATGTGCTCATTAGATGGATTCTAATACCTATGCAAGAAGCCATAAAAGTACGGCTTCTTTCCACTCTATAAGAAATATTTTGAATTTGGTGAAGTTATGAGAAGTGTGCAGCACAAGTTCTATGCAGCTGTACATTATCTATACAGCACTCTTAATCACCATGCCTGAGACTTGCTGGATTTCACTTAGACTTAAAATCAGTTATTGGCCTCTGGTAAGCAGACATTTATGTCAGACCCATAGAAAGAGCAGATAAGTTGATTGAGTCAATTGAGTTAAATGATAGACATCTGGAAACAACCTGCTTAAACTGTATACAAAGGAAAACCACCAACACTAGAACTTAATATTTGGTTATTCCCAGTGCAAATTGAGATGTGTGCAGTTGCAGAGCTTTCCTGGCCTTTGCATGCTGGCTTTTCAGATACTAGTCAATGTGCATGCATAGAAAGCTTCATTGCTGTGTGCTCTGCCACAACACTAAGACCATTAGTGTTGTAGGATGATAGGGAAACTCCTCACAGAACACAACATAGCCATTGTTATCTTGCACGAATAAGAAAGCTGTCAAGCTGGGCACCAGTGGCCCATGACTGTGAACCTAGCTACTCAGGAGGCAGAGATCTAAGTATGGCAGTTAAAAACCAGGCTGGACAGGAAAGCCCTTGAGATACTTATCTCTAATAAACCACCAGAAAACTAGCAGTGGCACTATGGCTCAAGCGATAGAGAACTAGCCTTGAGCCGAAGAGCTAAGAGACAGTTCCTAGGCCTAGAGTTCAAGACCAATGACCAACAAAACAACAAAAAAAAGAAAGAAAGGAACAAAGAATAAAGAAAGAAAGAGAAAGAGAGAGGAAAGAAAGAAAAGAGAGAGAAAGAAAGAAAGAAAGAAAGAAAGAAAGAAAGAAGGAAAGAAAGAAAGAAAGAAAGAAAGGAAGGAAGGAAGGAAGGAAGGAAGGAAGGAAGGAAGGAAGGAAGGAAGGAAGGAAGGAAGGAAGGAAGGGAAAATTGAAAAACAGAAAGACACCTGTCAAGATGAGAGCTATGGCAAAGCTTCAGCCTCTGCAGATAAAGACATCCTGACCTGGGAGATGGCTCAAGGACAGAGGAATTGCTCTTAGTAAGAGAAAAATTTTCCACTGAGCACATACCACTACAATGCAGCAGATGCCCAGCACTTGCCTACTGCCCCAAGTCCGTGTGGCCAGAGTCATTAGCAGCCTAGCTGCCAAGTCCCCTCTGCTTCCCACCTCCTGGGAACATTGTGGACCAGCTCAGAAGGAGATTTCAGAAGAGCATAAAGAGCCATGCAGCAAAGCAGTGGTGCAAAAGCACAAAGCACATGTCTCTCACCTCTGGGTTTACAGTTATTCTCAGATGATTTGTGGATAACAAGACTTGGGGGAAGCTTCCTGAAATTACTCTGTATCCATAGGCACTCTTTGTCTGCCTCACACTGAAAGGCAACAACTTGTCTAAAGGCTGGTCTCCTCTGTTGCCAATAAATTCCTTTTCCCAGTCATCACTCCTGTAACAGACATATGTATGTTGGCTGATAGCACATCCTTGAATAGAGATGTACCTGCCAAGGTTTTGAAATCACAGTGGTCTGTGAAGTCCTATCACCAGTTGTCTTCCACTATCATCTCAGAATTAGACCCAAAGCGGGTTGCAATTCCAGGACTTATCAACAAAACATTGTCCATATGAGAACCTTGTCAAAGTCTACTTAAAGATACCTTTTAGTTTAATTCTATGTCTGACAGAATAACCACCCCCTACTTTTTTGGTCTAGGATATGTACAGCTCTAAACTGGGAGACTTTTAGAGAATGAGATTAGAGAGAATGGGTCTTCTGGACAGGATCTGCTATAGGTATGACAAGGTGGAAGGAAAAAGGAAACAGCGTAAGGAAATATGATTAACAAGGCCGAAGTGGTCAAAAGAAATCTCTCCAATGCAAGAAGGTCCTTCTGACAAACCTGTTCTTGTTGGGCCATGGCCTGGTATGGTGGTGCCACTTTAGACTCTGGTCCCATTAGAGCAACATACATGTCAGGGCTTCTTCATTCCAGGGCCTAGGATGACTACGAGAAGTTCATTCCCTGTTCCTACCTCTGCTTTCTAAAAGGGTACATACATCAAGGGGCTCTCTTCTTTCCCGCTACAAACATTCTACCAGTGTTCCCTCATGACACAACTCTTCAGTGCTAATCTGGGTTTTTTTCCATGAGTCCTAATATTTTGTCTTCTGAGCCTAACATTTGTTTTTTGTTTTTGTTTTTTGTTGATATTTTATTTTTTTACATTTTATTTTTATTTTATGTTTTTTCTTGCTGCAAAAATTAATTTTATTTAATGTGCAAATACTATACAGAGTTGTTACAATTACATAGGCAAGATAGTGAGTACATTACTTATCAAGCATTGTAGCCTCCTCCTTTGTTTACCCTTCCCATCCATTCCCATCCTCCGTGCCCCCCACCCAATCCCCCTCCCACAAGTTGTAAAGTTCGTTTTTGACATGACAAATTGTACTTCTCATTGTTACAATAGGTCAACCTGTATCCTTATTTGAATAACTTCTTTTTCCCCTGCCCCTCCACAAATTATACCGACATCAAATATAGTGAAAGCAGGGGTTATACTGTGGGGGAGGGACATACAAAGCAACAAAGAAATAATCTTATAATTGGGTAAGAAACAAATGCATGAAAGAAAAAAAAACATATAAAATACATATCTTAGGGTTCATTTTCCAAACATCTCCTTATCTGACCTTTTCTGCTTGACGCATATATATACTAGATATTGCAAATAAGGGAAATCATGGGACCTATGTTTCTTTGGGCTTGGCTTACTTCACTTAATATAATTTTTTTGAGTCTTTCCATTTCCTAACAGATGAGGCAATGTCATTCTTTCTGATGGAGGCATAGAATTCCATTGAGTATATATACCACATTTTCTTGATACATTCATCTACTGAGGGGCATCTGGGTTGGTTCTAGATCTTAGCTATGGTAAATAATGCTGAAATAAACATAGTTATGCTGGTAGCTATAGTGTGGTCTTGTTTGTAAACATTTGGGTAAATGCCCAAAAGTGGGATTGCTGGGTCATAGGGGAGTTCTATGTGGTGTCTTTTGAGGAACCTCCATACTACTTTCCAAAGTGGTTGAACAACTTTACACTCCCACAAACAATGAAGTAAGGTTCCCTTCTGTCCACATCCCCTCTAGCAACTATTGTTATTAGAGTTCTTGATTTTTGCCATTCTAACTGGTGTGAGTTGGTATCTCAATGTTGTTTTGATGTGCATTTCTTTTTATGGCTAGGGAGGTTGAGCATTTCTTCCTGTGTCTATTGGCCATCCTTCTTTCTTCTTCAAAGAAGTTTTTCTTTAAGTCTTTAGTCCACTTATTTATTGGGAAGTTGTTTCTTTAAGGATTTGTTGTTGGGGGATTTAATTTTTTGAGTTCGAAGTATATTTTAGATTTGAGACCCTTGTCCGTTGTATGACTAGTGAAGATCTTCTCCCAATCCGTGGGCTTTCTATTGATCTTGCTAGCTATGTCCTTTGTCATGCAGAAGCTCTGCAACTATATGGAATCCCATTTGTCCAACATTTCTTTGATTTGTTCTGTTTCTGGGTCTCTATTAAAAAAATTTCGGGCAGCGCCAAGGAGACCTAGGGTTTCTCCTATTCCATCCTGTAATGTTTTCAGTGTCTGCTTTGACTCCGAGGTCTTTGATCCATTTGGAATTGATTCTGTTACATGGTGATATATAAGTATCTAGCTTTAGTTTTCTACAAGTAGTTAACCAGTTTTTCCAGCACCATTTACTGAAGAGGCTGTCTTTGTTCCATTCTATTTTTTTATCTCCCTTATCGAAGATTAGATGGCTATAGGTCTGTAGGTTCATTTCTGGGATTTCAATTCAATTCCTTTGGTCCTGAGGTCTGTTCTTGTGCTAGTAACAAGCTGTTTTGATTACTATGGCTTTATAGTAGAGTTTGAAATTTGGTATTGATATTCCTCCAGCAGTGTTCTTTCCGTTGAGGAGCGTTTTTCCTATTCGGGGTCTTTTATTGTTTCATATGAATTTTTGGATTGCCTCTTCTATTTCCTTGAAGAATTAGGTTGGAATGTTGATAAGTATCACATTGAATTTGTAGATAGCCTTGGGAAGTATTGCCATTTTCACGATGTTAATCTTTCCAATCCAGGAGCATGGGAGTTTTTCCCATTTTCTAAGTTCCGTTTTTATTTCATTTTTCGTTTTTGAAGTTTTCATCATAGAGGTCCTTCACTTCTTTGGTTAAGTTAATTCCTAGGTATTTTATTTTTTGTGGGGCTACTACAAATGGAGTTGCTTTCTTAATTTCAGCCACACTTTTCTAACATTTGTTACCTTTTCCTCCTTTTGGTGCTGGGGACTGAACAGAGAGTCTTGTGCATGCCAGGGATGTACTCTACCTTTGAGTTGCATCTTCACCCAGAGCTTTGTGTATCATACTAGTCAAGGACTCTATTAAGTATTTGATACAATTACCAAGGTACATGAGAATAAGGGAGATGCTGCACTTAGCATTTGGACAAAATAATCACCCTGTCTATAGGAGTCACCTCAATGTTGGCTTGTGTGGCAATGAGTGCAGACCTCTGGCTGGGAGGAAACAAAAGCCATGCCTGAGAAATATATGGTGATCTACTGATATAATTATCAAGAAGAGTTTTCTGAGGGGTGAGGCAAGAGTTATTAATTGTGAAACAAGAACTACTTCGTCAAGAGTGTAAACTAATAATCCAAAGCCACCAGAAAAGGCTCATAAATGAGTATTTAAGAGAAAAAAAAATATTCTTAGTCATTTGTTGTTGGGGGAATTAAATTTTTTGACTTCCAAGTATATTTTAGATATGAGACCCTTGTCCGTTTTATGGCTAGTAAAGATCTTCTCCCAATCTGTGGGCTTTCTATTGATCTTGCTAGCTATGCCGTTTGCCATGCAGAAGCTCTGCAACTTTATGCAATCCCATTTGTCCAATCTTTCTTTGATTGGTTGTGTTTCCTGGTCTCTACTCAGAAAATTCCGGGCAGCGCCAAGGAGACCTAGGGTTTCTCGTATTCCATCCTGTAATGTTTTCACAGTGTGTGCTTTGACTTCGAGGTCTTTGATCCATTTGGAGTTGATTCTGGTGCAGGGTGATATATAAGGATATAGCTTTAGTTTTCTACATGTAGTTAACCAATTTTGCCAGCACCATTTACTGAAGAGGCTGTCTTTCTTCCATTCTATTGTATCAAATCCTCAAAGAAACAACTGCCCAATAAATAAGTGGGCTAAAGACTTAAAGACAAACTTCTCTGAAATAGAAAGAAGGATGGCCAATAGACACATGAAGAAATGCTCAACATCCCTAGCCATAAAAGAAATGCAAATCAAAACAACATTGAGATACCACCTCACAACAGTTAGAATGGCAAAAATCAAGAACTCTAACAACAGATGCTGGAGGGGATGTCGACAGAAGGGAACCTTACTTCATTGTTGGTGGGAATGTAAACTTGTTCAACCACTTTGGAAAGAAGTATGGAGGTTCCTCAAAAGACTTCACATAGACCTCCCCTATGACCCAGCAATCCCACTTTTGGGAATTTACCCAAATGTTTACAAACAAGACCACACTAAAGCTTCCAGCACAACTATCTTTATTGCAGCATTATTTACCATAGCTAAGATATGGAACCAACCCAGATGCCCTTCAGTAGATGAATGGATCAAGAAAATGTGGTATATATACACAATGGAATTCTATGCCTCCATCAAAAAGAATGACATTGCCCCCTTTGTTAGGAAATGGAATAACTTGGAAAAAAATATATTAAATGAACTAAGCCAGGCACAAAGAAACACAGGTCCCATGGTTTCCCTTATTTGTAATATCTAGTATATGTATGAGTCAAGTGGAAAAAGTAAGATAATGTGATGTTAGGAAAATGAATCCTTAGATAGGTATCTTAATGTTTTTTTTTCTTTCATGCATGTGTTTCTAATGCATTTATAAGATTATTTCTTTGTTGCTTTGTATGTCCCTCCCCCACAGTATAACCCCCGCTTTCAATATATTTGATGTCAGTATAACTTGTGGAGGAGATGGGGAAAAACAAGTCCTTTAAGTATTCAGGTGGACCTGTTGCAACAATGAAAAGTACAAATTGTCATGTCAAAAACGAGCTTTACAATGTCGGTGCGGGGGAGATGGGGAAGGATTGTGTGGGAGGGGAGGGGGGAGGCTGGTAAGGGAGGTGAAGGGTAAACAAAGGAGGAGGCTGCAATGCTTGGTAAGAAATATATTCATTATCTTGCCCATGTAATTGTAACCCCTCTGTACAGTATGTTCACAAATAAAATAAAATTAAAAAAATATTCTTAGTCACGGGCTGGGAAAGTGGCTCAGTGGCAGAGTGCTTTCCTTGCACGCATGAGGTCCTGGGTTCGATTCCTCAACCCCACATAAGCAGAAAAAGCCGGAAGTGGTGCTGTGGCTCAAGTGGTAGAGCGCTAGCCTTGAGTTGAAGAGCTGAGGGACAGCACCCAGGCCCAGAGTTCAGGTCCCACGTCCAGCAAAAAAAAAAAAAAAAGAAAAAAAATATTCTTAGTCAAATACTGGTAGATATGCTAGGTGGGACCTCCATCACAGCTTGGCCTCAATCCTTAACCCACTGAGGAGTGAGAGTGCTTTGGCCAGACCTGCCTTCAGTTCTGACCCAGCAGCCTTATTGGGTTTGGGGATCATCCAACCTGATCAGTTCCAGTACTAGAGACCCAGGAATGTCAATTTGCTGGCCAACACCTACTCCCTAGGACTTCCACATTAGAAGCTCATTGCACTTTGATATGCCTTGGGGCAAGGACAGAAAACATCTTGCTTCTAGTCACAGATCACCCCCTGGGGAAGTTTACTTTCTAATGAGTGAGATCAGCTTGGCTTAAAGATCTGTACCCCACTCATCTCCACCCTACCAACCTCAGGCCTGGTAGAGGAAAGCTTAGGGAAATTACTATTTCCCAACTTTACTAGCAGCAAGGAACTTGCAACTCACCCAGTAGTATCTTTTCCTTAGAGCTTTCTAATAGTTGCTAAATTCCCATAGGTCCTGTTTCTGAATAAAAAGGGGCTTACAGGTTATTGGTGGCCATGCAGGAATGCCTGGCACAGACAACCTACCTGAAGCCTCACTGCAAGAAGAGTGAAAGATTCTGGCAAAAAGAACCCTTGACTGATGTGGCCTCCTGTGAAAACAGAAGTGTTCGACCTCTTCCTGGCCATTGTAGGTTCTAAGCAATTGAGATTTCCATCTTACTCATGTAAAGTAACCATACCCAATAGGCTAGCTCCATGCATCCCTTTTGTCCTTACAACTCCCCCTGGGCCTCAGATAGCTTTGAATGCTGGAAAAGTGAGTATGAGAATGGGTCATTGGGCCATGTCTCCCCTTCTCTCCTTCACTTGGAAGGACAGAATCAAGCAGTTCTTGATACACTATGGGGCTGGTCAGCTTTTCACTCCCTCAAAGAGCTAGACTCACTTCTGTCCTTAATGTTGCCAGATGCCTTGAGAAACTACGCTGGCAACCAAGATCTTGCACTCATCCTGTGAGTTCTGCTTCACTGTAAGCACAGGGATCGGGGTTCCTGCTACAGTTTCTGGAGAATGTGACTGCAATCCCTCTGATGGGGCATGAGACAAGAACCTATCATTGTGTGAAGGAGAAGTAGATGTGTAATGGCCAGTATTCATAACTGCCTTTTGTGGTTCCATTCCCAAAGAGGAATGTGTAATGGGTGGCAGGTATAGCCAGTCCTGTGTCAGAATGAAGGAGGAAGAGGCCCTGCTACCTCAGTGCCCAGACAAGCCTTGAACGTCAATCCTGTCAGTACTCCAAACATCAAATTGGTACTAGGAAAATTGTAATATCTAGTTTCAGTTTTCTTTCTCTTCAAACTGCTTTTTTGCTACTGGCATGCTATTGAGAGATTGCTAACTTTAAAACTGGGCCAGGGAAAATAAAAAATATTGGCATTTGTCATACTCCTCTTCAAAATAGAAGAAATACCATGAATTTGAAACTCCTCTTGAGCACCAGTCCTATATTGCTAAGATTAAATCCTGCTGGCCACCTTTATATTTCAAATACATTGAAAGAATAAAAGGGATTCTTAAGAAGAATAAGGACTAAGAGTATAAAATGTATACTTCTTTATTTATATAAATAAGGCTTTCATATAATTATATTTAAAAGAAATCTGTATTTTTACATTCACCACCAGTGAGTTTCTGACAGGAAAGGCTGTGCATAATGATACACAGCAAGGATCCCACTCCAGGACAACAGGAGCTCAGGAAAGCACCGTTAATTTGAGAAGTAGGCAGGCTCTGACACTCCTGTTGCACTGCTAGCAATGGGAAGTCTTAAACTAGTTCCTCCACCAAGTCTTCTTCAAATTCCCCCTGTTCATCAGCAGTGTCATCTTGGCACTGCTGGTACTCGGACACCAGGTCATTGATATTGCTCTCAGCTTCAGTGAACTCCATCTCATCTATGCCCTCACCTATGTACCAGTGCAAGAATGCATTGCACTGGAACATGCCACTGAACTGCTCTGAGATGCACTTGAAGGGATCCTAGATGGCTATGTTTTTGCCGATGAAGGTGGCCGACATCGTGAGTCCATGTGGGGGTGGGGTGGGGGGGAAGGGAAGGAGGGATGTCACACACAGCCGTCTTCACATTGTTGGGGATCCAGTCTCCAACGTAGCTGCTGTTTTTGTTCTGCACGTTGAGCATCTGTTCATCCACCTCTTCATGGACATTCAGCCTCGGAAGATGGCAGCTGCTGTCAGGTAGCAGCCATGGCGGAGATCACAGGTGACCATCAAGTTCTTAGGGTCAAATATCTGCTGGGTGAAGCTCGCGCACCGAGAGAGCATGGTACTGCTGGCTGGCACGGCTGGCCAGGGGCACAAAGCCAGGCATGAAGAAGTGCAGGCGGGAAAGAGCACCATATTCAAGGCCAGCTTGTGCAGGTCTGCATTCAGCTGGCCAGGGTAGCACAGGCAGATGGTAACCCCGCTGTTGGTGCCTGACACCAGGTGGTTCAGGTCGCCATAGTTGGGCGTGGGCAGCTTCAAGTTACAGAAGCAGATGTTGTACAGGGCCTTGTTGTCGATGCAGAAAGTTTAATCTGCATTTTCCACCAGCTGGTGGACAGAGAAGATCGCGTTGTAGGGTTCCAGCACTGTGTTTGACACCTTCGGGGAGGGCATGACACTGAAGGTGTTCATGGTGTGGTTTGGGTACCCCTCTTGAATATTGTTGAGAATCAGGGTGCCCATGCTTGACCCGGTGCCACCTCCCAAAGAGTGGGCCAGCTAGAAACCCTGTAGACAGTCACACCTTTCTGACTTCCGCCTCACCACATCCAGTACCGGCTCCACCAGCTCAGCTTCCTCTGTGTAGTAGCCCTTGGTCCAGTTATTGGTTGCCCCACTCTGGCCTATCAGACACAAGCCATGATGGGACACACACTCCAAGAATATTTACTGTGCCATTTGCATTTTGAAGACAACAGGACTCTTCTGAGCCAACCTTTGCTTTTAATTTAGATAACTTTGGTGAAATAAAGGAAATGTTTTCATTGTATCTGGGACCCTACAAATCACCCAGGTTCTAAAGAAATAAAGACAATGTGGAGGAAGATACATTTTAACCCAAATCAACTACTTGTAGAAATGAAGAACAGAGCCTGCCTCAATACTGGAAATGTAATTAGTTTCACAGGAGGGACAGGAGCACATTGTGATCATAGGAAAGCTAAGCTGCAAGCACTTGTCTGCACCTTGCTCACACATAGCTATGCTTTGATTTCTGGTGTCCTGAAGTAGTTCTCTGTTATTGCCGGGCCTTTGAAATGACCAGCAGTGCTGAAACCTTGTTGGAGGCTTTCCCTGATTGCTGATCTTTCCCTTCAGAGGCTTCTTTGTCATGGGGGGCTTGCAGAGTTGCACTGATCTGAGCTGTCTGAGTGGCCAGGGGCATGACTCCAGTGGACTGGAATAGGTGGGTTAGGTGAGGACAATATCCAGGTGTATAAAGGCTCAGCCCAGCACTGGAGTGCCTGGATGTTAGGACCCATAGACCATGATGACATACCAAATATGAAGTTGTCTGGCCTGAAGCTCTGACCAAATGGTCCTGATCTCACTGAGTCTAAGGTTCCAGGCTCTAGGTCCACCATGATGGCCCGAGGAACATATTTTTTGCCTGTGGAGACAAGAGTTGACGTAGGCCTATAATTGACAAGAAACTTAGGGGCAGAGCTTATGATTCTGAGTGACTCTCAGCATTCATTACAGAAATTACAGCATTTGAGACATGGAAACAGAAAAGATTGGTTCAGCCATTGAGGGATTTTTTGAAGAGGAGATTAGCAGTGGTTCTCTCACTTCAGCCCTCCCTTCTTTTCAGGCCTCCTGGTCACTTCCGCCTTTTGCACACCATCCCATCCCTGCCAATCCTCCAGGGCTAGTCAGTCTTTACTGATGCAGTCAATATAAGCTAGCTTATGTGGATTCAGAACAGACAGAAGAAAGTAGAAATGCATTTGGAAGGTGGATGGAAAATGCCTCTCAACTGTGACTACCCTTTTTGCCCCTTGGCCAATGAGACAGTCATGAGACAATCAAATTGCTTCAGCTTTCTTGTCATCAAGAGGTGATTCAAACTTATCCATTCTCTTTCTTGACACTGTCTCTCAAATTACAGAGGAACAATATGGTAATCTTGCTTCACAAAAAAAAAATGGAAAAGACAACATTGAAGGAAAAGCTCATTGCTTCATGATGAGTGTTGGGCTGTTAAGAGCCAGTTGTCATTGTTGGAGTTTTTTAAAGTTACTCACCCATAAATCCTTACAGGTGTCTTCCTTGCCAAGGTAATTCAAGTCATTGATTGATATTAGCCTTTAAAACTTCCATGGAGATGTTGAATATTTTTGTGATTACCATCTTGTGAGATGAAATCCATTTCTGACTTAGTAAGGAATGGACTTGAGAATTCTGATAATTCTCTTAGAACTTCAATTCTGAAGGAAGCTAAATAAATCTTGATAGGATAAGAACAAATATATGTGAACTAATCCTTCCTCTTCATCCCTTTTCCTTCCCTAGTACTGTTAATTGGGCCACTGGCTCCTCTTCTCCAGTTCCAAATGCCTCAGGCCTTAACCCATTCCTTCTCCACCTCCTCACATTTTTCTCGTCTCCATTCCTGCCAGTTTTCATCTTCAGGTTCACCTTTAATTCACCTGCTATTGTCTCTGCACATTCCAACACTGTAGATTCCACCAAATGTGGCTTGTCAAGGGAAATAATTATACACTATTTTCTTCTCATATACTTGTACTGTACTCTATAGTAAATCCACTGGCTACATAGCATGTACCTGTTATTAAGTATGATGTCATGTAGAGACACTTGAATGTGTGTGGCAGATTATTTGTAGGTTCTATACAAATACTATTTTATATAAAGAACTTGAGTGTGTGAAGATGTTGTTATTGGTGGGGGTCCTCGAGCCCATTCCATGAGGATACTGAGGGGTGATTGAATTTTAACTAATGGTGCTGTTTTCATACTTCTTTAAATGAACTTATGAACTTATTAAAAGACTATTTTTTCAGCCCTTTGTTTACGGATCAAATCTATAATCCTAGCTAATCAGGAGGCTGAGATCTGAGGATCATGGTTCAGTGTTGTCTCAGAAGGGAAGGAATGTACTTGGAACTCTTATTTCCAATTAACCACACACACGCACACACACACACACACACACACACACGCACCACAACACAACACAAAGCTAGAAGAGAAGCTCTATCAATTGAGCCACTAGTAGACTTCCATGTGAACAGTGACATGATGGAGCCTCACAGGTGTCTGCTGCACCAGACATCCATTAAAATGGCTAAAGGATGCAGATATCTCATACAAGCTGTGTGACATCTCTGATTGGGTCTGGGATGGATATGGCCACAGACTGTCCTATGACCTTGAGAGTCATATAGCTCTCTCCTACAAACAATTAAACCCTGTACAAAGCAACCCAGTAAGTACCTTCCCTTAGGACCCCTCCTGTCTAGCAAGACATTTGATATTCTCTTCTTCAATAAATCATTGCTGTTTTATTCTTCCCTCTGCATCCATGAACTCATTCTTTGAGATCATAGAGACAAAAGATGTGATTCAGTTATTAGGTTTTCAGTATCAACATGATGGCCTGCTTCAAAACAGAACTTTTTTTTTTAATTAATTGTATTTTATTTTATTTGAGAACATACTGTACAGAGGGGCTAAAATTACATGGGCAGGATAATGCATACATTTCTTACCAAGCATTGCAGCCTCCTCCTTTGTTTACCCTTCACTTCCCTTCCCCGCCTCCCCCCTCCCTCCACCCAATTTTACCCCCCTCCCCCCAACCAATTATATCCCCCTCCCCCCCCACACCGACATTGTAAAGCTGGTTTTGACATGACATTTTGTGCTTCTCATTGTTGCAACAGGTCCACCTGAATCCTTAAACGACTTGTTTGTCCCCATCTCCTCCACATGTTATACTGACATCAAATATAGTGAAAGCGGGGGTTACACTGTGGGGGAGGGACATACAAAGCAACAAAGAAATAATCTTATAAAAGCTTTAGAAACACATGCATGAAAGAAACGAAACATTAAAATACATATTTAAGGGTTCATTTTCCTAACATCACATTATCTGACCTTTTCCGCTTGACTCATACCTATACTAGATATTGCAAATAAGGGAAACCATGGGACCTATGCTTCTTTGGGCCTGGCTTACTTCACTTAATATAATTTTTTCCAAACCTTTCCATTTCCTAAAAAATGGGGAAATGTCATTCTTTCTGATGGAGGCATAGAATTCCATTGTGTATATATACCACATTTTCTTGATCCATTCATCTACTGAGGGGCATCTGGGTTGGTTCCATGTCTTAGCTATGGTAAATAATGCTGCAATAAACATAGTTGTGCTGGTAGCTTTAGTGTGGTCTTGTTTGTAAACATTTGGGTAAATGCCCAAAAGTGGGATTGCTGGATCATAGGGGAGATCTATGTGAAGTCTTTTGAGGAACATCCATACTGCTTTCCAAAGTGGTTGAACAAGTTTACATTCCCACCAACAATGAAGTAAGGTTCCTTTCTGTCCACATCCCCTCCAGCATCTGTTGTTGTTAGAGTTCTTGATTTTTGCTGTTCTAACTGGAGTGAGGTGATATCTCAATGTTGTTTTGATTTGCATTTCTTTTATGGCTAGGGATGTTGAACATTTCTTCATGTGTCTATTGGCCATCCTTCTTTCTTCTTCAGAGAAGCTTCTCTTTAAGTCTTTCGCCCACTTATTTATTGGGCAGTTGTTTCTTTGAGGATTTGTTGTTGGGTGGTTTAATTTTTTGAGTTCCAAGTATATTTTAGATATGAGACCCTTGTCCATTGTATGGCTAGTAAAGATCTTCTCCCAATCCGTGGGCTTTCTATTGATCTTGCCAGCTATGTCATTTGCCCTGCAGAAGCTCTGCAACCTTATGCAATCCCATTTGTCCAACCTTTCTTTGATTTGTTGTGCTTCCGGGTCTCTATTCAGAAAATTTCGACCTGAGCCAAGGAGACCTAGGGTTTCTCCTATTCCATCCTGTAATGTTTTCAGAATGTCTGCTTTGACTTCAAGGTCTTTGATCCATTTGGAGTTGATTCTGGTGCAGGGTGATATATAAGGATCTAGCTTTAGTTTTCTACATGTAGTTAACCAATTTTGCCAGCACCATTTACTGAAGAGGGTGTCTTTCTTCCATTCCATTGTTTTAGCTTCCTTATCGAAGATTAGATGGCTATAGGTCTGTAGGTTCATTTCTGGGTTTTCAATTCCATTCCATTGGTCCTGAGGTCTGTTCTTATGCAAATACCAAGCTGTTTTGATTACTATGGCTTTATAGTAGAGTTTGAAATTTGGTATTGATATTCCTCCAGCAGTGTTCTTTCCATTGAGGAGCGTTTTTGCTATTCGGGGTCTTTTATTGTTCCATATGAATTTTTGGATTGCCTCCTCTATTTCCTTGAAGAATGAGGGTGGAATTTTGATAGGTATCGCGTTGAATTTGTAGATAGCCTTGGGAAGTATTGCCATTTTCACGATGTTGATCTTGCCAATCCAGGAGCATGGGAGGTTTTGCAATTTTTTAAGTTCTGTGTTGATTTCCTTTTTCAAGATTTTAAAGTTTTCATCATAGAGGTCCTTCACTTCTTTGGTTAAGTTAATTCCTAGGTATTTTATTTTTTGTGGGGCTATTACAAATGGAGTTGCTTTCCTAATTTCAGCCACACTTTTCTCATTGTTGGCATATAGAAAAGCCATTGATTTTTGGGGGTTAATTTTATAACCTGCTACTTTGCCAAAGTTTTGAATCAGCTTGAGTAATTTGGGAGTGGAGTCTATGGGATTCTTTAAATACAAGATCATGTCATCTGCAAAGAGGGAGAGTTTTATTTCTTCTTTCCCTATTTGGATCCCCTTTATGTCTGCATCTTGTCCTATTGCTGTAGCTAGGCATTCTAATACTAGATTGAAGAGAAGTGGAGAGAGTGGACATCCTTGTCTTGTTCCTGAGTTAAGAGGAAATGGCTTTAGTTTTTCACCATTGAGTATAATGCTGGCTGTAGGTTTGTCATATACAGCCTTTATTGTATTGAGGAATGTTCCATGGATTCCTAACTTTTCCAGAACCTTCATCATAAAGGGGTGTTGGATCTTGTCAAATGCTTTTTCTGCATCTTGAGATAACCATGTGGTTCTTATACTTGCTCCTATTGATGTGATGAATAATATTAATTGATTTGCGTATATTGAACCAGCTTTGCATCCCTGAAATGAATCCTGTTTGATCATGGTGTATGATTTTTTGGATGAATTGTTGAAGTCGATTGGCCAAAATTTTGTTGAGAAGTTTTGCATCAATGTTCATCAAAGAAATGGGTCTATAGTTCTCTTTCTTTGATGAGTCCCTGCCTGGTTTTGGGATGAGGAATACGATGGCTTCATAGAATGTGTTCGGTAGTGAGCTTTCTCTTTCAATTTCATTGAAGAGTTGGAGGAGTATTGGTGTGAGCTCTGCTTTGAAGGCCTTGTAAAATTCCGCTGTAAAACCATCTGGTCCTGGACTTTTCTTAGCTGGGAGGTCTCTTATTGCTGTTTCTATTTCAATGCTTGATATGGGCCTGTTAAGCTGGTTTAACTCATCTTGGTTTAGTTTTGGCATGTCAATATTTGCTAGGAAAAGGTCCATTTCTGTCAAGTTCTCAAACTTATTAGCATAAAGTTTTGAGAAGTATTCCCTTATAATGTTCTGAATCTTGGTTGTTTCCGTGGTGATGTTTCCATTCTCATCTCTGAGTTTATTAATTTGGGTGTGTTCTCTCCTTTTTCTGATAAGGTTTGCTAAGGGTCTGTCAATTTTGTTAAGTTTTTCGAAGAACCAACTCTTTGTTTTGTTGATTCTTTCTATAGTTTTTTTGGATTCTAATTCATTTAATTCTGATTTAATTTTGATTATTTCTTTCCGTCTACTGGATTGGGGTTTATCTTGATGCTCTTTTTCAAGTAGGTTTAGTTGTGTCATTAAATTGCTAGTTTCCGATGTCTCCAATTTGTTGATGTAGGAGCTCAGAGCTATAAAATTACCTCTGAGTACTGCCTTTGCTGTGTCCCAGAGGAGCAGGTAATTTGTGTGTTCATTTTTGTTGAATAGCATGAACATTTGAATTTCCTTTCTAATCTCTTCCATGACCCACTCATGATTCAGCAGTGTGTTGTTCTGCCTCCATGTGATACCTTACTTTCTTTGGTGGCTTTTGGTGTTGAGTTCTAATTTTATTCCCTTGTGGTCAGAGAGAATGCAAGGTATAATTTCACTGTTTCTGAATTTAGACAAGTTTGCTTTGTGGCCTAAAATGTGATCTATTTTAGAAAACGTTCCATGTGCTGCTGAGAAGAACGTGTATTCTGATGCTGCTGGGTGAAATGTTCGGTAAATGTCTGTTAAGTCTAGTTGATCTATGCAGCTGTTTAGATCTGCGGTTTCTCTGTTGAGTTTTTGCCGAGTTGATCTATCTAGTGGGGAGAGTGGTGTGTTAAAATCCCCAACAATTAATGTCTTTGGATCTATATGGGATTTGAGGGAAAGTAGTGTTTCTTGGATAAATTTGGGTGCTCCATTGTTTGGCGAATAGATATTTAGAATTGTAATATCCTCCTGAAGGAGAGATCCTTTAATTAGTATGTAGCGACCTTCTTTATCTCTTCTCACGAATTTTAATTTGAAGTCTATTTTATCTGATATTAGGATTGCAACTCCCGCCTGTTTATGAGGGCCGTTTGCTTGGTAGATTTTGTTCCAGCCTTTAACCTTGAAAATATGTTTGTTTTTATGGGCAAGATGTGACTCCTGCAGGCAGCAGATAGAAGGGTCTTGTTTTTTAATCCAATTAGACAGACTATGTCGCTTAATTGGAGAGTTCAGTCCGTTAACGTTAAGAGATAGGACTGAGAGGTATTTGGGAGTTCCTGCCATGTTATCCACCTTCTTGAGGGATGTGAAAGCTGGGTTCTTCCTAAGGTTCTTGGATTCTCAGTTTAGGTGCAGTTTTTTGGCCTTTGTTGCATTCTTGTTGGTTTTCTATGTGTAGGACATCTTTAAGAATCTTTTGTAGGGCTGGTTTGGTGGAGATGTATTGTTTCAATTTTTCTTTGCTATGGAAGGTTTTTATTTGGCCTTCAGTTATGAAGGAGAGTTTAGCTGGGTACAGTATTCTTGGTTGATAGTTGTTTGTTTTTAGGGCATGGCATATGTCATTCCAGGCTCTTCTTGCTTTGATTGTCTCTGCTGAGAAATCTGAGGTTATTCTAATTGGTTTCCCTTTATAGGTGATTAACCTTTTCTCCTTGACAGCTGTAAGGATCTTTTCCTTGGTCTGGGTTTATCCTGTTTGGATGATAATGTGACGGTGGGATGTCCTATTCTGGTCTCGTCTATTTGGGGTTCTAAAAGCTTCTTGTATCTGAATAGGCCTATCTTTTTGTATGTTTGGGAAGTTCTCTGCTAGGATCCTGTTAAACAAATTTCCTAGACCATTAACTTCTGTTTCTAGGTGCTCCTCTACACCCATTATCCTTAGATTGGGCCTTCTGATGGTGTCTTCCAGGTGTTGGATAGATCTATCATATTTCTTGGACTTGTCTTGGATGGTTGTATGTTCTTTCTCTATAATATCTAGGCTGTCTTCAATCCCTGAGATTCGATCTTCTGCATGGTCTAACCTGCTGTCAAGACACTCTACTTTGTTTTTTATCTCTTTTCCTTCTAATTGGTCAGCTTTGATGGCTTCAAGTTCTTTGTTGAAGCTCTGTTTTAGGTCTTGTATGAATTTCTTTACTTCCTTAATTTGGTGTTCAGTGTTTGTTCTCAAATCACTTAGTTGATTGGTTATGGTTTCTTTGGACTCCCATTCCTTCTGTTGGGTTCCATTCAGCATTCCCTTTGTGGTCTCCCTGACTTCCTTCAGCTCTTTGTTAATGGATTCCATGAATGCCTTTAGTGATCTTTGTGTATTCTCTACCTGGTCTCTTAATTCGTGAATTACTCTTTGATTAGTTTCCTCCCTTCTGTGGGATTCCTGCAGTTCTCTTTGAGTGTTCTCTGCCTGCTCACGCCATTCCTCCCTTTCTCTTTGAGTATTCTCAAGTTGTTCATGCAAATCCTGTATCAGTTTTTGAGAAGCTTCCTCACGCTTATGATATTCCTGTATAAACTTCTGGGATGCCTCCTCTCTCTCCCTATCACGCTCATACAGAATCCTTTGTACATTGTCAAACTTCTCATTTATCATGTTTGCTATTAGTGTTTGTAGAGCTGTTTGGGAACTCTCATCTGGATTATTCTTTATCTGTTCTAATCCCTGATTATCAAGGTTGGGAATTGAGATACCCGAATTTGCCATTTTTCTTGTGTTTTTCCGGCTTACTCGGCCCATTTGAGATGAAGATTGCACCACAGTTTTGTGCTAGAACACTATCTTAAGGCAACCATCAACCAAAGTTTGCATTTGTACCGTCAATGGTCTACAGATACAATCTAGTTCAACAGATAGATCTATTCAACATCAAACGACTATATGTTAAAGGACTTGGAACCGCAGAAAAGATTTAGGAAAACCACAAATTATTATGATTAGGGAGAGATGTGGGTAAAAAATGGGAATAGATTGGTGTGGGGAGGCACAGGGAGAGTTAAAAATGTCCTAATCACAGTGCAGGAAATGGGTTGTGTAGGATGCAAGTAGAGAGAGAGAGAAAAAGAAGAGACGGAAAGGGGAATAAAGAGAGACCAGAAAAAGAATACAAACGTAAAAATTAATGTTATTATAGAGGTTAAAAGACCGTCTATTTAGAGAGGAATGTGAATATGTTCAGAGAAGGGGAGGGACATAGAGGAGATGTGAAAATCTTTAAGGATGGGAAAGGGAGAAGAAAAGATCAGAAGTTCAGTAGAGCTAGATAAAAAACAAAAAGATAATTAAGAAAGAAAGAAAAAGAGAAAGAAGACAAGAAAAGAAAGGAAAACTCTCATTCACGTATTCCTAAAATAAAAATTATAAGATGAGAAAAAAACAGTTACTGGAAAACAATTATTTTTTCAGAAGAGGCAAAAATTAAAGATTAATAAAAGTTTTAGAAGGGAAAAAAATTACATATATATATATATATATATATATATATATAAGGTAACAAAAAACAAAAAACAAGCAAAAAAAAGAAAAGAAGAAGAAGAAGAAGAAAAAAAAAAGAAAAGAAAGAAAAAAAAAGTCTTTTGATTTTTTTTTTTTGGGGGGGAGGAGTGGGAAGAATCCTGTATCTCCCTTTTGTCTGCAACCAGTCTCTTGTTGGAGTCTCTGGTCAGCTTGAGGTCCTGTGGCTTGATTGGTTTCTTAAGTCGGTTGTTTGGAAGAGGCAGAAAAATGCTCTGCATTACCCAAGATTTTGAGATCCCCCTCCCAAGTTAGTTTTCTGGGAGGGTGGTCTGCTTTGAGAGTCACAAAAGAGGGGGATGTGGTGATGAGGCTAGGTTCTGGGTAGAGTTGAGGCCTTTCAACAAACAGTAGCTTTTCCCTGGGGCTATTTTGTGATAAAGCTCACAGCGCCCAGCCTGGAGCCATTCTCAGGGTTTCTGTTTTTCAATTGATTGTGGTGGCTGCTAGAGGGAGGGACAGCCTCTGGCTCTGGTTACTCAGTGAGGCAAGGCACTCCGATGGCTGGCGCCTGAGCTGGGTGACTTTTCCCTGGATGGAGCTGAGTCTGGCAGGTCACTTCGCCGTTAAGTTCTTGTGACCTGCTAAATGACTCATTTTATTCCAAGGCCTGAGCTGGAGCTAGCAGCTCCTCCGAGCTTTGTCGGTATCCAAGATGGAGATCACCGGTGCTGGGGGGGAGGGGTGGCCTTCCCTCCTCTGCTCCCTGAGGAGTGAGGACTAAGGGCTTGTACTCACGCCGAGTCTTGGATCCTGGGTCGTCTCTGGTCTGCAAACAGCAGGATGAAGATGTTCGCTCCTTGTCGGTTCTTGTTTGTGTTGAGTAGAATCCGCTCATCCGCTGCGTCTGGCTCCTTCGTCCCCGACTCTCTGTGTCTCAGCTATGACTCCGAGGCGGTGGTCGCCGCCGCGACTCCGCCGCCGGAGCGGCAGCTGATGCGTTTCCTTGGCTTCCCCTCTATTGTCTAACTCTCTGTCCTGTGATGGCACACTTGGTGTGATTCTCTGGCTTAGGACTGTTCACTGGAATTCTAAAACTACTTTCTATGCGAGAGCTTGTTCAGATTCCAGCTTCTCCTCCGCCATCTTCAAAACAGAACTTTTATCTGCTTCCTGGGCACCAAAGCTGGTGGATCCTGAATGCTTTTATCTTGAGCCCTTTTTGTGTTGCCACCAAACCTGTGCTAGAGTATCATCAGTGCCCAAGGGACACACTGGGAATGCGTTTGTTCCAATCACACATGGTATACCTAGGTGTTGAGTCTGCAAACATGATGGGTACTCACAGATGTGTGACTTAGTGATGTCAGCCACTCAGCACAAGGTTTCCTTGGACCAGAGTCTCATCCCCATGCATTGGGTGGATGATAGGTGAAACCTTTGTTTCTCATACACAGATTATATCCTGGTTGTTCCTAGCAAATGAATTCCATAGACCCCAGGGGAAACAAGCTGAATCCTTCTTTTAGTCATTTCTTCCCTAACACTGACACATCTGCTCCTTGAAGACACCATGGCCACATACCTCTCAGTAGAGGCTTTCCAAGACCCTACTCCATCATGTCACCCACCCACTTCAGATCTTTTAGCAGCCACTTTCCTCTAATAAACACTTCCCTCACGTCCAGCCTCCCCTATGAAAGTCTTCACTGTTGGGTTTTTATCCTAATGTAGAGGTCACATGCTTAACTATCAAGGTCATGGTTATTTGATATCTTTGGGGTCTACACACAGGACTGCTCAGGGCAATATTGATCCAATGTCTATGGCTCTGTTCACAAGACTGCTCAGTGCCATGGTGATGGGATGTATAGTGTCTGCATATGGGACTGCTCAGTACTATAGTGAATGATGCAGAATATCCATAGAAGGGCACCATTTTCCCATTGAGATTTTCAGCTTTCATTACTTGTGTATAGCTGGTATTCCACACAGCACTCTAAAATCTATGGGAATTTAGGAGAGAGCCTCTTTATCATGAGTTAGCAGAGAATGGAATAAAATAGAATACTCAGCTGTAGTGGTGGTGGCTTTAGCTGGTATTTCTTGATACTCAGCAGACTAAGATCTGAGGATCTAAGTTCAAGGCCAGTCCAGGCAAGAAAATTCATTGAGATTCTTATCCCTAATTAACCACCAAAAATCCCAAAGTACAACTATGACTGAAGTGGTAGAGCACTAATCTTCAGCAAAAAAAAATCCAAATCAATGTTTATGCATTAATTTAAGCCTTAGGACCAACACACACACACACACACACACACAACCATTTGTCCAGCACTGGTGGCTCACACACCTGTAATCCTAGCTATTTAGGACGCTGAGGTCTGAACTTCAGAGTTTCAATCCAGCCTAGGCAGAAAAGTTTGAGACTTATCTCCAATTAACCACCAGAAAACCAGAAGTGGTCCTGTGGCTCAAAGTGCAAAAGCACTAGCCTTGAGGGACAGTGTCTAGGTCCTGAGTTCAAGCCTTTCGACTGACAAGAAAAATAAAATGTAACACCTGGATCAGGTCCTTTGTCTCCTTTGTTTGAGGAAAGAATCTACAGACAAAAAGGAAGAGGTAAGACAGCATAACTTTATTGAAGGAAAAGACCATCAGAACCCTTGCTAGACAGGAGAGGCCCATGGGAGGGAAGGCACTAGTTGGTGTGGGTTATGTAGGTATTAATGAGGTGTCTTTAAGAATGAACTATATGTCTCTCATGACCATTGGACAGTCTGCAGGTCATATCACTCCCCAGGCCTAGTCAGAAGCTCCACAAAGCCAACCCAAGATCTTTATGCATTCTTTAGTCCTTCTGAGTAAGTTATAATTTTGGTACCTACCTCTGGGGTATAGTCACCTCATCACAGTGTTCATTGTTCCAGGGGCGATGGGCCATGATATGATGTCAAGGAGCCTGCACACAGGACTGCTCAAGGCCAAAGTAAAAGAGAACTTCTGTGGGAGAGAGACTTTGCCTCCATTGCACAGACATGCTCTTTTTATGCTCTGATAACTCTGGGCGGTTTTTCCATGTTTTCTCATTTTTTTCTCCAATGCTTTAGATGGAAACCAGGACATCATGCATGTAAGGCAAGCACTTTCCCATTGCACTTATATTTTTTTCCTTGGATTTGTTTTTAAATGAGCAGTAGATTTCATCTTTGTGTATAGGAAAATAGTTATCAAATATCTCCATTTTAAAGCTTTCAGCTGATGAAGTAGCACAGTATTTTTTATAATCTAAAATAGAAATATTCTGCCTTGGATATGTCCAGAGGCCTCAGACATAAAAAGGCTTGGGATAACTGCTGTGCAATTGGAAAGGCCAGGCTGAAGCCTTTTCCTTTTGCCCCAGCTTGCTGTTGCACCAGTGCTCCTTTCAGCAGAAATGCTCATTTTCTCCATTTCTGCTCCTTGACACTTAGCTAGAGGAGTCAGCTCCAGCCCTCTGAGAACTCTCTATGGGGGTGCGGAGTGGGGATTCCAGTATGGGAGAGGGCTTCTCTTCCCCCTCCATCTTTTGTGCTGGTCTTGGGCTTGATCTCAGGGACTGGCTCAGTCAGATTTTCTGTTTGTGTATTTTTTCTTGCTTGTTTGATTTTTAGTCAAGGGTAGAACTTAGGCAACAGTTTCACTTCCAGATATTTGGGCTCCTAATTAGTGATGAGTCTCATGAACTTCCCTACACAGGCTGGCTTTGAACCTCATTCCTCAGATGTTTGCCTCATGAATAACGTGGATTATAAGCATGAGTCACAATCACCTGGCAGAGAGAGGGGTCTTCTTTCAGACATACCAACTACACAGTGACAAAGATCAAGAGGGGTAGCCTCTTTGTTTCAGCTGACCCCATCTTTTTCCATCACATCCAGCGTCAGCCCTGTACCAGCTATGGAGAAGAGCTTGGTGCTTCTTCAGGCCTGATCTGAATTAATTCATTGATCATACTAATAATAAATAAAATATTTCATGAGTATGTTTGTCTTCTCACCAACAGGAACGGATCTAGAAATCAAGAATCATTTATACCTTAGCTTTCCAACTCCAGAATGTAGAAAATTACTCACGTTGCATATGCCTTTCTTTACTAAGTGAATTAGATCAGAACAGCCTTCACATGTGCTTCTCACCCAGTGGAGATGATAACAAGGTAGCAAGATGTTGGGCAGTCTTGTATAGAAATTGGGCAAGGACCATAAAAACAAACATATTTTGACTTTGAAAGGCTGGAACAAAATCTACAAAGCAACGGTCCCCATAAACAGGCAGGAGTAGCAATACTAATATCAGATAAAATAGACTTCAAATTAAAATTAGTTAGAAGAGATAAGAAGGTCGCTACATACTAATGAAGGGATCTCTCCTTCAGGAGGATAGTACAATTGTAAATAGTTATTCGCCAAACAACGGAACACCCAAATTTATCTGAGAAACACTCCTTTCTCTCAAATCTCATATAGATCTAAAAACATTAATTGTTGGGGACTTTAACACACCACTATCGCCACTAGATAGATCAACTCAGCAAAAACTCAACATAGAAACCACAGACCTAAACAGCTGCATAGATCAACTAGATTTAACAGACATCTACTGAATATTTCACCTAGCAGCATCAGAATACACGTTTTTCTCAGCAGCACATGGAACATTTTCCAAAATAAACCACATTTTAGGTCACAAAGCAAATTTGTCCAAATTCAGAAACATTGAAGTTATACCTTGCATTCTCTGAGACCACAAAGGAATAAAATTAGAACTCAACACCAAAAGCCACCAAAGAAAGTCCTGTAACATATGGAGGCTGAACAACACACTGTTGAACCACCAGTGGGTCATGGAAGAGATTAGAAACAAAATTCAATTGTTCATGATATTCAAAAAAAATGAGCACACAAACTACCAGCTTCTCTGGGACACAGCAAAGACAGTACTCAGAGGCAAGTTTATAGATCTGAGTTCCTACATCAACAAATTGGAGAGAGCTGAAACCAACAATTTAATGAGACAGCTGAGCCTCCTTGAAAAAGAGCAGCAAGAAAAACCCAATCCAGTAGATGGAAAGAGATAAAGAAAGTTAAATCAGAAATAAATGAATTAGAATCCAAAAAAATCATAGAAAGAATCAACAAAAGAAAGAGTTGGTTCTTCAAAAACATTAACAAAATTGAGAGACCCTTAGCAAATCTTATCAGAAAAAGAAGAGAACACACCTAAATAAATAAACTCAGAGATGAGAATGGTAACATCACCACCGAAACAACCAAGATTCAGAATATTATAAGGGAATATTTCTCAAAACTTTATGCTTATAAGTTTGAGAACTTGCCAAAAATGGACCTTTTCCTAGCAAATATCGACATGCAGAGACTAAACCAAGATGAGTTAAACCATCTTAACAGGCCCATATCAAGAATTGAAATAGTAATAGCAATCAGAGACCTCCTTTCTGCTGTTTTACAGCGGAATTCTACAAGGCCTTCAAAGCAGAAATCACACGAGTACTCATTCAACACTTCAATGAAATTAAAGAGAAAGTTTACTACCGAATTCATTCTATGAAGCTATAATAACCATCTTCCCAAATCCAGGGAGGAACTCATCAAAGAAAGAACTATAGACCCATATCTTTGATGAACACTGATGCCAAACTTCTCAACAAAATTTTGGCAAATCAGCTTCAACAATTCATCCAAAAACATCATACAGCACAATCAAACAGGATTCATTTCAGGGATGCAGTGCTGGATCAATATACGCAAATCAATAAACATAATTCATCACATCAACAAGGGTAAGGACAAGAACCACATGATTATCTCAATAGATGCAGAAAAAACATTTGACAAGATCCACCACCCCTTTTGAAGGTTCTGGAAAAATTAGGAATCCATGGAACATTCCTCAATACAATAAAGGCTGTATATGACAAACCTACAGCCAGTATTATACTCAATTGTGAAAAACTAAAGCCATTTACTCTAAACTCAGGAAAGAAACAAGGATGCTCACTCTCTCCTCTACTCTTCAATCTAGTATTAGAATGTTAGTTACAGCAATAAGACAAGACCCAAACATAAAGTGGATCCAAATAGGGAAAATGAAGTAAAACTCTCCCTCTTTGAAGATGAGGTGATCTTGTATTTTAAGAATTCCATGGACTCTGCTCCCAAATTACTCATGGTGATTAAAAACTTTGGCAAAGTAGCAAGGTATAAAATTAATCCCCCAATATCAATGGCTTTTCTATATGCCAACAAGGGGAAAAGTGAGGCTAAAATCAGGAAAACAACTCCATTCAGAATAGCCCTACAAAAAATAAAATAACTAGGAATTAACTTAACCAAACAAGTGAAGGACCTCTATGATGAAAACTTTAAAAACCTGAAAATGGAAATCGAAACAGAACTTAGAAAGTGACAAAAAACTCCCATGCTCCTGGATTGGAAAGATCAACATGGTGAAAATGGCAATACTTCCCAAGGCTATCTACAAATTCAATGCGATATCTATCAACATTCCAACCTCATTCTTCAAGGAAATAGAAGAGGCAATCTAAAAATTCATATGGAACAATAAAAGACCCAGAATAGCAAAAACGATCCTTAACAGAAAGAACACTGCTGGAGGAATATCAATACCAAATTTCAAACTCTACTATAAAGCCATAGTAATCAAAACAGCTTGGTATTGGCACAAGAACAGACCTCAGGACCAATGGAATAGAATTGAAAACCCAGAAATGAACCTACAGACCTATAGCCATCTAATCTTTGATAAGGGAGCTAAAAAAAATAGAATGAAAGAAAGACAGCCTCTTCAGTAAATGGTGCTGGCAAAAATGGTTAACTAGTTGTAGAAAATTAAGCTAGATTGTTATCTATCTCCCTGCACCAGAATCAACTCCAAATGGATCAAATATCTTAGAGTCAAAGCAGACACTCTGAAAACTTTACAGGATGGAGTAGGAGAAACCGTAGGTCTCCTTGGCACAGGCCAAAATTTTCTTAATTGATACCCAGAAACACAAGAAATCAAAGAAAAGTTGGACAAATAGGATTGAAGGAAAGTGCATAGCTTCTGTATGGCAAAGGACATAGTTCGCAAGATTAATAGAAAGCCCACGGATTGGGAGAAGATCTTCACTATCCTTACAACAGACAAGGGTCTTATATCTGAAATATACCTGGAACTCAATAAATTAAATCCCCCAACAACAAATCTTCAAAGAAACAACTCCCCAATTAATAAGTGGGCTAAAGACGTAAAGGGAAAATTCTCTGAATAGGAAAGAAGAATGGCCAATAGACACATGCTCAACCTCTCTAGCCATAAAAGTAATGCAAACCAAAAAAATATTGATATACCACCTCACACCAGTTAGAATGTCTATAATCAAGAAGTCTAATTACAACAGATGCTGGAGGGGATGTGGACAGAAGGGAACCTTACTACATTGTTGGTGGGAGTGTAAACTTGTTCAACAACTTTGGAAAGCAGTCTGGAGGTTGCTCAAAATACTCCACATAGAGCTGCAATCCCACTTTTGGGCATTTACCCAAATGTTCACAATCAACAACACCCTTAATCTCCCAGCACAACTATGTTTACCGCAGCATTATTTACCATTGCTAAGATACGGAACCAACCCAGATGCCCCTTGGTAGATGAATGGATCAAGAAAATGTGGTATATATACACAATAGAATTCTATGCCTCCATCAGAAAGAATGGAATTGCCCCATTTGTTAGGAATTGGAAAGACATGGAAAAAAAATATATTAAGTGAAGTAAGCCAGGCCCAAAGAATCATAGGTCCCATGGTTTCCCTTATTTGCAATAACTAGTATATGTCTGAGTCAACCAGAAAAGTTCAGATAAGTTGATGTTAGGGGAATGAACCCCAAGGTACGTATTCAGATGTTTTTTTGGTTTTTTTTCCTTTCATGCAATTGTTTCTATCATATTTACAAGATTATTTCTATGTTGCTTTGTATGTCCCTCCACCACAGTATAACCCATACTTTCACTGTTTTTGATGTTGGGATAATTTGTGGAGGAGAAGTGAAAAAACAAATCGTTTAACTAGGGATACAGGTGGACCCATTGCACCAATGAGATGTACAAGTTGTTATGTCGAAAAACGAACTTAACAACTTGGGGGAGGATCGGTTGGGGGGAGGGGAGGAGTATGGGAAGGGATGGGAAGGGGAAAGGAGGAGTCAACAATGCTTGATAAGGAATGTACTCGTTATCTTGCCCATGTAATTGTAACTCCTCTGTATGGAATTCTCATAGTAAAAAAAGTAAAAAATAAAATAAAAAGATGTTGGAAAGGGTGGCTCGTCTGAAATCTGAGCTATTCAGGAGGACAAGATCTGAGGTTTGAGGTTTGAAGCCAGCCATAGCCAAAAACTGACACTTTTGTCTCCAGTTAATCAACAAAAAACCTCAAGTGTATCTGATGTGACAGAGCCCTAGCCTTGAGCACAAAAGTGAAGAGAGAGTATAAGGCCAAAAATTCAAGCCCTAGGGCCATCACACACATATACACGCACACACACACACTCACACACTCACAGAGTGGGAGAAGCTACGTGGACTAAATGAACAATTGGGACTCTGCCAGTGGTTTTTTGTTTTGTTTGTTTGCTTTTGTTGGTCATGGGGCTTGAAGTCTGACGCTAGGCACTGTCCCTCAGGTCTTCAGCTCAAGGCAAATGCTCTACCACTTGAGCCATAGCGCCACTTCTGGTTTTCTGGTGGTTTATTGGAGAAAAGATTCTCACGGACCGGGCACCAGTGGCTCATGCCTGTAAACCCATGGTTTCCCTTATTTGCAATATCTAGTATATGTATGAGTCAAGCTGAAAAGGTCAGATAATGTGATGTTAGAAAAATGAACCCTTAGATATGTATTTTAATGTTTTTTTCTTTTATGCATGTGTTTCTAACGCATTTATAAGATTATTTCTTTGTTGCTTTCTATGTCCCTCCCCCACAATATAACCCCCGCTATCACTATATTTGATGTCAGTATAACTTGTGGAGGAGATGGGGGAAAAAAGTCGTTTAAGGATTCAGGTGGACCTGTTGCAACAATGAGAAGTGCAAGTTGTCATGTCAAAAACGAGCTTTACAACGTCGTGGGGGGGGAAGGATTGAGTGGGGGGAGAAGGGGGAGGCTGGGAAGGGATGTGAAAGGTAAACAAAGGAGGAGGCTGCAATGCTTGGTAAGAAATGTATGCATTATCCTGCCCATGTAATTGTAACCCCTCTGTACAGTATGTTCACAAATAAAATAAAAAAAAAGAGTCTCACGGACCGGGCACCGGTGGCTCATGCTTGTAATCCTAGCTACTCAGGATGCTGAGATCTGTGGAACGCGGTTCAAAGCCAGCCCAGGCAGGAAAGTCCGTGAGACTCTTATCTCCAATAAACCACTAGAAAACCAGAAGTGGTGCTGTGGCTTAAGCAGTAGAGTGCTCACCTTGAGCTGAAGAGCTGAGGGATAGCGCCCAGGCCCAGAGTTCAAGTCCCATGACGGAACAACAACAACAAAAAAGAGTCTCATGGACTTTTCTGCCTAGGCTGGTTTTGAACCATGATCCTCAGATTCAGCCTCTTGAGTAGTTAAGATTGCAGCCATGAACGACTGGCACCCAGCTATGCCAGTGTTTTTAATGATCTCCTTCCCTCATGAGTTCTGCTTGAGAATGTGGCTTCTGCCTTTGGACAGTGGCCACCGGTAGCGCTAGCTCTGGTCAAATCCAGGCAGGAATTTCTGAAGCTTCTCTGACCCTGTGTACCCAGGCACCCTCACCACCAGCCCTCGCTGCCAACAGGAATTAGTAATGAACAATCACATGACCAGATGAAGTGCAGAAAATTCCATGCTTAGTGATCTTTTACTCTAAATAGCATTTTTAAAAGAAACGTTTGGTAACACAATGAAGAGACAAAGGTCAAGGGGGGAACCAATACAACAACAATATAAACAAAACAATATGTTGGAAATGATCTGTACAACTTGGGGCTGGGTGATGGGGGTAGAGAAAGCAGGAGAAAATTGAGGGATGGGGTAACAAGTTTGTCAAGAAATGTATTTATTACCTTATGTAACACTAAACTGTACATCATCTTGACAATAAAAATAAATAAATAAAAATGTATAAATAAAAGGAAAATTTCAGCATAGGAGACTGGGAGTGAAAAGTCACGTTTATGAAAGCACAGTCAAACAAGAATAGTTTCTTAGGTTAGTGAAGGAAAAGATGATGTCATATTCATTTTTATATTACTCAGCCTCAGAAGACAATGAGCACATATTTAAACATACATTTTATGCGAGGCACTATTGTCTCATGGATACAATTCTAGCTACTCAGGAAGCTGACATCTGAGGACCAACGTTCAAAGTCAGCATAGGCTGACAAGTTTTCAAGACTGTTATCTCCAATTAATTAGCAAAAATAATGATACTAGAGGCATAACTATATGGCATAGCACCAGCCACAAGCCAAAACAAAATAAAACAAAGAACCCCAGTAAGAATGAGAGATCCATTTTTCAAGACCTAATAGTGGGACACACGCACACACACACACACACACACACACACACACACACACACACACACACACACACACAGGTAAGCAGGATGCTAGCACTGTATGCCAGAGATTAACTTGTAGGTATGCTAGAAACTACTTCTCAGGAGATCTCTCCCAACCCTGAGCAAAGGACAGGCTCTCTGAGAAGATCCTCTCTTCCCCTGGCAAGTCCCACATATGCACAGCCCTCTGTCCTCCAATTAAATCACTTTGTTTTGTGTTTGCTGTTATGTGGTCTTGAACTCAGGACCTTTTACTGTGATGTAGCTTATTCACCTTTTCAGTGCTTACTTGGAAATAAGAGTCTCATAAACTTTCTTCCTAACACTGGCTTTCAATCTCTTATCTTTAGATCTCAGACTTAGTACCTAGGGTTACAGGCGGGAGAAATGAGTGCATGACCTCTAAACTATTTTTAAGCCTTAAATTTCTTTTTTGTGCATTCATGGTCCCCCCCTCTTCTTTTCAATGGCAGTATCTGTGGTTTTCTGACTCATTTCCTTTGGCATTCAGTGATATCAGTAACCAGATCTCTGATGGTGGGACAAATCTCATTGTTTGATAGACATACAAGGAAAAAGTTGGGGCTTGAAATTTTTCCCCAGGTAACAGGAGATTAAAAACTTGGTGAGGATAGGAGTAGAGAGGTGGTCGTTAGGATTCTAAGGTGTATTAGTTAATATTGTTTAAATAGAAATTAGGATATACTTACATAATTTTTCCAATTTTTAATGCTACTCATTAAAATCATATTCATTCTGGTTCGGACCTGGAATGTCTCCAAAAAGGATAGTCATCCATTGTAGCGATTAATGTTCAGAGATGCAGCTTCAGTGAAGTAATTGCATTTGAGTGCTCTGTCCTCATCAGTAAGTAAATCCATTGTTAAGTTCCTAATTTGATAGACTTTTGGAAGCGATGGAATCTTTGAAGGTTAAAAGACCTAGTTGAAAGACCTGGGGTTTTAAAAGTGATATCCTTTCCTGGCCTGTTCCTCTCATTTATCCTCGTGCTCTGTTTGCTTCCTATTTGGTCCATGAGCTGAGTAGCTTTTTCTTAACACATGCTTCCACCACAATGTGGCAGACTCTCTGGAATCTTCCCAGATTCATCAAAGGACAAAGCTGCCCTTGAGTGTGTTTACCACAATGATAAAAATAGGTAAATCTGTCATTTTTGGAGGTTAATTGCTTTTAATTAGAACAGTGATTCTCAGAGTATGGCTCAAACCTACATCATCAGCACTGAGGAATTGTCAGAACTGTCCGGTTTTTTGTCTTTTAATATTTTTTTGGTAGTTCTGAGGTTTGAATGAAGGGTTTTACACATTGTAGGTAGTCACTCTAGCAATTTGAGCCATGCCTTTTAAACTTTAGTTATTTTTCCTATAAGGTTCTATGTTTACAACCCCAAGGCAAGCCTCAAACCATTATCGTGTCATCTAGCTTTCTGAGTTATTGGATTTACAGGTGGGTTTGATCCTGAGATAGGATCTTGATAATATTTTTTATGAGTTGGTCTTGCTTCCTAAGTAGCTGAGATTATTGGCTAATGCAAACCCAAATTGTTGGCTGTCCTTTTCCTTTGCCCCAGATAAGCTAATTAGAGAAGAAGGGTAAGAGTGAGCATATCCAAATGATTTTGGGGAAATGTAGATTAAATGTAGATTGGATTTGCAGGAACTGTGTTGAGGACTGCTTTAGTAGAAATTTAAAAAAATATTCTAAGGATGATAAAGGCTGATTTTTGAAGAGATATGAGTGATGGAAAAACATGTTTATCACTCTTTAATTTGTTATCTGTCCCTTCACAAACATGTGACATCCAAAGCTGGCAAAACTGTGTCCATATTGTCAAACATAGCTAACATCCTGTCCACACACAGCCAGCAGGCAGCAGATATCCATTATTAAGTTAACATGCATAATTGAATAATAGTAGAATAATAAACTATTATTTCAGTCTTTATTAGAAAGACAGTCAGCAATGTAGGCCCATATAGTTCAAGCATTTGTGTGTCTTAAATCATTTAAATAAGGATACAGTTGGACTCATTGCAACAATGAGATGTACAACTCGTTATGTCGAAAACGAACTTTACAACTGTGATGGGGGAGGAGGATTAGGTGGCGGGGTGTGGAGAGGATGGGAAGGAATGGGAAGGGGAAACAAAGGGGGAGACTACAATGCTTGATAAGAACTGTACTCATTATCTTGCCCATCTAATTGTACCCCCTCTGTATAGTATTTTCACAATAAAAAAGTCTACAAAATATCTGGGTTCAAGTTGTAATTAATTAACTTTAATTTTTGTGCCTTTCCTGGGCTTGAATTCAGGGCCTAGACAATGTTCTCATGCATTTTTGCTCAAGATTTGTGCCCTACTGCTTCAGACATGGCTCCACCTCTGGTTTGTTGATGGTTCATTCGAGTTAAGAGTATTACAGACTTTCCTACCCAGACTGGCTATACATATGATTCTCAGATCTTAGTCTCCTGAGTAGCTGGGATTTATGAATATATCATCAGTATCCTGAAAGCTTTTATTATAGAGATCTTAACATGTTCATTTGTATGCAGAATTAGAACAAATCATTATTCTCCTTAAAAGCTTTGATTGCATATTCTAATTATAGCATGTGCATTAATTTTGTTGCTGTCATTAAAAATCCCTACAACTTCGGGGATTTAATTGACTTAAATTTTGTATATCAAAGTGACATATAAGCTTGGTACTGGTGGTTCGCACCTGTAATCTTTGCTACTCAGAAGAGTGAAATCTGAGAATCATAGATAAAACTAGCCCTATCAGGACAGCCTATGAGACTTTTATCTGCAATTAAGAGCCGAAAAATGGCAGAAGTGGGGCTGTGGCTCAAGTTGTAGGGCATTAGGCTTTTATCAAAGCAGTTTAGGGACTCAGAATTCAAGCCTCAGGACTAGCAGACATAAAAGGAGACAAGGGAGCTGCACAGAGGCAAAAGGCCTGAGAAACACTAAAGGTTTGTGTTTTTAAGTTTTAATACAAAGTTGTATAAAGTTGTAGAGATTTGATTACTCACAACGGTGGTACTTAAATGAATTAGCAGGCAACAAGTGAGTGTTTGTGGGTCTCCTTAGATGACTCAGTTTATTAGAGGGTCAATGGAAAAGTTCACCTGACAAAATTAAAAGGGCAAAGATGAATTTTGGCTATTACAATACGAGTTATTCAACTCAGCTGAAACAAAAATTGGGAGAGAGTTTGCTGTGTGTGCCAATTCTGTGGTTTAGACAGGGCCTGGGTGCTGTCCCTGAGGTTTTTATTGCACAAGGCTAGTACTCTGCTCCTTGAACCACTGTTCCACTTCAACTTCTCTGTGTTTAATTGGAGATAAGAATATCACAGACTCCTCTGCCTGACCAGTCCATGTTGCACATGTAGTGACAATACGAAATGGAACCTCATTTTCAAAATAACCATGGTTAAGTTCATACTTATGATAAAATATTTGAACTATAATTTTTAGATATTAACAAATATATTTTTGTATGCTAGGCATTGGTGGCTCATGCCTGTAATTCTAGCTACTAAGGAGGCTGATATCTGAGGATCAAAGCCAATCCAGGCAGGAAAGTCAATGAGACTTTTTTTTTTTTAATTTTTCTTTCATTTCTTTTGTGAACATACTGTACAGAGGGGTTACAATTACAGTGGCGGGATAATGCGTACATTTCTAATCAAGCATTGCAGCCTCCTCCTTTGTTTACCCTTCACATCCCTTCCCAGCCTCCTCCCCCCCCCCCCCCCCCGCCACCCGACCCAATCCTCCCCCTCTCCCGCCCCCCCCCCCCGCACCAACGTTGTAAAGCTCCTTTGCTACATGACAATTTGTACTTCTCATTGTTGCAACAGGTCCACCTGAATCCTTAAACGACTTGATTTTCCCCAATTCCTCCACAAGTTATACCGACATCAAATATAGTGGAAGCAGGGATTATACTGTGGGGGAGGGAAATACAAATCAACAAGGAAATAATCTTATAAATGCATTAGAAACAAATGCATGGAAGAAAAAAACATTAAAATACATATCTAAGGGTTCATTTTCCTAACATCACATTATCTGACCTTTTCCGCTTGACTCATACCTATACTAGATATTGCAAATAAGGGAAACCATGGGACCTATGTTTCTTTGGGCCTGGCTTACTTCACTTAATATAATTTTTTCCAAGCCTTTCCATTTCCTAACAAATGGGGAAATGTCATTCTTTCTGATGGAGGCATAGAATTCCATTGTGTATATATACCACATTTTCTTGATCCATTCATCTACTGAGGGACATCTGGCTTGGTGCCATATCTTAGCTGTGGTAAATAATGCTGAAATAAACATAGTTGTGCTGGTAGTGTTAGTGTGGTCTTGTTTGTAAACATTTGGGTAAATACCCAAAAGTGGGATTGCTGGGTCATAGGGGAGCTCTATGTGGAGTCTATTGAGGAACCTCCATACTGCTTTCCAAAGTAGTTGAACAAGTTTACATTCCCACCAACAATGAAGTAAGGTTCCCTTCTGTCCACATCCCCTCCAGCATCTGTTGTTGTTAGAGTTCTTGATTTTTGCCAATCTAACTGGAGTGAGGTGGTATCTCAATGTTGTTTGGATTTGCATTTCTTTTATGGCTAGGGAGGTTGAACATTTCTTCATGTGTCTATTGGCCATACTCCTTTCTTCTTCAGAGAAGTTTCCCTTCAAGTCTTTAGCCCACTTATTTATTGAGCAGTTGTTTCTTTGAGGATTTGTTGTTGGGGGATTTAATTTTTTGAGTTCCAAGTATATTTTAGATATGAGACCCTTACCTGTTGTATGGCTAGTGAAGATCTTCTCCCAATCCGTGGGCTTTGTAGTGATCTTGCTAGCTATGACCTTTGCCATGCAGAAGCTCAGCAAGTCATGCAAACCCATTTGTCCAACCTTTCTTTGATTTGTTGTGTTTCCGGGTCTCTATTAAGAGAATTTCAGCCTGAGCCAAGGAGACCTAGGGTTTCTCCTATTCCATCCTTTAATGTCTTCAGAGTGTCTGCTTTGACTTCGAGGTCTTTGATCCATTTGGAATTTATTCCGGTGGAGGGTGATAGATAAGGATCTAGCTTTAGTTTTCTACAAGTAGTTAACCAATTTTGCCAGCACCATTTACTGAAGAGGCTGTCTTTCTTCCATTCTATTGTTTTAGCTCCCTTATCGAAGATTAGATAGCTATAGGTCTCTGGGATCATTTCTGGGTTTTCAATTCTATTCCATTAGTCCTGAGGTCTGTTCTTATGCCAATATCAAGCTGTTTTGATTACTATGGCTTTATAGTAGTTTGAAATTTGGTATTGATATTCCTCCAGCAGTGTTCTTTCCGTTGAGGAGCGTTTTTGGTATTCGGGGTCTTTTATTGTTTCACATGAATTTTTGGATTGCCTCTTCTATTTACTTGAAGAATGAGTTTGGAATTTTGATAGGTATCACGTTGAATTTATAGATAGCCTTGGGAAGTATTGCCATTTTCACGATCTTAATCTTCCCAATCCAGGAGCATGGGAGGTTTTGCTATTTTTGAAGTTCTGTTTTGATTTCCTTTTTCAAGATTTTAAAGTTTTCATCATAGAGGTCCTTCACCTCTTTGGTTAAGTTAATTCCTAGGTATTTTATTTTTTGTGGGGCTATTACAAATGGAGTTGCTTTCCTAATTTCAGCCACACTTTTCTCATTGTTGGCATACAGAAAAGCCATTGATTTTGGGGGGTTAATTTTATACCCTTCTACCTTGCGAAAGTTTTGAATCAGCTTGAGTAATTTGGGAGTGGAGTCTATGGGATTCTTTAAATACAAGATCATGTCATCTGCAAAGAGGGAGAGTTTTATTTCTTCTTTCACTATTTGGATCCCTTTTATGTTTGCATTTTGTGTCATTGCTGTAGCTAGGCATTCCAATACTAGATCGAAGAGAAGTGGAGAGAGTGGACATCCTTGTCTTGTTCCTGAGTTAAGAGGAAATGGCTTTAGTTTTTCACCATTAAATATAATGCTGGCTGTAAGTTTGTCATATTCAGCCTTTGTTGTATTGAGGAATGTTCCATGGATTCCTAATTTTTCCAGAACGTTCATCATAAAGTGGTGATGGATCTTGTCGAATGCTTTTTCTACATCTATTGAGATAACCATGTGGTTCTTATACTTGCTCCTATTTATGTGATAAATAATATTAATTGATTTGCGTATATTGAACCAGCTTTGCATCCCTGAAATGAATCCTGTTTGATCGCGGTGTATGATTTTTGGATGAATTGTTGAGGTCGATTGTCCAAAATTTTGTTGAAAAATTTTGCATCAATGTTCATCAAAGTAATGGGTCTATAGTTCTCTTTCTTTGATGTGTCCCTGCCTGGTTTTGGGATGAGGGTTATGATGGCTTCATAGAATGTGTTCGGTAGTGAACTTTCCTATTTCAATTTCATTGAAGAGTTGGAAGAGTATAGGTGTGAGGTGTGTTTGAAGGCCTTGTAAAATTCCACTGTAAAACCATCTGGTCCTGGACTTTTCTTAGCAGGAAGACTCTTATTGCTGTTTCTATTTCCATGCTTGATATGGACCTGTTAAGATGGTTTAACTCATCTTGGTTTAGTTTTGGCATGTCAGTATTTGCTAGGAAAAGGTCCATTTCTGTCAAGTTCTCAAACTTATTAGCATAAAGTTTTGAGAAGTATTCCCTTATAATGTTCTGAATCTTGGTTGTTTCTATGGTGATGTTTCCATTCTCATCTCTGAGTTTATTAATTTGGGTGTATTCTCTTCTTTTTCTGATAAGATTTGCTAAGGGTGTGTCAATTTTGATAATTGTTTCGAAGAACCAACTCTTTGTTTTGTTGATTCTTTCTATACTTTTTGGATTCTAATTAATTTAATTCTGATATAATTTTAATTATTTCTTTCCCACTACTGCATTGGGGTTTATCTTGCTGCTCTTTTTCAAGGAGGTTTAGATGTGTCATTAAATTATTGGTTTCAGATCTCTCAAATTTGTTTATGTAGGAGGTCAGAGCTATACACTTGCCTCTGAGTACTGCCTTTGGTTTATCCCAGAGGAGCTGTTAATTTGTGTGTTCATTTTTGTTGAATAGCATAAACATTTGAATTTCCTTTCTAATGTCTTCCATATTCCACTCGTGATTCAGCAGTGTGTTTTTCAGCCTCATGTGTTACCAGAATTTCTTTGGTGGCTTTTGGTGTTGAGTTCTAATTTTATTCCCTTCTGGTCAGAGAGAATGCATGGTATAACTTCAATGTTTGTGAGTTTGCTTTGTGGCCTAAAATGTGGTCTATTTTAGAAAATGTTCCATGGGCTGCTGAGAAAAACGTGTATTCTGATGGTGCTGGGTGAAATGTGCGGTTGATGTCTATTAAATCTAATTGACCTACGCAACTGTTTAGATCTGCGGTTTCTCTGTTGAGTGTTTGCCGAGTTGATCTAACTAGTGGGGAGAGTGGTGTGTTAAAATCCCCAACCATTAATGTCTTTGGATCTATGTGGGTTTTGTGGGAGAATAGTGTTTCTTTGATACATTTGGGTGCTCCATTGTTTGGTAAATAGATATTTAGAATTGTAATATCCTCCTGAAGGAGGGATCCCTTAATTAGTATGTAGCGACCTTCTTTATCTTTTCTCATGAATTTTAATTTGAAGTCTATTTTATCTGATATTAGGATTGCAACTCCCGCCTATTTATGGGGTCTGTTTTCATGGTAGATTTTGTTCCAGTCTTTAACATTGAAAATGTGTTCGTTTTTACGGGCAAGATGTGACTCCTGCAGGCAGCAGATAGAAGGATCTTGTTTTTTAATCCAACTAGACAGTCTATGTCGCTTACTTGGAGATTTAAGTCCGTTAACATTAGTAGATAGAACTGAGGGGTATTTGGTATTTCCTGCCATGTTATCCACCTTCTTGGGGGCTGCGAAAACTAGTTTCTTCCTAAGGTTCTTGGATTCTCAGTTTGGGTGCAGTTTCTTGGCCTTTGTTGTGGTCTTGTTGGTTTTCTATGTGTAGGACCTCTTTAAGAATCTTTTGTAGGGCTGGTTTGGTGGAGATGTATTGTTTCAATTTTTCTTTGTTATGGAAGGTTTTTATTTGGCCTTCAGTTATGAAGGAGAGTTAAGCTGGGTACAGTATTCTTGCTTGATAGTTGTTTGTTTTTAGGGCATGGCATACATCATTCCAGGCTCTTCTTGCTGTGCTTGTCTCTGCTGAGAAATCTGAGGTGATTCTAATTGGTTGCCCTTTATAGGTGATTATTCTTTTCTCCTTGACAGCTTTAAGGACCTTTTCCTTGGTCTGAGTTGATCCTGTTTGGATTATAATGTGATAGTGGGATGTTCTATATTCTTCTTGTCTATTTGGGGTTCTAAAAGTTTCTTGTATCTGAATAGGTCTATCTTTTTGAATGTTTGGGAAGTTCTCTGCTAGAATCCTGTTAAACAAATTTCCTAGAACATTAACTTCTGTTTCTAGGTGCTCCTCTACGCCCATTATCCTTAGATTAGGTCTTCTGATGGTGTCTTCCAAGTGTTGGACAGATCTATCATATTTCTTGGACTTGTCTTGGATGGTAGTATGTTCTTTCTCTATAATATCTAGGCTGTCTTCAAACCCTGAGATTCGATCTTCTTCATGGTCTAACCTGCTGTCCAGACTTTCTACTTTGTTTTTTATCTCTTTTCCTTCTAATTGGTCGCTTTGATGGCTTCAAATTCTTTGTTGAAGCTTTGTTTTAGATCTTGTATGAACTTCTTTACTTCCTTAATTTGATGTTCAGTGTTTATTCTCAAATCACTTAGTTGATTAGTTATGGTTTCCTTGGACTCCCATTCCTTCTGTTAGGTTCCATTCATCATTGCCTTTTTGGTCTTCCTGACTTCCTTCAGCTCTTTGTTAATGTATTCCATGAATTCCTTTAGTGATCTTTGTGTATTCTCATCCTGCTCTCTCAATTCCTGTATTACTCTTTGCTAGCTTCCTCCCTTTTGTGGGATTCCTGTAGTTCTCTTTGAGTATTCTCAGCCTGCTCATGCCATTCCTGCCTTTCTCTTTGTGTATTCTCATGCTGTTCACTCAAATCCTGTATCAATTTTTGAGTAGCTTCCTCGCGCTTATGATATTCCTGTATAAACTTTTGGATTGCCTCCTCTCTCTCCCTATCACGCTCATACAGAGTCCTTTTTATGTTTTCAATCTTTTCATTTATCATTTTTGCCAGCAGTGTTTGTAGAGCTATTTGGGAACTCTCCTCTGGATTATTCATTATTTGTTCCTACCCCTGGTTATCAAGAGTGGGAATTGAGATACCCGGGTTTGCCATTTTTCTTGTGTTTTTCCAGCTTACTCTTCCCTTTTGAGATGAAAAGAGCTCCAGTGTTGTGCTAGTACACTATCTTAAGGCAAGCATCAACCAAAGTCTGAATTTGCACACACAATAGTCTACAGATACAATCTAGTTCAACAGATACATCTATTCCACATCAAACAACTATATGTTAATGGGCTACGTACCGCGAAGAAGAATTTTTACAACCAGAAATTATTAGGGTTAGGGAGAGATGTGGTTAAAAAAAGTAATAGATTGATGTGGGAAGGCACAGTGAGAGTTAACTAAGTCCTAATCTCAAAGCAGGAAATAGGTTGTGTAGGATGAAAGTAGAGAGATAAAAAAGAAGAAATGGAAAGGGAAAAGAAAGAGAATAGAAAAAATATAAAAGTAAAAATTAATAATATTATGCAGAACAAAAACAATCTATTTAGAGAAGAACGTGAATATATTGAGAGAAGGGGACGGATATAAAGGAGATGTGAAAAACTTAAAAATAAAAATGCTTAAGGGGCTGGGATGGTGGCTCAGTGGTAGAGTGCTTGCCTTGCATGCATGAGGCTCTGGTTTCGATTCCTCAGCACCACATATAAAAAAAAAGCCGGAAATGGTGCTGTGACTCAAGTGGTAGAGCACTTGCTTTGAGCTGAAGAGTTAAGGGACAGCGCCCAAGCCCAGAGTTCAGGCCCACAACCGACCAAAAAAAATAAAAATAAAAATAAAAATGCTTAAAATATTATATAGGTATAAAGAGGTAGTACTGCTATTAAGGAATTTAAGCCTCAGAGGTTTTGAATTGAGTAATAAATTTGTGGATTAAGTGTGTACACAATGGCGGATATTGTCTAATAGTCAACTAAGAGTTTATCTGAGGATGTGCAGGACAACAATTAAGTCACATAAAGAAGAACAAAAGAGAGGAAATGGTGAAAAGGACAAGAAAGGAAGAAAAAAAGATCAGCAGTCCAGTAGAGCTAAACAAAAAACAAAAAGATAATTAAAAAAGAAAAAAAGAGAAAGAAAACAAAAAAAGAAAGAAAAACGCACACTCATGTATCCCTAAAATAAAAATTATAAGAGGAATAAAAAGTTACTGGAAAACAATTTTTTTTAAAAAACGCAAAAATTAAAGATTAAAAAAAGCTTTAGAAAAGAAAAAAAAAATTTATATAAGGTACCAAAAGAAGAAGAAGTAGAAGAAGAAGAAGGAGAAGGAGGAGGAGAAGAAGAAGAAGAAGAAGAAGAAGAAGAAGAAGAAGAAGAAGAAGAAGAAGAAGAAGAAGAAGAAGAAGAAGAAGAAGAAGAGGAGGAGGAGGAGGAGGAGGAGGAAGAAAGTTCTTTGATTTTTTGGGGAGGGGTGGGAAAAATCCAGTATCTCCCTTGTGTATGTAACCAGCCTCTTGTTGGAGTCTCTGGTCTGCTTGTGGTCCTGTGTCTTGGTTGGTTTCTTAAGTCAGTTTTTTCTAACAGGCAGAAACATGCTCTGCTTTACCCAGGATTTTGCGATCCTCCTCCAAGGCTAGTTCAATGGGAGGCAGATCTACTTTGAGAATCACAAAAGAGGGAGTTGCAGTGATGAAGCTAGGTTCTGGGTAGAGTTGAGGCCTTTCAACAAACAGTAGCTTTTCACGCTGGCTAGTTTGTGAGAAATTCACAGCACCCACTCTGGAGCCATTCTCAGGGTTTCTGTTTACTGAATTTCAATTGATTGTCGAGGCTGCTGAAGGGAGGGGCAGCTTCTGGCTCTGATTACCCAGTGAAGAAAGCCACTGCTAGGGCTGGCGCCTGAGCTGGGTGACTTTTCCCTGGGTGGAGCTGAGTCTGGCAGGTCATGCCGTCGTTAAGTTCTTTTGACCTGCTAAATGACTTGTTTTATTCCAAGGCTTGAGTTGGGGCTAGCAGCTCCAACGAGCTTTGTCGGTATCCAAGATGGAGATCTCCGGTACTGGGGGGGTGGGAGGGGTGGCCTTCCTTCCTCTGCTCCCTGGGAAGGAGTGAGGATGTCAGGCTTCTACTCCCGCCGAGTCTTGGTTCCTGGGTCATCTCTGGTTCTCTGAACTGCAGGATGAAGATGTCCGCTCCTTGTCGGTTCTTGCTGGTGTTGAGTAGAATCCACTTGCCCGCTGCATCTGGCTCCTTCATCCCAGACTCTCTGTGGTTCAGGTATGGCCCCTGCAGTCGCTGCCACCACCGCTGCCGCCGCTGCCGCCACCGCCGCAGCTGCTAGCAAGAGCTCAGATCTGTCTCCTAGCCTGGATTTTCTCTCTCTGGCCTGACTCTCTTTTCTGTGATGGCACACTTGGTGTGATTCTCTGGCTTAGGACTGTTCACTGGAACTCTAAAACTGCTTTCTATGCAAGAGCTTGTTTAGACTCCAGCTTCTGCTCCTCCATCTTCCCGGAATTCCATCTCCATGAGACTCTTATCTCGAATAAACCACAAGATAAACCAGAACTGGCACTGTGATTCAAGTACAGTGTTAGCCTTGAGCTGAAGAGCTAACTGACAGCGCCCAGGCCCAGAGTACAAGCCCCATAACCAAAAATGTGTATACTCACACACACACACACACACACACACACATACGTAGGGATTGTGTTATTCTTTTACCCATTCATCATTGGTGGACCTACAGCTTTCTTAATGATTGCAATAAATATGGACAAGATCACATAGTAGATCTACTATTGCCAACTTAGATATTTTTAAATGTGCATTTACATGCAATTTAGTACATTAATGATGTTGTCCAGTGATCTACTTTGAAACTTTTTCCATCTTCTCTAATTGAAACATTGGAGAAATGCACCTTCTACAGATCTGCTTTGCTAATTACATCACCATCAATTATTTAATGCATATGGCATTCCATCAAGGTAACTGTCTTTTGAACTAGTGCAGCTGCAAGCACTTAATCATTCATATGTTTATTCATATTTTTTTTATTTTCAAGATGATGTACAGAGGGGTTACATTTACCTAAGTAAAGTAGAATGTGCATTTCTTCTCAAACATGTTACCACTTCCCTCATTTTTCTCATAATTTTCCTCCCCTCTTACACCTTCCCCCCAAGTTGTACAATCATTTCCGACATATTATTCTGTGTATATTGCTGCTCTGTCATCTTTTCTCACTTTCTGTTGTTCCCCTTCCTTTTCCTTATTCAGATAAATGTATATAAAATACCAGAGTACCAAAATCAAATACAGTGACAACAGGGGATATATCATAGTGGGAAGAAAATACAAAAAATTTACTTGTTTTTATTTTTTATTTTTGGCAGGGGGCGGGTGGTCATGAGGCCTGAACTCTGGGCTGGGGCCTGTCCCTCAGCTCTTCAGCTCAAGGCTAATGTTCTACTACTTGAATCATAGCATCACATCTGGCTTTTTCTGTTTAGATGTTGCTGAAGAATTGAACCCAGGGCCACATGATTGCAATAAATAGAGGCAAGTACTCTACTACTGAGCCACCATCCCAGCCTGTTGTTGCACTTTTAATGTACTATGTGATTTTTTCGTTTTTTTGGTACATTCTCTTTTTTTTTAATGAGTTTCAAATAATTGTGGAAAATTCTTTCATATACAAATAGATCCTGTGGAGATTTTAGCTAGAAAAATTTTCTATGTGTTTCATTATTTTTTATTTTTGTCGGTCATGGGGCAAAAAAAAAGAAACTTTGCCACTTTAGCGGGGAGGGGGGGAGGGAGGAGGAAATGGGAAGGTATGGGAAGGGGAAACAAAGGAGGAGCAACAATGCTTGATAAGAAATGTACTCATTTCCTTGCCCATGTAATTGTAATCCCTCTGTGTGGTATTTTCACAATAAAAAACAATAATAAAAAATTGCTATGTGTTCTGGTATATAGGTATAATACTGTCTTCTTTGGAGGCCAAAGTAGGAAGATTTCTTGTTCAAGTCCAGCCCTAGTAGATTAGCAGAACTATATAACCCCCAAGTATAAACAAAAGGGGTTGTGGACATAACTCAAATACTATAGCACCTACGTAGCATGCACAGGCTTTGATTCAATCTTCAGGGGAAACAAAAGTGAAAAGGAAGAGAAAAAATCCTGAATTATCAAAGTTGATACTGTGCAGATATTTCTAGATAACCATTTAGCCATCAAAACTATACAGGAATTTTTAGAAAGAGATAAGAATTTCAACAAATTGCAATTGCAGCAAACATGGCTTATTTATCTTATTTATATTATGGTGGGAATAATAGGCAATTAGAATGAATATGAGAGCTTCAGAAGAAATTGGCAATTTATCGAGGAAGAATGTCAAGCATTGCTTTGAGACACTAAAAATGGAAGCAGCAGGTCAGATTTCAGACATATTTGCAGCTGAACTGGGATGTAAACCAGCCCTGCCCTTACTACAGTCCCCTGAAAAAATTTTTGCCAACCTCTGCTATCCTTCTGGGCTGTAAAGCCATTCTCCTAACCTGCTCAGAGACAGGGGCTTCACCCCAACCAACGTCTTACAAAACAGTTCACCTTTTGCCAGCCCCAATCAAAAGTCCTGACAAATAAGCAATGGAATTCCCATCTCTCCTTCGTGTTTTTGAGCTAAAATTCTGCAGCCATATTTTAAGAATGTATTTTCAAGATTGTTTGAATTCGTGTTTCCTGGATGGGAAACTGGAATAGCCCCAAATGCATCTATTTTTATTTGTTTCCCACTCTGCTGATGTTGTACTCACTTGACACCATGGAAATCATTGTGGGTAACCCTTGAAGTTGAGCTAATTTTTCAAGGCCCCTGGGCAGTGGGATAGATCACCCTCTCAGATTAGCTATTACAACCAGTGATTAAAGTGTAACCTGGTCTTTCAGAAATAACAGAAATTCTGCCACGTTTTTCAGTTCTGTTAAATGTGGTGGACAGAGCTAACCCTGAATGCTGGCTGCATGTTGGGTTGCCATAGAAGCAAGCAGCATCCTTGGCCACTTGTTCCACAGAGAAGCTCCTCCCTGTGCCAGCTTAATAAAGCAGAAAGTACCTTTCTTTGTTGCTGGCATAGCTATCTCTGCCCTCCCCAAGATAGCTGAACAATAGAAGGGGTATCTCACTAATATGTGGCATGGAAAATACAGGCAACAAAGTGATGGACTTAGCTGTGTCCATCGCTGGCCTTAATGACCCTAGGGGATAGGTGAGATTTTACATTAGACAAGATCATCAGTAATGCCAGTGGGAGATTCTTGTCTAAGCATTGGGAATAGCTCTCAGTGTTTCTTTTGCCTACATTAAAGGCTGCTTAATGCACTAGAGCTTGTCTTGGAAAAGACACTGAAAGGAAAAACATAGGGGATCGAAAGGGCCACAGAGACACAGAGTTGTCCTAGCCCCTTGTTAGGGATCTTAGAAGAGGAGGTGCACACATGTGGAAGCCCTCAATTTAAGCCTCACTTGATTTGTGAAATAAAATCATTCACTGAGTTGATGTGCCTCCTGAATTCTGCCTACCTGCATGTTTCCCTTTACAATTCACCCAAATGCCAAGGATGATACAGTACACTGTACTCAACACTCTTTAAATAAACTGAGGCTCAGGGATATGAGCCTGAGTTCCTTGGTAAGCAGCAATGCTGGCACTTGGATCTATGACTCCAGCTGTGAACCTACACTTCATTTGTCTTTTCTGACCTTGAAATAAAATTCTCTTTTCCTGCCTGCCAGCTAACTAGCTCCATGCTCAGTGCCCACTTCCCTATACTCCAGTTCTATCTAGAGAATAAAATACTCAAAGTCAACTATCTTCCACACTGATGTGTCTCTGCTTACCAGGAATCAATGCCTGGGGTGCTGGTATGGCAGCAGAGGACAGCCTCCTTCTGCCTTCCTTATTTCATGCAAGTTTCTTTGTATATACTATCTCTCTTGTAACGCAAGGCTCTGGTGGAGCAGTGTTGCTAATGGGGCAAGATAGAAATCCTAGAAGGTGGAGTTCTCTTTTAATTTTAAATTCCTTAATTCTCAGTTGTCTTACTTTCTGAGGTATAACATATAAGCAAGGGGACAAAGAAATATGCTTTTAGCAAATATCAGAAGAGTTCTCTCTGTCTATTAGAATTGTTGTTTTTGTTGATCATAGAGTTTGAACTTAGGGTCCAGGCACTGTCCCTGGGCTTTTTTGCTCAAGACTAGAGCCCTACCACATTGAGCCAAATTTCCACTTCCAGTTTTCTGGTGGTTAATTGGAGATAAGAGTCTCACAGACTTTCCTGCCAGGGCTGGATTTGAACCACAATTCTCAGATTTCAGCCTCCTGAGTAACAAGTATTACAGTCGTGGGCTACCAGCACCTGGCAGAAATTTTTTCTTTTTTCTTTTTTTAAATACTGTGAGATTTGCAGAGAAAGCAAGAAATTAGAATCTATTGTTGGGAGAGCAAATTAATTAAATGTTTTGTGGACAGCTTGACAAAGTACATTAAGTAATGAAATATGCCTCATCTTTGACCCAGCTAAATACATCTGAATATTCCTCAAAATAAGTCACAGAGAGAGGAAGATATTCTGGGCAAGCATGCCTCAGCACCATACGTCCGTCCTAGGCAAGGTCTGGAAAAATAACCTAGGTGATAAAATTATTACTGCATGTATTCAACTAACTGGAAAGCAATTCTTAAAATACTACATGCCTATTGAAAGGAAAAGGTATTCTTGACACAGGAAGCAAAACAAAAACAAAGTGTTAAAAATATTAGAGTTATCTTGGGGTTCATTTCGCCTAGCATCATCTTTTCTGACCATCTCTGCTTGTCTCATATGTCTATAGTTCTAGCTATTCTGGAACCTAAAGCCAGAAGCTCACTTGAACTCTAGTTCAGGGCTCACCTAAGCAACATATTGAGATACTGTCTAAACACAAATAGCTGTCTTCATCTAACCAGACCATGCTCAAGAAATTATGTAGTCCCAAATGTTTGTATAAAGTACACTTAGGAAGAAGAGGTTCAGGTGTACCTTCACATACAAGGGTGACAGATAGGTAATGACAAATATTTAAGGCTTGAAGACAGAATTTTTATTGTGTTCACTATAAATGTTGTATTTGAACAGATCAGACAGACAGATAGAATTGTGTCCATTCATTGAGCCTAAATCAGAATAAAACATACTTAATCGAATCCATTACATGTTACCACAAATTATAAGGCAGCTATCCAACCTGGGTCCTTGCATCCAGCATAAGGAGAATTCAGGTAAGAAGAAAACATATGTAAAGATGATCGAAGGGTTTAGTAGAAGAGAAAAATAACAAAGAGCACATATTATAGACACACCACAGAGAAAAGGGCAATTCGGCCCAGGTCAGCCATCTTGGCCATTTTCCTCATTACAGAGATTGGTCTTGGGTTAAATAGGGAGAATTGTAGACCTTGAAGATGGCTTTCTGATTGGTGGCTATCCTTTCTGTTTCTTGTAATGTTATAACTTCAAAGATTTATTGCCCCATCCTTATGTACTCAACATTTTGAGCATACTCTTTATTCTTCTGTAGCCCTCTTCGCCCATATCCATGTCAGCTAGCTTTGGTTTAGCAGCTGATCATGCCATCTGCCAGTTCTATAGACCACATGTTCTGATTGACTACTTTGCACTAACTCACACTAGAATTACTCTGATTTAAAAAAATATGCCATGTTATACATGCATCTGAACAACATGTGGTAGCACATAGTACATTATGTATCAGGTAAAAATAGGGAATAAACATTTTCAGAACAAATACTGTAGTATATTCCCTAAAGTATTAAGTACTACAATCGTTTTATTGAAATGTATAATCATACGTAACTGGTATTTTTGTCAATAAACCTGCTTTTATTTAGGAGGTAGTATGTACAGAAATAGCTCTTAGACATAATATTAAGTTATCGTAAAAACAACTCCACTTCCATTTCTATTCAAGATGGGTAATTTAGGTATCAATTCCCTCACTTTCTAGAGCAATGAGTTCTCTTCTTCATAGGCAGAACACAGATTCTGATAGCCTTCTTGCTTTAGAGCTGGCCCTGACATCACCCTGACACACTGGCATGGCTTTTTCTTCCCACCAGGTTTCTATCAGATAGGGAAGCTTTATGGTTGCACACTGAAGACTGACCACCCCAATCTCCAGTCCATGTCTCCCAACTTGAGATAGGATATTCCTTACAGTACCTGAAGTCCATTAGTCCATTAGTCCATTATCTATCTATCTATCTATCTATCTATCTATCTATCTATCTATCTATCTATCTATCTATCTATCTATCTATCTATCTATCTATCTATCTATCTATCTATCTTTCTGTCTGTCTGTCTGTCTATCTATGCTCTATTTTGTGTGCCAGTACTGGAGTTTGAACAGAAAGCCTCATGCTCTTCCTTAGCTGTTTTTGTTCAAGGTTGTCAGCCTCCCATTTTAGCCACACTTCTGCTTCCAATTTTTTGCTGGTTAATTAAATATAAGAGGCTATGGACTTTCCTGCCCAGGGTGGCTTTGAAACACAATCCTCAGATCTCATCCTTCCAAGTAGCTAGGATTACAAATGTGAGCCACCCCTGGGTGACTTCTTATCTTCATACACCTCCTATGGTTTGTGTCATCACCCAAAGGGCTTCTAGCCATAGAAAGCTTACCCATTCTGTCCATGGTTTCAAGATGGAGGCAGCCAAAACTGACAGTCTCAAAGCCTGTGATTTCATCCCACTAGACCCTACCGAAGCCTTCACCACATGAGGCATCTCCCTGCCATGTTCTAGCTCCAATCTTTTTATATCCTTTCTCCCTTTTCTCACCTTCTACCCAGACATGCATAATCTCATCATTACCTTGGAACTAGTCATCTATCCATCCCATTCCTGGCATTTAAAGAACCCCTGGATTCCAATAGCTCAAGCCTGTATTCCTAGCAACTCAGGAGTCTGAGATCTGAGGATTGTGGGTCAAAGTCAGCTTAGTAAGAGTGAAGCCCACGAGAACCTTACCTTCACTTAACTACTAGAAGTTGAGCTGTGGTTCAAGTGACAGAACACGCTAGCATTAAGTAATAAAGTTCAGGGACCATGTACAGGCCCAGGTCTGTTGTGCATGTACACAAATACGCATGAAAACACAAATTGTAATCTGGTTTTATTGTTTGGTGTTTGAATAAGGCTACTTGTTTACAACCTTAGGAAAGAGCACATTTCAGTTGCTTTTTCTACAGTGAACTTGGATGTAAGTCCTGTGTTGTCCTCAAACCCCTGAGTTTCAACAACTGAATATTACAAGTACTGGGATGTTATGCCTGAATGAAATCAACTGATGGTTGAGTCTGCCTTTGCCAGCTGACACTATCCACAGGGTACTTCTAGTCTTTAGACACTTCCTATGGAAGTGACTGTCCCTTGTAATGTAAAGACTTTTCAGCGGGGGGGGGGGGGAGGGTGTTGGGCTGGTAGGGATGGTAAGGGGAAAAAAAGGAGGCAACAATGCTTAATAAGAAATGTACTCATTACCTTGTTCATGTAATTGTAACCCCTCTGTACAATGTTTTCACAATAAAACTTACTAATAATAAATCAAACAAACAAAAAAGACTTTTCTGCCCCCTGGCTCCTGAAACCTCCTCTGAAGTTTTCTTCCTCCTGTTGTCAGGATTCAGCTCATGTGTGCTCCTCTCCAAAAGGCTGAGCAAGCTTTCTTGGAAGATGCATTCTGTCTCCAGGGAGAATGAGACATAATACCTCTTTGGGCAGTAACTCAGGTTTCTGCCCAATCCCATCTGCCAGGATTTTGACTGGGCACTCAGAGCTGCAGCTAATATGGAATGAATGAAAAAGACAACAGTGAAAAAGAAGACCTCCCAAAAGAGCTTAGAGAAAGAGTCATAGATTGGAAATTGCTTGGAATATGGTCTTCCCTCCATGAGGCCTCTCCATTTACTAGCTAGCATTCCTGGGCTGGAGTGCCTCTTTGTGGCTCCACCCTTGGTCATGTATACAATTCCTATATTGCCAATGTAACATCAAAAGCTGATGTTCCCAGGGACATTGGAGGGGACAGCAAGAGGTAGCTACCTATTACTTACACACAAACTACTTAGGCTGTCTAAAGAAATGAAGTCTGGTCATTTGTAGCATTGTGTTGGCAAATTCACCATCTATGGATGGGAGTGCACCTTAATCCTAGTGGAGCTAGAAGAGTCATACAAACGGATTACCCTGAAGCTTTGAGCAGAGCTAGCTGTTGCTGCTGGCTTCTCGACTATTTTGTCTTTGAAGTACCAAGAAATTGATGAAAACATCAGCACATCAAAGCAATTCTCAGTGTTCTTTTGTCACAAGAGTTCCAAAATAAGTTTCCAGCAATAGTTTTGCAAAAGCTTTGGCTGCTCTGTCCCCAGGAGAGACGTCACCTGCCCAAAGTGCCTATTGGACCTGGACATCATCTTAGAAACCAGCTCATCTGGGCTTGTTTGAGGGCTCTCGAGGTAGAGGTGGGGGTGGGAAGTTGATATCCCCAGACCTTATGTCTTTTATCGAGGCATTATCTCTTATTATAATGGTCTCTTTTCTTTTCAGTGAATATCAAGTGTTGTCCTGAATACTGGGTACAAAGCTGTGAACAGAATGAGGTACTTTCATCATGGGGCTTATTTATTGCTGCACAGCCTAATGCATCATAAATAAGTGGAGATTATGCAGAATATTATGAGAAAAAGGCATGGTAAGGAAAGCCAAACTGTATGATTTCACAATTGAGGGATGTGTAGCTTATACACAAAGCCCAAAAAACAAACAGCTTTAATGTTGTTTCTCTTTTTTCTTTTTTTTGGTGGTAGTAGGGCTTGAACTTTGGGATTGGGCGTTGTCCTTGTGCTCGTCAGCTGAGGTCGAGAACTCTATTTGGTTTTCTGGTGATTATTTGGAGATAAGAATCACAGGGAGGGCTGGGAAGGTGGCTCAGTGGTAGAGAGCTCTCCTTGCATGCTTGAGGCCCTGGGTTCGATTCTTCAGCACCACATAAGCAGAAAAAAAGCCAGAAGTGGCGCTGTGGCTCAAGTGGTAGAGTGCTAGCCTTGAGCTGAAGAGCTGAGGGACAGCACCCAGGCCCAGAGTTCAGGCCCCACCACCCGACCCCCACGCCAAAATAAAAAAGAATTGCAGGGAGTTTCCTGCCCATGTTGGTTTTGAATCGTGATCCTCAGATCAGCCTCCTCAGTAGCTAGGTTTACAGGTGTGAACCACTGGTGCCTGGCTAATGTTGCTTCTTACTTGCTCACCTTTGGTGCCAACGACCTCCATGAGTCAAATCTCGAAGTGTCAAATTGAGAACTATCTTGTACTTTGAGAAGTTATAGGGAAATAAAAAATTCAGAGATATATGCCACAGGTTAGGGAGTCAAAGTTGGATTTGAATGTTTTGTCTCCCTTTGGGTGAATGCTTCCTCTTCAAAGATTTAACACTTTTCTCAAAAACAAAACCAAAAAATATGGGATGGATATACTTAAGCCATATCTTGTCTTGAAAGCCTTCTTGTTTTGAAATTATTTTAAACTCAAAGAAGAGTTGCAAAGAGTAGTGAGAGTTCCCACATACTTCTTCACTGCTTTTTTATTATGAACATACTATTAACATCTTATATAACCACTCTCATTTACTGATTCTAAGACATTCACATTTGCACAATATTTTCAAGCTCCAGATGTTATTTGAATTGTATCATATCCCTCTCTAATGTCTTTGTGTATGTGTTCTTGTATTAAAGTACTGATGGCCACAAAAAGGGGTCAGAAATCATTTTTTCCTTACCTGAAAAGGAAGAGGCATGGGACATAGTTCTAACAGTGTGTAAGTGTGGAGACTGCACATTTTGGAAATGGTTACAAGCCTTATTAAAAGAACTATCTAGTTAATAAAAGTTGTCACCCTGGTCAATTGTCCTGGGCCACTGCCTCAAATGTTGCCTTAAAAACCAGCTGGACACCCGCCTATCAAGCCTATGCCACATATCCTTAACCAGTCTTAGTAGAAATTTGCAGCCCAGAAAAATGTGTGATAACCCTTTTGAGTCGGTGTGGGACCCTGCTGCTGCTTCTACCCACCCTTCTGGATAAAGTTCAAGGACGGCCTTATAGTCATCTGGAAGGAAATCTATGTTGTCATCCTGACCATGACCATAGTGACAGTGGACTGGACTCCTGCCTGACTCCATCACCTCTGACTGCTTCCCAGTGGAAAGCTGCTTTGGATCTGCTGAAACTGAGTCTGTGGTATATTATTTCAGTGATATCCAGTAACTCTCTCTATTCCCACAGTAGATATTGAGGGCAAGGATGATATCACTGGCTTGCCTCAGGCACTTCAAGGATTAGGAAACTAGAAATCCACTCTACAATCAAATCCTTGCTTGGTTTGGGTGTGGTAAAAGGCCGCTTCCAACAATAGCTATAAAGGAGAGATCTTTATCAATGGAGGTAGTAGGAGGAATGAAACTCACCCCTGCTATTAGAATTAAAAATTTAACAAAATTCTCCACCCAAGGGATGCCTTGAGGCATTTCTGATAACCTGGTTCCTCAAGCCAAAGAAGCAAAATGGGCCCAAAAGCCACAAAGAAACTCAGGGAAAGAAAGAGTGTAGTAAAGAAAGCCTTAGAAAGGAATTGAAAAAAAATCTCATCTGGATTAAAAAAAAAAGATATAAAAATAAGGATTGTCTTAAAATGTTTGTCACAGTGAAAAGGGGAAGAAGACAAACCCCAGAAAGTTTAAGTATGTAACAAATGGTAGGAGTATGTCTTAAAAATGAAGCTTATGAGTAAGTTGGTATGAAATTAAACTAGCTTTCATATACATAGAGTCATGATGGGTGAATTGATGTGGAACTATTCTTTATGTTTATCTGTATGGTAGGGAGGAAGGATATACCCACTTCAATCTAGATGCTGGTTTAGCTAATTAGAGCAGCCAGGTAGACTCGTTGTGAGAGGGGATTCTCTTAAATTTACCATGACTGAATGACTCCTTCCCTTTGCCCTTTTGCGCTCCCATTGCATTGTCTATTCCAAAGGGTTTATGCCCTGTGAAATGATGTTTGGCAGACCATCCTTCTTGTATCCTCGCTTAAAAACTGCAATGTTGACATAGATGACTGCTCCAGTCTTTACAGGCACTGCAGACTGTTCAACAGGAACTCCATTCCCAATTTCAGGCACTCCTGCAGGCAGCCCCTGTAGTTGGACCTAATTACTGATCATGAGACACTGTGTGGGTCATATGACATAAAAAAAACTAACTATCCTCAGTGGAAAGGACCTTATACTGCTATCCTAACAGCTCCAACCACTGTCAAGGTGAATGGGATTTGGTCCTGGATCCACGCTTCACCACTTAATGTGGCCCTGCTACCAGAAGAGACAAATGGATGGACCCTGAAAAGCCTCTCAAGCTAAGACTTATCTCATCATAATTTTTCATTTATGCTTCTGTGCTCTAAATGATGTTAACTACCACTGGCAGTTTAAAATCAGAGACAAGGGGACAGTTTTCTTACTTCTGCTATTGTAATGTCCCTGATTGTAGCAATTTAATTTTACCAACCAACTCAACTTGTGGAATATGACAAACTGCTTCAGGTATCTTGATGTCACACCCCTTCTCCTACTATGTTCTGGTGCAATGGAAGCCTATGGTCATACATTAATCCAACCTTGGCCTCTTGGATTTTGATAACAGCAGTTCCCCAATTAAATCTTTATACCAAAAGTGAAAATTTTCAGAGATTGTTATGCCACCTCTTAACCAAGAGGACAGATTTTATTCCTATAATGTTAGGGGTGAGTCTGGTTACCTCTGTTGGAGGAGCAGCTTTTGCTGGAGGTACTGTAAGACATAGTTTAAAACTTGCTCAAGAATTTGAGGAGAGGGTAGATGAGGATACTCATGCCTCTTCAGTGTCTCTGGCATGCATACAAAGACAACTGAACTCTCTAGCGGGGGTGGCCTTGCAGAATCATACGGCACTAGACCTTCTCACAGCTTCCAAAGAGGGAACCTATGTTTTTCTAAGGGAAGAGTGCTGATACTGTGTAAATGAATCACGGCTGGAGAAGAAAACATAAAGGTTGTAGGTAAACTGTGTGAAGGACTCCACCAGCATCCATCTGCTAAACTAGATCTAGTATGGGTTCAAAGCCTTTTGGCCTGGTGGCTAGTATCCCTAGCCACCAGCAATTATACTATTTCTTCTACTTGTTATTACTGGTTCCTGTGTGGTTAAGTCTTTGATATCACTTATAGAAAAAATAATTGGGACTGTCAAGCTGATGGCCCTTCAGGCCCAGTACAGCCTCCTGAGTCAGGAAAAAGAGTCAAGAATTTGACTCAGTTACAAAAAGAAAGGGGAATGTAAGGATCTCTTAGGATTAAAGACCCCAAGACCAAGCAATGACACTGAGTCAGAATATTAACCTCTTATGGGGAACTGAGGAATGCAATAATCTCTTGCTTGAAACTGAGGAATGAAATAACAGGAAATTGCCATTGTAAAAGTCCCTTGTTTGGAAAAAAAAGTTGATGTTATCATACTAATAGAACTTTGCAGCTTGTACCTGCTTGTGTTTTTTGCCTTCATTAGCCTAGGCTGTGTTCATGTTTAGGGTCATAGTGTTAGCTCCCAAGTCTACACTGTGTCCCTGGCAGGACAACTTCTGTAACACCTAACAAACTTCTTTAATCTCTAAGCCCGCTTTGATGGACTCATTCTCAGACCCTGTAAGAATTGAAATAACAGTGATTAAGTTGTCTTAGACACTAATGAGGGGAATTTGTTTTAAGGATATCTCAGGTAACCTCAAAGTAAGAATAGAGTAGGATCAGACCTAAAATCTAGAAGTAGCCATGAACATCCATTGGCAACCTGGGAATGATTGTCTCCTGAACCCACATTCCTGTTTCAGCATTCTCACTGTTAAGAAAATGGAGGAAAACAGAAAAGGAATAGGCCAGACTCAATGATCAACAGGTGGGGATTGTTTATTGCCAGCAAGGTGCATAGACCTTTCAGGTTTGGAGGTTGTTTGAGGGACTATATTTTGGATGGACTTATATAGGGCTTGTTTTCACAAAGAAGCAGAAAATAAAAAGTGGCTTATGCTCTCTTAGGCCACAAGGAGACTTCCTTGACCAGGCCCACAAGTTGAATGTTCTACACTGGATGAAGGGCTATTGTCCCCTGGGGACCAAGTGTTATATCCTTGGCCAGGCACTGATTGGAACCTGCCTGCTGACAGGCATGTGGCCACGCTTGTTTTCTTGTACCTGGTGTCTTGCTTGAGCTGGAGGAATTAGGCAGGAATCAATCTTTCACTCACTGTAACAAATTTTTCAAGCCAAATTGCACAGATTCCAGCCTGTTACCTTTCCTGCAGCAGAATGTGGGGACATCAGGTTATACAGTGCTGTGGCGTTTTAGTGAGAGCAATGAAAAGAGTCCCCAGTATGTGACTTCTGTTAGAGTCATCGGAACTCTTGAACAGAAAAGTGTTGGTAGCTAGTTGTGATTCAGCTAGCTGCAGAAGGTCTCTGGCATCTCTAAAGGAGAACTGGGTCTCTCTGTTGACTGCCACTGGCAGGTAAGAATGTTACTGTAACAGAATAGAGTTCTAATGCCTGTTCCCAGAGCTAGGGCTGGCTCTGATTAGTAGAACCAAAGGACGAGGCTTGGGAGTGGTAGAGGCTGGTGGTCAAATGAATCTAGCTGCTCAGCAGAAAATGGAATATGAATTTTACTAAGAAATACTGGAGCATCTCTTACTCATGAGATACCCTCAAATCAGGCTTTCACTGAGCTGGATGCAGAGCAAAACAAGCACAAAGCCACTGGTAACAACCAAAAACCAGCCCTGCTTCTATTCCCTGCAAACATTCTCCAGGAAATATTGCCACACCATGCAGAACAATTCCTACCAGATCTGCTGAGTTTCTGCTAGGCCCAAAAGTCGGGTTCCCTTTCCATTTTACTTTTCATTTTCAGTCTTTTTCTCTTGCTTGTTTTTCTATGAGATCTTCTTTTATTTGTATTTATACACACACACACACACACACACACACACACACACACACACACACACACACACGCATTTGTGAAAATACCTTACAGAGAAGTTACAATTACATGAGTACATGAGCAAGGTAATGAGTACATTTCTTATTAGGGATGGTAAGAGGAAACAAAGTGGGAGGCAACAATGCTTGATAAGAAATGTACCCATTACCTTTTATTTGTATTCTGTGACAAGTGATCTGAATTTTCCCTGTTACTGCTTCCAGCACATGCTGCCCTAGGTCCAATTGAACACTCTACCACAATGCCTGGACCTCTGCTGTAACAGCTTCACCTAGTCCTATAATTGAATCCCAGGAGGCTGGGAATATGGCTCAGTGATAGAATGCTTCCCTACCATGCATGAATTCATGGGTTCGATTCCTCAGCAACACATAAGCAGAAAACACCAGAAGTGGTGCTGTGGCTCAAGTGGTACAGTGCTAGCCTTGAGTAAAAGAAGTTCAGGGGCAGTGCAAAGGCCCTGAGTTCAAGCCCCAGGACTGGCACAAAAAAGGAAAAAGAATTGAACCCCAGGGCTTCCGATGTCACATTTAGAAGGCATGTTTTCTTCCTACATTGTCTGTCATGTGTATCTACAGCTTTCTCTAACAAAGGTTTTTCATTGAAACTACAGTTGCTTACATCTTAGCCTTAGGATCTGATATAGGGATTGATCTCTGGGCAACAGGGCTGGTTGAAATGCAAGACATTTCCTTAGCACAATTCAAGGGCCTACTCTACTTGTTTTAATGTTCTGGGAAAGTTTTCTTTTTTTTTTTTTTTTTTGGGTCCAGTCGTGGGGCCTGAACTCTGGGCCTGGGCACTGTCCCTCAGCTCTTCAGCTCAAGGCTAGCACTCTACCACTTAAGCCACAGCGCCCCTTCCGGGGTTTTCTTTTTGTTTATGTGGTGCTGAGGAATCAAACCCAGGCCCTCGAGCATGCAAGGCAAGCGCTCTACCACTGAGCCACCTTCCCAGCCCCTGGGAAAGTTTTGTAAAGCAGTTTTGAAAGTTTGAAACAAGAAAGCACCAAGCTCATGGCTGGTCTCATTAACTATTGGGTGAAAACTCCAGAAAAGTGGTGGGAGGTGGGGATGTCTTCCTGCTTGGCCCATAGTAGCATGGCATGCAGCTCTTCTGCAATCAAGCATATTTCTACTGATCATATGTGGACATGGCCAGCTCATCCTGGTACTCTCCAGGTAGTATTTCTTAGGCACCAGGAACTCCATGTAATGAAGTTCAGGGAGTTTACACAGTGCAGAGAAGAGGCGCTTGAGGGTGCAGGCTCACAGCAGGTTAGCAAGGAACTTGAGCTCCTAGAGATAGAGGCAGGAACACAGGCCCAGGATCATCATGACCACATAGCTATGGGTAATAGCACACTCCACTGGGGTCCACACCCGCACTATCTGGGCAACCTGTTGCCGGAGCTTGAGGAAAGTAGAGGGATATAAATGAAGCAGATTGTGTCTACTGAGGTGCAACACATCCAGCTGGGCAGCATGGATACAGTCTGCCAAGAAGTTCATGTCCACATGGTTCAGAGCACAATTGGCCAGGTCCAGCATTCTCAATCATGTCCTGAACGGGCTGTAGAACATGGAATAATCAGCACTAATCAGGGGAGTTCCATGTGAGCAACAATGAATGTGAGCAATCCATCTGCTTCTCTGTCACAGAGAACAAAGACTACACCTTGCAGGGCAAGTCTTGTTCTTACCTGACTGCATGCAGTCTATGAAAATAGTTTGTGACACATGATGCTACATGAAATGCAAATATCTGTGTCCATAAATATGGTTCACTGGGATGCAGGCTGGCTCCCTTGCTTTCAGACAGTCTACAGCTGCTGGGCTTGCTGTGTGGTTCAGAATTAACCTGAACCAACGAAACCTTTGTCTTCATCTCACCTAAATGGCAGATTTTATCAACAACCATTTTCATATGAAAGGAGTTATGTACATGATCCTGGAGAGAACATCCACTCTGAGAGCTTGCTACAGAGGAAATGAGGCATTAGTAAGAAAAAAGAGCCATTAGTCTAACAATAGAAGAATCCATTACTATAGAGCCAGGAAGGGAAAGCCAGACATCCCCAACTGAGGCACCATATCCACAATCCAATAATTCTGATTTAGATAGTGTTGGCAGCAAGCATCAGCAAAGGGGCAGCTGGGCCCTGTCTCTGACTGAGTCCCTCACTGTCTGTGCATGCCCCTCTTGATATCATAACTGCAAATGGGTGAAACTATTAGCTAAGACCTTATGATAATCCTGCTTATGGAGGAGGCCAGGCATTCCCCCAATTCCCATGAATGATCTTGGGTTAATATCTGCTCAGAAAGGCCAGGGTGACACTGCAGTCCCACAGTCAGCTGACAACAACCTCATGTCACCCAGCTGAGCCAGATTTCTATACCTGACCTGAGATAATGCCAGTCACACAGTGTTGGGAACTTTTTTGCACCACAATAGACAGCTACAGGAGTCACTATAGTTAGCTTTGCCTTATAAAGCAACATTCTAGACCCATTAGTTAGCATGTTCTTTTCACAGAGACCTCTCCCTCTCCCTTCCCCCTCCCCCTTTCCCTCTCTGTCCTGCTCTTCTTGCTTTCCCCCACTCTTCCTCCTATCTATGCTAGGGATTACAGCCAGGGTTTTTCATGTGCTGGTCAAACACTGTAGCATCAAGGCACATTTTAGCCCTCATTTTTCTTTCTTTCTTTTTTCTTTCTTTATTTTCTTTCTTTCTTTTTTCTTTCTTTTTTTTCTATCTTTCTTTCTTTCTTTCTTTCTTTCTTTCTTTCTTTCTTTCTTTCTTTCTTTCTTTCTTTCTTTCTTCCTCTCTCTCTCTCTCTCTCTCTCTCTCTCTCTCTCTCTCTCTCTCTCTCTCTCTCTCTCTCTTTCTCTCTTTGTCTGTCTCTTTCTCTCTTTCTTTTCTTATTTTGAAGACCAAGACACCATTCAAACTCAGTATCTGATGCTTTTGCTCACTGGCTGGTACTCTAATATTTGAGCTACACCTCCAGACCTTGTTTTTAGAGGCAGTCTCCCCATGTTATCCATGCTGGACTTGAACTCACTTTCCTTCTTCCTCAGGCTTCTGAGTGTTGGGATTGCAAGCCTGGTTTTGATGCCTACCTTACACATTGTCTCTTTCTAACTAGAAGCAGTCCCCTGAGGTCCCTCACTATTCTGGATCACTCCTGGTCCTCCAACTTCTTTATTTCTCTTTTGTGCTCTCTTATGTGCAGCTCCAGAGAGCATTGAGCTTGGGGCTTTGTGAATAAGCTGTTCTTCTACCTATCACTCAGTGCCCCTACAGCCTGTGAAGCCAATGACCAGAGTGCTTGACCCATCCCTCCTCCTTTCAGTATCTGAGATTCACCCTAGGAGAATCTGGATCTTCCCTGTCAGCATGGAGAGGGCCACACTCAGCTCTATCAGGTAAGTCATGTGACTGAGCTCTCAGGAGATGGAGCCAAGGAGGCAGTCTTCATGCTTAGAAGTTGGGACAGAAGTGAAGGGTGTGTCAAAGGCCTTAATGGGGAGGATGAGTGAAGTCAGACGAGGGAATCCCACCTGGGCTAACAACTGCTGCACATGCCAGCATGTAGCCGCACATTGTGGGCAACTTCCAGCTTGCACAGCTAACCTGTCCTGGCTAGGCCTAACACCTGCAGAAGCTACCCAGGGCTCAAGCTGTCTTCCCTGAATGAGGGGCAGTGCATTTGCAGAGCAGCCATACCTGCTGATTCCAGGGCCTGCACCACTATCTCAAAGTTGCCTTCAATGGGCTGGGAAGGTGGCTCGGTGGTAGAGCGCTTGCCTTGCATGCCTGAGGCCCTGAGTTCGATTCCTCAGCACCACATAAGCAAAAGGAAAAAAGCCGAAAGTGGCGCTGTGGCTCAAGTGGTAGAGCGCTAGCCTTGAGCTGAAGAGCTGAGGGACAGTGCCCAGGCCCAGAAGGGCCCCACGACCGGATGCCCCCCCCCAAAAAAAAGTTGCCTTCAATGACAAAGAAATAAATGAGGACTTCAATAGGTCACCTAACTGCACAGGGCTCTGCCTGTAGTTGGTAGCATATTCTAGCCAGGAGCTCAGTGTGGCTCCATATTCCCAGAGCCCTTCCACAAAGGCATTGCTGTACCTGCACATCCCGGATACCCATAAGGTCAGATCTCTGCAGCTGATAATCCTTTTAAAGAATTATTTAAGAAAGATTTTTCCTTTGTTTTATTTAGAAAAGAATATTTTAAAGGTTCATTCCCTGGAAAACACTTCCCCAGTTTTAAATGCCAAGACAAATAGTTGGGTTCCACATGAGAGTGCCATTAAGATACTAGAACTCTATGTACTTTTCAGGGATACAATGAATTTTGGGATGACTCAATGTTTTAGGTATCCATGATTCTAACACTAGATACATTTCTACTTTCTCAATACACTGAGAAGAGATTTTGATTCCAAGAGACTTTGAAAAATAGTATGAAGTCTTTCATAACTCCGCATCAACTCTTCATTTTATGAACTTATTTTCCTAATATATAGTTAATTATTTTCTCCAAAGTCACAAAATCATTTTTTGAAGATTTTCTAATAGGGATAAAGCTTTGAGACTGAAAGGTCAATATAATCCTTTTTGTCTACTATAATCAAGAATCTCTTAAAATTATTGTTGAATGTTAAATTCCTCCAAAGCCTATACTTGAATGGAATCGCTTCTATCTTGAGGGTATGAATTGTGTGTGCTTGGGAAAAATTCCATTTATCCCATTAATATGTGGAGGATATTTCACAGTAAGGAGATCCAGGTAGTACTTACCCACTTTGGTCTCATCTCTGTACTCTGTGCGTTTGGGCAAACTTCAACTTTGTTCACGACTCATTTAACTTCTGTAGATTCTATGATGAAGATACTCTTTTTTTGTGGGGGGGGGGTCTGGTTGTGGGGCCTGAACTCGGCCTGGGCACTGTCCCTCAGCTCTTCAGCTCAAGGCTAGCGTTCTACTACTTGAGCCACAATGCCACTTCTGGCTTTTTTCTTTTTGCTTATGTGATGCTGAGGAATTGAACCTAGGGCCTCAGGCATGCCAGGCAAGCACTCTACCCCTGAGCCAACTTCCCAGCCTGATGAAGATTCTCTTAAATTTAATTTTTTTCTAAAATATATCAGAAGCCTGTAAGTATTCCTCAATACATCATGTATTCCCACAACTTATGCAATCCCTTCCTTTGATAAAAAGTCCTTCCTCTAATTAATATTAGCTAACTCCAATAGTATAGTATAAATAATTACTCAGGTTGAGGAGAGAAAGTTGTTCTATAAGTGAAATAAATACTTAGTTTTATCAAATTTTATCATTTTTAACCTCTGAAAAATTCTAGAGGTCCTAACTAAAAGCAGCTTTCATTTACACACACAAGAAAAGAGGTTAATTAATCTATTATACACTAAGAACAATGAACCTCTGAGAGAAAAACCCATGGCATTTTTAATTATGGCTGTTATTATTATTTTAAGAACTTTTGTATCCCTTTTTATCCAAAGAAAAAAATTAGATACTATTCTTAAACAGACCAAGTTTCATTACCAAGAAAGTTAAAAAAAAACCTAAATAATGTGAGAAAATAACTATATATTATAGATTTTAACCTCAGAGAATATATGAAGAACTCCTCAATCAAGTAACACAAAAGGAAATTCACTTTAAAATAGTTGTGGAACTTCAACAAACATTTCTTCAAAGCAGAGAGATAAAGCACCACTAAGCAACCCCAAAGTTGCTAGGAAAATGCCATCAAATCACAGGAAGATACTGCTTCATGCCTTCTACAATGACTGTGACTTAAAAAAAATACAGAAAATGGTCTGGGAATGTGGCTTAGTTGTAGAGTGCTTGCCTAGCATGCATGAAGCCCTGGGTTCAATTCCTCAGTACCACATAAACTGAGAGAGCTGGAACTGATGGTGTTGCTCAAGTGGTAGAGAAAAAGCAGCTCAGGAAGAGTGCCCAGACCCTGAGTTCAAGCCCCAGGACTAGGAAAAAAAGAGGAGGAGTTGAACTCTTTTGGCACAGCTAAGGTAATGAGAATGTATAATGTTACAACCACATAGAAAAAAGTTGGTGAATCTTCAAAGAGTCTAACATAGAATTACAATATGACTCAACAATTCTATTTGTAAAGATACAAACAAACAATGGACAATAGAACTTACATGGATGCCAGTGTTCATTGTAGCCTTATTTATAAATACTGGAGAGAAACCTTCCGAATGTTCATTTATAGATGAATGAATAAACAAAATATGGCATCTCATAGTATGGAAATTAATGTGCCACAAGAAATAAATGACACTCTGTCCATGCTGTAACATGGACTGCACCAACCTTGAAAAACATTATAAAACTAAGTATTTCAAACCAGACACAAAAGCATAGCTCATGTATGATTGTACTTATAAGAAATATCTAAAATAGACAACAGAAACTGATAGCAGATTAGAGATTGTCCACAGTTAGATGGAGGAAGAGATGAGTGACAATTTATTGATTAATGATGATACAGTTTCTGTCGGGTCTTTGTAAGTCCCACGAAAGACGGACGGGGTCTGAGGAAAGGTAAGTGCGGCGCTCGCCGGTTCCCCAGCCTCCCTCAGCCCGGGAGACAATCAGACACAGGAGGGAGCCAAATCCAGCAGGTAGAAAACTCATTTATTAAAAGAGAGCAGCCCTTTTTAAAGACAAAAAGGCAAGGGAGGAAGAGGAACCAATCACTGTCAAGGTCATACCCTATCATGCACCTAAGCCTTCACGGACTGGTTAGGAACTGATCAGAAGGTCAATTGGGCTCTGCCCACTCTACTCCCTCCCAGCGCCATCTTTGCTGCCCATGTGCTCTACAGTTTCTGTTTGAAGCAATAAAAAATTTAAATACTGGTGATGGTTGCACAACACTATGAATATGAGCAATGTAACTTAAACACTTATATATTGGAAATTTGGTTATTTATAATTCACCACAGTTTAAAATGTCAAAACATGAAAATTAGTATTAAAGATGTGTTTCATGGGCTGATAAAAACCAAAATGACAGCTCAACATGAGTGGCTCATGCTTGTAATCCTAGCTACTCAGGAGGCTGTGACCTGAGGATTACAGTTTGCAGCTAATCCAGTCAGGACTTTTATCTCCAATTATATACAAAATAAACTAGAATTGTGGCTGTGACTCACATGGTAGAGAGCCAGCCTTGTGTGAAAAGGGCTAAGGGACTTGGGCTCAAGCCCCAGTAGTAGCACAAAAGAACAAAAAAAACCCAAATGATAATGGTTGTTCTCAGCACTCAAGAAACCTACTAATATTTGTTCTTTCTCAATGTTTCCCTAATGTTAGGATATGAAAACCACATCCAGGAACTTTTAAAAATTCATCTTTCCTCAGCGTTTCCATAAATGCATGGCAAATCCCAGAATTGCTACACTGATTTCTATTACAGGCTTGTGACATCATGATTTCAAAACCACACACAAGGGGCTAGGGATGCAGCTCAGTGGTAGTGTTCTTGCGAAGTGTGCACAAGACCCTGTGCTCCATCCCCACGACTTCTATGAAAAAACTCCAAATCACAACACACATACTCATAAACAAAAGTATTGTTTTAACTGATCATTTCCTATAAGAATGGCTTCTATTATTTCTTTGACTAATGTTTAGCAAATCTGTGGCTCCTAAGAGAGACAAAATTTACACTAACAGAGTTAAATGAAGTGATAATTTATGCGGAAGGTAGAAATTTCTCATAAACTCTAACGGAGAGCATTATATTTCAAGTGGTACTAGGGAATTTCTTTTATCTTGCAGAAACCAGTAACATTTAGAGGCACATCAAAGACCTTTTAGAAGAAAATATGGGAAAGAATAACACGACCATTTAGGAATGCCTCAATTTCTTTTTGAGACAACAAAATAATAATAATAATCAGAATGAATATTTTCTGGATTTTGAAGATTCTATGTATTAGCACAATGAAAATATGAAGTTTTTATAAAATTTAAAACTCTTCATTCTAACAGATCACATACAGTTGGATTTAAAAGTTTCTCTTTCTTATTTGGTAAAAGAAAATGTTATATTTTGTCTGGCTTGCCCCACAGGATCAAAAAAAGCAAGAAAATCCAAGTATTCCAGCTGGTTGCTGGTGGCTCATACATGTTATCTTAGCTGAGGATGAGATCTGAGGATTGCAGTTGAAAGGCCAGGAAGAAAACTTCCTGAGAAATTTATCTCCAATTAACCACCAAAGAAAGCCAGAAATAGGGCTGTGGCTTAAGTGGTAAAGTACTAGCCTTGAGCAGAAATGTTCAAGTACAGGACCCTAGTCCTGAGTTCATGCCCCAGGATTAGCAAATACCAAACGAAACCAAACAAAAAATACCACCCAAGAGAAAACCCCCAAATATCCCCTTTATTCCAATCTTGCTTTCTCAGATATTAGTGAGCACATGCCTGATAAATCCTGCCCCATATTGGTGAGCATTGTCCCCCCAGGAAAACTTGATCATTCTCCATCATGTAAACTCTGAAGTGGATGAGAAAGAGAGGTGTTTGAGAGTTAAGCACTAATATTTCGTTTAGTATCTTTTTTCCAGTAGCAGGAAAAATTGATGAAAGTCTGTTATTGCAAAATCTCAATGCTGGGATTCAGCCGAGCTGCATTCCTGAGTTCATAGAAGAATTTACGTTAGGAAGTGGCGCTGTAGCTCAAGTGGTAGAGCGCTCGCCTTGAGCTGAAGAGCTAAGGGACAACGCCCAGGCCCAGAGTTCAAGCCCCACGACCGACAAAAAAAAAAAAAAGAATTTACGTTATGCTCCTCAGTTCAACAAGAAGAGGTCCATGTTTTTATTTTCCATGCTACTTCAACACTTCAACCCTTGACATTCAGATAGAACACACACACACATATGCCTTAAAGGGCTTCTCTTCCACATTTTGCAAAATATAACGTTGAGCATGTAGGTTTAGGTATCCATTTCTGTTGTTGCCAGGGGCCACCCTCGGATCACAATCCTCTACATACTCATCCTTCATAGCTCAAATTATAATGTGTACCATTATCCCTGCTTGTTGGTTGATCTGGAAACTCACATTTTACCCAAGCTGGCTTCAAAATGCAATCTTCTATACTACTTTCCAAAGTGGTTGAGCAAGTTTATACTCCGACCAACAATGCAGTAAGGTTCCCTTCTGTCCACATCCCATTCAGCATCTGTTGTTAATAGAGTTCTTAATTATAGTCAATCTAACTGGGGTGAGGTGGAATCTCAATGTTGTTTTGATTTGTATTTCTTTTATGGCTAGGGAGGTTGAGCATTTATTTCTTCATTGGCCATCCTTCTTTCCTCTTCAGAGAAATTTCTCTTTCATTCTTTAGCCCACTTATTTATTGGGCAGTTGTTTCTTTGAGGATTTGTTGTTGGGGGATTTAATTGAGTTCCAGGTATATTGTAGATATGAGACACTTGTCCGTTGTATGGCTAGTGAAGATCTTCTCCCAATCAGTGGACTTCCTATTGATCTTGCCAGCTATGACCTTTGTCTTGCAGAAATTCTGCAATTTCATGCACTCCCAATTGTCCAACCTTTCTTTGATTTGCTGTGTTTCTGGATCTCTTTTACAAAAATTTCTGCCTGTGCCAAGGAGACCTAGGGTTTCTCCTATTTTATCTTGTAATGTTTTCAGGGTGTCTGCTTTGACACCCAGGTCTTTGATCCATTTGGAGTTGATTCTGGTACAGGGTGATATATAAGGATCTAGCTTTAGTTTTCTACAAGTGATTAACGAATTTTGCCAGCACCATTTACTGAAGAGGCTTTCTTTCTTCCATTCTATTTTTTTTTAGCTCCCTTATCGAAGATTAGATGGCTATAGGTCTGTGTGTTCATTTCTGGGTTCTCAATTCTATCCCATTAGTCCTGAAGTCTGTTCTTGTGCCAGTACCAAGCTGGTATCATTACTATGGCTTTGTAGTAAAGTTTGAAATTTGGTATTGATATTCCTCCAGCACTATTTTTTCTGTTAAGGATCGTGTTTGCTATTCGGGGTATTTTATTATTCCATATCAGCTACTTTGAAAAGTAGTATGGAGGTTCCTCAGAAGACTCCATATAGAGCTCCCCTATGACCCAGCAATACCACTTTTGGGCGTTTACCCAAATGATCACAAACAAGGCCACACTAAAGCTACCAGCACGACTACGTTTATTGCAGCATTATTTACCATAGCTAAGATATGGAACCAACCCAAATACCCCTTCATAGATGAATGGATCAAGAAAATGTGGTATATATACAGAATGAAATCAGAAAGAATGGCATTGCCCCATTTGTTAGGAAATGGAAAGATTGGTACAAATTATATTAAGTGAAGTAAGTCAGGCCCAAAGAAACATAGGTCCCATGGTTTCCCTTATTTGCAATAACTAGTATATGTCTGAGACAAGCAGAAACGGTCAGATAAGTTGATGTTAGGCAAAATGAACCCTAAGATAAGGACTCATGTTTTTTTTCTTTCTTGTGATTTTTTTCTTTTTTTGAGGGGGGGGGGTCTGGTTGTGGGGCCTGAACTCTGGGTCTTGGTACTGTCCCTCAGCTCTTCAGCTCAAGGTTAGCGCTCTATCACTTGAACCACAGCACCATTTCTGGCTTTTTTTCTTTTTGTTTATGTGGTGCTGGGGAATTGAACCTAGGGCCTCATGCATGCAAGCAAGTGATCTACCACTGAGCCACTTTCCCTGCCCCTTTCTTGTGATTATTTCTAACATATTTATAAGATGATTTCTTTCTTGCTATGTATGTCCCTCCCCCACATTATAACCACTGTTTTCACTGTAGTTGATTTTGGTATAATTTGTGGAGGGGAAGGGAATAAACAAATTGTTTAAATAAGGATACAGGTGGATCCATTGCAACAATGAGATGTGCAAGACGTTATGTCAAAAAACGAACTTTACAACTTTGGTGTGGGGGCGCATATGGGGGAAGGGATGGGAACAAAGAAGGAAGCAACAATGCTTGATAAGAAATGTACATTACCTTGCTCATGTAATTGTAACCTCTCTATATGGTACTTTCACAATTAAAAAATGCAATCTTCCCTATCTCCACCTCCAGAATAGCTAGGATTATATATATGCCACCGTGTTCAATGTAAAATTAACTCATTTTTTTGTTTGACTGAGGTTTGAACTCAGGGTGGCATTCTACCACTTTGTCCATACACCAGCTCTTATCAAGTTTTTTATCTTTAGTTTATGGATCACTTAATTCACTCCAAGTATCAATTTCATTTTAATTTTAAGAATTATAGTTTATTTTTGTTTTCATTAAAATATTTGTGCAAAGGAAGGAATGTTCTGTTTGAAAATAAAGATAGTTACCCTTTAAAATATTTACTCTGTATTGAAACTCTTAGAAGGCAAGGTATGGCTCAAGTGGCAGAGCACCATTCTTGAGTAAAAACCAAGCAAGCATGTGAACAAGCCCAATTTTACCGCACACACACACACCCACCCACCCACACACACACACACACACACACACACACACACACACACACACACACACACACACACACACACACACACACACTACAACACTTGGCATGAAATTTTAAGCTTTACAGGTATTAATAATTTTACTTCTCACAAAAATGATTGTGTTAACTAATACCTATAGTTAACACACGAAAAGTCACTAGAATTATATATACTATTTTATTTTCCAGATGAGGAAATTGAGTCATGGGAAAGATCAGAGGATATTTTAGAAGAGGAAGCCAGGAATTCTGTTTTAGAACCCACAGGACTTAACACACTATTGACACTATAATACTGCTTGATTTAGTGTATTAAAATTCCCCTCTGTACATTATTTTTACCACACCTCTGATGGACTTCCTGCTCATTGTGTTGATTAAAATTTGACCACTTTCATTAATTCACTAAACATTTTCCCAGAGCTGCCCAGGCTTCTGAAAACACTAAGCTAATAGATAATTTTGAGGGTAAAGTAAAAATCTGCAGAGATAGGTTTGTATGAAGCTAATGAAGTTTAAGCTTATCCTCTTGGGAGCCCTTCAAGATCCTGGAAGAGGAACAAGCTGTGGTCACCCAGTCAAAAATTTTGATACATTTTGAGACATATAAATTCAAATGGATAGAACTAGTATATCTTTCTAACCCAATATCTCCTGTGTCATTTGGCATGCTTTCTTCCCTTCTTAATTATTTTTAGATAGTTGTAGGAGTTTCAACTAAATGTGTCCCTTTACATGTACAGTGCATTTTGATCAGTTAATGCTTGCATCATTCTCCCCTCCACCTATCCATTTCCTTGCCTATTTTCTAATATGTCTGAGTTCCATTTCCACATGTGCAAATTGAATATTATGACTATATTTGCCCACCATTCATCCCTCAATTTGTCTACTCACTTCTCCTTATTTCCCATCCCTCTCACTCATATTTGAGCTCCTTAGTATTCTTTTGTTAAACTGTTGTTCAAAGTTGTACTAATTTATATTTCCACCAATTAAGGTTCCTTCTCCCCTCCTACTCCATTCTTGTCAGCATTTGTTGCTGTTTGTATTCTTGATGATGGCCATTATGTCTAGAATGAGATGGAATCTTGATTCTGTTTTGATTTGCATTTCTTTTTTGGCTAGAGGTCTTCTACAGGTTGTATTTTTAGGTAAATAACCATGTCCTTTGCTGTGCAGAAGCTTTTTAGCTTGATACAATCCTATTTGCCAAGTCTCTTTTTTATTTTCTAAGTTCCTGGAGTTATATTTAGGGAGTTTCTGCCTATGTCAATACATTCTAATGTTTACTCTTTCCTGTAGTAAAGTTTTAAATCTTATATTGAGGTTTTTTGATCCACTCTGAATTGATATTAATTTAAGGTGTGAGAGAGGTCATATATATGGACATTTGGTTTTCCCAGCACCATTTGTTGAAGAGGCTGTCTTTTTCCACCATACATTTTATCAGATAGCTGTGGGTTCTTGTATTCATTTCTTCGCCTTCTAGTCTGTTCCACTTCAGGTCTGTCATACTTTCTAGAGTGGATAGGACTATTTTGAGATTAACTAAGGAGAATGTGAGTTGGAATTCATTTAGTTTGACTTTACAGAAGTCTCTGATAATCACATATTGAATAATTTATTTACTGATAGTGATTGTACTGTAGCAATAATTTTTATAGCACATTTTTAATAGAAACATTGAGCAAAGCTGTTTAATTGTTTAATCATTTGTTAATGAAGAGGAATTCATCACATAGATTGAGAGAATATTTTGGTTCTCTTGCTGATTGATATATATACACCTAAAATTGATGAAAGCAACATAATTGTTAGACACACAGGTTAATGAGTGTCTAAGTAAGTTGAAAATGATTTAAGGTTAGTCTCTGGACAGGAAAAAAATAAAAGGATCTGAGAATATAGAACTCACCTAGAAAAAACTTCAGAGAGAGGATTTCACAAACAAGACAATTCAAAACTGAAAATATGGAAGAATGAAAATATAGTCAATTATATTGTATGAAAGTATGAATTATTTTTTATAAAATATATTAATAAACAATTATCATTTTACAAAATATTTATAGTATAACCTAAAATAGTAAAATACCTTTTCATTTCAAAGAATGAAAAAAAAGATACCAAAGGAATATGGGATAACTGCAAAAGACGTTACATATGGATGATGGGAATATCATAAGGAGTAAAGGAAAAGAAATAGAAAAAGTATTTGAAATAATAATGACAGAACTTTCCCCAAATTAATGTCAGGTATGAGCTACACTTTCAGGAGAAACTCTGGTAACAGCAAGTTACCAGAATGAATTCTGCAAACAACAATAAAGGCCCCTAAAAGAAGAAAAAAATCCTCACAAAACAGGTATATGTGGCATGCTGTAATAGTTCATGGTTATAAATTAAAAATAGCCAAAAGGTCTAAGCATCTTGCAGAACTGTAGTACAGGTGATGACAAGTCCCTGGACACTTTCCTGATGTCTATGACAATCAGAGGGAAAACTTCCTTGACCCCATGAGAGCAGAACTTTCTAGAGGATTACGAGGTTCCTATGACAATGAGTCTGAAATACCTTATTTTCCCTGGGGACAAAGTCATTACACTACTTATAAGCTATATGAATCTTAAAATGAAGCTTACTCCTGCAAAATCTGCTTAAAGTGCATTTATGAAAGTAAGAACTGATAGCTCAATATAAGAATAAGAAAATGGGAAGCATTCCTAAACTCTGAAAATGGAATTCTCAAAGTTAGTCAGCTGACTACTGACTACTGCCCTGGACCTGCTTCTATTTTCTACATTGTAACACTGCTAGTGGTTCATACCTGTAATTATAGCTACTCAAGAGGCTGAGATCCTAGGATGGCAGGTCAAAGAAGTCAGACTGGGCAGAAAAATACCAGAAAATCTTATCTCCAATTAACCAGCAAATAGCCAGAGGTATGACTCAAATGGTAGCATGCTAGCCTCAAATCTCAAATAAATAGAGAGAGAATCCAAGGCCCCGAGTTCAAGTCTCAATTCCGGCACACAGAAAAACAAACTAAAAGAATACTGTTATGGGGTGAGGGGAGCATCAAAAATATAAAAAATAAAAAAGAATACTGCTAAAGGAAAGTTTTTGAGTATTAGAAGGGGCTCAAGATTTATAACTTTATATTATATACGCATATAATACGTACAGCTATAATTTAAAATATATAATCAATTTATACATGTAAGAGAGTCCAATCATGATATAGATTATATAATATGTTTTTCCTTTTTTTACTTTTTTATTGTGAAAATACTGTACAGAGAGATTATAATATATTTTTCTATGGATGAACAAAGACAAGAATTTCATTTTTAGAAGCCAAACAAGTAAGAATATGAAGTGAAATACTTAAACTCTACTAAAAACAAAAATCACCAACCTGGAATTCTGAACCCATGAAATTATCCTTCATCAGTCAGATAAATATAATTGACATCTACATTAGAAGGGATTGTATTCAAGTTCACACATGAAAAAAAAAAAAGGTCACACATGAGCTTTCATTGAGACAGAGAAAATTCCAGGTAAGAAGATAAATGAAAACAATAGAAATAATATAATACCTGCTCTTGCACCAAATAGAATTAAACTTGAAATCCATAATATAAATTAATAATAGAAAGATACTTAAAGATTAAACACTGCTAGGTGTCCAGGGTACATATCTGTTGTCTTAGCTATGTGAAAGGCTGAGACTAGGCAGATTGATGTTCCAGGCCAGCCAGGGTGGAAAACAAAAGTCTTCAAAACTTCATTTAATGGAATGAAGATGGTATACACCAGTCATCTCAGCAATGATGAAAATCCATATGGGAAGGAGGTGAGACACATCTCAGAAGTATATAACCAATGCTAAAAAGACTGGAGATATGGATCAGCAGTATGACACCTGACTAGCAAATGTGAGGGCCTGAGTCAAACTCCAGTGTCACCTAAACAAAGAAACGAACAAATATATCTCAAACTGTGAAATGCATCAGAAGCAGTGCTTTGAAAGAAACTTCTAGCACTGAATGCATACAGTAGGAGGTAGACCTCAAGTTATTAAACCAAGTTTCTATTTTAGTTAACTAGAAAAATTCCTGAGTTCAATCTCTAATACCACTACCACCACCCAGAAAAAATAAATGAAACTTGTAGAAAATCCATACACCGAAACCTGCAATGATAAATTCAAAAGTAATTCTTTGAAAAGATCAAGAAAATCAGTAAGATACTACTTAAGATGAGGATTAGATAAATTAACAATATGAGAAATAAAAGAGATATCTGATAATTTCAATGATGTTAAAGTATAATAAAGATAACAAAGGAATATTGTGAACAAACCTATGCCACAAATTTGATAATCTAAATGAAATAGACCAATTTCTTCCAAAATATCTGTCAAAACTTACACAAGAAGAAATCAAGCAGGATAAGTCTGAATCAATTGAAAAAAATTGAATAGCTAGGAATACAGGTGTGAGAACCAGAACCTGTCCATCTTAATGTATTTTTAATGACTTCAAGTCTATCAAGTTATCACAAAGACTGTGAAATCTTATTACTTATTTATCCCTTTTTATACTAGCTGCTATTCTAGTTCTTTTTCCATGTATTATTAACCTGTGTGATAGTTACATTATGCTTTGAGGTTGGTGTAACTACAAATTTTCCAGAAAGAAATTGATGCAAAATAAATTGTTCAATTCTATGAGGCGGTTTAAATGGCAGACCGGGGGCTCAAACCAGAATTTGGTGTTTGTGCCTTAGTGCAGTGTACTCCTCTCTGTGCCACTTCTGTGAGATAGGATGCATTTATAATTCCATACCTGGATTTCTATTTCACTTTGAATTCTATAGCATTTGCTATGGGTTCCATAGCTTTGTTTTTATTTCCTCTGTTGTAATTTTAGGTCTTAGAAAGGGCAGTGATTATTTTTTTACTCTGTCCTATTGTTTCAGACTTTTAGACTATATATGGACCCAGCATTATAAAGCAATTTTCCACTGGTCTAGATAATTTAGCACACACTGCAAACTCTGAAAGCTTCAATTGGGAGATACGTCCAATTACTTTCCAATCTATTTTTATGTAATAATCAATTTTGAAAGTATAAACCATATTCTGTTTGTAGGATTTGCATTTTGCTTAAAATAAAGTCCAATTTCTGAAATTCTCTAATAAGCATTGTAGATTATCCAAAACCTTAGCAAGTCAAATACTTGTCTCACTTCGTCTACCAAGAAGAAACCTGGAGTTCCCCAATCTTAATATTTTGTGCCATTTTGAGCATAATATTGTAACAGGTTCGAAGGCCCTTTGACTGAGGGGCACTATCATTTGGGCTCAGAGATTAACCAAAAGCAGTATAAAAGCTTGGCATCTCAGCTTCCACTTTATATCCACCTACCAGACCAATGACTTACTGTATCCAGGTTCCAGCTGAGAAATCCTGAGATGATGAACTGCCTGGCTCTCTATGAGTACTGCCTTCCAACTCTCACCACATGAACACGTGTGTGACTGGGATTTTAAAATTATGCATTTGTTATTGGATGCTGGTGTCTCACACCTGTAATCCTAGCTACTCAGCAGGCTGAGATCTGAAGATCCTGATTCAAAGCCAGCCAAGGCAGGAAAGTCAGTGATATGTATCTCCAATTAGGTAGCCCTGAAAAGCCCAAAGTGGAGCTGTGGCACAAGTGGTAGAGTGCTAGCTTGACTATAAAAGCTAAAGGAGTACATCCAGGCCCTGAGTTCAAGACCTAAGAGTAGAACAAAAAACCAAACTACAAAAACAAAAAAAATATGCAGTTCTCTCCTGCCACTGCCTTTTCCTCCTATATAAAGCTAAAGAAAATGTGTACTCAACTTGGGAGGGGGAAGGAAGGAGCTGGGGAGGTGGGGAGGGAAGGTATGGTAGAGGAAAAACAAAGGAGGAGGAAACAATGTTCGATAGGAAATGTATTCATTACCTTACTCATGTAACTGTCCCTCTGTATTCTATTTTTATAATAAAACAACATAAAAAAGAAGAAAATATATGCTTAGAGTGGACCTATGGAACCAGGAGTATATTCCTGGACCCTGTAACAATGGGTTTCATCTATCAAAGTTAATGGACGTATCTTTGATGCTTATATTCATAAGCCATCTATTTGGCATTTTGAATTTATGACAACATTTTTGCTAGCTTTCAGACTTGAACTCAGAGCCTTGCACTCTTGCTTGGATTCTTCTCTCAAATCTGGTGATCTCCCACTTGAACCACAGCTCCACTTCTGACTTCTTGTGGGTTAATTGGAGATAAGAGTCTCTTGGATTTGCCTACCTAGGCTCACTTTGAACTGTGATCCTCAGATCGCAGCTTCCTGAGCAGCTTAGAATACAGGCCTGAGCCGCTGGCACCCTCCTATAACAAATATTTTTAACTTTTCAAAACCTCTGTGATCACCTGCCCTTGGAACAGGTAGCAGTACTCTGTTCTATACCAATTTTCCTCCACAGCACCTAAGCAATCGTCCCAGAGAAATCTTCCCTTACCTCCTACTACCCTGTCCCTAGACACTTCTCTAACCCCAATTTCTGTCTCTCTGCTCACACTGTCTTCATTTTCTCCACACTACTTACTCTCTTCTAAAATAACAAGTTGAACTATAAGAAATTGTGATTCACTTAGGGTAGAAGCTCTTGTTTGGTTTCTATGTTTACTTCCACATGGTCCAACATAAAAACAAGACATTTTATCTGCTTCATCAGTCACCTATCCTTACTTCCCTAAATCCAGTACCTGGCAGATATAATAAGATATAAACCATCTTTTCAATCTCAATCATTTCCTTCAATACTGAGTTAAGATAAAAAAAATCAGGATGATAATTGACAGCACTTCCACAGAGAAGGCCTTTGAGTGTGATTTCTCTACATGTCTAATGATACACCTTTCAATACAGACACACATCAACCCTGATCCCAGCACACGTTGTGAACATGCCACAGCCATTGCTCTGTCATGGGATTGTAATATAAATTCCATTTAATAGTGTCATTACATAATGGAGATTTTTGTGTTTCCCTGTGAGCATGGTACTTGTTAACTTTGTAGCAAATTTAACAAGCATCTCAGTGACAACCAAACCTCTACATTTTTTCCTGTGAAAGGTGCAATGGGGAATGATACCAGGCAGGCCTGTATCCTTATATTGATTCAGTTAATCAACTTTATGATAGAATCATTATTTTGAACTTATTCTGCTAAACTGTAGTTAGTTTGCCAGATATGCATTTTTTGAAAATGGAAGAGCTTTGTGGTGCTAGGTCCTCTCCAGGAGCAAACCCACACAAAGGGATAGATTTTTCTATATCTCTTGCTCAATAATCTATTTTGTAAATATTTCTAATTGTGGATTGTTTTTTGCAACTCCTAACTCTTGAACTCAAGTCCTGTGCAATGTCCCTGAGTTTCTATTACTCAAGGATAACACTGTACCACTTGAGCCACAGCAACACTTCTGGCCTTCATTGAGGAATTGAACCCAGAACTTCATGCAAGCACTCTACCACTAAGCCACATTCCCAGACTATGGGTTTTGTGTGTGTGTGTGTGTGTGTGTGTGTGTGTGTGTGTGTGTGTGTGTGTGTGTGTGTGTGTGTGTGTGTGTATGTATTGGTTCTGGGCTTGAACTCAGGGCCTGAACACTATCCCTGAACTTTTGTACTCAAGGCTACTGCTCTATCACTTGATAGCTCCACTCCAGGGTTTTGGTGACTAATTGGAAATAACAATCACACCAACTTTCTTGTTCAGGCTGGCTTCAAACCATGATCCTCAGATCTCATCCTCCTGAGTAGCTAGAATTACAGGCGTTGGAAATCTAATTCTGTTTGTTTTATTTTTGCTTGCAAATAAACCTATGCACATTGAATTTCAAACTTTACACTGGAATATTGTTTATATGTTTGATGAATAGTGATATTTCTATTGCAATGTTCATCAGAAATGTATGAATAATTTCTGAAATTGGGTCATTATTTCTGTAGTCAATAACATTGTGATAACAAGTCCAGTCTCTGGCAAATGATTTAAAAATTTATTCTCTGAGATCAATTCATCTTTTTAAATTTGTACCTATCTTCAGTGATCTTAAGGATCACTTAAGGAATAATAATAGGAAGTACTAGTTTGGGGACTATAATAACTGCTCTTGCATTTTACATTAATGAAATGTATGTGAGAAAAATTAAGTTTTTAATTACCTTTTCTCTGAAATTTCCAAACTACCAACAGATTATTTGATAACCTGAAGTTAGTGGTGACTCTGGGGAGGAAGGACCTTGATTTGCAGCATTTGCCAAATTTTGTGCTGTAAGTAGTCCCATAATGGGCTATTTTAAGCTAATCAAATGTTAAGCCCTTTTATATTTCTAAGTACTTTGTCACGGATTTTTGTAAAGTCAAAGATGCATTCGCCTTCCAGCTGACTATTATACTATGAAACTCCTCTTCAAAAACATTGGCCAAGATAGAAAAATAACAGTTACTCTGTCATTTCAGAACTAAAATATGTGGCTTAGATGGTAAGACTTCCTTCAGTGCAGTTTACTCTATGGTTAACAGGTGGCTTATTGGCTTCAACTGTTGATAATCCAGCACTGATCCTAGATTCAGAATCAAAGTAAAACTTCACAGTTACAGCCAGAGTTTATTCAGTACTTGCTTTTAAATTAGAAAATAAGCTTAAATAGTTAAAACACAAATAGGATACAGATTTACTTTAATCTGTCAAAAAGATAAATAAATATTTAATGGTTTAAATTGTGACCTTCAAAAATAGGTACAAAGTCTGACCCTTCTATTACCTTTGCTTACCTGGGAGTATGATCTCATTTAAACATAGGCTCTTTGCAAATGTAGTCAATAAAGGATCTTAGTGAGACAACATGTGAATTTAGAGTAGACCCTAAACCCAATGATAAGGTAATTTCAGGGATTGGATTTGTTTGGGTTGTTGTGCAGTACGGCACAGATCATAATTTACCCGAAAGACTCAGCTACTCAATCCCAAGCTGCTTGTTGCCCATGGAAATATGACCTGCCAGATCTTCTGGGTGTTGTTCTTTTGTTTCGTTTGGTTTTGTTTTCCTGAGGAGAAGCCAGAAGCAAGATTTTCATTTGATAGCACTGTAGATTTAAATGTCTCAAGCAAAGGAAAAGGAAGAAAAGAGAAAAAAATGATTGGTTCTTTTCAGGTTTTGAACAAATGTATGACCTTTGCTTTATAAAGTAACATCTAGATCTAAAAGAGTTATGCTAATTTGTTGCTTGGTAATTGTCATTGTTTCTCAGTGCCTTCAATTAACAATGCTTCCAAATAAAATAGGCTTAAAATTTGTCATCCTTTATCATCCTAGTTAGAGTGGCCGATGTGTATACAGGAATATCTTAAATTTACAGGCAACTGGTTTTCTAGAACCATTTTGAAGTAAAGAATTTCAAATGATGAAAGTGTGGTATTACAAAACAATAATTTATTTTGAAGGTTCAGCATTTTCATATACTGCAAGGTAAGCTATTGGGCTGTTGGGTGCTCATAATAAAATGATTGTATAAAGAATTTCAATCTCCCATTTTAGGTTTTAAGCCTACAACTTTTAGAACTAGTTATGTCTTTAAAAAGTCAATTATCCAAGTGAAAAAGGAAATCCATTTTCTCAATTTTCAATCTAATTTGAAGAACATATTTTTAGCTATGGGAACAATAGTTAGCTCTGCCTGATGACATGTTGTCTTTAAATTTTATGAAAAGAAAGAATTAGAAACAATTTCGCGGCTATATATTGCAGAACATAGAGGAGGAGGTTATATTGTAATTTGATTCTTTATTATTATATGCTGTGAGGTTACAAAAGATGGTGACAATTTACATTATTCAGAGGTACAGCTCATGAAGCACTGCCATGGTAGCTGGAAGTCTGACTACAGAATTGGTCCAGACAAGACCCGCCTGCCAAGAAAGCAAACTAAAATGACGTGATATGATAAAAACAAATGAGTGAAAAAGTGGCTACAGCCATTTCCTATCAAATAAAATGATGAAAGAAAGACAGATGGGCCTCGTGGAGCAAGATGGTCGGGTTAACAGTGAGGATAAAATATTTAACTAAAGGCAGCCACTATTGTTGCAAATATATTTAATAAGTTGAAATAAACAAGTGTATATAGCCATAAAGACGAACTGTAGTTCATTGTAGTTCTCTGAAGAGGAATATGGGATATATGGAAAACAAATTATCATAGGAATAGGAATGGGCAACAAAGATTTGCATAAATGAAATAGAAATAAAAGCTGTTTTCTGGAAAACTAATTGTTTTTTATAGGTGGATGATTCATAGATGATCTGTGTGTGTGTGTGTGTGTTTGTGTGTGTGTGTGTGTACGTGCATGCGCGCTGTTGTCACTGGGCACTGGGACTTGAACTCAAGGCCAGGATACTACCCCATAGGCTTATTGCTCAAGACTGGTGCTCTAGAAGTTCCAAATATAACTTCTCCTAGTTAGCTGGAGATAAAGTCTTCTCTGTCCTGGCTGTCTTCAAATTGTGATCCTCAGATCTCAGCCTCTTGAATAATTACAATTACAAGCATGAGACATGAGTCAGTGGCTACCTGATAAGTCTATGCATGTTTTTGTGTTTTGTATGTTTTTAAATATTCTCTTTTAAGAAAAACCATGAAACATATGAAAATAAAACTTAGTTGAATTAAAAATTTAGCCAGACTTTGTGAAATATTAAATGCCTTAAGATGTGTATTGCCTGGGATTTCACTTCTAAAATAAATAATTTAAGCCTTTTTATTTGAGAGATGAGAAATAATTTTCTTCTCAAATGCACATTTGCAAAAGATTTTGGAATGTTGTCTCTAGTGATTTTGACTTTTTTAGGAGATGAATAATGATGAAATTATATTTTATTCAGGGTTCAGAAATCTATCAAACATTTTTGGTTTGCATAAATAAACAAATGGTTAACATTCTATTTTAAAATAAAACAAAATATTCTCTTTTGGTAAAGTTTCCCATAGAAACCTAAGAAAAATAAAATAAATAAATGAGAACATCACTGAGGCTTTGCTCCGAATGATTTACAGTATCCAAAAGTTTTCACTTGCTTTGTGCTAATATTGTCCATGACCATTACATGGGTTTTCAGGAAAAGCTATTATCCATTATGTATACCATTCATAATTGACTCATAGCTCTTACCAACATGCTGTTGAAATTCTTTTCACTTACTATTTTGGGAACAAAGAAAAACTCAAGGGATTTTTATGCAAAATTGGTAGTATTTCCCCCATTTCAGAGTCCAGGAAGGCAATGTAAACTTTTATGACTCTCCTGAGTCTCAAATTATTCTGCTTTAAATATTCCCTGTATGAGAAATAAAAAGAAGCAATCTATATGTGTGAACTATTTTTAATGTCAGTTTAAACAGATGTTTATCCAAAGAAGTCATACAAATCATCATCATTAGTCTTTGAGAGTATGTTCGCCATCATTATCAGGGAAGGCAAGTAAAATTATCTTAAGATATTATTGCTGTTAAGATGGCTATTATAAAAAAAGATAAGAAAACAGATAAGAGGAGTAAAAACAACTATTGTCAATCAGATAGAGAATTCAGAACCTAGATCTCAGAACCTTTGTGCTCTCTTGAGGGTAATTCAAAATAGTGCAATAACTATGGAAACCAGTATGAAGATGCCTCATAAAACTAAAAATAAAACTTCTATATGATTAGTAATTCTACATTTGGATATATATCTAATATATTAAAATCAGGATCCCATCAAAGACCTTGGAGTCAAAGCAGACACTCTGAAAACATTACTGGATGGAGTAGAAATAAACCCTAGGTCTCCGTTGCACAGGCCGAAATTTTTTTAATAGAGATCCAGAAACACAACAAATCAAAGAAACGTTGGACAAATGGGATTGCATGAAATTGCAGAGCTTCTCCATGGCAAAGGACATAGCTAGCAAGATCAATAGAATACCGACGTATTGGGAGAATCTTCACTAGCCATACATTGGTCAAGGGTCTCATATCTAAAACATACCTTGAACTCAAAAAAATTAAATCCCCCAACAACAAATCTTCAAAGAAACAAGTGGGCTAAAGACTTAAAGAGAAACTTCTCTGAAGAGGAAAGAAGGATGGCCAATAGACACATGAAGAAATGCTTAACCTCCCTAGCCATAAAGAAATGCAGGAGCTGGGAAGGTTGCTCAGTGGTAGAGCGCTTGCCTTGCATGTATGAGGCCCGGAGTTCGATTCCTCAGCACCACATAAGCAAAAAGAAAATAAAAAGCCGGAGGTAGTGCTGTGGCTCAAGTGGTAGAACGCAAGCCTTGAGCTGAAGAGCTGAGGGACAGCGCCCAGGCTCAGAGTTCAGGCCCCATGACCAGACCCCCCCCCAAAAAAAAGGAATGCAAATCAAAACAACATTGAGATACCACCACACTACAGTTAGAATGGCTAAAATCAAGAAGTCTAATAATAACAGATGCTGGAGGGGATGTAGACAGAAGGGAACCTTAAGTCATTGTTGGTGGGAGTGTAAACTTGTTCAACCACTTTGTAAAGCAGTATGGAGATTCCTCAAAAGACTCCACAGAGAACTCCCCTATGACCCAGCAATCCCACTTTTGGGCATTTACCCAAATGTTTATGAACAACACCACACTAAAGCTACCAGCACGACTATGTTTATTGCAGCATTATTTACTATAGCTAAGATATGGAACCAACCCAGATGCCCCTCAGTAGATGAATGGTTCAAGAAAATGTGGTATATATACACAATGGAATTCTCTGCCTCCATCAGAAAGAATGGCATTGCCCCATTTGTTAGGAAATGGAAAGATTGGAACAAATTATATTAAGAGAAGTAAGGCCGGCCCAAAGAAACATAGGTCCCCTGGTTTCCCTTATTTGCAATATCTAGTATATGTCTGAGTCAAGCAGAAAAGGTCAGATAAGGTGATGTTAGGGAAATGAACACTAAGATATGTATTCAAATGTTTTTTTTTTCTTTCATGCGATTTTTTCTAACACATTTATAAGATTATTTCTTTGTTGCTATGTATGTCCCTCCACTACAGTATAACCCTGCTTTCACTGTACTTGATGTCGGTATAATTTGTGTAGGGGAAGGGGAAAACAAATTGTTTAAATAGGGATACAGGTGGACCCATTGCAACAATGAGATGTACAAATCGTTATGTCTAAAACGAACTTTACAAACTTGGTGTGGGGGGGGGGATTGGGAGGAGGATTGGGTGCGAGGGAAGGGGTAGGATGTGAAGGGATGGGAAGGGGAAACAAAGGAGGAGGCTACAAGAGGCTAAAATGCTTGATAAGAAATGTACTCATGGGCTGGGAAGGTGGCTCAGTGGTAGAGCGCTTACCTTCCAAGCATGAGGCCCTGGGTTCGATTCCTCAGCACCACATAAGCAAAAAGAAAAAAATGGAAGTGGTGCTCTGGTTCAAGTGGTAGAGTGCTAGCCTTGAGCTTGACTGGACTCCCCCCCAAAAGAAAAGAAAAGAAAAGAAAAGAAATGTACTCATTATCTTTCCCATGTAATTGTAACCCTCTGTACAGTATTTTCACAATAAAAATAAATAAATAAATAAATACATAAATAAATAAAATAAAATCAGGATCCCAAATAGACATAAATATTTCATATTTTTTGCAAAATTATTCACAATAGCCAATATAATGAACCAAACCAAGCATTCCCCAATAGATGAATGCAGAAAGTACAGTATGTACATACAAAGGGATATAAATGAGCCTTAAAAAATTCTGCTACAGAAAAGGTCAAAAGCTATGCACATGTGGCCATAGAAGATGACCCTAAGTGAAATTAACCCCAAGATGGGGACAAAAGTGGTTTTTTCTTTCTCACTGTTGTTTTTAATTTACTAGGTGATTTTTTGTATGTTCTTCCCATCATGGTATAACCCCTGTTGAAACTCTATTTGATTTCAGTGCTCTTCATCTTCTAATGTGGGGAGTGGAAGGGAAATAACAAAGTGCTGAAACAAGGATACAGTTTGACCCATTGTAACAATGAGATGTACAAGACACTTTGTTGAAAATGAACTTTACAACTCTGTACAACTTCGGTGTCGGGGAGAGGGAGGAGTTTGGGAGATGGGGAAGGAAGGAATAGTAGGGGAAAAACAAAGAATAAGTAACAATGCTCCATAGGAAATGTATTCATTACCTTATTCATGTAACCATAGCCCCTCTGTAGAGTATCTTTACAATAAAAAAATAAGTTCTGCTACGTTCCCCAAAAGGTGTGAACTGGAGGACTTTATGTTAAGTGAAATAAGCCAGTCACAGAAGAATGCCTACGAGATTTGGCTTCTTTGAGGTATCTATAATGATCAAACCTACAGAGATAGGGAACATAGTGGTGGTTTCTAACAACTGAGGGGAAGGGGAAAGTGGAATGTTGCTTGATGAGAATAATGATTGGGATTTTTTTTCTTGTGACTATCCTGGGACTTTAACTCAAGGCCTGGATGCTATTTTGCTCAAGTTTAATGCTCTACCATTTGAGCCACATCTCCAATTCCAAATTTCTTAGTACGTAATTAGAGATGAGTTCTATGGGCTTTCTTGCCAGGGCTCACTTCGTACGAAGATCTTTAGATCTCAGCCTCCTGAGTAGCAAATATTACAGGCATGAGCCACTGGTGCCCAGTAAGAAAAAAACTTTATGTTGGATAAGTATGTTCTGGAGATTGGTTTACAATATGGTGCTTGTAGTTAACAATTCAATATTGCATATGCCAAAATTTAAGATGTTTAGATTTCATAGCAAGAGTTTTTGCTACAAAAGAAAAACAAGGGAATATGAAGAAATTTTGGGTTGCATATGTCTATTACCAGGAGGGAAAAAGGAGCAAATTATTCTGTAATCTGTTTATATTATCTCCAAAGGATCATGACCTAAAAGCCCAAAAGCTTTGTCTGCATTTAGCAGGTAACAGTGGTAATCATTTCTACTAGACATTGAATCAGCAATGTTGAGTAGAAATATAGAGTGGGAAAGTGAATGTTTATGGCTTTTCAAGTTCTCAGTTCCTGGAAATTTCCATACTGATTACAAACAAGTGAGGAGAAATAGGTGAAATTAATCCACACAAATATACTCTAAAACATATAGTGGTCCTGCAAATTACACACTCTCAAACATATTTCTCATCTATTTCTGAAAACCACTCACAAAATTCTCAAGTAGAGAGAAAACTTTTGAAAGAATTTTATATTTAAAATGCTAATTGGAGTCATATACTGCTTTTTTGATTGGAAATTTAGTTTGTCAGGTAGCATTATATTTCTTCTAGAGTAAATGAGGTTTATAAAAAGATGAGGCAAAGTAAGAATGTTCCTTAACATTGCAAAGATACATTCATTTCCCTGTCCTGAATAAGAATCAATTTTCAATACCCAAGATACCTTCTTTTATGACCTTTATAGAATTATAAATATCAGAACATGCCCTTTTTAATTGTCCAAATTTCTGACAGGAAAATATCTAAATTATTTACCGTCAGCTTTCTTACTTTTGTACTCTTAGCTCTAAGCCCAGTGCTTGACATGTAAGTGTCTAATAATTGTTAGATGAGAGGAAAGGTATTCTTAGAAAAATTCAGTCCTTTTGATCAAAGATATAGCCTCTGTCAGTATTGTTACCTTGTCACCATAAGGTATTCATTAACAACTTTTGTCAATGTAGGAGAAAATCTTGTCAAAGTAACGATGTTTTATAACAAAGGCAAGGCTTGCCATGAAAAATTTTAACTTGGGAAATGAAATCAGTATTAATCAGTGAAAAACATTATATTCTCATCTCTGTCACTATAGTAGCAACTGGATTTCTGCTTGTTTTGATCTCTATCCTTTATCTTCTATCTTTCATCTTCGATCCTTTATCTCTGCTCTTTCAAAACTAGGATTGAGAAGGAGTTCATGTCTAAGGAGGGGGATAGAAGAGTAAGATAGAGTAGAAAGAAGGAAAAATTACTGTAGAATATTAATTGATTTCAGTATAATGCTGCCCATTTAGGAAGTATATATGGTTACTTATTTTTATCCGAACATATGAAAATACTAAGATGGTCTCAGTAAAAATAGCACTTAAACCAAAATTACACCAAAGCCTAGTGTTTACACCAGGTGGTCACAACATTTCAGGAGAATTGAGCATCAGCAATTGCACATCATAACGAAGGATGACAGGTTGTGTTCAGGATGAAAAAGGACTCAAATGACCCAGGAAGGGATTAATGATGATAACTCAGTTTTTCTCTACCACCTTGGAGACAACTCTAGAAGATCTTAATAATATTAAAAAATAATAATAAACATATAGAAGTGTAACAATATTAACAATACAGGTCGATATCTTAAGATGAACAATGGATTATGGTTAACCTTGTCATCATTTAAAAGTACAACTTACAACATAACTATGCAGATAAAATGATTAGTGTAACTGACTGTGGAATGCATCATTTTAGTTGTAGACCCTGAAGCACGAAGATATTTTGAATTGTGGTCACTTTTGTAGCATGTTTGTAATATTTGTGATGTTATTCTGGATACATAAAAGGCAAATAAATGTTTTAATACTATTAGTAAGAAATATTTTCAGAGACAGAGATGAAAGAAGAGGAGAAAGCTGAGGAGAGAAATTCAAAGATGTTGAAGTAAAAACCTTGTGTATTTAAACTTAAGTTAGAAATATTAGACAGAATTCATGATTGCTATTTTCCCCTCTAAGGAAAAATGCAGCTGTTTTTAAGGCATGGGAGTATGACAAATCAGATGCAATGAACATGAAGAATTCCAAATTGTCATATAAAAATGTGCTCCTAAATGGAACCAGAGCTCCTTGGGAAAATGGTTGGTTCTTTGTGTAGGACAGGAAGTATTCTTTCAGTATGAACATCTGATGTATTTTTGTATCAGAAAGCAAGAAACAAAAACTAATGAGGTTATGTCAAAAATAGGATGCAAAAATCTAGGTGCCAGTGGCTCATGCCTATAATCCTAGCTATTCAGGAGGTTGAGATCTCAGGTTTGAAGTCAGCCAGGGTAGGACTCTGATCTCTGGCCAACCACCAGAAAATCAGAAGGTAATGATATTGTTCAAAACATGTTTAGCTGACTTAACTGTAACATCTCCATACATCACTTTATAATAATAATAAAAGTGCACAAAAGGAAAATAAAGTAAAACTAAAAAGAATAAAATTGCAATGTAATATAAGTTGCTTCTGTTGGTACTTAAAAGGAGGCAGAGGAACAAAAATGAAAATCACATACCAAACTCATTGAAATATGTATGTCATTGTTAAAACATCAACTCATTATTTTAACTATTAGTAACTTTAAAAAAAGTTAAGCAATTATCCTATATTTACTTACAAATGTTATTTCAGATAACTATAAAGAAATAAATTATAAAAGAATACAGAAAGATTCCAGTTAGTTAATTGTGAAGGATAAAAAAAAGTCATATTTAAACACTAAGTAATGATGATCAATATATGCCAGAACTTTTAGCTAAAATCTTGATGTAGAGCTTTACAATAAAAGGAATCAAATTGGCAAATCCTTGAATTCACTGATGGTCTTAGCACCAGTAACTTCTGGCATAATATATTACTAAAGCAATAGCACCTCCTATTATTTATCCTTAAGAGCACTTTCTCCTTCAAATAATGAATCTGATTCACTTCAGTATTTAGTGCTCATTTCCAATCAATGGGAAATACTTTAGTACACGTCAATTGCCATAGGAGGAAATAACCACGTGCATTTGCAGATATTCAAGAAAATAATTGACTAATTTCTATAATAAGCTAAAAACATAAAGGAAGAGAGTGAAAGAAAGAGCATGAGATTTTAAGACAACTTAAAAGACCAACAAATAGGAGCAATACAAGATAAACTCAGATATACAAGAAGCATAGATACGAAAATGATGGTCCAAGGCAGGCCCCGAGAGAAAATGGAAATGGGTGACTCTCTCCAAAAAATAACGAAGGCAAAAGAAGGGCTTGGGACATGTCTCAAGTAGGAGATCACCTGCCGAGCAACTAAAAAACCCTGGATTCAAATCCCAGTATAAGCAAACAAACAAAAAAGTAAGACCAATAAATATCAGCAGATTGATTTTTATGCTTATTTCCCAAAACAAAATGAAATAAAACAATGGTAATGATAATTTGGAAATGGGCTCCTAATTGAAATATAACAAAGACTCACTAATTTGGGTAGCTGTGATAATACTCCTTTGTCAGAGACATCTTGAAATGTTAAAACATGGAATAACATGATTTTGCTATTGCTTTAAAATATTCAAGGAGAAAGAGTGTAGGAAGAAATAAAATAATTTTGGAAACATGTTGATGGGGGTTTCAGGTAGTGAATGGGTGTTAGAAATGTTATACTTCGCTATACTTTTGTCTGGAAAATGTTATAATAATTCTTAAAAGTTTCACTTTTTGGTAAGTTGCGCCATCAAGTTACATAGAAGAGAAACATTTAAAAATATGGATTGCTAAAGTTTAAAATTGAATCCAAGTTTAAAGAAGAAAATTAAGTCATTTGGTTTAAACAATAAACAATCTGCCACAAACTGGTATCCTTTACTGATGTGGTGAGACTATCACAAACCTTGGAAGATGTCAAAATAAGTCCAAACATGATGAAGAGAGTAAGTCTTATAGTGTAGCTCTGGTCTTAGTCTGGTGTAAAATCATAAAATGTTAACACATGGTGCTGATATGTTTTAATAAATTTAATTGTATACTTCGTAACACATTTTGTAAGTCATTGAATTTGTGGGACCTTTGCTGTGCAAAGATTTGATGTATTAAAAGAATCAGTAATGTTAAATTATAATTGCAATGTTGTATAGAAATACTCAAATCTGCTGGGCGCCAGTGGCTCACGCCTGTAATCCTAGCAAATGAGCTGGCTGCCATCTGAGGATCACAGTTCAAAGCCAGCCCGGGCAGGAAAGTCTATGAGACTCATCTCCAATTAACCACTAGAAAACTGGAAGTGGCGTTGTGGCTCATGTGGTAGAGCACTCTCCTTGAGCTGAAGAGCTGAGGGACAGCATCCCAAGCCCAGAATTCAAGCCCCATGACTGACAAAAATTAAAATTAAAAAATTAACTAAATAAATAACGAAATACTCACATCTGTAATCAATGGTTAGATGCTCAGAAAAATATTTGTTTCCAAACTTTCAAAAGATTCATAAGATTTTCATTAGATGCACAAAAAGACCTTAGTGAATTTTTGAATTATTTAGCACATACTTGGCATTTAAAAATCCTGTCAAAATTAGTATTCAGAAATTTAAAGCTTTATGTTATTTTTTTTACTAAAGAAGAAAAAAATCCATCCTATGAAAATTGAAACACACTATGTTTATTTTAAGATGCTTTCTTTGTTCAGGATTTTATGAACTTTTTAGAATTCTAGTATCTTTCATTTGCATATTGAAAAGGAATCATGACACTTCACATTTGTCATGACTGATATAAGTTGATTTGATTATTTGCTGTTTAAAATAGAGGAGGTTGTGTGTTTGTGTACTGTACATTCACATAATCATTTTCGTAATGAAACAATTGTATTTGCAATACATACCTCTTGGTGAATAAATCTGATCAGGAAACTACTTAAGACAGACGTCATTGAGATATGCCCTAGAGCAATGTATCTCCTGAGACAATAAAGATAATGATTACAGGACTAAATGTTCATATTTTAATTAATTAATTTTAATTTTAAAATTATTTTTACATAGCTAGTCACATCTTTTTTTTTGAAAGAATTCTGTTATATAACTGCAGTCTGAAGTTCTGTGCATTTGAAATTTCAGGTATTCTACAAATTGAATATGAAGATTTCATTTATTTTTCCCAATAATATATCAACCAGGAGATATCTGTTCAGAAAGAGATCATTGTCTTCAGTGGTTCTGGGTAGATGGCAGAGGAGAAGCTGGAGGCTAAACAAGCTCTCGCATGTAAAGCAGGTTTAGTGTTCCAGTGAACAGTCTTAAGCCAAGGAATCACACCAAGTGTGCCACTACAGTACAGAGACTTTGGCCAGAGAGGGAAAATCCAAGGAAGGAAACAGACCTGAGCAAATGCCAGAAGCCGCAGCTGCAGTGACGGCAGAGGTGGCAGCGTCTGTAGCCACCATACTTGCAACACAGCGAGTCTGGGACCTAGGTGCCAGACGAAGTGGGCATGCAGATTCTACTCAACACCAGCAAGAACTGACAAGGAGAAGACATCTTCATCCTGCAGATCTCAGAAGAGAGACAACCCAGGAACCAAGACTCTGGCGTGAGTAGAAGCATGACATCCTCACTCCTTCTCAGGGAGCAGAGGAGGGAAGGCCACCCCTCCCCATCCCCACTACCAGAGATCTCCATCTTTGATACTGACAAAGGGCTGGCTGGGCAGCTAGCTCCAACTCAGGACTTGGAAGAAAACAAAAGATTGATTTAGCAGGTCACAGGAACCTAACCTGACTTGGCAGGCTCAGCAACACCCAGGGAAAAGTCACCCAGCCCAGGCAGAAAAAGCTCCACCCATACAGGAGTGGTTTTGTTCACTGGGTAAATAGAGCCAGAGGCAGCCCCTTCCTACAGCAGCCTTGACAATCAATGGAAATTCAGTAAACATAAAGCATGAGAATGGCTCCAGGATGGGCTCTGTGAGTGTCTCAGAAGCTAGCCCCTCAGGGAAAAGCTACAGTTTGCTGAAAGGCCTCAACTCTACCCAGAACCTAGCCTCATCAAAGCATCTCCAAAATAGAGGAAACAGCCATCTCCCTCTTTTGTGATACTCAAAGCAGATCTCCTCCCAGAGAACTACCCTAGGAGGAGGATCACAAAATCTTGGATAAAGCAGAGCAATTTTCTGCTTACCCAAACAAACTGACTTAAGAAACCAATCAACCCACAGGAAAATCAAACACCATAATCATACCAGAGACTCCAACAAGAGACTGGTTATGGACACAAGGGACATACAGGATCTTCCCATGCCCCTCAAAAATATCAAAGAACTCTTTTATTGTACCTTTTTTTTTAAAAAAAAAAACTTTTTTAACTTTTCTTAATTTTTAATTTTTAACTTTAAAAAATTGTTTTCTATTAAACTTTTTTCTTCCTCATAATTTTTATTTTAGGGGTATATGTGTGTGGGTGTTTTTGTTCATATAGGTTTACTAATGTTTTGATCCTTTATTTTCTTTCTTTCTCATTCTTTTCACATTCTTTTCTCTTTTGTTCATTTTTGCGTGACTTAATTGCTGTTCTGCTCACCCTCAAATATACCCGTGGTTGATTAGACTTAAATTCCTTAATAGCAGTACTACCTCTTTATACCTATATACTATTTTAAGCATTTTTATTTTTTAGGTTTTCAGGTCTTCTTCCTATCCCTCCACCTTTCTCATCCTATCCCCGTTCTTCTCGGTATATTACATTTCTAATTTTGCAGAATTTTAAAGTGTTTCACTTTTTAATTATAATTCTTGTTTTTCTTCTCTCTTTTTTCTTTTTCTTCTTCTTTTCTCTCTCTCTACTATCATTCTATCCAATCTATTTCCCTCTTTGAGAGTAGGACTTAGTTAATTCAACACTCCCTTTATCTTTCCACAGCCCTCTATTCCTATTTTTACCCACATCTTACCCTAAACCTAATAATTTCTGGTTTGCCAAATTCTTCTTTGCTGTTCGTAGTCCATTAATACACAGTTGTTTGATGTTGAATAAATATATCTGTTGAACTAGATTGTATCTGCAGACTTTTGACTGTTCAACTACACACTTTGGTTGATGCTTGCATTAAGATAGTATTCTAGCACAAAACTGGTGTTACTTTCATCCCAAATGGGCAGAAGAAGACGGAAAAACAAAAGAAAAATGTCAAGTCCTGGTATCTCAAGTCCCACTCATGAAAATCAGGGGACAGAAGAGACAATGAATAATCCAGAGGAGAGCTCCCATAAAGCTCTACATACACTACTGGTAAACATGGTAAATGAAAAGATTAAAACCTGCAAAAGACTCAGTGTGAGCGTGATAAGGAGAGAGGAGGCAAACCAAAGATAAATACTGGAATATCATGAGCTTGAGGAAGCTACTCAAAGATTGATACAGGAATTGCATGAGCAGCTTGAGAACACTCAAAGAGAAATAAAGGAATGGCGTGAACAGGCTGAGATCAGTCAAAGAGACAGGAATTGCATCAGCTTGCTGAGGACAGACAAAGAGAAAGTCAGGAATGCTGTGAAAATGCACAGAACACTGAAAGAGAACTACAGGAATTGCATGAACTGAGGAAGCTAATCAAAGAGTAATAAAGGAATAGAGAGAGCAGGATGAGAATACACAAAGATCACTAAAGACATTCATGGAATCCATGAATGTCTGAAAGAAGCTGAAAGAAGTCAGGGAGTCCACAAAGAGAATGCTGAATGGAAAACAACAGAAGGAATGGGAGTCAAGGAAACCATAACCAATCAATTAAGTGATTTGAGAATAAACACTGAACACCAAATTAAGGAAGTAAAGTTCATACAAGATGTAAAACAAAGCCCCAACAAAGAATTTGAAGCCATCAAAGCAGACCAAATAGAAGGAAAAAAATATAAAAACAAAGTTGAAAGTCTTGATAGTAGGCTAGACCATGCAGAAGATCGAATATCAGGGATTGAAGACAGCCTAGATATTATAGAGAAAGAACATACAACCGTACAAGACAAATCCATGAAATATGATAGATCTATCCAAAACTTGGCAGACACCATCAGAAGGCCTAATCTGAGAATAATGGGTGTAGAGGAGCACTTAGAGACAGAAGTTAATGGTCTAGGAATTTTTTTAACAAAATCTTAGCAGAGAACTTGCCAAACATGCAAAAAATAGGCCTATTCAGATACAATTAGCTTTTAGAACTCCAAATAGACAAGACCAGAATAGGACATCCCCGCATCACAGTATAATCCACACAGGATCAATTCAGACCAAGGAAAAGATCCTTAAAGCTGTCAAGGAGAAAATATTAATCATATATAAAGAGAAATCAGTCAGAATCACCTGAGATTTCTCAGCAGACACAATTAAAGCAAGAAGAGCCTGGAATGATGTATGCCATGGCCTAAAGACAAACAATTATCAACCAAGAATACTGTATCCAGCTAAACTCTCCTTCATAACCAAAGGTCAAACAAAAAACTTCCATAGCAAAGAAAAATTGAAACAATATATATCCAACAAACCAGTCCTACAAAAATTCTTAATGATGTCCTACACATAGAAAACCAGCAACTCCACAATAAAGGTCAAGAAATCGCCCCTAAACAGAGAATCCAAGAATCATAGGAAGAACCCAGTTGCTGCAGCACACAAGAAGGTGGATAACATGGCACAAACTCCCAAATACCTCTCATTCCTATCTCTCAACGTTGAAGGACTTAACTCTCCAATTAAGCGACCTAGACTGTCTAGTTGGATTAAAAATCAAGATTCTTCTATCAGCTGCCTTCAGGAGTCACACCTTGCCCATAAAAACAAACACATTTTCAAGGTGAAAGGCTGGAACAAATTTTACCAAGGAAACGGCCCCCATAAACAGGCGGGAGTTGCAATCCTAATATCAGATAAAATAGACTTCAAATTAAAATTATTGAGAAGGGATAAAATATGTCACTACATACAAATTAATGGATCTCTCTTTCAGGAGGATATTACAATTCTAAATCTCTATTCACCGAACAACGGAGCACCAATAGTTAGCCACTACTTTCCCTCAAATCCCACATAGATCCAAAGATATTAATTGGGGATTTTAACACACCACGCTCCCCACTAGATAGATTAACTCGGCAAAAACTCAACAGAGAAACCACAAATCTAAACAACTGCATATCTCAACTAGATTTAACAGACATCTACCTTATATTTCATTCAGGCAGCATCCAAATACACATTTGTCTCAGCAACATATGGAATATTTTCTAAAATAGACCACTTTTTGGGTCAGAAAGAAAACTTGTCCAAATTCAGAAACCTTGAAATTATACCTTGGATTCTCTCAGACCACAAGGGTATAAAATTAGAACTCAACACCAAAAGCCACCAAAATCCTGTAACACATGGAGGCAGAACAACACACTGCTGAATCACGAGTGGGTCATGGAAGAGATTAGAAACGAAATTCAAAGGTTCAAGATATTGAACAAAAATGAACACAAAAATTAACAGCACCTATGGGACACAGCAAAGGCAGTACTCAGAGGCAAGTTTATAGCTCTTAGTTCCTACATCAACAAATTGGAGAGATCTGAAACTAACAGTTTAATGACACATCTGAACCTCCTTGAAAAAGAGCAGCAAGATAAACCCCAGTAGATGGAAAGAAATGATTAAAATTAAATCAGAATTAAATGAATTAGGATTAGAAAAAAAACATATATAGGATCAACATAACAAAGACGTGGTTCTTCGAAAAAATTAACAAAATTTACAGATCCTTATCAAATCTTATCAGAAAAAGAAGAGAACACACCCAGAAACATCACCACAGAAACAACCAAAATTCAGAATATTATAAGGGAATACTTCTCAAAACTTTATGCTAATAAGTGTGACAAATGGACAGAAATGGACCTTTTTCTAGCGAATATTGACATGCCAAAAGAAAGCCAAGAAGAGTTAAACCATCTTAACAGACCCATATCAAGCACTGAAATAGAAACAGCAATAAGAAACTTCCCAGCTAAGAAAAACCCATAACCAGATGGTTTTCAGCAGAATTCACACCAAGCAGAGCTCACACCAATACTGCCCCAACACTTCAATAAAATTGAAAAAGAAAGTTCACTACCAAACTCATTCTATGATGCCATCATACCCTCATCCCCATACCAGGCAGGGACTCATCAAAAAAAGAGAACTATAGGCAGTTTTCTTTGATGAACATTGATGCAAAACTTCTCAACAATATTTTGGCCAATCGACTTCAACAATTCATCCAAAAAATCATACTATGAAACAAGATTAATTTCAGGGATGCAAAGCTGGTTCAATATAGGCACATCAATTAATATAATTCATCACATAAACAAGAGAAAGCATAACAACCACAACGTTATCTCAATAGATGCAGAAAAACCATTTGACAAGAGCCAACACCCCTTTATGATGAAGGTTCTGGAAAAATTAGGAATCCATGGAACATTCCTCAATACAGTAAAGGCTGTATATGACAAACCTACAGCCAGCATTATACTTAATGGTGAGAAACTAAAGCAATTTCGTCTTAACTCTGGAACAAAACAAGGAATTCCACTCGCTCCACGTCTCTTCAAACTACTATTAGAATGCCTAGATACAGCAATAAGACAAGATGCAAATATAAATGGGATCTAAATAGAGAAAGAATAAGTTAAACTCTCCATTTTTGCAGGTGACATGATCTTGTATTTAAAGAATCACACAGATTCCACTACCAAATTACTGAAACTTATTCAAAAGTTTGGCAAAATAGCAGGGTATAAAACTAACCCTCAAAAATCAATGGCTTTTCTGTATGCCAACAATGAGAAAAGTGTGGCTGAAATTAGGAATGCAACTCCATTAGTAATAGCCCCACAAAAAATAAATTACCTAGGAATTAACTTAACCAAAGAAATTAAGGACCTCTATGATGAGAACTTTAAAAACCTGAAAAAGGAAATCAAAACAGAACCTAGAAAGTGGTAAAAACTCCCATGCCCCTGGATTGGCAAGATCAACATCATGAAAATGGCAATACTTCCCAAGGCTATCTACAAATTCAATGCAATACCTATCAAAATTCCAACCTCACTCTTCAAGGAAATAGAAGAGGCAATCCAAAAATTCATATGGAACAATAAAAGACCCCGAATAGCAAAAACGCTCCTCAACGGAAAGAACACTGCTGGAGGAATATCAATACCAAATTTCAAACTCTACTACAAAGCCATAGTAGTAAAAACAGCTTGGTATTGGCACAAGAACAGACCTCAGGACCAATGGAATAGAATTGAAAACCCAGAAATGAACCTACAGACCTATAGCCATCTAATCTTCGATAAGGGAGCTAAAAAAATAGAATGGAAGAAAGACAGCCACTTCAGTAAATGGTGCTGGAAATAAAATGGTTAACTACTTGTAGAAAACTAAAGCTAGATACTTATATATCACCCGGCCCGAGAATCAATTCCAAATGGATCAAAGACCTCAGAGTTAAAGCAGACACTCTGAAAACATTTCTGGATGGAATAGAGGACAAACCCTAGGTCTCCTTGGCACAGGCAGAAATTTTCTTAATAGAGACCCAGAAACTCAACAAATAAAAGAAAGATTAGACAAATGGGGTTGTAGGAAATTGCAGAGCTTCTGTATGGCAAAGGTCATAGCTAGCAAGATCAATAGAAACCCCCGGTTTGGGAGAAGACCTTCACTAGCCACACAATGGACAAGGGTCTCATATCTAAAATATAGCTTGAAATCAAAAAATTAAATCCCCCAACAACAAATCTTCAAAGAAACAACTGCCTAATAAATAAGTGGGCTGAAGACTTAAAGAGAAACTGCTCTGAAGAGGAAAGAGGATTTCCAATATACACAGGAAGAAAAGCTCAACCTCCCTAGCCATAAAAGAAATGCAAATCAAAACATCATTGAGATATCACCGCGCCCCAGTTAGAATGTCTATAACCAAGAACTCTAATAACAACAGATACTGGAGGGGATGTGGACAGATGGGAACCTTACTGCATTGTTGATTGGAGTGTAAACTTGTTCAACCACTTTGGAAAGCAGTATGGATATTCCTCAAAAGACTCCACATAGAGCTCCCCTATCACCCAGCAGTCCCACTTTTGGGCATTTACCCAAATGATCACCAACAAGACCACACTAAAGCTATCAGCACGAATATGTTTTTTTCAGCATTATTTACCATTGCTAAGATATGGAACCAACCCAGATGCCCCTCAGTAGCTGAATGGATCAAGAAAATGCCATGTATATACACAATTGAATTCTCTGCCTCCATCAGAAAGAATGACATTACCTCATTTGTTAGGAAATGGAAAGACTTGGAAAAAATTACATTAAGTGAAGTAATCTAGGCACAAAGAAACAAAGGTCCCATAGTTTCCCTTATTTGCAATAACTAGTATATGTCTGAGTGAAGCAGAAAAGGTCAGTTATGTTGATGTTAGGGAAATGAAACCTAAGATATATATTCAATTTTTTTCTTTCATGTGATTGTTTCTAACATATTTGTAAGATAATTTCTTTGTTGCTTTGTATGTCACTCCCCCATACTATAACCCCTGCTTTCACTGTATTTGATGTTGGTATAATTTGTGGAAGGGAAGGGAACAAACAAATCGTTTAAATAGAGATACAGTTTGACCCATTGCAACAATGAGATGTACAAGTCATTATATCGAAAAATTAACTTTACAACTTTGGTGATGGGGGTATAGGGAGCGGTGAATTCGGTGGAGGTGCCGGGGTGGTGGGGAGAGGATGTGAAGGGATAGGAAGGGGAAACAAAGGAGGAAGCTACAATGCTTAGTAAGAAATGTACTCATTATCTTGCCCATGTAATTGTAACCCCTCTGTACAGTATTTTCACAATAAGAAAACGAGATCATTGTCTTCTTAATCCTTAACATCCATAACATCTGTTAACATTCTTAATAGTCTATAACATCTGTTTATTCTTCTGAAAGAATGTCACTTTCAACAAAAAATGTCATCCTCAGATTGCCGGGACAGAATTCTTGCAAATGCAACCAGCAATTGATGTTTATGCCTTCCAAAATTAAGTTTGAGCCTGTTGCATATTAGACAGTCCATGAACGAAACGTATTCACCTTCCTGCTTTTTTTGGCATTTTCTTTTGGCATTCTCTTCCATTACCTGCCTGTGATGCTCACAGTCACAGTGCTCTTCCTCCTTTGGCTTTGAACCTACTTTCTATAGAACATGGCTGTCATTTGGACTGCATTTTAAATAGGCTTCAGATTCTTGGAACTTCTGTTTGTCCTAGACGTCTAGCCTTAGAATAACAAGACTATGTCTATTAGATTTTTTATGGTAGTATATTACATTATGGTCTCTAATAAGAGTAGTAAACTGGGTCTGCAAGTACTTCATGTATTTCTAGATAAATTACTTCATTCTCTGCTGTTTCAAGGTAAACAAGATTCGTCATATTATTTAGCTGTCTGCCAATTTTTTTTTCTTGTCTCAAGGATCAGATGCCTTCTATGATTCAGAGTCTTCCTCTGCTGCTATTAGAATATTTCAACCATTTGGGGGGAAGGCTTTTTGTAAATTTTCACTTGCAAGGTTTTCTTCCATGTAAGTGTTAATTGAAAAATACAAGGCAGTGTTGTCAGCTTTAGCAAACTCAGTATAAAAAAAAGAAAAAAAGCAGACAATGTTATTTCTCAAGACTTTATGACTGTTTGTGGACTTGTTCTGAATCATTTTTATGTGACTCCTACCTCAAAAATGCAACAAAACTAGTTCCACCATCTATCCCATAATGTTCCAGAGTTTTCCTGTTGTTACCATTGATAAATGCAATGAAGGGACCAAGGGACTCATTGAAAATAAACATAGTGCTAGGTTTCCAGATTTGGAACTATAGTCTAGGAGTTTAGATATGACACCACAGCAGGAACTTGTTCTTAGAAATAAAATACAATCCCTACTGATAAAAATATCCTATCATTTATGAACTTTGAATGCCTTTTTTGTTGCTTTTTATGAAATAATAGCATTTTTTCTGAAGGCTAGGAAATCCAAGCTCAAGGTCTCTTTTGGTTAGGACCCAGGCTCTCTGTTTCCAAGATGATATCTTGTTACTGCACTCTTCTAAGAGGGGTGCTCTATCTTCACTATAGGAGATCTAAGGGCAAGGAGGGGACAATTCTCTTCATCAAACACATACAAGGACTTGTAATCTACTTACCTGTCAAGTACCTCCTAAAGGCAATGCCTCTTTCTAATAGGTCTTGGATGATGAAGTTTCAGTGCTAGTTCTGAGAAGACAATAATATTCTAAACATAGCAAAGCTAGGTGCCAGTGGCTCAAACCTGTAATCCTAGCTACTCAGGAGGATTATATCTGAGGATCACAGTTCAAAGCCAGTCCCGGCAGGAAAGTCCGGGAGACTCTTATCGCCAATAAACCACTAGAAAACCGGAAGTGGAGTTGTGGCTCAAGCGGTAGAGTACTTGCCTTGAGCTGAAGAGCTGAGGGACAGCGCCCAATCCCAGAGTTCTAGCCCCACGACCAACCAAAAACAAATGTCCTACACATAGCACAGATATTTATTAAAAATGAAGTAGTAGTTTTTTTTAATACTATCCTATACAAAGAAGAGTAGAAAATATTAGCAGTGATGTTTAGAGTTGAAGGTAACTGTCATACAGGAAGTGGACATGGTGGGAGAGGTAGAGTAGAGGAATGCTTTCTTGTTATGATTTGAAGTACCAATGAGAGTTTAACCATGTCACATGAATTATTTTAATGAGAATAAAAATATTTGAAGAAAATTTTGAGTGACAGCCAGACATTGACATTGCAGAAGAACTAAGTCTGATGTTAAAAATCAACCCATTCTAAAATGGAATCTGACAGAGTAGAAATCCTAGAACCCGAGATGAATGCTAAATACTTAAAAGGACTAGATTTTAACAAGAGTATCTGCCTCTTAGTTTTTTATTGGGCCCTTCAAATTATGTAGCCAGAGTGACCAATAATAATTACTTGGATTCTAACAATTCTGATTAATTTTGACTGTTTTTGAGATATATGTAAATAGATTTATGTACTATGTGTTTTTCTTTTGTTTGGTTTCTTTCATTCAACACTGTATTTGTGAGATCCTTCCATATTCGTGTATTTATTGGTAGATTATTTATACTCACACTGCATAGCACTGTTTTCAAGACTTTGTATGTTTAGAAAAAATCTGGAGTGTTTATTAAAGCAGATCTCTAGATCCACTTTCAGAACTTCTGTTTTAGCTACTCTAGGGTAAGTTTTAAGGGCTGGTTTTACTAACAATGCCCATATGTGATGCTGGAATGGGGATCGTATCTTGAGAACCATTTCTATAGAGGATGCCATATAGGAATAGACTACCATGCTTTCAATATGCATTTGGTTTGTGATTACTGTTTTCTTTCTTGAGATAAGGTCTCCCTGTTGCTTAGGTTGGCCTGGAACTCTTTATCAGAATTCCCACTTCTGCCTCTCAAGTGCTGAACTTACAGATATATACCACAATGCCCACCTTTTTCTGATCACTTTAAAAAATATTATCCATGTACTTACTTTTGGCTATACTAGTTTATTCTGATAATCTTCATTAATTCCTTTATTAAAAATAAATAGCTCATGTAGTGAGACTATGTATTATCTTATTTTAAAAAATACATTGTACAGACAAAGGATAATAATGACATCATATTGTTTTCTGAGTGTCAAGCAATAAACTCATTTTATTACCATCTCCAGTTTGCTTATGAGAAAGTAAAAAGTATAGGATGCTGAGGTTGGCAAAGTTCAAGGACATGTCCTTAAGTACCACATCTTTTCCCCTAGACATGCCATATTAAGTATGACAAGCCAGAAGTGTAATCTATATAGGTATAGATCAGAAGATACAGGAGAAATCACTCTCACTGCAGAAATCTCTGCCTTGCATTCATAGAGCCAATACTCCAGCTGATGGGACAGATACAAAGTATATACAATAAAGGATAACAGCAGGTAGGTGGGTACAAGTCAGTGAGCTCAATTTCATTTGATAAAATATACAGAAATAATTCAAAAAGAAAAGAATTGAGTCCTACAATCCACGGAGAAATTTAGTAAACAATGTGAAAGGGCCTTCAAGGCAAGGAGGATATTCTGAGTAAAATATCATATGTTCTGACAACTGAAAATAGTTCTATCTGGTTGAGACATGAGGTGAATACGGATGAATTGCATCGTAGAAAACACCTCATGGGGGCTTTGTTATATGAGAGTTTAGAAAAAGGTAAACAAGGGAAATGCGGTCAGATTTGCACTGTGTGTGCATGTGTGTGTATGCGTAGGTACGCATATGTGCAGAGCATGTGTGCACTGGGCCTGGAGCTTGAATTCAGAGGCTAGGTATTGTCCTCAAGGCATTCTGCTAGTTAATTGAAGATGAGACTTTGGACTTTTTTTCCCTCTAGCTGGCTTCTAACCTCAGTCCTCAAATCTCAGCCTTCTGAGCATCTGTGATTATAGATACGAGCCTCTGGTACCTGGTTCAGAAGTAGAAACGGTCAGATAAGTTGATGTTAGGTGAAATGAACCCCAAGATAGGGACTCAAATGTTTTTTTTTCTTACTTGCTATTGTTTCTAATATATTTATGAGATGATTTCTTTGTTGCTTTGGATGTCCCTCCCCCACGGTATAACCCCTGTCACTGTATTTGATGTTGGTATCATTTGGGGAAGGGAAGGGAAAAAGCAAAGTGTTTAAATAGGGATACAGTTTGACCCATTGCAACAATGAGAAGTACAAGACGTTATGTCGAAAAACGAACTTTATAACTTTGGTGCGGGGGAGGGGGGAGGAAGACGGGGAGGTGCGGGGAAGAAGGGGAGATGGGAAGGGATGGGAAGGGTAAACAAAGGAGGAGGCAACAATGCTTGATAAGAAATGTACTCATTACCTTGCTTATGTAATTGTAACTCCTCTGTAGGGTATTTTCACAATAAAAATAAAATAAAATAGGTTTAAAAATTTGCCTTTTAAAAGATCACTAAGATGTCAGATAAAGGATAGACTATAAAAAAGGAAGAAAACAATACATTGTCATAACTGAAACTTTTAAGGAGTATTCAGTCAATAGTACATTTTCCTCAAAATTTCTAGCCATAATAGAGCAAGTGATTGATATAATTTTTGTTAGGCACTTTAAGTAATTTCTAATATTAATCTATCTATGCCTACTATATTTATTATCTACTAAAACAAAGATAATGATAAAAATGTCATTCCATTGTAATACTTCACTTGAAATCACTCTGTCTCCAAAGATAACACAATAGATAAGTTACAAAAGTATTCTGGAAAATTACAGACTTGAAAGAAATTGAACTGATTGTAAAAACAAATTATTTCAACTTGATTGATTGGTTCTAAGAATACAGAGTACTTCTAAAGGGTTGGGTATAACAATAGTCATGAAATTAAAAGAAGTGATATTCCTCTGGTATGTGAGAACTCTCTGTTATAGAGCTACAGAACTAGGTATATACATACTCTGTTCCACTTGAGCAGTACTTTCAAAAATTTTAGATACACTGAAAATGTTAATTATGACGATGACATTAATGATATAGGTAACTACTGTTCATTAAGTGCTTATTGTGAATTGAATGTTTCATTTTTAAATTAATTTTATTTCTAATTAACATTTTTTATTATTGTATAAGTGGTTTCAACTCAATGGTCAAGTGTTTCATTTCTATTATTTCAATTATATAGATTAACTATCCTTTCTTTGAAATGTTAGGCATCAGAAGTGTTTTAGATTTCAGATCTGTGATTGGATTTTGGAATATTTGTACATGTGTGTGTGTTTGCATGTATCTTTTAGGACAAGATTGAAATAAAAATATGAAATTTACTGTTTCATATACAATGTACATATTCTGAGGTGATTATATATATATATATATATATATATATATATATATATATATATATATATACAGTGTGTGTGTGTGTGTGTGTGTGTGTGTGTGTGTGAGTGTGTGTGTACCTTCATTTTCGCTGAATTACATCAGAGGCAATTGGGAATTTTCCTCTTGTGAGGTCGTGTCAATTCTCTGAAAGCTCTGGATTCAAGTATTTTGGACTTTAGATGTTCAGGTTAGGAATATTCAGCCGTTTCCAATTCTATGAAGCTGGTATCATTATTCCCAATTAGCGCTAACAAAACTAAGGCTTAAATAATTTATCCAAAACACTCACATTGAATGTGTTAATTACTTACAATGTGAGGATTTTAAGCCTCACATTTATGAGGGTTTTAAGACTCACATGAATGTTACCTAGAAACTCATGTCTTCAATTACGACATAAATCTCTTTGTTCTCTAGAACTGCATGTGATACTCAATTTTCAATAAATAACTGGCTCAAAAATACATGAAATATGTCAAACAATGCATTGAACAAAGCTTTTTAGGGCCTAAATAACTTTCTTTAAATCTTCATAAAAGATAAGAATGATACACAATTAACAGAATTATATCCCATAATTATAGCCATAAGGAATAGGACTATAATTATAACCATAAGGAATAGAAAAAATGTGTAAAATTTAGAACTGATTTCAAAACATTTTCTCAATTAATTCTAAAAAAAAAGAAAGATAAACATAATGAAAGTAGAGATCTCTATACAATGGACAAGAGAAGGGGTATAAGAGGAAGATTTATATGCAATGGGAACTAGAACAATAGATAAAATATATGTAAGCGCTCGTGCCTGCTATCACAGCTACTAAGGAGACTAAATCTGAGGATCCTGATTTGGAGCTTAGCCAGACAGGAAAGCCTGTGAAATTATTTCTGATTAACAAGAAGTAGATGAGTGGTTTAAGTGGTAGAGAGCAGAGAGCCAGCCTTGAATGAAAAAAAGCAAGGGAAAGCACTCAGCAAGCCCCAGTACTGGGAAAACAGGGAACACACACACACACACACACACACACACACACACACACACACACACACACACACACACACACACACACACACACACACACTGCACATAGATATGGAAACTGAGAGTGTGATAGGGCTTAAGGGTTTGGTGGAAAGTATCCCTTCTGATTGCTTTGGTAATTAAACTTTATATCATAACATTATAGAGAGGAATGACCCCCATGAAAATATCAAGTAAATATACAGACATAAAACTATGAGTATTTCAACCCCCAACTCTAAAGCAGAGGGAAGACATTGGGATTTTGTAGAGGGATTAGGCAGCCAAGAGTTGGAGTGTTAAGTTCTGGTTAGCTTGGAACTTGTGTGTCTCAAAGTTTTTGACTATTAAAGGTGTATGTTCTGTTGGGCACTAGTGGCTCACCCCTGTAAATCTTAGCTTAAAAATTGCTTTTTACATATAAAATTAATGATTATAAATACTGAGAATGAAGTTGACATAACTAATTTAAATATTTCATTAGTTATTTCTGGACTTTGCCTTTAGTCAGTTTCATATTTCGAAACTAATTTCAAAGTATTTTTATGCTTCCAGCACTTATGTAAGTCCTTGAAACGCTAGCAGGTGCAAGGCTTAGGTCCTATATTGTATAACAGAACCAATGGTCATGCACCACATGTTACATTGAGTATGCACTGGTGTGGCATGAAGACAGGCACACTTTCTCCTGCATCAACCTATGAGGGAAAACTCCAGTCATTCTCATAGAGGGTTTTGAAACAGAAGTTCAAATTCTACAAATACACACACACACACACACACACACACACACACACACACACACACACACACACACACACACACACACACACACACACACATAGGCATTTTACCAGGGGCAAGATCACAGAAGATCCATCCTCTTTCCAGCAGTCCCTTTCCTCCAAAGGCTTTTCACTTAGCAACCAGTAATTTTGTCTGACTTATCTCTTAGCATTTATTATAAATATAAAATGGTAAATTTCTAACTACATTGTTCTCTCTGATGTATTCAGTGTCACACTTCTACTGTAAAAAGAAGCCTTTCCTTCACATCTATTTACTATCTAATTTATATAATTATCCATACATCTACCCACATAGCTATCTATCTATCTATCTATCTATTTATCTATCTATCTGTCTGTCTGTCTGTCTATCATCACTGGTGTATTGCACTTTTGGAAGAACCAATGTGTAGCCTTGGATTCTTATTCTATCCAATGGATTATTGTCTACTTACATTTTCATAGATATGGCCAAATGGGACTTTTTTAGAATTGATCAAGTGCCATGTTTTTTTGTGGTGTCCCCAGATATTTATATATATTATTTTCCTAGGAACTCTAGATCTTATTAGTGTGGAAAGGTACTAAGGAAAAAAGAATTGAGTGCTTGATAATGTGTTTAATTAATTTTCTTTAGTAAAGAAAGCTAGAAAACACAAACTTCTACTAAGCTTTACATTCTAATCCAGACTTCATAGAATTTTTCCTTTACTATCAATATTCCATTTGTAATGCCCATCTATAATGAGAAATTTTGTTCCCACTATAAATACATTTCCTTACTTGTTCAATTTATGTAGTTCTACAATATACACAAAGTTTCAGAATAACTAAATTCTTACACTCCTAAAAAGGACAGCAAAAACGAGTTTATAATTTTTCCAAGTTTTTATTTAGTAAGAGCTTTCTGAATAACCAAGGGTAGCCTCAAAAGCATGATCCTTCTGCCTCAATCTCCCAAGTAATAAGTATACAAGTCTGTTTGACCACCACCTCTAACATTGCCTTTGCTAGGCAAGCTTTTTGCCACTAGCTATATGTTAACTCTTTATCTTCTTTAGATTAAAGATATAACGTAAAGCTATTATATGCCAAAATAACTGGGATAAGTTGGATTTATTTCATACTATTTCTGGTTCATTATCAAATGTGAGGTATGGATAATTTCTACTCCACTTATTAGCTTAAATAAAACTTTCTAATGCTCTGAATTAAGTTCTGTTAGGTGATTTCAGTATCTTTGTTTTTCTGTGAAGAAATTTCCCTTTGAATCTGTTGTGTTTCAAAATAGCAGTGATCTGGTCTCTCATTTCAGCTCTGTTAACCTCTGAACAAGTGGTGAGTTTCAACACACTTTTACTGAAAAAATTGAATTTTATGTAATAATTGCTACAGGATTTTTTTTAAAAGTAGGAATTGGAAGAGGTAAGTTGTTACCTATCTTTCTGCTCTATTCCACCTCTTTTCTTTCTGATTTCACAGGCAGAAGAGATACTATTTGAAGTTTGTTGACAAACATTTCTTAAGATGTTGGGTATATTCTAGGCACTGAAACAACTAGATCTATCTGAGGATTAGCATCTAGTGTCAAAATGATATTGTCCTGTGACATGAGGCATCCACTGAGAACATTATAAGCTTTTTCTACATGATATATCAAAAAAGTACATGTTTTTATTTGACTAATAATAAGCACATTTCTGTTTATTTTAAAGTATATTTTTGCCTGGTTTGCTTTCCCTCTAGTGATTAAATGGCAAAACTAAATTTCTCACTTGGAGTCCTATGTATCAAGTTTGTGTAAGAGTGTGAAGATCCATTACTGACATCACTATACTATAAATCATTGTAAATAATTTTTAAGATGGGTCAAATCTATGTAACCTAATTTGGACCCACCAAATGAAAATTATGTGTTCAAAATTAATTTTTTCATATGTATTTACAAATGATAAAAAGAAGACACAAGACAATGTATCTTCAACAATAGGGGAAAACCTCTTCACACAAAATTTAAATTAAGTAGGAAAAATATTAACATGAAGTGTTTTTTGTCTCATTTTCTCCCTAGATTCGATGAGGTGTGCACCATCTTTCTCTATAGTCTAAACAGATTATTGCTTATTTCTGTTAAATTCCTATGATGCAGTTGATAAGATTTCCTTCTTTTGCCTTAATTGCTGGAGAAAAGAGTATAGTAATGAACTAGAGAATGCACAAGGAACTCCCATGGACTTATGAGCAAGTTTATGCTAGAATCCAGAAAATCCTTTCCCTGTATCTCTCCTCTTCTGAAAGGAAAGCCTTAGATAAAGCCAGTGTTTATTACTAAATAATGGTCCATTTTGAGGATATATTTTTTGAAGATTTAAAATTATATGATGTTCCTCATACTTTGACTGATGGTTAGTGATCATAAGCAATTTGTAGGCCTTATGTGGGTTCTCTTTCTTTTTCTGTGCACAGGTCTGTTCTGTGGACAAATATAAATTAATGCTCAGATACAATTTCTGTTATGTATGATTGGGTGGAAAGGGGAACAGTAAGAGGGATAAACCTGATATTATTCTTAATAGTGAAGCGAGAATAAAGCTAGTCACTGCAGACACAGCACTTATACACTCAGCAGCATGCACTGGAGTATTTTTTAAATTTTAATTTTATTATAAAGGTGTTATACAGAGGAGTTGCAGTTATATAAGTAGTGCAATGAGTATATTTCTTGTTGAACAGTGTTACCCCCTCTCCTGTTTTTTTTTTTCTTTTAGAGGATTTTTCTGACACGAGACAACAAAAACAGTGCCTACAAATTCCAGGAGTTGGTTCTATGAGTTATCAATCATAGTTTTTAATGGACACGAAGTCAAAAGTGACCATGCCTGGCCTTGTAGCAAGATTCAAAATGTTGGCCAAATATTGTCATAAAACATTCAGGTGTTAGCTGGCTGGTGGCTCATGCCTGAAACCTCGCTACTCAGGAGGCTTAGATCTGAGGATTGAGGTTCAAAGCCAGACTGGGCAGGCAATTCCGTAGACTCATCTCAAATTAAGCACCAAAGACCTGGAAAGGGAGGTGTGACTCAAGTGGTAGAACATTAACCTTGAGCAAAAACCTCAGGAACAGCAAGCTGGCTCAGAGTTCAAGCTGTAACATACCAAAAAAAATCAATCAAACAAACAAAAAGAACTGATATACTCAACAATCTTGTTAAGGGAGGTTTTCAGAAAACAGAAGGCAGACAAGAGCTAGGTAACAGAATTGCTAATACAGAGTAAGGGCCAATTCCTAAGAATTAAATCTCAATGTATCCTGGGTTTAGGTTAACATACAAGGTCTCTAATGATTAGATGTTAATTAGGTTACTTACAGAGACTTTAATACTTTGGCCATAAAATATATCCATTTCAAACAGGTATTACTTCATACGAATAACACCTTATATGAAGCATGTCTATGTGGGAATCTATACGATTGGATTCCTGTTATGTTTACAATAAACAATCTTATGCCAGATATACCCCGCTGTGAATGACAACTTTCTTGTTAGCAATACCCTGGGTTTTTGGTTAAAGGATATTATCCTTAGAATATTTGTTTATAAGGATATTTAACTAGTCATCTTTTCTCTTCCCTAGAAGTATCCTCTTACAATGGAAACGAATGAATTGGAAACCTTTTATTTTCCAGATGGCAAAATCCAGTGGGTTGAAATCCAGCCAAGTTCTTCCTTTCTGAAATCTGAATTCATTTTGTAATTACTTAAGAACAAAATCAGATAAACTTTAAGGAATTTTGTTTGTCTCATATTCTTTAACCTAGTAAATGTATCTCACATCAAATTTTAATAGGTAAAACAGTTCAAGCATTGGTGGCTCATGCCTGTAATCCTAGCTATTTAAGAAGCTGAGGTCTGAGGATCATGGTTTGAAGCCAGCCAGGACACAAAAGTCCATGAGACTCTTACCTCTAATCAAACTCTAGAAAATCACAAGTGGCTCCATGGCCCAAAGTGGTAGAGCACTAGCCTTGAGCAAAAGAGCTCAGGGACAGTGCTCAGACCCTGAGTTCGAGCACCACGACTCACACAAAAAAAGGAAAGGAAAGAAAAGAGGAACGAGAGAGGGAACGAAAGTGGGAAGGAAAAGGGGAAGGGAAGGGAAGGGAAGGGAAGGGAAGGAAAGGAAAGGAAAGAAGGAAAGGAAAGGAAAGGAAAGGAAAGGAAAGGAAAGGAAAGGAAAGGAAAGGAAAGGAAAGGAAAGGAAAGGAAAGGAAAGGAGAGGAAAGGAGAGGAAAGGAAAGGAAAGGAAAGGAAAGGAAAGGAAAGGAAAGGAAAGGAAAGGAAAGGAAAGGAAAGGAAAGGAAAGGAAAAGAAAGGAAAAGAAATCACTGGCCTTGAGCAAAAGAGCTCAGGGACAGTACTCAGATCCTGAGTTCAATCACCATGAGTCACACATACAAAAAGAAGAAGAAGGAAAGGAAAGGAAGGAAGGAAGGAAGGAAGGAAAAAGTAAGGAAAGAAAAAACTTACACATGATACTTAAAAACGTGCTCTTTACTATCTGGCATAAGGGAGATGGGACAAATTGATATAATCTGGGCAGTTTTTGTGACCTTTCCTCTTTGAATTTAACTTATTCTCTCAGTGTGATATAATAAGGATGCATTATGCTAGGGGATGATATCCTGTCTTATAAAATCAAAGCATACTCACCCAAAATGCAAAATAGGAGTAAACGTAATAGAGTAAGTCACATTTACTAATGTTAGTAAATAGAATAAATAGAGTAAGCGTACGTAAAAGTAGTAGAGTAAGTAATATTTACTAATGTTAGTAAATATCCTTTAATGATATATATTCTCTCTTGAATGGGATCAACTTAATTTATCATTAATAAATTCATGACCCATTATCAAATTCAGAAATCTCTCTTAGCAACATCTCATACCACCTGGAAATATTTTGTAAAGAAATTGTTATATCTCAACCATAGCTTCTCATGAACAGTTTCATATCAAACTAAATGTCAGTAGATTTCCTTCCAGTTTAGTTTTTGCTCATAGTTAATGAATAAGCAAGAATTAGATATCTTGCATATAAATAATACAAAAGAAAAGAAAACTGAGCAATATTAGGACTATGAGTCTGTTGGCTTTGTGTCTTCCACTTGATGGGCTTTGATACACTAACTACTATGAAAATTTACTTTTTAAAAAAGAATCCATGGGCATTTAGAGCTATAACATCAGTGCAGAGAAATTACACATGGTAGGAGCATACAGCTTCTCTGAGACTTTTGACAAAATATGTGAGCAATGGTACATGCCATATAAATCTATTTTTATTTCATATTTATTTATATTTATAGTGTATTTATTATATCATAATATTTATATATTTATTGCTGATACCATGGTTAAAACTCAAGGTCTTGTGCTTGCTTAGCTTGTTTTCTTTGCTGGCATTTTACTACTTGAACATGTCTCCAGTCCTGCTTTTTGCTGTCTATTTCAGAGATAGATTCCCAAGTACTTTTCTCCTGGGCTGGCTTTGAACAGTGTTCCTCTGAATCTGAGCCTCCTGAGTAGCTAAGCTTATAGGCATAAGCCAACTCTATTAAGCCACCTCTGTTTTGGAGATTTCATGACAGTTCAAATGTAACTATAGGCTTAAAGAGAAAGATATACAGGATAGACTATTATATATTTTTGAAAAGCAATTAAATTATAATCAAATCCACGTCCTTGAATATAGATGATATAGATTTTAAGAAAAAAGTTTGAAACTACTAATTTGCCAATCTTAATGAGCTTTTATTTATTTATTATTGTCTAATCTATTATTGAAAATAGCTCTAAAAAAATCTTATGTTCTACCCGTATTAGTAACATCTCAATGTGGAAACAGCTTTTGCTTGAAGTACAATTGAATCTCAATGTGGATGGTACTCAGGAGTTTGTAGAGGAGCCTCTGCTGGCCTCCTAAAGATGTGCCTACTGCCATCAGAGTACTGGCTGCCAACCTTCTGCCTTTCAAGTCCAGCAGATGAGGGATTCTAAGAAACATCACTTCTTACCTGTGAAACACACTGGGCATAAAAAGAGGGTTACCACAGGCCAAGGATGGATACTATAGCTTACTATCTCATTATCTGGTACATTGAAATTGTATTTAAAGCATCTGTACGCAATCTTTGTATGTTAACATTCATGTATTTACCTCAAAGATATGAATTATATCTTCTTTATATAAAAATTAGCCACTTTAAAGTATAGACTGAAGGAAATTCAAAATGGATTTGTCTCATAGTTGAAAGTAATCATGTCAAGAAGACATAATCTTTTGATACTTATATTTATCATTTTAGTCACAAATGTTGCAGAATACTCTGAATTTTGCTTTGTGTTTTGATAAGCAAGAACTGTGGTTTATCATTCTTCAGTGTCACAAGCATGACTAGAAGACAATAATGGTTGGGATAAATTTGTGATCTTTTCTTCATTAGAAAAAAGGTTTTAAGAATCAACATATAAGTATGTATTTACTTCAGTTAACAATACTATTTTTAAGTGTTTAATATTTATTTGAAATCATTCCAGGGAACCATATGGAAGGTGCTAATAATATTCCTCTTCCTACTACTCGTCTTCCTCCTCCTCCTCTTCCTCGTCCTCCTCCTCCTCCTTGTCCTCCTCTTCATCCTCCTCCTTCTCCTCCTTCACGAGTCCTGGGCTTGAACTCTGTATGGGCACTGTCCCTGAGCTGCTTTTGCTCAAGGCTAGCAGTATACCACCTGAGGCACAGCACTACTTCTGGCTTTTTCTGTTTATGTGCTACTGAGGAATCAAACCCAGCGCTTCATACATGCTAGATAAACACTCTACCACTAGGCCACATTTCCAGCCCAACAATACTATTTTTAAATTAAGGATCTGTAGGAAACAAATTGGTAGTTTGCCAATTTGTTTTTCATATGAATGGTTTATACTGGATATATTTATGAGTTATTGAATTATCAAGTCCTTTTATGTGTAAAATTGTTTGAAATGATGCTATATATCAGACATTCATATCTAAATTTTATGAGGAAGAAATATGGAGGCTAACATCACAGATAGTCAGTGATATTATCTAGGAATTTGATCTAGGTGGCTCCTGTTAACCAATTGCAATTGAAGGTAATATTATAGAACTAGTGGGAACTATATGTTTTTTTTTATTTCAGTATACTAAAAGCCAAAGAGCTGAAGTATCTTGCCTTTGACTATATTGTGAACTACAGAGCTGGAATTATAAGGTACAATAGCAAGGCTACGTTAAGCAAGGTTGTAGCAAACGTGAATCTCAGTGGATTTAATATAGAAAACTGTGATTTATTCTTTCATAATGGCTACTAGGTATTCAGAACACCCTGAGAAATGTATTCTACTTCCCTTACTGCCTTAGACTGGAAGTGACACATTAAATTCCTTTACAAAGAATGAAAACAAATGATCTCAACCTCACTTTCAGAATGTGTGCAGGAATGTAGTCTTCTTACAGATGTCCCTGTCAGAATGAGTCCTTATACTCAGCCACTTACTCTTATCGTGACACTTACCTGTGTCTCAACTTAGATACTGTGAACTTTGAATCTGGTCTGATGTTATTCAAAGAAAATTTGTATCCCTAAGAACTGTTTATTCTTCTTTCCTTGCTTTAAAAATATTAACTTAAATATTAAAAAATATTATTATTCTTACAATGGATGGGATTTGGGATATTTTCTTTATCATACTCAATATTAGACAACAATAAACCCTTATTCAAAATTGATGGAAAAACTCATTAGGCTTCAAGAAAGAATTTAGGTTTCAGATTTATTTATTCAGGTTTTATAGTGAAAATGGGCACTCTGAACATTTCATATCCCTACTTTCTCTTGAAAAAATGTCATTCTATAGCTCCAACTACATTTTCTTAGGTGAAATAGCTACAAAAAATATCATTGTAAAACAGAGGAAAATTAAGCCAAGAAATGATGTTTTTATAGTACTCTGAACAAAAGCCATGGTATATAAATGAGAGACATACACTTCATATTTATCATATTCATATAATATATAATGATGCAAAAATTCTAAAATTAAGTAATATTTTAATAAAATATGTAAACCTCACTCTACACTGACACCAAAGGACAATAAAATATGGTAGAACAATTTAATATCACCAAACAAGTTGTACCATGAAGATTTTACTCTGCAGCCATGTGCCCATATCAAAGGCCTGGCTCATAGCCTCTGGGAGCTTTGGAAAGCTCTATCTTTGTACAGAGAATTTGGGACAAACCAGAGGCTTTATACTAAGGATGACACGTGTGAATGTTTTTGTTATCCTAGGATGCTGACCATAGTATGTAAGTTTACTTCAATGAAGACAGGAGGTTATAGGGACTGAGTCTCATAGCTGATTCATGCCTCCATGAGCAGCCCCCAGTAAAAACCCTGATGTTAACACTCTTGTGAGTTTCTCTGGTTGGTACCAAACCTTGTCTCATACTGTTGCTGGGGGAATTAACTTCTGTCTGCTTCTACTATATTAGTCGAGAATAACTCAAAGTTTGCTCATGGACTTTGCTGTCGGGTTTGTTTTTAATGCCTTTGCTTCAGTTTTCACTGCAATAAATGGCACTGCTTTACCCAGGTCTTCAAGTCTTTCCAGTGAATTACTAAAAAGGAGGGAGTTCTTAAGTCCTTTAAAGCTCAAAGTGACTAAAAGTTCATAAATAAACTATTTTCTAAACAAATTATGAGACCAAGTATCATAATAATATTTCAAGTATTTGTTAGGCACTTTTGAATGAATATCCTTTTCTCTTTTTTCTCTAAAGACAAAGAATCCAGCATCGTTTTAATCTGTAGAAGTCTTAAAAGCTTTGTGCATAAGGGTATGAGTTTTAACCTAATCTTACAGAGCTCAGGAGAGAATAGAGCAATGCTTGAAAGCTGCAATCCAGACAACAGTGTAATGAGAAGAAATGAGTTGAAATGTGACTATGAGGTAAGTAAAAAGTTAGTCCTAACAATGTAGATTGGGGCCAAGTTGAAGAGGTTTTTTATTTTTCTGTTGTTTTCCATGAGATCAACAGATACACTTTCAGTAAATTTCAGTTAATCAGATTTCTGAAAGTTTCTGTATGAAGACAATTCCCTATAGGGATCTCTGTATGCTGCTAAATTCTAATCAAAATCTTACTGTTAGAAAAAGCACCTGTAATAAGGATATTGCAGTATTCCACACATATTCTCTCATTGTGACGTCCTTATCAAATTAACACAATACAGAACTGCAAAACTGATTTGTCTCCAGCCAGAAGTTGTTTTCTCCACCTACCATCTAAGAATCCAGCTATGTTCTCTTGGATTATTGTAAATCACAGTAGTAAAGGTTTCACAATCACAATCATAATTTGAGTAATGAAATATGATGCAAATCCACTTCTGTCCCAGTTTCCCTGTGTTTTCCATGGCTCTAAAGCTTCCAGAATGACTGTTGTCAGAAAGATGCACTGGCATTTATGTTATTGATCACAGAGAACCTGAGTGCATACTGGTTTCTTTGGAAGTTATTTTTGAGGGATGAGGGTTAGAATGGGTGGAATTCATATGTGTCAGGTTGAGGTAAATATTTGGATTACACAAGAACATGAGGACCTCATGTAGGGTTTCAAAGGTTATAGCTTCATGATGACCACCTCACATTTTCACTTGCACCAGCTTGGCCACTGCCTTTTCCCCACTGCTATATAAAGATAATATATGAAAGATATGCACTGATTTTAGTTTGTATTGTTTGTTTGTGTTTCTTCTGTCAAATGTGGAAAATAAAGGCAATCTATACTTGATGCTCCTTAATTTGATTCACTTCAAAATTCAGGTGTATTGGCCATATTGTAGTACTAATTTTCTCACAACTATAGGCTATCTTTCACATTTATGAACGTATCATCTGTATTTATATTATGTGAACATTTATTCCATTTGCTTCTTACTATTTAGTAGACATGAGCTTGCAATACACTAAAATTAGACCTCTTATTTATTTCCTTTTCCTTAAAATTATATTCTTTCATATATTTCCTATCTCAATGTCATCAGTGTCCATGGTGATTTTTAAGTCAGAAACTGCAATCATTATGACTTTTCCCACTTCTTCATAAGTCCATTTAGCCACCATGTTCCAGATAATTTACTGCCAGAAACTTCATTATCCTATGCTCATTTTTTCCTGTTTTCCTATATATAAACAGCAGCATTAGTTTAGGCAACTATTCTTGTCTGATTCCTGTTTCTTAATTTGTATTTTTCATTTTGAAAATATATCATGAAATGTTGTAACAGATGCTTAGAGTATAGAGCAAGAGACATAAAAAGGTCAAGGTAAATCTTGTTTCCCTATGCTGCTAATCCTAGAGGAGTCTTCTATTGAGGAAAACGAACTGGAGCTATAGAACTGGAGTTCTATTGATATGTTAGGCTGAGCACCTGGGTGGAGATGTTGAATTGATGACTGACCCATAAATTGGATTTAAGGATACAGATTTTGGAAGTCACCTGGTTAGTAGTGGTATCAAAAAGCCAAAAGGTTGGATAAGGTCAAAAGGAACTGAGTCAAAGTAGAAAAGGTAGCTGTCTGTAGACTAATAAGTAGAAATTTCCAATTATTTAGGGGATGAGATAAAGGGGACAAGGGAAGTATAATGTAGGTGAAGGTCAGCTACAGGGAAGTGTAGTTGTAGATGTGGGAGGGAAGGGATGGTAGGGGAAAAACAAAGGAGGAGGCAACAATGCTTGATAAGAAATGTACTCATTACCTGGCTCATGTAACTGTAACCCCTCTGTACAATATTTTCACAATAAAAAATTATTAAAAAAAGAATAATTGAGGTGATTAAGCAGGAGCTTCCAGAGATGTGTGGTGTTGGAAACCAAGTGATAGGCTCTGTGAACTGATGGTGAAGGGGAAATAGATGAGAACTATTAGCAACTTGAAGTTTATTGGTGACTTTCCAATTCTGCTAAAACATTGGGGCAAAAATCAATTATGAACAGTGTCTAAAAAGAATTAGATAATACATTGAGAAGGAAGAGTATAAGTGAGGTGTATAAGGAAGAGTATATAAGTGAGCAGAGAATTGGATGGTTTTCTAAAAAGAGAAGTACACTCTAAAAGGGTTTTTGAGATGAGAGGTGTTTCATGCTACTGAGCAAGAGAAAATTGATGGTACAGGAAAGGAAGAAGAGAGGGAGCAGAGTAATGTTCTTGAATAAGCAAGAGGGGATTGGATCTGATACATGAGTGGAAGGACTGGATTTATCTAAGATCATGGAGATTTCCTGAATGCACAGAAGAGGAGGCCGAGTGCATAGCTCAGATGTGGACAGATGAGATGTGATGAGAGCTTGTGAAGTTTTCTTCCTGTTGATGCAATTCTCAATGAGAAATGAAGGTAGCTCAGTGGTATAGCACTTGCTTTGCATGCATAAGGCCCTGGGTTCGATTCCTTAGCACCACATAAGCAAAAAGAAAAACGCCTGAAGTGGTGCTGTGGCTCAAGTGGTAGAGTGCTAGCCTTGAGCTGAAGAACTGAGGGACAGCGCCCAGGCCCAGAGTTAAAGGCCCACGACCGGACCCAAAAAAATAAAAGAAATGCAAACCAAGGTCATGATCTGGAAGTGAGGAACTGAAAACTTTGGGAGGTAATTTTCTTTTTCTCATGTCTTAAAGAAATTTATATAAGCCTATGAACTGGGTACCTGTAGCTCACATCTGTAATCTTAGCTACTCAGGAGGCTGAGATCTGAGAATCATGGTTCAAAGCCAGCCTAGGCAGGAAAATCTGTGAGATTTTTATATCCAGTTAACCACCAAAAGCCAGAATTGAAGCTGTGGATCAAGTGGTAGAACACAAGCCTTGAATGAAAAAGGTAAAGGACAACACCCAGGTCCTGAGTTCAACCTTTGGGACTAGTACATGTGCACACATGTACGATTGTGTGCACACATGCCACCACACCCACACATGGCTACTTGAATAAAAATAGAACAATTTATTCAAGAAGTTGGAGATTTAAAAGATAAAAAACGATACATAAACCTTCAGCTAAGCTGACTAAAGGAAGGCGGGAACAGGCTCAAATGAATAAAATTGTTGGTGGAAGTGTAAACTTGTTCAACCACTTTTGAAAGTAATATGCACGTTCCTCAAAAGACTCCACATAGAGCTCCCCTATGACCCAGCAATCCTACTTTTGGGCATTTACCCAAATGCTCACAAACCAGACCACACTAAATCTACCAGCACGACTATGTTTATTGCAGCCTTATTTACCATAGCTAAGATATGGAACCAACCCTATGCCCCTCAGTAGATGAATGGATCCAGAAAATGTGGTATGTATACACAATGGAATACTATGCCTCCATAAGAAAGAATGACATTGTCTCATTTGTTAGGAAATAGAAAGACTTGGAAAAAATTATATTAAGTGAAGTAAGCCAGACCCAAAGAAACATAGGTCCCATGGTTTTCTCTATTTTCAATTCCTAGTGTATGTCTGAGTCAAACAGAAAAGATCAGATAGGTTGCTGTTAGCGAAATGAACTCTAAGATAGGTATTCAAATGTATTTTTTTCTTTCATGCAATTGTTTCTAACACATTTATAAGATGATTTCTTTGTTGTTTTGTATGTCCCTTCCCTACGGTATAATATCTGCTTTCACTGTATTTGATATTGTTATAATTTGTGGAGGGGAAGGGAAAAAACCAATCATTTAAATAGGGATACAGGAGGACCCATTGCAACAATGAGACATACAAGTTGTTATGTTGAAAATGAACTTTACAACTTTGGTGGGTGGGAGCGGGGAGAGTGGGGAGGATTGGGTGAGGGGGGTGAGGGGAGGATGGGAAAGGATGGGAAGGGGAAACAAAGGAGAAGGTTACGATGCTTGATAAGAAATGTACTCATTGGGGCTGGGAAGGTGGCTCAGTGGTAGAGCACTTGCCTTGCATGCCTGAGGCCCTGGATTTGATTCCTCAGCACCACATAAACAAAAAGAAAAAATCTGGAAGTTGCGCTGTGGCTCAAGTGGTAGAGCATTAGCCTTGAGCTGAAGAGATGAAGGACAGCGCCCTGGCCCAGAGTTCAGGCCCCATGACCGGACCCCCCCCAAAAAAAAGAAAGAAAAAAGAAATGCTCTCATTATCTTGCCCATGTAATTGTAAGCCCTCTCAACAGTATTTTCACAATAAAAAAGAACAAAAAAAAAACAAAAAGGGATAACACACACATCAATGAAATAATGAGCATAATGGGCTGGGAAGGTGGCTCAGTGGTAGAGCGTCTTGCCTTGCATACCTGAGACCCTGGGTTTGATTCCTTAGCACCACATAAGCAAACGGAAAAAAGCCGGAAGTGGCACTGTGGCTCAAGTGGTGGGGCGCTAGCCTTGAGCTGAAGAGCTGAAGGACAGTGCCCAGGCCTAGAGTTCAGGCCTCATGACTGGACCCAAAAAAACCCAAAAATAATAAAGAAAAGAAATAATGAGGATAGTGAGGGAATATTTGAAAGCTTATATTCAAGTAAACTGGACAATCCCAAAGGAAGACACACATTTCTAGAGGTACTTGAACTACCAAAATTCAAACAAGAAAATATAAATCACTTAAATAGATCTATAAGGAATGAGAATGAAGCAGTAATAAAATTCTCCTGACCACAAAACGTCTAGGATCATATAATTCAGTGCTGAATTTGACCAGACCTTTAAAGAAAAACAAGCATAAATACTCAAAATTTTCCATGAGTAGAGGGGAAAAAATACTTTTAAACTTGCCACGCCTACTCCGGTGGAGTCTGCTTAGCATGGAACACCTGCTTTCAGACCTGAGAATGGGGCTTCACAGAAGCCTACCTCTGAGAATGGGACTTCACCGAAGTCTACCCTCAGAGAATGGGGCTTCAAAGAGGCCTGCCTCTCAGAATGGGACTTCACCAAAGTCTACCTCAGAGAATGGGGCTTCAAAGAGGCCTATCTCTGAGAATGGGACTTCACTGAAGTCTACCTCAAAGAATGGGGCTTCAAAGAGGCCTACCTCCTGGAAAGGCTGGCAAGCCCCTGGGAAAGATGTCTTTCTGTTTCTGTTTTTCTTTTCTTCGCTGTATAGGAGTGCCTATTAATCTTTTACTGTTCTTGCTGCTTGTTCTACTTACTCATGCTCAACGTTCCCTTATTCAAGGCTCTTTCTTGGAAGTGTTGATGATTCCAACATCTGATGAGTGTCCTGAGATTATGACTAACTCACCAGACTTAAGTGCTACCCTAAAAACCCCTCTTAAGGAGGGTATTAGACAAGTCATAAGTAAATATAAAAGTATTGGGGGTTTCATGACGTCACTTCAGCAGAAGGAATTGTTTGTAAGAAATTTACAAGAAGCTGTAGGCACGGCTAGAGCAAAAAGAATGTATGGCTATTGGAGACTTCCTTTTAATCTTAAAGCATATACAATAGACTCATATAGATACCCTGTAGATAAAAAAAGATGCAGAGGGATATTTGGACCAAAAGCTAAAAAAGATCCCTAAAAGGTTGATAGATGAAAGGTGACAATGGCTTATCAGAGGAAAATGGTGGGATCCTCCATTATCTAGAGGACCCCAAAGACTTCCCCCAGATCCATAGCCTTTTACAGGTGTGTATGTTAAGGATGGCAACCGTTGGGAAAACTACTTAGGAGAAAGAAATTCCTATTACTCTCTTTCATTTACTGAGAGACTTGCTAGATCTAGGCCTCCTTGGTGCTTACTATCAAAGAAGGAATAAGAAAGATCTTATGAGACAGTTAAGGCCACTATGGAAAAGAGTAAATGATTATGTGAAAGGGTTACAGAAAAGACACTATGAACTTAAATTTGATATATGGCCAGATTTAACTAAGTATACTGAAAATCATGATTTTGGCCACAAATTGGGGACCCTCTAAAGAATGACAAAAGATCACAATGGCTTAGAAAAGATTTGAAACGCATGAAGTACAAAACTAAACAAAAGTAACAATAAAGTACTAGAGTTCATTCCTTTCTGTCCAGCACCTTGCCCATATGCTCTGGTTAATGGTTAATAGATGATAAACATCGAAACCAATTGTATTTCTTAAAAGTAGAGCTAAAGCCGAAAACAAGTGCCTATCGTCATAGCTCCTCATCCAAAAAACAAGATCAGGTGACCAGCTGGTGACCACCCAAGAATGAAGCCTTGCAGGAAGATTGTGTAACCTTTTGCCCTTTCTCATGGAGACTTTTGCTATAAAAGCTTGTTATCCTCTGCAATAAATCGCACTCAGCATTCACTCCTCTTGTGTGTGAGTTGTGTTTGCCATCTCCCCACCTGTTCCAGTTACCTCCACTAGGTATCCTCTGTCATCCCGACAGAGCCGGTCCGCGGCACAAACTCATCATATGAAGCCAGTATTCCACTTATTCTAAAACTAGACAGGATACAACAAAAAGAGATTTATAGACCAATCTCTATGATGAACATAGATGTAGAAATTCCCAAAAAAATTGTTACACGCCAAATGCAATACATCAAAAAGATTATATCCTATGACCAAATTGCTATATTCTAGATACTCAAGGTTAGTGGATCAACAAACTTACATCAATAAATGCAATATCACATATGAACAGACTCAAGGAATCCTATTATCATCTTAATTCAGGCAGAAATATCCTTTGACAAAAATTCAACATCTTTTCATGACAAAAGCTCTGGAGAAACTATGAGTTTAGGCAATGTTCCTCAATATAATAAATGCTATATTTGACAAGCCTATATTGTCAACGTCATAGTAAATGAAGGCAGAACTGAAATAATTTTTTCTAAAGTCAAGAACAATACAAGACATTCAGTCTATTCCCTTTATTTCTATTCACAATAGCACTGGAATCCTAGCCAGAGCAACAATGCACAAGAAGAAACAAAAGGGATTCAAATAGGGAAGGAAGAAATAAAGTATTGTTATTTTCAGATGATACGATTCTATACTTAAAGCACCTTAAAGTTCCACCTCTTTTGTAATATAGCAGAATATAAAGTCAGCATTAAAAAACCAATAACTATTCTGTACATCAACAGAAAAATAGGAGAATAATTCCATTTCCCAATAGTTTCAATTTTTTCTATGAATAAATTTAACAAAGGTGAAAGATTTCTATACTTAAAAGCATGAAACATTGAAGAAGAAATTTTAAAAAGACACTAGAAGATAGAAAGGCATCCCTTGTTGCTGAATATACAGAATTAATATAAAGAAAATGGCTATATTAAGGAAAGCAATGTTTGCAGATAATGAAATTCCTACCAAAATCTCAATATCATTACTCACAGAAACAGAAAAAAAATCAATACTACAAATATAGCAAATATCCAATGCAATCCTGAACAAAACTAAAACAAAGTTGAAGATATCATGATACCTCACTTCAAATTATATTACAAAGCCATAGGAACAAAAATAGCAAGCAACTGGCCCCAAAATAGACATGAAGATTACTGAATAGAATGCCCAGAAATGCTGCTACCACAATCTGATTTCTGACAAAGGATCTCAAAGCTTGTATCAGAGAAAAGACAGACTTTTCAAGAAATGGTGCTGGAAAAACTAGCTTTCTTCATGCAGCAGACTGAAACCAGATCTCTTTCCCTCTCTCTCTCCCCTCCTCTCTCTCTTTCTCTCTCTCTCCTAACGTCAATTAAAAGTGAATCAAGAATTTTAATGTAAGACCTGAAACTTTGAAACTACTAGTCGTAGTCAAAATACTGGAATGCATTGGCATAGGTAGTGACTTCCTGATTAGAAATTCAATAGCTCAACAAATAAGGGCGAGTATTGACAAATAAAATTATATTAAACTAAAAAGCTTTTACACAACAATGTCTCTAAAGGCTAAAGGGACAACCTACTGTATGGGAGAAAATCTAAAGCAATTATTCATCTGACGAAGAATATACATAATACAGAATATACAGTAGATACATAAAACTCAAAACACTGAACTCTTCAAGAACAAAAATGGGCAAAAGTGCTGAACAGATCATTCTTGGGGTAAGAAGAACAAACGACCAATAAATACATAAAGAAATGCATAACGTCCCTGGCCATAAAGAAATGCAAATCAAAATGACAGAGATTTCATCCCACTCCAGCCAATATGGCTAGAGCAGAAACAACATCACAGAGCATATGAGGATGCCAAGAGAAAAGAGTCCTGTTTGTAGGAATGCAAATTAGTGCAACTACTATGTAAATAAGCCTAAATTGATTTCCTCAAAAAAAATAGTACTGTATGCTGCAACCATGTCATGATTGGGTATTTTATTTATTGAATATTGTTAGTGGGAGTAGGTATTGAATTTAGAGCCTTGAACTTGCTAGGCTGGTGCTCTCCCACTGGAGCCACACCTCCAGCTCTGCTTTATGCTGGGCCACACCTCCAGCTCTGCTTTATGCTGGTCATTTTCAAGATGGAGTCTAGCAAACTTTCTTAGGCAGGTTGTCTTTGAACTGTGATCCTCCATATCTTAGCCTCCTGAGTAAGATTAAATGTATAAGTTATCATCATTTGGCTCACACTTAGGCATCTATCTGAAGGAATGAAAGTCATAAAACAATAAATGTACTTATATATCCATGTTCATTACAATACTTTTCTTAATAGCCAAACCTGAGAAAAACCCAGATGCCCTATAACTAATGAGTGACTCCAAATATGTGCTCTATATATACAATAGGCAAGGAAAAGAACCACATGGTCATCACAATATATGGGGGAAAACATTTGACAAGATCCAACACCGCTTTATGATGAAAGCTCTGGAGAGTCCAGGAATATATGGGACATTCGTCAATATAATATAGGCATACATAATATAGACAAACCTACAGCCAGCATGTATTTAATGGTGAAAAGTTAAAACCATTCCCTCTAAAATCAAGAATGAGAGAAGGATGTTCACTCTCTCCACTCCTCTGCAATATAGTACTGGAATTTCTAGTTAGAGCAATAAGGCAGGAGACAAACATAAAGGAGATCCATATAGGGAAAGAAGAAATAAAACTCTCTCATTTTGCAGATAACATGATCCTGTATTTAAAGAGCCCCATGGATTCCTTTCCTAAGTTACTTTGGCTAAGTTAGCAGGGTATAAAATTAACCCCAAGCTGGGCACTGGTGGCTTATGCCCGGCATCCTAACCACTCAGAAGGCTGAGATCTGAGGATTGTGGTTCAAAGCCAGCATAGGCAGGAAAGTCCGTGAGGCTCTTATCTTCAATTAAGCACCAGAAAACCCAAAGTGTCATTGTTGCTCAAAAGTTAGAGCACTTACCTTGAGCTGAAGAGTGCTGGGACAGAGCCCAAGCCCAGAGTTCAAGCCACATCGCCAACAAAGGAAGAAAGGAAGAAAGGAAGAAAGAAAGAAAGAAAGAAAGAAAGAAAGAAAGAAAGAAAGAAAGAAAGAAAGAAAGAAAGAAAGAAAGAAAGAAAGAAAGAAAGAAAGAAAGAAAGGAAGGAAGGAAGGAAGGAAGGAAGGAAGGAAGAGAGAAAGGAAGGAAGGAAGAAAGAAACCCCCCAAAATCAGTAGCTTTTCTGTATGCCAATAAGGAGAAGAGTGAATCTGAAATCAGGAAAGAAAGTCCTTTTGTAATAGCCTCAAAAAACACTTTGGAATTACCAAAGAGATGAAGGACCTCTGTGATTAAAACGTTAGAAACAGGTTTAAGGAAGTAGAAAAACCTCCCATTCTCCTGGATTGGAAGGTTTAACCATGAAAATAGCAATATTGCCCAAAGCTATCTACAAATTCAATTCAATACCCATCAATATCCAACAAAATTCTTCAGTGATATAGAACAAACAATCCACAAACTAATCTGGAATTTTGGAAGACCCTGAATAGCACAACCAATCCTTAGTAGGAAGATCAGTGCTGGAGGAATATCAGTACCAGGAGGAATATCAGTACCAAGCTTTAATCTCAATTAAAAAGCTATAGAAATTAAAACAAACCAAAACAACTTGGTACAGGCACAAAATAGGACAGAGGACCAATGGACTAAAATAGAAGAACCAGAAATGAATTTACAGACCCATAGCCACCTTATATTTGATAAGGGAGCCAAAGGATGGCAAAAAGGACAGCCTCTTCAAAATTGATGCTGGCAGAATTGGCTACCCAGTACTTGTGCAGAAAACTGAATTTAGATCCTTATATATCAACCTGCACCAGAATCAACTCCAAATGGATGAAAGACTTTAATGTAAGATCAGATACCCTGATAATATTACAGGAAGATATAGGGGACACGTTAGGGGGTAGTACAGTTCAAAACTTACTAAGTAATGATCCAGAATCAGAACAAATCAAAGACTAGGTAAATGGGATTGCATACAACTGAAGAGTTTCTGCCTGGCAAAACACATGCTTTAACAATTGCTGGTGGGGATGTGGCCAAAAGGGAACATTACTACACTGTGGTTAGGAATGCAAACTGGTTTAACTACTCTGGAAAGCAATATGGAGGTTCTTTAATAGACTAAACATATAACTTCCCTATGACCCAGCAATTTCACTCCTGGGTATGTATCTAATTGTCTAAAATCAGGCTATACAAAATGCCACCAGCATGACCATGTTCAATGCATCATTGATTACCATACACAAGACATGGAATCAGTTCAGATGTCCCTCAATGAATGAATGGATCAAGAAAATGTGGCCAGGCACTGGTGGCTCATGCCTGTAATCCTAGCTACTCAGGAGGCTGAGATCTGAGGATCGTGGTTCAAAGCCAGCCTGGGCAGGCAAGTCCAATATACCACTAGGAAAAAAATGGAAGTGGTGTTGTGGCTCAAGCCGTAGTGCATTCGCCTTGAGCTGAAGAGCACCAGGACAGGGCCCAAGCCAGAGTTCAAGCCCCACGATGAGAAAGGAAAAAGAAAATATTGTATGTAACAATGCTCAACAAGAAATATACTCATTGCCTTACTCATGTAACTGTAACCACTCTGTATAGCATCTTTAGAATAGAACAAAACTGTTTTTCCAAAAGAAAGAAAATGTGATATGTATACACAGTGTAATTCTATGCTTCCATTGGAGAGCATGACATTCTCTTGTTCATAAGGAAACGAAAAACTTGGAAAAAAATTATAGTAAGTGAAGTAAGACAGACCCAAAGAAATACAAGCTGCATAATTTCCCTCATTTGTAATAATTAAAATGTGCCTATAAATCTACAAAAAATTCCAATGGATAGTAAAAGACAAATAACTACACTTGGACATAATGAATTAAACAGAAGTCTAAACAGTCATACAGTGAGACCAAAGGAGGATATCCTTAATAGAGGGCTCAATAGGTATGTACATATGAGCATATAAAATGATATTTATAGAAATGAACTCCAAAAAATGGAAGTAAAAAGTTTTTTATTGTACTGTTTCAGTTTTTTAAAATCTTTCTTCTCTTCTCTTCTTTCTTTTTCTTTTATTTTTTTTAATTTTTATTTATTTTTTACTGTGAATATACTGTACAGAGGGGTTACAATTACATGGACAAGAAAATGAGTATATTTATTATCAAGCATTTTAGCCTCCTCCTTTGTTTCTACTTCCGGTCCCTTCCCAACCTCCTCCCCCCCCACCCCAGCCTTCAAGCCCCCCCCCACCAAAGCTGTAAAGTTCGTTTTCGACATAACGACTTGTACACCTCATTGTTGCAATGGGTCCACCTGTATCTTTATTTAAACGACTTGTTTTTCCCATTATTCTCCACAAATTAAACCGACATCAAATACAGTGAAAGCAGGGGTTATACTGTGGGGGAGGGACATACAAAGCAACAAAGAAATTATCTTATAAATGTGTTGGAAACAATCGCATGAAAGAAAAAAAACTGAATACATATCTTAGGGTTCATTTCCCTAACATCACCTTATCTGAACTTTTTTGCTTGACTCATACATATACTAGATATTGCAAATCAGGGAAACCTTGGGATTTATGTTTCTTTGGGCTTGGCTTACTTCGCTTAATATAATTTTTTCCGAGTCTTTCCATTTCCTAACAAATGGGGCAATGTCATTCTTTCTGATGGAGGCATAGAATTCCATTGTGTATACGTACCACATTTTCTTGATCCATTCATCAACTGAGGGTCATTGGGTTGGTTCCAGATCTTACTATGGTAAGTAATGCTGCAATAAACATAGTTGTGCTGGTATCTTTAGTGTGGTCTTGATTGTAAACATTTGGATAAATGCCCAAAGTGGGATTGCTGGGTCATAGGGGAGCTCTATGTGGATACATTTAAGTAATCTCCATACTACTTCCCAAAGTGGTTAAACAAGTTTACACTCCCACCAACAATGCAGTAAGATTCCCTTCTGTCCAAATCCCCTCCAGCATCTGTTGTTATTAGAGTGCTTGGTTATAGACATTCTAACTGGGGTGAGGTGGTATCTCAATGTTGTTTTGATTTGCATTTCTTTTATGGCTAGAGAGTTTGAGCATTTCTTCCTGTGTCTATTGGAAATCCTTCTTTGTTCTTCAGAGGAGTGTTTCTTTAAGTCTTTAGCCCCGTTATTTATTGGACAGTTTTTATCTTTGAGGATTTGTTGTAGGGGGATTTAATTTTTTGAGTTCCAGGTATATTTTAGATATGAGACCATTGTCCATTGTATGGCTAGTGAAGATCTTGTCCCAATCTGAGGGCTTTCTATTGATCTTGCTTGCTATATCTTTTGCATGCAGAAGCTCTGCAACTTCATACAATCCCATTTGTCCAACCTTTCTTTGATTTGTTGTGTTTATGGGTCTCTATTAAGAAAATTTCGGCCTGCACCAAGGAGAACTAGGATTTCTCCTATTCCATCCTGTAATGTTTTCAGAGTGTCTGCTTTGAATCCGAGGTCTTTGATCCATTTGGAGTTGATTCTGGTGCAGGGTGATATATAAGGATCAAGCGTTAGTTTTCTAAGAGTAGTTAACCAGTTTTGCCAGCACCATTTACTGAAGAGGCTGTCTTTCTTCCATTCTATTTTTTTTAGCTCCCTTATGGAACATTATATGGCTATATGTCTGTAGGTTCATTTCTGGGTTTTCAATTCTATTCCATTGGTCCTGAGGTCTGTTCTTGTGCCAGTACCAAGCTGTTTTGATTACTATGGCTTTATAGTAGAGTTTGAAATTTGGTATTGATATTTCTCCAGCATTGTTCTTTCTGTTGAGGAGCCTTTTAGCTATTCGGGATATTTCATTATTCCATATGAATATTTGGATTGCCTCTTCTATTTCCTTGAAGAATGAGGTTGGAATTTTGCTAGGTATCACATTGAATTTATAGATAGCCTTGGGAATTATTGCCATTTTGACGATGTTGATCTTTTCAATCCAGGAGCATGGGAGGTTTTGCCATTTTCTAAGTTCTGCTTTGATATCCTTTCTTCAGGTTTTTAAAATTTTCATCATAGAGCCCTTCACTTCTTTCGTTAAGCTTATTTCTAGGTATTTCATTTTTTGTGGGTTATTACAAATGGAGTTGCTTTCCTAATTACAGCCACACTTTTCTCTTTGTTGGCATACAGAAAAGTCATTGATTTTGGGGGTTTAATTTTATACCCTGCTACTTTGCCAAAGTTTTGAATCAGCTTGAGTGATTTGGGAGTGGAGTCTATGGGTTTCTTTAAATACAATTTCCTGTCATCTGCAAATAGAGAGAGTTTTACTTCTTTTCTTATTTGGATCCTCTTTATGTTTGCATCTTGTCTTATTGCTGTAGCTAGGCATTGTAATAATAGATTGAAGAGAAGTGGAAAGACTGGACATCCTTGTCCTTTTCCTGAGTTAAGAGGAAATGGCTTTAGTTTTCACCATTAATATAATGCTGGCTGTAGGTTTGTCATATACACCTTTTATTGTATTGAGGAATGTTGCATGGATTCCTAATTTTTCAAAAACCTTCATCATAAAGGGGCGCTTGATCTTGTCAAATGCTTTTTCTACATCTATTGAGATAACCATGTGGTTCTTATCCTTGCTCCTGTTGATGTGATTAATTATATTAATTGATTTGCGTATATTGAACAAGCTTTGCATCCCTGAAATGAATCCTGTTTTATAAGAGTGTATGATTTTTTTCATGAATTGTTGATGCATCTGTTGAACTAGATTGTATCTGCAGAGTATTGACTGGGCAAATACAGACTTTGGTTGATGGTTGCCTTAAGATAGTGTTCTAGCACAAAACTGGTGTTATTTTCATCCCAAATGGGCAAAGTAAGCCGGAAAAATAAACACAAGAAAAATAGCAAGTCCGGATATCTCACTCCCACTCATGATAATCAGGGACAAAATAGATAATGAATAATCCAGAGTAGTGTTCCCAAATAGCTCTATAAACACTGCTGGCCAACATGATAAATGAAAAGATTGAAAACCTACAAAGGACTCTGTATGAGCGTGATAGTGAGAGAGAGGAGGCAAACCAAGATTTATACACGAATAGCATGAGTGTGAGGAAGATACTCAAAAACTAATACACAACTTGCATGAGCAGCTTGAGAATTCTCAAAGAGAAAGGTAGGAATGGCATAGGAAGTCTAAGAACACTCAAAGAGAACTACAGGAATGGTGTGAACGTGAGGAAGCTAAACAAAGTGTAATACAGGAATTTAGAGAGCAGGATGAGAATAAACAAAGATCACTAAAGGCATTCATGGAATCCATTAACAAAGAGGTGAAGGAAGTCGGGAGACCACAAACGGAATGCTGAATGGAAACCAACAGAAGGAATGGAAGTCCAAGGAAACCATAACCAATCAACTAAGTGATTTGAGAATAAACACTGAGCACCAAATTAAGGAAGTAAAGAAGTTCATACAAGATCTAAAACAAAGCTTCAACAAAGAATTTGAAGCCATCAAAGCTGACCAATTAGAAGGAAAAGAAATAAAAAACAAAGTAGAAAGTCTTGACAGCAGGTTAGACCATGCAGAAGATCGAATCTCGGGGATTGAAGATAGCCCAGATATTATAGAGAAAGAACATACAACCCTCCAAGACAAGTCCAAGAAATATGATAGATCTATCCAACACTTGGAAAACACAAGCAAAAGGAATAATCTGAGGATAATGTGTGTAGAGCAGCACCTAGAAATAGAAGTTAATGGTCTAGGAAATTTGTTTAACAGGATCCTAGCAAAGAAGTTCCCAAAAATGCAAAAAGATAGGTCTATTCAGATACAAGAAACTTTTAGAACCCCAAATAGACAAGACGAGAATAGGACACCCCACTGCAACATTGTAATCCACACAGGATCAACTCAGACCAAGGAAAAGATCCTTAAATGTATCAAGGAGAAAAGATTAATCACCTATAAAGGGCAATCAATTAAAATCACCTCAGATTTCTCAGCAGAGAGAATGAGAGCAAGAAGAGCCTGAAATGATGTATGCCATGCCCTAAAAACAAACAACTATCAACCAAGAATACTGTACCCAGCTTAACTCTCCTTCATAACTGAAGGCCAAATAAAAACCTTCCATGACAAAGAAAAAAAAAAGCAACAATATATCTCCACCAAACCAGTCCTACAAAAGATTCTTAAAAATGTCCTACACATAGAAAACCAGGTAGACCACAATAAAGGCCAAGAAACTGCACACAAACTGAGAATCCAAGAACCATAGGAAGAACCCAGTTTTTGCAGCCCCCAAGAAGGTGGATAACATGGCAGGAACACCCAAATACCTCTCAGTCCTTTCTATCAACATTAACGGACTTAACTTTCCAATTAAGCGACATAGACTGTCTAGTTGGATTAAAAAACAAGATCCTTGTATATGCTGCCTTCAGGAGTCACATCTTGCCCCTAAAAACAAACACATTTTCAATGTGAAAGGCTGGAACAAAATCTACCAATGAAACGGCCTCCATAATCAGGCGGGAATTGCAATCCTAATACCAGATAAAATAGACTTCAACTTAAAATTTGTGAGAAGAGATAAAGAAGGTCTCTACAGATTAATTAATGGATCTCTCCTTCAGGAGGATATTACAATTCTAAGTATCTTTTCGCCAAACAAAGGAGCACACAAATTTATCCAAGAAACACTACTTTCCCTCAAATCCCACATAGATCCAAAGACATTAATTGTTGGGGATTTTAACACACCACTCTCCCCACTAGATAGATCAACTTGGCAAAATCTCAAAAGAGAACCCGCAGGTCTAAACAACTGCATAGATCAACTAGTTTTAACAGACATCTACCGAATATTTCATCCAGCAACATCACAATACACGTTTTTCTCAGCAGCACATGGAACATTTTCTAAAATAGACCACATTTTAGGCCACAAAGGAAGTTATACTTTGCATTCTCTCAGACCACAAGGGAATAAAGTTAGAACTCAACACCAAAAGCCACCAAATAAAGTCCGGTAACACATGGAGGCTGAACAACACACTGCTGAATCACGAGGGATTCATGGAAGAGATTAGAAAGGAAATTCAAATGTTCATGTTATTTAACAAAAATGAGCACACAAATTACCAGCTCCTCTGTGACACAGTAAAGGCAGTACTCAGAGGCAAGTTTATAGCTCTGAGTTCCTACACCAACAAATTGGAGAGATCTGAAACCAACAACTTAATGAGACATCTGAACCTCCTTGAAAAAGAGCAGGAATATAAACTCCAATCGAGTAGATGGAAAGAAATAATTAAAATTAAATTAGAATTAAATGAATTAGAATCCAAAAAACTATAGAAAGAATCAACAAAACAAAGAGTTGGTTCTTTGAAAAAATTAACAAAATTGACACACCCTTAGCAAACTTATCAGAAAAAGAAGAGAACACACCTAAATAAATGAACTCAGAGATGAGAATGGAAACATCACCACAGAAACAACCAAGATTCAGAACATTTTAAGGGAATACTTCTCAAAACTTTATGCTAATAAGTTTCAGAATTTGGCAAAAATGGACCTTTTCCTAGCAAATATTGACATGCCAAAACTAAACCAAGATGAATTAAACCATCTCAACAGGCCCATATTAAGCATTGGAATAGAAACAGCAATAAGAGCCCTCCCATCTAAGAAAAGTACAGGACCAGATGGTTTTACAGCAGAATTCTACAAGTCCTTCATTGCAGAGCCCACACCAATACTCCTCCAACTCTTCAATGAAATTGAAAGAGAAAGTTCACTACCGAACACATTCTGTCAAGCCATCATAACCTTCATCCCAAAACCAGTTGGGGACTCATCAAAGAAAGAGAACTATAGACACATTTCTTTGATGAATATTGATGCCAATCTTCTTTCTTTCATTCCCTTCCATTGTTGTATAAGATTTCTGCAACCTTCATCTTGTATATAAGCTCATCTGATTTGGGAAGGGGGAACACAGAAATAGTGGGACAATAGGAAAACCAATCTGCAGTTGGATATGAACTATACAACTTTTGGGGGGAGAGAAATCAGAAGGTGGAAAACTGGGAGAGAATGAAGGATGGGGTGACCCCGTTCGAAAGAAAATGTACTCATTACCTGAATCATACTACCCCTGTGGACATCACCTTTACAATAGAGTTTTTAAGAAAGAAAATGTATTTTATTTCTAAATAGAAGAAAGAAGAAATGGTTGGAACTGGGAACACATTAATTGAAGTAAGCCATGTTCAGAAGGACAAAGGTCAAATGTTTTCTCTCATATGTTCATGCTAGACCTAAAAAGTTAACATATACATAAACACATAAAAATGTTTGTAATTTAGGGGATTGTTGAGGAATGATATAGAGGAAAGGAAAAACAAATGTTAGCTGATGAACAATATAGAAATACAGTGCACCTGTGAAGAGAGCAGAATGAAATTCAGTGAAAGCATTTGAGTAATAGATAGTACTGGAGATAGGAGAAAATTAGAGCAAAAGAGGATAGCAATAGAGTAAATTACACACATGTAAAAGGGCATGGTGAAACCCGTTTGAATAATAACCATACACTGAAACAAGCGAATGACAATCAGGAAAAACAGGTCTTATCCAGGGTATAGGTACTAGTGGCAAGGGGAAGGGAGAAGGAAAAGGAGAGTAAATAAGATCAAACTACTCTATGCTCACGTGTGTATAATGGATAATGAAGCTTGTTGTGATTGGTTTGGGAAAGGTGGAAGGGAAAAGAGGGAGAGAGGAGGGATTGAGTCTAATGAAAGTGCATGGTATAAGTATGGACATGTCAAATTGTTCCTCTGCAACTAATTGATGCTAATAAAAATATACAAAAGGAATTGTTATGCACTAAAATATGATTATTAATTTAAGTTAAAAAAACGATTATATTTGTTGGAAGTGTGCTATTCCAGGTAAATAAAGAGATGGCATTAAGACTACTTTCAGCGATCATTTTTATAGTTTGTTACTAGAGAAACTCTGCTGATTGTGTAGAGTACCACTATACTATAATGGGAAAAAAATCAGAATCACTACAGATCTCTCTACACTGAATGCAACAAAGGCCTGGGAAAGTATGATCCGAGCCTTGAGAACCAATAACTGCCAGCGCAGACTGATTTAACCAGGAAAGCTAGCAATCACATCCAATGGAGAAACTAAAATTTGTAAAAATAAAGAAAAAATAAATGGATTCATAAACAATAAGCTATCATTACAAAGAATATTAATATGGGGAACACAACCTGAAGAAAGCAATCATGAACAGAAATTCACATCAACAGATATCACTAGAAGTCTGACTTAATAAGCTCAGAAGAAAGAAAAGAAGAAAAACTTAGGAAAGCAGGAAATTGATAGGAAACACAATGCATCTCTCTATAATAATCATAAATATTAATGGGCTCAATTCATCAATAAAAAGAAAAAGAACTGCAGATTGGATCAGGAAACAAGACCTATCCACCTGTTGACTTCAGGAGACCCACCTCACAGCCAAACATAAAAACAAACTCCAAGTGAAGGGTTGGAGTAAGATCTACCATGCAAATATTCCCAGCAAGAAAGCAGGAGTAGCTATCATGATATCTGGCAAAATAAATTTTTCATTAAAATCAATACAAATAGAAAAAGAAGGATACTACATACTTATACAGGGAACAATCCAAGAAGAATATATAACCATTATTAGCTTATATTACCCAAATACTGGTGCACACAAATATGTTAAGCAAACACTCTCAAACTTAAAGAATAAAATAGATCCAAATACTATAATACTGTTGTGCCCAGATCGCAGGACCCCCACGAAAAAGAACACAAGTGTCAGACTTTACAACTGTTTTAAGTTTTTATTTAGATGGGCTGCAGCTCAGGCCTCTTCCTATACTCTGACACAGTGGAGACTAGGAGGAGCGCCCTGAGATAAGGATTTGCAGGGCTTATAAAGGCTCACAACCCTATGTACCACCACGTGTTGCTCTGCTAGCTGAAACAGCAACAAATGGTCACTGCCTCATAACCATTCATTCCCCGCCCCGCCCCACCCCGCTTGACTTATGGTCCTGAGACACAATCTTGTGGCTCCTGCCCAAAATTAACTCCAACAGCACTCGATCTTGAATGAGTTCTTATATTTCTAGTCCCTCTCTGACAGTAGCCATAAACAACAATAACAATAACAATCAGTCCATTTTTCTTTTCTTGAGGCATATGCAAAATGGTTGGTTAGGATGCTTGGAGACTTCCCATGTTTCCCCTGGTCGTCCAGGGCAAAGGGGTCAGCTGGTCTGGAATGGGAGCAGTGGACCCAAGCAGCAATGCCATCTACCTTAAGGGCAGGAGGAGTAGCCAGTAGCAACATGTAAGGTCCCTTCCACCGTGGTTCCAGAGATCTCAGGTTGTGTCTTTGAACAAGCACCCAGTCCCCTGGTTTAAACGAATGGGGGGGGTAAGAATAGAGGCAGAATCATATAATGCTCTAAACTGGGGCCACACATTTTTGTGGACAAACTGTAGATAGACAAGTTTACATTGAAATTCAGTATCACTCAAATCAGCAAGCAATTCAGTCTGAAGGCTAGGGATAATGGGTGGAGGGTGTCCATACATTATTTCAAAAGGAGTAAAGCCAAGCTGATAGGGTGAATTTCTTACTCTAAACAGGGCAAAAGGAAGGAGCGATACCCAGTCTACGCCAGTCTCCAAAGCCAATTTAGTTAAGGTCTCTTTTAGAGTCTGATTCATTCTTTCTACCTGCCCTGAACTCTGGGGTCTATAAGCACAGTGCGATTTCCAATCCATCTCCAGTGCTGCGGCTATTCCCTGACTTACTTTTGAGTTGAAGGCCAGTCCATTATCCTACCCGATGGGGGATGGAAAGCCATACCTGGGTAGGATTTCTTCCAGGATCTTCTTAGCCATGACGTTCACGGTCTCATGCTTTGTTGGGTAAGCTTCAACCCAACAAAAACTAGCAAATATTTATATCCAAATTTTCCAGTTTTATTTTCTCTGAAGTCTACTTTCCAATACACACCTGGCCTATCTCCATGGAGGCAAGCTTCTTTTGTAACCGGTTGAGTGGTGGCATTGGTGAGCTGACAGGCTTTACAATTTTTAACAATGTCCTTAATGAGTTGATTTCCTTGCCTAATTTTTACTTCTGAGTCGGAGCAAGTCCTGCATTCTTCGGGTTCCCATGTGAGAAGTCCAATGGATTTTCTTAAGTATCCCCTTTCCTAACCTTTGTGGCAAGATAAGTTTCCCCTCCCCAGTTTTTCACCAGCCCGGGTTTTATAGACCATGGGAATTTTCTTTATCCACTCCAATCTTCTTGGGAGTACTGAGGCTCATGAGGCAAAGCTCATGGCCCTGGATCTACTAGAGTCAGTACTTCTGCTCTGGGCTGGAGGGCCGCCTCCTTAGCTGCCTGATCGGCCAATTTATGTCCTTTGGTTATAGAATCAGTTCCCTTTTGCCAGGCGCTAGTGGCTCACGCCTGTAATCCTAGCTACTCAGGAGGCTGAGATCTGAGGATCACGGTTCAAAGCCAGCCCGGGCAGGAGAGACCGTGAGATTCCTATCTCCAATAAACCACCAGAAAACCGGAAGTGGTGCTGTAACTCAAGTGGTAGAGCATTGAGGTGAAGAGCTGAAGGACAGTGCCCAGGCCCAGAGTTCAAGCCGACCAAAAAAAAAAAAAAAAAAAAAAAGAATCAGTTCCCTTTTGATGTCTCGGCAGTGCATAATGGCAATATTTGCTGGTTCCCATAAGGCAGGGATGAGGCTTAAAATTTCTTGTTTGTTTTTAATAGCCTTTCCCTCAGCTGTCAGCAGCCCCCTCTCTTGGTAAATGGCTCCATGCACATGCATGGTGGCAAAAACATACTGACTGTCTGTGTAAATGTTTAGTCTCTGCTTTTTTCCCATCTCTAGGGATTTTGTTAGCACCACTAGTTCTGCTCTTTGTGCAGACATTCTCTTAGGGAGTGCTTCTGCTCACACTATCTCAGTGTCTATGGTGACTGCTGCACCCGCGTACCTTTTTCCATCTTGAATGAAACTGCTGCCGTCTGTGAACCAGGTATGTTCGGTATGCCATAGTGGCAAGTCCAACAAGTCTGGCCTCTTTTCTTTGGCCAAGTCTCTCTTTTCACGCTCAATTTCATGTTCTCTATCCTTCCTTTCCTGTCTTTGCTCCTCTGTCTCTCTCTTATTGTAAACCTTTTCCGCCATGGCTACTAGATCCCTAATAAACTTTTCACCAAGTCTGTGTAGAGCCAGCAACTTTGGCTTTATGTCTGGTGCAGCTTGATTTATATAGGCAAACATAATCATCTGAGTCGACTCCTGGGTCTCAAGGTTTTGACTAAAAACTTCCATGAGCCTCTCAAGATATGCTGCCAGACGTTCACTTCCTCCCTGTCTAACATCATAAACTTTGGCCATGTTAATAGGTCAGTGAGCTGCCAACTTGAGACCTGCCAACAGAGCCTGGCGATAGAGGAGGAGTCACTTGCTAACTTCAACAGTATTGTAGTACCATGTTGATGAGATCTCAGGAAAATAGGCAGCGATCAAGGCAGGATCTGTGATGGGCACTCCTGTGGGCCCAGGGATATGTTTCCAGGATGCCTCTCAGATATGGTCTCTCTCTTCAGTGGTAAAAAGTACCTGCAAAAGCTGACTACAATCATCCCAAGTGGGCTGATGAGTAAAGAGAATAGTTTCAAATAAACGAATTAAATTCTGGGGTTTCTGAGAAAAGGGGGCATTTCGGGCAAACCAATTGTATATATCACTGGTAGAAAATGGCCATTTTTGGTATTTCTGTCTACCATCCACATCCACAGGATCTACAGTGCATAAGAGAAAAACAGCTGCATTAGATGGCATCGTCGAGTGACTGGCCCCTCAGAAACTTTAAGGGCAGGTGCCGAGTGTTTGGCTGCTGGTTCTATAGCTGCCTTCTCCTCTTGAATATTCTCAGGCTCCACAGAAGGAACCTGGGAAGGGGAGTATGGGGGAGGAATATTTCTTCTTCCAAATCATCTCCCTGAAAAAGTGGGGGGTACAATTTCTTTTCCTCTTTCTTAGTTTCTTTTTGTAAGTCTAGGGGCCTAGATGGAGGGTTGCCCATGGTTTCCAGTCCCGTCAGTCGTACAGTCCAAAAAAACAAAAAATAATACAAACAAAACACATGCAGGCCTGACAGTTACGAAGTGGAGATCTCCCAAATTGGTCCGCTGACTCCTGTCACGGCAGGGTTCCACAACACCCCAAGCCCCACAGCAGCAGTAGCAGATCCAGAGTGAGTGAGTTGGGCCTTGGTTAGGAGGCCCTCTTGATCAGTTACGGCCCAACACCAAACAAACCCATACCCCACAATTCTCACGGCGGGGTTCCAAGAACCCCCCCACAAGAGGATCTGGGACTTCTCCCAGTTCCTCCAGGTTTGTCGTACCAGCGTGTCTATTTCAACAACCCTTTACACAATATGAATCGGAGCTTTTGTCCTCACAAAGGAAAATGAAAGTGCAAACAGACAACAACAGGACAAGACAAATTAACAAAGACAGCGCTGTTTACCTTTGGAGTCTGAGGTCTCAGGGGTCTTTGGGGGGATCTTGAATGAGTCCCCACTAATATGTTGTGTCCAGGTCGCAGGACCCCCACCAAGAAGACCACTGAGAGTCAGACATTACAGCTGTTTTAAGGTTTTATTTAGGTGGACTGTAGCTCAGGCCTCTTCCTACACTCTGACACAGCAGAGCCTTGGAGGAGAGCCCCGAGCTAAGGATTTGCAGGGCGTATAAAGTCTCCCAACCAGGTGTACTACCATGTGTTGCTCCGCTAGGTGAAACAAGAAACAAATGGTCACTGCCTCATAACCTTTTAATACTCCTTAGGAGAGTTTAGTTCCCCAATCTCACCAAAAGACAGGTCTACCAACCAGAGGATTGGCAGAGAAGCCACAGAGTTAAGTGAGGCCATATTTCAAGTGGAATTAATTGACATTTACTGAGTTTGCAACCCTAAAATGACACAGTGCCTATTCTTCTAAGCATCTCATGGAACTTTCTCGAAAATAGATCATATCATAGTTCATACAAGGAATTTAAACAAATACAAGGAGACTGACATAATCCTTTGAATCCTGTCTGACCACAATGGAACCAAGCTAGTTCTCAATAACAAAAGACACTGTAGAAATTGCTCAAATACATGGAAATTGAACAGCACACTTTTGAGCAATACCTGGGTAACAAGAAATTAAAGAAGAAATTTAAAAGTTCCTACAATCTAATGACAAGGAATACACATCACAAAGAAACCTGTGGGACAGGACAAAAGCAATCCTGAGGGGTAAATTTATAGCTTTCAGTGCACACATGAAGAAAATAGACACAGACCAAGAAAATAATTTCATGTTGTGGCTGAAACTGCTGGAAAATCATGGCAAAATAAATGAACCTAAGGTTACTAGATGGAGCAAGATAATCAAAATAAGAGCTGAGATCAATGAGAGAGAAACTAAGAAAACCATAAATAAAATTAATAAAACAAAAGGCTGTTTTAAAAAAATAATAAAATTGATAGAACTTTAGCAAGATAAACAAAAAAAAGAGAGAAGAAACCCAAATCAATAAGATCAGGGATGCCACGGGAAAAGTTACAACAAATACCAAAGACACCCAAACAATTATAAAGAAGTATTTCCAGAAACTATACTAAGGAAAGAAAACCTAGCAGAAATCGATGAAGTTTTAGAGAAGTACAAATTGCCCAAACCGAACAATTAAATAAGCCAAGATCTTACAATGAGAAATAGGAATCAATCAGAAGTCTCCTAAGAAGGAAAACCCCAGGACCAGATGGATTCACTACAGAACTCTATAAGACCTTTAAAGATGAACTAATACTCATACTCCTCATATGCTTCCGAGAAAGAGAAACAGAGGGAGATATCCCAAACTCATTCTATGATTCCAATATCATACTCATCCCCAAACCAGGCAAAGACCCAACAAAAAAAGAGAACTACAGACCAATCTCCTTGATAAACACAGATCTTAACCGAATTCTAGCCAACAGAATCCAGAAACACATTTAAAAAAATCGTACATTACGACCAAGTAGGCTTCATTCCAGAGATGCAGAGATGGTTTAACATGCATAAATCAATAAATGCAATCCATCGCATCAACAAATCCAAGGTCAAGAACTACATGATTATCTCCATTGATGCAGAAAAGGCCTTGGATAACATACAACATTCATTCATGCTAAAAGCTATGGAGAAAATAGGAATAGAAGGAACATTCCTTAAAACAATAAAAGCCATATACAACAGAACAATAGCCAATATTATACTCAATGGGGAAAACCTACAACCGATTCTCCAAAAATCAGGAACAAGGCAAGGATGCCCCCTTTCACCACTCCTCCTCAATATAGTTCTGGAATCCTTATCCAGAGCAATAAGGCAGGAAAAGGCATTAAAGGGATCTCCATCGGAAAGGAAGTAGTTAAATTACCTCTTTCTGCAGATGACATGGTACTATACCTACATGATCCAAAAAAATCCAACCCCAAACTCCTAGAACTTATAAGTCACTTCTACAAAGTAGCAGGATACAAAATTAACTCACAAAAATCAGTTGCCTTTCTGTACACCAACAATATACAAGCAGAAAGGGAAATCAGGGAAACAACCCCATTCACAATAACCTCAAAAAAATTTAGAAATTAACTTAACCAAAGATGTAAAAGAACTATTTAATGAAACCTATAAAAACTTAAAGAGATTATAGAGGATACTAAGAAATCGAAAGACTTTCCATGTTCTTGGATAGGTAGACTTAATATAATAAAAATGACCATACTGCCAAAATTGATATACAAATTTAGTGCAGTTCCCATTTAAATCCCAATGACCGTTCATTACTGAAATATAGAAAACAAATACAAAAATTCATCTGGAACAAAAAAGGAACTAGAATACCCAAAATAATTCTAGGCGAAACAGACAACACTGGAGGGATCTTGATGCCAGACTTCAAACTCTACTATAGAGCCATAATAACAAAGACAGCTTGGTATTGGCACAAAAACAGACCCAAAGACCAATGGAATAGAATAGAAGATACAGAAATAAAACCACACACATACATCAGCTGATATTTGACAAAGCGGCCAAAGTCACACAGTGGAAGAAGCACAATCTCTTCAACTACTGGTGCTGGGAAAACTGGGTGGCCACCTGAAGAAAACTAAAAGTGGACCACAGCCTGTCTCCATGCAGTAACGTAAACTCAAAATGGATTGAAGACCATAACTTCAAACCTGAAACTGAAACTATTGCAGAACAGAGTAGGAGAGACACTTGAACTTATAATAGGCACAGGCAAGAACTTCCTGAGCAGAGGTCCAACAAATTGGAGAGAGACTCGACAAATGGGACTACCTTAAAATAACAAGCTTCTACACAGCTAAAGGCATAGCAATCACCCTAGAAAGACAGCCAACAACTGGGAAAAAATACTTTCCAGCAATATATCAGACAAGGAGCTAATATCCAGTATATGCAGGGAACTCAAGAAAATAATCCCTCCCAAACCCAACAAACCAATTACAAATGGGCAAGGGAACTAAAGAGAGACTTCTCAGAAGAAGAGATAAAAATGGCAAAAAAAAAAAACCCATGAGGAAATGTTCACCTTTTCTGTTTGTAAAGGAAATGCAAATAAAGACAACCCAGAGACACCACCTTATCCCAGTCAGAATGGCCCACAATCTAAATTCAGCCAGTGACAAATGCTGGTGTGGATGCAGAGAAAGAGGAGCCCTATTACACTGCTGGTGGGAATGTACACTTATACAACCACTCTGGAAAGCATCTGGAGGCATCTCAGAAAGCTAAATATAAACCTCCCCTATGACCATTCTTAGGCATCTATCCTGAGCAAGATGAACCAGGATTCAAGGACACATGCATCTCCATGTTTATTGCACCACTGTTTACAATAGCCAGAAAATGCAAACAACCCAGATGCTCCACTACAGATGAATGGATCCAGAAATTCTGGTACCAATATACAATGGAATATTATGCAGCCATTAGAAAGGACAAAATAATGGCATTCACAGGGAAATGGATGGAACTAGAAGAAACCATGTTGAGTTAGGTAAACCAAGAGCAAAGGGACAAATGGCACATGGTATCCCTGATAGGTGGATGTTAAATACAATATGTAAAGAGAAAAGACAAAGTAAATAAGACTTGAGAAACAAAGGACCTCCATTCATCTGGTCAAATCATTACTAAATGGCCCCATGCTTCTGACCACATATATGAGATATATGTGCACATTGGAGGAGGACACAGAAATAGAGGGAAAGAGGGGAAAACATATAACAATGGGACCCATCAGCTGCACTGGATATTAATCAAAACGAAATAAGCAACTCAATGGCAGTGATGGGAGGGAAGGAATGAGTGGGAAAGAGGGAACAGCTGACACTAAGCAAAAGGAAAGAAATATACAGATCACCTGATATGAAAGAAATAACTGTGTTGTCAAACCTCATAGAACTCATAAACTTTATAGACCATGATAAAGACAATTGCCCCCATGAATCTTAGAATGTGTTTGTGACTTAACTATCCCACAATACAGTGAAATTTGTGAAATTTATGCAATCACTTAATCACAATTTAAAAATTGCAAAAAAGAGATGTATCAAAGAGAGACACACACATACACATATTTGTGTGTGTTTATATGTCTGTTTATGTATGTTTTTATATATACACATATATTAATATATATATTTCTATATCTATAGATATAGATACTTATATCTATAGATATAGAGCTACAGGTATAGATATATTACTCCAGTTCTATGGTTGAACTCAGGGCCTGGGCGCTGTGCTTGAGCTTCTTTGGCTCAAGGCTAGCACTCTAACACGTGAGCCACAGTGCCACTTCTGGCCTTTTCTGAACAGTGTACTATAGATAAGAGTCTCTCGGATTTTCCTCCCCAGGCTGGCTTCAAACCACAATCCTCAGATCTCAGCCTCCTGAATAGTGAGGATTACAGTTGAGAGCTATCAGGGCCTGGCTCAGACTTATATTTGACCTTTTATTAGTCAAGAGCTGTCAGCAGCAGAGAAATATTATTTATTCATTTATCTATTTGTCTATTTATGTATTTGCAGTTCTATGGAGCAGGGAATTGCTTACAGAGTTGACAGGAAAAGGTAGGGTGGGCAATTCAAAGATTAGTGTGCACAGCAACAATGACAACTACTAGGCTACAACTCAGGGTGGCAGTTGAGATACCAGAGCTTCAAAGAGGAGGCCATGTACTGAAGTTAAAACTTTAGTTAGATTCCCCCAGTGGAACTAAGGTTCCATGGGAATTCATACCTTACTTTCAGGTCCAGTGGGTCTAGTTACAGTTTTTGAGCTGGAGCTGCTTCTAGAAAGGTTATTTCAAGCAAAGCAAAACAGGGGAGGTATTCAATCTTGAGTCCTCTTGTCTCCCAGTATCTACTGGTCCTAACCATCCCACTACATGGAAGCCATTCAAAAGTAGCTGGGTGCAAGAGCTCCTGCCAAAGTGTGCAGGACAAGGGGTGGGCAAGAAGAGGGCAGAGGATACATCTGAGAGCAAAGACACACTCAAGACACCGTATTCAAATTCTTATCAACAATACTTGAAATACTGCACTGACAGAGTCTGCTTTTTCATCTATAATGCAAAAACGGGACATTTACTCCATAGGGTTTTAATAATTCTAAATGCAATAATATATAGGCATAGTGTCTGGACATAGATCTATTCCTTTATAAGCATTGGTTTTCCTAGAGAGGTGAAGCGGCTAATCATTCTAAAGTGAACTTCTCCACAAAATCTTTTTTGGCAATGCTTTCATTTTGGTTATTTGATCAAAAACATCAGCAGAACCTAAAACTTTCTCAAAGAAGCAACTACTTAAAGCTCACATTTGTGCTAGAGGTCCCTGATAAGGTACTGCTTATAAGAATGCTCACAAAGATTAATGAAAAAGTGTTATGAAAGACAAGTCAGTAGCAGCTAATCCTTGATGGTAAGATAGAAACATAAGTTTTCATAAATCTACAAATAGAGAGCCTTTAGTGGCTGCACCAAAGTTTTCGGAGAGGCATGTTTCTTAACAGTAAAATCTGCTTTCAAGATTAAAAGAGTTCTCAGAAAAAATATATCTGAGAAAAGGTAATATAACTTTAGTTAGTTACTTAGTTAGTTTGACCTAATTTGAATTTAGGAGGAAAACTTGGTCTGGGAAAGATTTAGGTTCCTGCAAGAGGATCTAATTAATTAAACTCAGCCAGTTCGTGCCCACCACCTACAGCTGCACATGACCTAGAGCTGAGCCCAGGGTGAAAATTCATCATATCTCTCATACTGTCTCTACTTTCAAGGACTTTGTTTCTTGTTCTTTGTGCAAATTGTGATTTAGGGAGCAAATGAAACAAATCTATTTGATAATAAATAAATAAATAAATAATAGGCAAATTTTATGGATCACTGTAATTCTTTTCTGTGTGTGCTGGTCCTGGGGCTTGAACTCAGAACCTTGAGCACTGTCCCTGAGCTATTACGCTCAAGTCTAGTGCTCTACCACTTGAGCCAGAGCTATATTAACAGTTTTCTTGGTGTTTAACTGGAGATAAGAATCTCATGATCTTTCCTGCCTAGGCTGACTTTGAATAGTGATCCTTAAATCTTAATTCCTGGCCAGGATGAGCCACTGGCAACTGACTTCAATCTATATCTATATATGTAACATTATATATATATATATATATATATATATGTATATATATACATATATATATATATACATATATATCACTTGATTAAAGCTAGCTGCATAAAACTCTTACTTTGTTTAAAGAGACATTTAATTTTAATGGAAATAATGAGGATTTTCAACAGCTTGTTCTGGAACAATATAGGACTTTGTCATTTACTAGCGTAATGGTTTGGGGAAAATCACCAGCTTGTGGACAATAATATTGACTCTTGTATTTCCATAGTGAGTACCTAAGGATCACCTAAGAGGGTTTGGTCTGCTGCCTGGTTCTACATTCACAAGTAACATGAGACTAATTCATGTGGACATACTCCATCTCTGAGCATCAAATTATTGTTACAATTATTGGAGAGTAATAAATGTTACTCTAACTTTTCTGCACTTCAAAATTATTTGACGAACATTTGGGTAAATGCCCAAAGGTGGGATTGCTGGATCATAGGGGAGCTCTATGTGGAGTCTTTTGAGGAAAGTCCGTACTGCTTTCCAAAGTGGTTGAACAAGTTTACACTCCAACCAACAATGCAATAAGGTTCCCTTCTGTCCACATCCTCTCCAGCAGCTGTTGTTATTAGAGTTCTAGATTATAGCTATTCTAACTGGGGTGACGTGGTATCTCAATGTTGTTTTGATTTGCATTTCTTTTATGGCTAGAGAGGTTGAACGTTTCTTCATGTATCTATTGGCCATCTTTCTTTCCTCTTCAGAGAAGGTTCTCATTAAGTCTTTAGCCCACTTGTTTATTGGGCAGTTGTTTCTTTGAGGATTTGTTTTAGGGGGATTTAATTTTTTGAGTTCCAAGTATATTTTAGATATGAGACCCTTGTCTGTTGTGTGGCTAGTGAAGATCTTATCCCAATCCGTAGGCTTTCTATTTATCTAATTAGCTATGTCCTTTGCCATGCAAAAGCTCTGCAACTTCATGCAATCCCATTTGTCCAACTTTTCTTTGATTTGTTGTGTTTCCGGGTCTCTATTAAGAAAATTTCGGCCTGCACCCAGGAGGCCTAGGGTTTCTTTTATTCCATCCTGTAATGTTTTCAGAGTGTCTGATTTGACTCCGAGGTCTTTTTTCCACTTGGAATTGATTCTGGCATAGGGTGATATATAAAGTATATAAGTAGTTAACCAATTTTGCCAGCACCATTTACTGAAGAGGCTGTCTTTCTTCCATTCTATTTTTTAGCTCCCTTATCAAATATTAGATGGTTATAGGTCTGTGGGTTCATTTCTGGATTTTCAATTCTATTTCATTTGTCCTGAGGTCGGTTCTTGTGCCAGTACCAAGCTCTTTTGATTAATATGGCTTTATAATAGAGTTTGAAAATTGGTATTGATGTTCCTCCAGCACTGTTCTTTCTGTTGAGGATCGTTTTTGCTATTTGGGGTCTTTTATTGTTCCATATGAATTTTTGGCACACTAAAGCTACCAGCACAACTATGTTTATTGCAGCATTATTTACCAAAGCTAACATATGGAACCAACCCAGATGCCCCTCAGTAGATAAATGGATCAAGAAAATGTGGTATATACACACAATGAAATTCTATGCCTCCATCAGAAAGAATGACATTGCTCCATTTGTTAGGAAATGGAAAGACTTGGAAAAAATTATAATCAGTGAAGCAAGCCAGGCCCAAAGAAACTTACGTCCCATGGTTTCCTTTATTTGCAATAACTAATATATGTCTGAGTCAAGCAGAAAAGGACAGATAAGTTGATGTTAGGGAAATGAACCCTAAGACATGTATTCAAATGTTTTTTTTTTTCTTTCATGCGATTGTTTCTAACACATTTATAAGATTATTTCTTTGTTGTTTTGTATGTCCCTCCTCCATGGTATAACCCCTGCTTTCACTCTATTTGTTGTTGTTATAATTTGTGGAGGGGAAGGGAAAAGAACAAATCGTTTAAATAGGAATACAGGTGGATCCATTGCAACAATGAGACATACAAATCGTTATGTCGAAAACGAACTTTACAACTTTGGTGGGGGGGTGGGGAGGAGGGTTGGCTGAGGGAGTGGGGAGCAGAGGGGATGGGAAGGGGAAACAAAAGAGGAGGCTACAATGCTTGAAAAGAAATGTACTCATTATTTTGCCCAGGTAATTGTAACCCCTCTGTACAATATTTTCACAATAAAAAAATTATTTGATGACTACTTTTTTTCAATATTGGGGTTTGAACTCAGGACCTGTGCTTACTAGACAAGTAGACTGCTACTTGATCTATGCCCTCAGCCCTACAAAATTATGTTTAACAAACTATGTTCTGTTACCTGTTGTGAGTTTACTTGAATTAGAAAGGAATTTTTCTTGTGTTTCTTATATTTATCTCCAAAATCACAATGAGGTGTGGGGCGGCGGATGGAATGAGATTGTTTTCTCCTGATGACCAGATTATTATGAGAATATTGTAAGGAAGCAGAAATTATTTTTCTTAGCTTCATTCCTGAATAGTACCACTGCAACATTATTGGCATATTTTTTCTGTGCTTATTTTTTTCCCTTTCGGGAAATAAAAGTTGTGCTGGAGGCTGAGTAGACCCTCTTTAACTGTGGAGCTGTGCATTGAGTCTTTATGTTTGATCATTACTTTTGAGTTAGGCTCTCACTTTCTGCCTGTGTTCATCCCTGGGCATGACCCACTTACATGAGGCTTGCTGGTAGTGAGTGTAGCATATCTATGTCACGACATCCAGGGCTCCATTAAAAAGAGGTTTCATTAATTTCTTTCTATCTGTGCTGGCCTTGAGCCACGATCCCAAAAATCTCAGCCTCCCAAGTTGTGAGGATTAAAAGCATGGACCACCAATATCTGGCTTCCTTTAGACAGTTAATGGGCTATTTATAAAGATTAAATTTGTACTATGTTTACTATGCATATTACTATCATGCCTTTTGGTTAATTTTGTATTTTAAGGATTTTCTTATGTCAGTAAACATGCAGAGGTGCAATGCTCATAATGTTATAATATTTCTTAATTATAGAAATATTGCTTCACTGTTGGGCCCTTTGATAAAAATAGCATTCGTTTTACAATAAATAACAATATAGCTATCTTGGTGTATTCATATTTGCTTATACTGCTTGGTTGTTTCCTTATACACTAAGCATCAAAATTAAATGCATAAAATATAAGCCTTTAAAAATATTTATCTCTAATCAATAAAATAATGTGTATTATATCAGCTTTTATTTATTTTTACCAGTGTTGAAGGTTTTTTTGTTTTGTTTTGTTTTGTTTTTGCTGGTATTGGAATTTGAACTCAAGGCAGTTGACCGTACTCAGCTTTCTTGGCTGGTGTTCTACCACTTGGGTCATGCCACCAACACATAATTTGCTAGTTATATTAATGGATTCATATTGATTTTTCTACCTGACTGGTTCAAAGCTGCAATCCTGCTGGTCTCAGCCTCCTGAATAGTCAATATCATAGTGTTGTGAGATTAAAGAGTTTTAAAAATAGGCTTGGTAGCCATTTGAATATGAGTTTCTTCTTTGACAAACTATTTGTGAAGGAGAAAAGAATCTTTCTTTTATTTTCTGGGATTGAACCTAGAGTTGCTATACTAGCCCAGCATATTTTACTACTGGAGTCTACATATGCCTTTAGTCCTGTTTTTTTTTTCTTTTTCTTTCCTCAAGTTCTGTTGTTTTGGAAACAGGGTCCCACTTCCATCTTTGTTCAAGCTGGCTTTCAACTCATGATCCTCCTGCCTCCTGAGTACCTGAAAATATTTCTTGAACATAATTTATGATGTATTCATTGGAAAAGAAATTTGATATGTAGAGATGCATAAAATATGAATTCTGTATTCAAGTAGCTCTAAATATAAAGAGAAGAGTACAGTGTCACAGGATCAGCAATGGGAACCTGGAATGGCTTCTAGGTAGGCTGAAGAAAAGTTATTCATCTTTGAGAGTGACAATCTTTTGAAGAATGAGTAGGAATTTTCCAGGGAGATAATCAACAGAAGTTTTTCAGAGCAGAAAGTGAATACTATATATGAGCAAAGGCTGGAAGTCTGGAAGAACAAATATACAGAAATTTACAAAAGCTAGCAACTGCTGAACTATAAAATAGGTTAAGAGGAGATGGAATTTGCGACGGACCAGCTCGGCCGGAGCACTGGGACCGACGGGACAGGGATCTCGGGATAGGTGGGCAAAGGAGTCGGCGAAGTGACAAACAGACACAGACTCAAAAGAGTTGCATCTGAGTGTATCTTTATTGAGGAGAATTAACATTTTTATACAGTGTGTGATTGTGACATAGATTCTTTGTTTATTTAAGCACGTAATCAATTTTTTAAAAGGCAAAGCATTGATGAATTACATGAAAATTAATGACTATCCCACCAACTGTTTAAGCTAAGTGGTGCGAAACAAGTCTAGCATATTGTTTAATAGAATACGTCATCTATTCAGCCTTTTTTATGTTTAATAATTAACAAACCTAAGACAGGGCTGTACTTACATTATACTCTTTTTAATTTTATCCAACTAATTTCATCTTTATAAGCTCCTGTATAAGGAAATGGTTCTTGGTTGGTACAGGAAATATGTTACTAACTTTATATTTTGTGTGAAAACACCATCTATTCCCTATAATGTAAGTTGGACTAAACTTAATCATAACTGTTGGGAGAATCTTTCTTTTTCTTTTATAATCAGAGGTCCTTTCTTTTTAGAACTCTCTAAACTACTGGGATAACTCTTTCTAACTTAGTTTAGTTTATTGATTTTGTCTATTAGACATATCTAGAAATTTTAAGTCTTTATATTTACTATTCATGAGCTGTAAAACCGCTTGTGAAGACATGAAGGTGGAAAAATGGAACTTAAAAGGACTGAATGGTGATGGACGTAGTACACTTCACTGACTTGATCCTGAAGGAGATACGTAGCCCCTGAAGTCTAATTTATGACCACATAGCTAAATAAGTAGATGGCAATTTGAGTTTTTTGAATGTCTCATCTGTAGGCCAGAATCCTCTGTTTAATAATTGGCATTTAATAATTTGGCATTCTTAAAGAAACTCAATACTGATTATGTGCTAGTTATCTTGGAGACACGGGCATTATTTTAGGAAGAAGAATAATTGCCTTATCCATAACTTAATCCCAGTAGGACCCAATTTTATTCCCCCAGCATCACACACATCATTTATCTACTTAGTTCTGGAACACAGTGATATTGTTTTATGTCCCAGTCAAATCAGTGAAGCAGTTTTCATCCTACATAGATACAACATCCATGTCTTTATCCAGCCATTGCATATCATTAGATTTGGGATGGAATTAATCCATATTTCCATTATAGATACTCATTTCATCACCTTGTCCCTTGGAGGTTAAGGAGTCCCAAAGAGCCTCAGGCTAAACTATATAAATATACCTCTCTTGTATTGGTTCTGTCCCAGTAAAAACTGGAGCTATATTTGGTATAGGAGATTTGGATGGCATAGACTAATTTAAATAACAACTGACATCTAGTTATTTCTATGATTTTTTTAAAAAAAATAAACCTTTATATGATACATAGCATATAAATAACTAAATAGCTAGAAGAATTATCACAAATGAAGCTTCCCTTATACCCAACTTTCAGGTCACAAAATTAAATTGGAAATAAAAGTTACCCGCTTATATATGCCCCTTCACCCCAATTTCTATCCTAACTTTTTTTTGGAGGGTGTCCGGTCATGGGGCCTGAACTCTGGGACTAGGCACTGTCCCTCAGCTCTTCAGCTCAAGGCTAGTGCTCTACTATTTGAGTCACAGCGCAACTTCCAGCTTTTTTCTTTTTTTGCTTATGTGGTGCTGAGGAATCGAACCCAGGGCCTCATGCATGCAAGGCAAGCGCTCTACCACTGAGCCATCTTCCCAGCCCTATCCTAACTTTTATCACCATAGATTACCTTCTTTGTATCCATTCTGGATAATTATAATATTGTTTGATGTCTGGTGATTCTCAACCGATTTGTCTATTTTTCCCCCCACCGGCCATTAGGTACCTTCCAGTAGTAACATACTATTTCCACTCTAAGTTCACTGGCCTGAACTACTTAATAGTTTTGGGGTCATAAGAAGCCCACTTACTCCATGTATCCAGAGTGAGGGAAAATTGAAAATGCTTGTAAACACTACTGATGACAAGCCCCACCCCCCACCATTAACTTGCACTCTGTGGAAATCTTCGGTCTTTACTTACAACTTGAAGGTCAAAGAAAAAACCCTATCAATATATTGAATGACAACAACGAATATTCCTTCTTCAACACCTCATATATTCTTGGAATTGTCATCCAAACAATTTAGCCTTCAAGTCCCCAGAGGCAGGTTTGTCTGAGAATAAGACATATATTTTCTTTTGTCCCCCAAAATCTCAAGCTAAGCACCCCTCTGGTGTATATGTTGTCTGGGAAAGGGAGTCTGGATGTTTCTTTGGTGTCTCTTAGTAATAATCATTGATTGTTTAAAAATATTCTCTACATTCTAAAATATCATATGGAATGCCAATCTTCAAAAATACCAGACAATACAAGTTTAATTTATTTCTTTTGTAATGCAAATACATCACAATGTAGATGTTTTGTAAATGTACCACAATGTAGAATTAGTCCAACATACTAACCCAACATACCACAGTGTTTTCAGATTTAGTCTATTATATAATAATGATGCTACTTATTTTCTTCATGATTTCTTTTTATGTATACATATGTATTTCAGTTGGACACATACACATACATGCACACACACACAAGCATTTCTACGAATGAGATACCAGACCCTATAATGAATTAATAGTTACCCTTAAGCATCAATGTTACAAGGTAGTGTTCCACAATTGGATTTAACCTTCAGTGTCTGCAGCTGCAGTGCATTCTGCTCACATTCACATTTCTTTCCATTCTTGGCCTTGTTCAAAGTACACTGGTACAGCACTTGGTTGTTTTTTTTTAATTTAATTTAATTGTAAGAGTGATGTACAGAGGGGTTACAATTATACAAGTAAGGCTATGAGTACATTGCTTGTCGAACATTGTTACCTCCTCTCTCACTTTCCCTCCCCGACCAAGTTGTAAAGTTCATTTCCACCATTGTGTCTTGTAAGTATTGCTGTTGCATTGGTCCTTTGTCCTTTGTCTCACCATTTTGTTAGCCCCTTTCCATTCCCCAAATCACATAAATACATACACAAGACATGGGGTACCAAAATGAAGAACAGTGACAATAGGGGATAAACTACAAGAGGAAAAATGAAAGAAAAAAGAATTTCACACAGAACATAAAAATTAAAAACAAACAAAACCCCTCATTTCCATGGAGTTCATTTCAATTAGCATCATCTTATATGGTCATATGTATGTTTGGTCATATGTACATTGAGCTACTGCGATCCTCTGCTAGGACTATCATAGACACATGCTAATTATTACAAATAAGGGAAACCATGGAGCCTATATTTCTTTAATCCTGGCTTACTTCATTTGATATGATTTTTCCCAATCTTTCTATTTCCTTATGAATGAGGTGATGGCATTCTTCCTGATGGAAGCATAGAATTCTATTGTGTATATATGCCACATTTTCTTCATCCATTCATCTACTGAAGGGCATCTGGTTTGGTTGCTACAAAGAACATAGTTGTGCTGGTAGCTTTAATGTGGCTTTGTTTGCAATTGTTTGGGTAAATGCCCTGGAGTGGGATTACTGGATCCTTAGGGGATCTATGTGGTTTCTTTTGAGGAACCTCCATAATGCTTTCAAAAGTGGTTGAACAAGTTTACATTTCCTCCAACAGTGCAGTAGGGTTCCCTTTGGCCACATCCACTCCAGCATCTGTTGTTATTAGACTACTTGATTATAGCCATTCTCACTGGGTGAGGTGGAATCTCAATGTTGTTTTGATTTGCATTTCTTTTATGGCCAGAGATGTTGAACATTTCTTCATGTGTCTATTGGCCATTCTTATTTCCTCTCCAGAGAAATCTCCTTTTTATTCCTTAGCTCATTTTTAATGGGGTGGTTGTTTCTTTTTTTTTTTTTTTGTCGGTCGTGGGGTTTGAACTCTGGGCCTGAGCGCTGTCCCTCAGCTCTTCAGCTCAAGGCGAGCGCTCTACCACTTGAGCTACAGCGCCACTTCCGGTTTTCTGGTGGTTTATTGGAGATAGGAGTCTCACGGTCTCTCCTGCCTGGGCTGGCTTTGAACCGCGATCCTCAGATCTCAGCCTCCTGAGTAGCTAGGATTACAGGCGTGAGCCACCAGCACCCGGCGGTTGTTTCTTTTTTTAAAAATAATTTTTATTGAAGTTGTGATTACAAAAATTTCACAGTACTGTGGAATTGTGATACATAGTTATAATCACAAACACATTTTAACCTTCACAAGGCAACTTGCCTTTATCATGGTCTATAAAGTTTGTGAATTTTATAAGCTTTGGCAATACAACTATGTCTTCCAAATCGGGTGATATGTACATTTCTTTACTTTTTCTTAGTGTCAGTTGTTCCCTCTTTCCCTCTCATTCCCTCCCTCCCATCACTGCCCTTGAGTTGCTTAGCTCATTTTCATCAATGTCCAGTGCAGCTGATGGGCCCCTCTGTTGTATATTTTCCACTAATTCTATGTCCTCCTCCTAGCTTCCCTCAGATGTGCACATGTATATACCATATATGAGGTCAAGAACATGAAGTCATTTAGAAATGATATGACAAATGCAGTAGTGGTCCTTTGATTCTTGTGTCGTGTTTACATTGTCATATCTCCTTTCATTTTGGATTAACATACACATATCAGGGAGATCATGTGTCATTTGTCTCTCTGATCTTGGTTTACCTCGCTTAACATGATTTGTTCTAGTTCCATCCATTTCCCTGTGAATGTCATTATTTTGTCCTTTCTAATGGCTGCATAATATTCCATTGTATACAGATACCACAATTTCTGGATCCATTCATTTGTAGTGGAGCATCTTGGTTGTTTTCATATCTTGGCTATTGTGAATAGCGCAGCGATGAACATGGAGGTGCATGTGTCCTTGTATCCTAGTTCCTGTTGCTCAGGGTAGATGCGTTGGGAGTGGTATGGCTGGGTCATAGGGGAGGTGTATATTTAGCTTTCTGAGGTGCCTCCAGACTGCTTTGCAGAATGGTTGTATTAGTATACATTCCCATCAGCAATGAAGTAGGGTTTCTCTTCCTCTGCATCCCCACCAGCATTTGTTGTTGGCTGAATTTAGGATATAGGCCATTCTGACAGAGGTAAGGTGGTATCTCATGATTGTTTCTATTTACATCTCCTTTATGGACAGGGATGGTGAACATTTCCTCATGTGTTTCTTTGCCACTTTTTTCTTATTTGTCAGTTGTGGGGCCTGAACTCTAGGCCTGGGCACTGTCCCTCAGCTCTGCAGCTCAAGTCTAGCACTCTACCACTTTAGCCACAACTCCACTTCCAGGTTTTTCTGCTTATGTGGTTCTGAGGAATCAAATCCAGGAGCTCATGCATCCAAGGCAAGCACTCTACCACTGAGCTACTTCCCAGCCCTTCTTTGACATTTTTATCTCTCCTGAGAAGTGTCTCTTTAGTTCTCTTGCCCATTTAATGATTGGTTTGTTGGATTTGAGATGGATTTGTTTATTGAATTACTTTTTTTATTTTGGATATTAGGTCTTTGTCTGATATAGTGCTAATAAATATCTTTTCCCAATTGGTTGGCTGTCTTTCTAGTTTGGTAGCTATGTCTTTAACTGTGCAGAAACTTTTTATTTTAAGGGATTCCAATTTGTTGAGTCTTTCTCCATTTTATTGTGCCCCTGGGACTTTGTTCAGGAAGTTCCTGCCTGTGCCTATAAGTTCATGCGTCTCTCTTCTCAGATTTGATGTTTAGGTCTTTAATCCATTTTGAGTTGGTGTTAGTGCACAGTAACAGGCAGGGATCCATTTTCAGTTTTCTGCATGTGATCACCCAGTTTTCCCAGCACCAATAGTTGAAGAGGCTATGTTCCTATCACTGTGTGTCTTTGGGTCCTTTTTCAATTATCAGCTGACTATAGGTATGTGATTTTATTTCGGGATCTTCTAATCTATTTCATTGGTCTTCAGGTCCGTTTTGTGCCAAGAGCAAGCTACTTTTGTTATTACGGCTTTATAGTACAGTTTGAAGTCTGGCATCGAGGTCCCTCCCGTGTTGTCTCTTTTGCCTAGAATTGTTTTGGTTATTCTAGGTCGTTTGTTGTTTCATGTGAAGTTTTGGATTTTTTTTTCTATTTTCAGTAAAGAACATCATTGGGATTTTGATGGTAACTGCATTGAATTTGTTTATCAACTTTGGCAGTATGGTCATTTTCACAATATTGATTCTGCCTATCCAAGAACACGGAAGATTTTTCCATTTCTTGGTGCTCTCTTTGATTTCTTTCTTTAGGCTTTTATACTTTTCACTAAATAGGTACTTTACATCTTTGGTTAGATTAATTCCTAAATATTTTATTTTATGTGATTATTGTGAATGGAGTTGTTTCCCTGATTTCCCTTTGAGCTAGTACATTGTTGGTGTACAGAAAGGTAACTGATTTTTTGGGTTAATTTTGTATCCTGCTACTTTGCTGAAACGATTCATAAGTTCTAGGAGTTTGGGAGTGGAATTTTTGGTGTTGCTACGGTATAATATCATATCATCTGCAGAAAGGGATAGTTTAACTTTTTCCATCCCTATGGAGAACCCTTTAATGTTTTTTTCTTGCCTTATTGCTCTGGCTAAGGATTTCAGAACTATATTGAAGAGGAGTGGAGAGTGGGCATCCTTGCCTTGTTCCTGATTTTTGGAGAATTGGTTGTAGGTTTTCTCCATTGAGTATAATATTGGCCATTGTTCTGTTGTATATGGCTTTTATTGTTTTAAGGAATGTTCCTTCTGTTCCTATTTTCTCCATAGCTTTTAGCATGAATGAATGTTGTATCTTATCCAAGGCCTTTTCTGCATCAATGGAGATAATCATGTAGTTCTTACTTTGTATCTGTTGATGTAATGGATTGTATTTATTGATTTATATATGTTAATCTATCCCTGCATCTCTAGGATGAAGCCTACTTGATCATAGTGTTTCATTTTTTGATATGTTGATGGATTCTGTTTGCTAATATTTTATTGAGGACCTATGCATCTGTGTTCATCAAACAAATTGGTCTGTAGTTCTATTTTTTTTGCTGTATCTTTGCCTGGTTTGGGGTTAATTGTGATATTGGCTTCCTAGAATGAGTTTTGGTTCTCTCCCTCTGCTTCTATTTCATGGAAAAGCTTGAGGAGTATGGGTATTAGTTCCTTTCTGAAGGTCTTATAGAATTCCATAGTGAATCAAACTATACCTGGGCTTTTCCTTATTTGAAGACTTCTGATTGCTTCCTCTTTCTCATTGTAAGATCTTGGCTTATTTGATTGATTTCTTCTTGGTTCAGTTTGGGCAACTTGTATTACTCTAAAACTTCATCCATTTCTGCTAGGTTTCCCTACCTTAGAGAGTATAGATTCTGGAAATAGTTCTTTCTGAGTGTTTGGATGTCTTGGATGTTTGTTGTAATTTTTCCTGTGACATCCCTGATCTTATTGATTTGGGTCTCCTCTCTTTTTCCTTAAGCTGGACAGAGGTCCAGCAATTTTATTAATGTATTGAAAAAAAGTTTCTTGTTAATTTTATTTATAGTTTTCTTAATCTCTACCTCATTGATATCAGCTCTTATTTTGGTTAACTTGCTCCATGTATTATTTTTAGGTTGAATTTTTTCTTGCTTTTCTAGCAGTTTTACTTGCATCATGAGATTACTTACTTGGTCTTTCTCTATTGTCTTTCTTTCTTTTTTTGGGGGGGGGGGTGGGGGGGTCTGATCGTGGTGCCTGAACTCTGGGCTTGGGCGCTGTCCCTCAGCCCTTCAGATCAAGGCTAGCACTCTATCACTTGAGCCACAGCGCCATTTCTGGCTTTTTCCCTTTTGCTTATGTGGTGCTGAGGAATCAAACCCAGGGCCTCATGCAAGGCAAGTGCTTTACCACTGAGCCACCTTCCCAACCCCTGTCTCTATTTTCTTGATGTGTGCACTGACAGTGATAAAATTGCCCCTAAGGACTGCTTTGGTAGTGACCCATATATATCTTTAAATTCATTAAATTGTAGGAACTTTAAAATTTCTTATTTAATTTCTTCTGTGACCCAGGTGTTTCTCAGAAGTGTGTTGTCCAATTTCCATGTATTTAGTAATTTCTATGGTATGCCTTGTTACTGAGAACTAGCTTGATTTCACTGTGGTCGAATAGAATACAAGGAATTAGTCGATCTTCTTGTATTTGCTTAAATTCTTTGTACAAACTATGATGCTACTTTGGAGAAAGTTCCATGGGCTACTGAAAAGAATGTGTACTGGGTTGTTGTTGGGTTGAAAACTGAGATATTGTATCATTGAATTCAGAGGCTTCTTTACCAATCCTCTGGTTGGTAGACCTGTCCTTTGGTAAGAGCGGAGTATTAGTATCTATTTTGAGAATATTTACTTAACATATGGATGCATCAATGTTTGGAGAGTTTAAACTGATAATGGTGATATCCTCTTCTTGGATTGTTCTCTGTATTAATATAAAGTGTACTTCTTTGTCTTTTTGTGTTGATTTTAATGAAAAGTTTATTTTGTCAGATATCAGGATGGCAACTCCTACCTTCTTGCAGGAAGCATTTGCATGGTGGATCTTCCTCTCTCCCTTCACTTGGAGTTTGTTTTCATCTTTGGCTGTGAGATGTGGTTTTTTTGAGGATTTGTTTGGGGGAGGGCTAAATTTTTATTTTGAAGTATTTTTTGCCAACTCTATGGCTGGAACTTTAGGCCTTGACACTGTCCCTGAGATTCATTTGCTCAAGGCTAGAACTCTACTACTTGAGCCACATCACTGCTTCAGGCTTTTTCTGTGTATGTGGTACTGAGGAATTGAAGTCAAGGCTTCACACATGCTAGGCAAGCACTCTACCACTAGGCCAAAATTCCCAGCCCCTGAGCTTTAGGTATATTTTTGATACGAGGCCCTTGTCTGTTGTATAGCTAGTGAAGATCTCCCAATCTATGGGCTTTTTATGTATCTTCCTAGATATGTCTTTTGCCATGCAGAAGCTTTACAGTTAAATGTAGTCCCATCAATCCAGTCTTTTTCTTATTTGTTGTGTTTCTGGATCTTTATGAAGTTTCTACCTGTGCCAATGATCCCTGGAATATCCCCTATCCCATCCTGCAATATTTTCAGGGTATTTGGTCTTTCATTGAGGTCTTTGATCTATTTGGAGTTGATTCTGGTACAGAGTGATACATAAGGATCTAACTTCAGTTTTCTGCACATGTAGCGAATTCTGCCAGCACCATTTGTTAAAGAGGCTGTCTTTCTTCCATCTGAGAATTTTGACTCCCTTATCAAGGAGAGATCTGTGGGATCATTTCTGGGTTTGAATTCTATTCCATTATTCCTCAGGTCAGCACTTGGTTTTAACTTACAGTTTTCTGATCCTAATTAAGTGAGGAATCATTTCATACTTTATTGACTCTATGCACATTTTTAGTAAGTGTCTATTCTGATAGACACTAGTCTCTAACCGAGGTTGTTTTTGTTTTTGTTGTTGTAGGTCATGGGCCTTGATCTCTGGGCCTGGGTGCTGGCTCTCAACTATTCAGCTCAAGGCAAGCACTCTACCAATTGAGCCACAGTGCCACTTCCAGTTTTCTGGTGGTTTATTGCAGATAAGAGTCTCATAGACTTTCCTTCCTGAAGAAGGAGGAGGATGGGGTGGAGGAGGAGGGGCTGGAGGAGACGGAAGAGAAAAAGAACAACAACAACAACAATAAGGAAAGGAGAAGGCAAGAAGGAGGAGAAGAAAGAAGAAGAAGGTGGAGGAGGGAGAAGGGGAGGAGGGAGAGGTGGAGGAGGAGGAAAAGGAGGAAGAGGAGGAGGAGGAGGGATGATAAATAATTCATTTACCTTTTACCCTTTTGCCAGCATTGGTAAAGGTCAGATATTTGCCAAAATCTCACCCCCAAAAGACAAGTACTTCCAGGGAGAAGTGCACATCTACTTGTGTCACAGAGAAAGAAGCTTTGAGTTGAAAAATTAGGAAATTTGGTGAAGAACTACAAGATAATCTTGGCCAATCCCAGAAACAGGTGGTCTTGATGACCCATGGTTGGGCTTCAATGTTTCAGAGTACGATGAATCATGATCAATGTCATCTCTTCACACTAGAGATTATTTAGAAAATGAAGTATATAACTTGCAAGTGGGGACAGGAGGGAAAAACTGGAAGAGAGGGAGAGAAGGGGTAATATTGTTGAAAAGGAAATGTACTTGTTACCTGACATGTGTGGAGAGCTGCAGGGGCCACGACCAAAGATGGCACTGGCTTCCGCCTTCCACCTTGCCGAGGCGAGTGCTCTCTGTGAAAAACAACTCCTTATATGGCTATGGCTTGGCTACTGGCTTGCTTTCGTGTTTGCGACCCTATTAGTATATGCTGCGTGGCATCTCGGGATTGGCCATCCAGGAGGCTTATAACCGGAGCGTGGGTGCTGGGGGAGGGAGAAGCTTGCAGATGAGGTTCCTGGATAAACTGCTTTGAGAAGAATCCCGGGTCCTGTCTTCCTTGCTGGTCGAGGCGGTCACGACAAATGGTGGCCCGTACAGGGATCTAACTCCACAAGGGATTCAGAACTCCTGGCAGTCAGGGTGGTGCACCGGTAAGTTCCCAGGTAAGTGGGAATCCGAGATTAAAGCGGGCATAATACGGGGCTCTTCTCTGTAGATAAAGAGAGAGCGGGAACCCAGGAAGAAATAAAATACAGGCCTAAAGTGAAAGTAAAAGAAAATAAAATTTTTAATAACTGAGTTGGGTGCCGCGACGTCACATCCAATTTTTCTGGCCCTGGAAGAGCTACTACGCTCAAAAGGACTAAATTTAAAGAAGGGTACCTTACAGAGGTTCCTTGATGAATGCAACATTGTGGCTCCTTGGTTTATAGTGTCCGGGAGCCTTACAGTAGCCTCATGGGACAAATTAGGGAAGGATTTGGACTTTGCCTATGAACAGGGCACATTAAAGGCAGGAGTCCGCCACATTTGGAAATTGATTAGGGGCTGCCTGGAGGACCAGCGCTGCTGTGAGGTTATAGAAAATGGACAGTCAGCACTGGAACAATTACAGGAGGAGAGGTCAGAGAAGGCGATCAGTGAAAAGAGAGACAATGAACAGGGCAAAAGGGGGCGACTTTACCCAGATCTGTCTGAGCTAAAATCGGAAAGAGGAAGTTTCAGCGAGTTAGAGGAGGAAGAAGTGAGAGCACTTATTCAACAGATGAAAAGGAGCCGTATAAAAAAGGGGGTCACTTTTTTATAGCAAACATGACTTGCAATTTGACTAGTACTGCCCATACTGTGGGTGCCAATTGTCATTTTAGTAAGAATTATACGGTATTTAGTTATCAGCCTACCCCAGTGTGTGTGGTTTCCCCTTTTGTGCTTTTGGTAATTAACAACACATCTGTATGCTCAGATGATGTGTGTGCTTGTACTAATGAAACCTGCTATTTTGCTACCTGCTGGAGTTCTCAGTATCCGTTAGCTATAGTTGCACGCATTCTGCATTGGGTGCCTTTGCCAGTAGATGCTTCTCAAGCTGTAACCTTGTTTAGGCATAAGAGAGATTTTGGCATCACTGCGGCCATTGTAACTGCTATAGCTGTGGCTGCTGCGAGTGCGACGGCTGCCGCTGTCTCCATGTCACATACTGTGCAGATGGCTCAGACTTTAAATAACTTGTCAGCTACTACAGCCAGAGCTCTGGATTTACAACAAGTGGCCAATGCACAGTTAAAAGGAGGACTGATGCTGTTAAATCAAAGGGTTGACCTTGTGCAGGAGCAGGTTGATATCCTGTGGCAGTTGGCTCAGCTGGGATGTGTTCAAAAATATGAAGGGCTTTGTATTACCTCTGTTCAGTATTATAACTATACCCAGGCAGCAAATTTGTCTAAACAACTGTCAAGTTATCTTTTAGGCAACTGGACAGGGGAATTCGACCAATTGATGTTACAGCTACAATCGGCCATTGTCGCGGTAAACTCCAGCCGGATGGATGATGCCCTGTTACAAGATGTTTCCTCCTGGATTTTGACAGCTGTGGATCATTTGAAGGAGGGGGCGGGAATGGGCTCCCTTATCGGTATCCTGGCATTGGTGATCTTGCTGTGCCTGTGGTGCATATGTCGGATTAGGAGCTCTCAGCGCAGGAGTATGGCTATGGTGGTCCAGGCCTTCACTGCCATTGAGGCCGGACAGTCCCCCTACACGTGGCTTGCCACGTTAAAGTAATAGCACAGGGTGTAAGGCAAACGCACTGCACTTGGGAATCACTTCCCGGCGTGAGCCCAAGAAGAGCATGTTGGGTTGCAAGTGGGTTGATGCCCAAGATCCCACCTCTGCAAAAAAGGCATCGGACGGGCCTGGTCGTCACTGGGGAAGGCGCCCCTCAGGCGAAGACCAGTGCAGGGTCCTCTCATTAATGTTTTAGACAGAGGCCCAACCTCTACTCTTACCTGTTGCTTAATAAAACAAAAAGGGGGAGCTATGGAGAGCTGCAGGGGGCGCGACCAAAGATGGCGCTGGCTTCCGCCTTCCGCCTTCCGCCTTCCCAATGGCGAGTGCTCTCTGTGAAAAACAACTCCTTATATGGCTATGGCTTGGCTACTGGCTTGCTTCCGTGTTTGTGACCCTATTAGTATATGCCACATGGCACTTCGGGATTGGCCATCCAGGAGGCTTATAACCGGAGCACGGGTGCGGGGGGAGGGAGAAGCTTGCAGATGAGGTTCCTGCATAAACTGCTTTGAGAAGAATCCCGGGTCCTGTCTTCCTTGCTGGTCGAGGTGGTTGAGACAGACATGTAACTGTAAACCCTCTATACATCATTTTACAGTAAAAATTTAAAAAATATTACCCACATAAATGGAAACAGGGTTTAATCTCTATGCATCTGTCTCTTATCTCTGTCTTATATGTGTTTTGACTTCATTTTATCCTTCTTCAGATGAATCTTTCCATCCATTAACAGCTATAATTCATGGTATCCTCATACATCTGGACCCAAGAAGAAAAGACTTCTATTCTTAGTGTCCCTGTAGCACATAAAAGGAAAGAATCTGATTGGATCTGTCTGGATTAGCTCAGAATCAATCACCAAACCAATAAATATGGAAATATTTTATTCTTCTTGAGTGAATTTGGATCTTGACATGATGCCAATGAATAAAAATAAAGTTGAGCCCACCTAAACCAATGAATAAAAATATAGTTGAGCCCACATAAACCAAAGGAAAGGGAGAAATTTCCCAAAGGAAAGGGCACTTACCTATTGATAAAAACATAGTAGTACACAAACAGAAATCTGTTCAAAAGGCAAGTTGGTACTTAATGGAATCCAACACTTAAAAATAGAAAACTATATTTGTATTTCTTTACCTTAAAAAGAATATAATTTTAATCATATCACGAACTACTAGGGATACTTACAAGATATAAAAGGCCCTCATGATTCTAGATCAGATTATAATAATAATAGTAATATCTAGTCAACACTGAATGATTGGCCAGGAATAACATTAATTGCATTCTTAAAATAAGTCTTCAGGTCAATTACATTTTCAAATGAATATATTGAGACTTAGATGGTAAGTTTTTTTTAAGTCATTTAGCAAAGTAGTAGCAGAACTTTCTTTGTGTTATATTCATTGCCATGTTATGTGATCTTGTCTGAGATGTTATAAAACATTCTGAAATAGCCCTATTATTTCCAAAGATACCACTTAAGAATTGAAAAAAAGTATTAACAGAAGGCTTTATTCTATCTATTTATGTTTATAAATTAATGTATATATTAAGTTGAATGATAATTACTATATAATTTTACTGAGATTATTAGTCCCTGAAAATTTAAACATATTCATCTAAAAGTTAAATTGTAAGAATTTTGAAGACATATTTGCCAAACAAGTTCAGTCCTTGTCTAAATTTTCACAAAATTAGAAATTAGTGGAAAAGAATTTAATGTGCTTTCATCTACTAAAAATGGTAAAATAAAACTCAGTCACTTTTCTATTAGGGTGTTTTCAGAGAAGTTTGGGTAGAATGTTAAGGAGGATATTTTAAATCATTAAAATTAAAATTATCCTTTACAAAGAATTTAAAATTTACCAGGTGTTAGTGGATTATACCTGTAATCCAAGCAACTCAGGAGTCTTAGATCTGAGGATCACAATTTGAAGCCAGCCTAGACAGGAAAGCCTATGAGACATTTTTTGTATATTATAAGTCTGGAATTCAGGACCTGGGGGCTGTCCCTGAGCTTTCTTGCACAAGGCTAGTGCTCTACCACTTTGAGACATAGTTCCATTTGTCATTTTCAGGTAGTTAAATGGAGATACAAGTCTAATGGCCTTTCCTCACCTCGCTGGCTTTGAATCACAATTCTCAGATCTCAGCCTCTTGAATAGCTAGGATAACAGGTTTAAGCCATCAGAGCCCAGACCTATGAAACTTACGTATCTACAATTCACTACCAAAAATGTCAGAACTGGGGCTGTGGCAAAAATGGTAGAAAACTATTCCCGAGCAAAAATGCTCATGGACAGTGCCCAGTCCCTGAGTTCAAACCCTAAGTCCACACACACACACATACACACACACACACACACACACACACACACACACACACACACACACACACACACACACACACACACACATTTACCTAGGAATGGTCCATGGCTCACACTTATAATCCTAGCTTCTCAGGAAGCTGACATCTGAGGGTTGTGGTTCAAAGCCAGCCCTGGTAGGAAAGTCCCAGTGAATCACTTATCTCTAAGTAACCACTTAACAACACAGAAATGGAGCTGTGGCTCAAAGCACTCAAAGCACTAGCCTTGAGCAAAAATGCTCAGGGACAGCACTCAGGCCCTGTGTTCAATCCCCACAACTTCAGGGAGAAAAAAATACCTGTAAAAGGTTTTTCCAGAATTCCTTTCATGTTATCATTTGTCAATCAATAAATACATTTTGAGTATTGTATATTTAAAATATGGCTTAGAGTAAGCATTTGATATTTCTGTAGAAGGGGATCCCTTAATAATTAATAATCTCAATAAATAATAATATGGGATCCCTTACCTCACAGACCAAAGAGTGTATGAGAAACAGAAGAAAAGACAAATGCTGAGGAGTGCCACAAGCTATGGAAATGTATAAAAACACCCCAACACAGCTACTGTGCCTTTGAATTTCTGTCGTTGGTGTCTGTGTGAATGCCTACAGTCCTGTATAATTTATCATGTCTCTGTGTATCTGTGCATCTGTCACGTGGATGTGATTGGGTCTTTGAAGAAGCACCATGGAAGATTTTTGTAATACATCATAGCTTCACAATAGAGTCCTGAAGTTTTCCTAGCAAGAAAATAATATAAAAATGAATTACTCTTGATGGGAAAATAAATAATTAAAACTATTTCAACACCATAATAGTGTATGTTAATTAGCATGTATCAAAATAATAAATAATCTGCACTTGATACTTGAGATCAGACTAAAGTACAAGCCTTTTAAAAGTTAAAATTTGAATCTATGTCCCTAAAGATGTACAGCAAATACTTTTTGACAAAAACTACTGGTGGACCCATTGAAACAATGAGATATACAAGTCGTTATGTCAAAAAATGAACTTTACAACTTTGGTGGAGGGGAGGATCGGGTGGGGGGAGGGAGGAGTATGGGAAGCGGAAGCGATGGGAAGGGGAAACAGAGGAGACAACAATGCTTGATAAGAAATGTACTCGTTATCTTGCCCATGAAATTGTAGCTCCTCTGTACGGTATTCTCACAATAAAAAAAATAAATAACATATTCATGCCCTGTCTACCATTATCTTTCACAAACAGTACAGATCTGTGCAGAGGTAACATTCTTACTGATCAATATACACATAACTTTGAGAACTGAAGGTGCTGCTCAAGTGGTAGAGTGCTAGTCTTAGCAAACTTAAGAACTTGAGATCAAACCAAAAAGGCACTAAGTTTTGAATCAAATTATTTTTCTTATGTACTTTCACAGATTTAAGAAATTCATTGGGTGTTGATCGCATGGTTATTTTTTCCTAATTTTTCTTTCCAAATGAATACCTAGTTAGGTAACTCTAGCACTTTAACAAATAAATTCCAAAATTTGAAAGCTTAGTAGTTTATGAAATATTATATACTCATCCATTGTATGTGTTTCTGGCTGGAGTGCAGCCTTTTACAAAAATAATTCAAGTACTCAAGCTGTTTTATCAGGTCGGTCACCTGTCTTCTCTGGTAAAGAAGAAACATTTTCTTCACAGGTTTGCGTAAAAGTGAATCACAACACCACCTTTTTCCTTTCCATTGTCTTTGACTTTGCTTAGGCCTGACCTAAGGCACTGACCACCTTACCAGGTTTTGTGTTCAGACTCAGGGCTTGAACTCAGGGCTTAGAAGTTGTCTCTGAGCTGTTTTGCTCAAGGATAGTGCTCTATCACTTGAGCCAAAGCTCCACTTCTGCTTTTTGGTGATTAATTAGAGATAAGTGTCTCAAGGACGTTCCTGCGTGGGTTGACCTTGAACCAGATCCCAGCCTCCTAAGTAGCTAGGTGTGAGCTACCTGCAGCCAGTTCATATTCTACGTTTTTTGGGTGAAGAAATGTATAAAAAATTCCTTTAATGAACAAACTTTTCTTACTTTAGCAAGTCAATAAATTTGGAAAATAAAAATGCCTATAGTGAGAAAAAATTATATAACTTACATAAAATATACATTGCAACCCTATTATATGTTAAGAATTAAATAAATTAGCTGGAGATTATAATAAATATAAAATTGAAATCATACTTTTTGTTTGTTCATAGGAAAGTGAGCAATGTTTGGGGTTGTAGAGGAGGAGGGTATATATATTTTCCACGGTTTGTCCTTACAAACTTCTGAAAGGCAAATGTTTGCCTCTTGTTGGCTTCTGATTCTAAACTTCACAAATTTTACATAAACTTCAGCTCTTAAACATAGACAATAGTTTGAAATCAAATTTTATAAATCTTGGAAGTGAAGTTTGTATTTTTGGCTAGGTTATCTTTGAATGGCTAGGTCCTTATTTGTATTCCTATTGACTGGCTGGCTCTTTCTTGGACCATGGTTCAAATTTTGGACATGGGGAACAGCTTGAGAGGGGGATTCTTATATCTGCATCTTATCTGTCCTATTTCATGCACTTGATCATCACTGCATTTCATCTGGGCTTCAGTATTTCTCTGTGTGCACATTTCCTCTGATGAGATATTTAGGGCTCTGCTTGTTTTCAGGACACTTTCTACAAAACAGCTTTCTTGTCAGACAGAATGGCATCCATTATCAAATGGATAGGTTAGGCTAATTTGATTGGGCACTTTATTGGTCTCACATTTTTTCTTTGCTTCAATTCCTTGTTTCAGCTGGACCATTACAATAGCCACTGAACAGGTCCCTATCTCCTTGTTATCATCTATCCTTAGCTTAAAGTCTTATTTTTTTGCCTGAAGATTGAAATCTTACCTACATTTCCTGGATCTTCATAGTAAGATACCTTAAAATCTTTTCAGATATATGCTTTTCTTGATTCTAACATCAGTCATCTAGCTGACTTAATACAAATATAAATTCAATTAAATTTGTTAGGTATATGAATTGAAAGCATCTTGTGTAGTTTCTGAAAGATTCATTAATGCACTCTACCTTCTACTAGATGTATGTGTGCCTCTGTCTGTGTGGGGGGGGGTGGGTGTGTGTTCTGGGCTTTGAATTCAGTGCCACAGAAATGTCCCATTGCTTTTTGCTTAAGGCTGTGCTTTACCACTTATGCCAGAGCTCCACTTCAGCTTTTTGTTGGTTAATTGGAGATAAGCATCTCATAGACTTGTCTGTCTGGACTAGTACTATAACTCTTATATCAACCCTCTATCTAAAGTAATCAAAGACAGTAACAGAGCTTGGGTTGTAGTTCAGTGGCCGAGCACTGACCTATCTTGTCTGAGACCCCAAACTTGATTTCAGTACTGAATAACAGAGTCCAGACAGTGACAATCACTGAATAAGGATGATATGAAGACAAATGTGAAATCGCATGGGAAACTTTAATCACTTGTAATGTCTTGCCTTTTATTATGAAGACAGACTCTTTATTTCCTATATGTTATCCTCTAACATCATGGAGATTTGACTGTTTCATTAAACATCATTCTGCATGTAATTAATTGTTTTTTCATCATGATTCCAGTTTTTGGTGGCCATATCACGTCATGAAAAGTATTATTACTTTAAGAAAAACAAATAAAAGGATTTTGCTTTTTAAATTAAGAAAATTATCTAGACATGACATAACTTTTGACAGCAGGAACACTTGTGAGGCAATCTGTATAATTTGGAGTGCAGGAACATTCAACTATGTATGATTTAATTGATTATGGAAGAACTTCATTTTGGAATGCTATGTTACCTTAATGTATTTAATTTCATAAAGAAGATGAGGGGAAAATACCAGACTTTTGATCCAGCTCAACAACTTCTGATATTTATGACTGCTGGAAAGTCACATAATGTCTTTGGGTTTAATTTTATTTGCGAATCACTCAGAATAAATATTATTTAAACATTTAAGTTTCATTATAGTTTTAAAATCTAGACTATTTTAAATTATTATAATTGTTCTGTATGCTGATTCTAGGTCTTTAACTCAAGGCCTAGGCACTGGCCTCTACAACTTGAGCCTTAGCTCCACTTCTTGCTTTTTAGTGGTTAACTGCAGATCAGAGTCTCACAGACTTTTCTGTCTGGGATTGCTTTGTAATGTAATCAGCCTCTTGAGTAGTTAGGATTACAGGTGGGAGCGACTAATACCCAGCAATTACTTTAAAAGTGTGTTTTCTAGGGTTTTTTTTTCTTTTATTAAGTTAATAAATACTTGGCTGTGATTAACTTCCCCAGCACCATGAAAATAACACCCCAAATAATGATATTCATAAAATAAAGTTGTCAAGATGAAAAGAGCAACTTTTCAAACAAAGTATTAAAATGTAATTGACTTTGGAATAACCTGCCTAAGCATGGCTCTCAAATTCTACTAAAAGCAACATTCTTGAGACTGCTTGCTTAGTGTGCAAATTATCATCATCATTAAAAGATCAGTGACCATGTGGAGCCTCCATGATTAATGAATTTTATGGCCAAAGGGAGAGATCATAGTTAATTGGCCTGGCGGACCTCTTTATTTCTGCCTCTTTTGGGGAAGAGCTGGATGCAGAGGTGCTTCCTTGAGGGGCAGGCAGGGGTCTTCCTGTTGTGGAGGCCACACTCTTCATCTGACCCCATGATCTCATCCACCTCCTCTCTTCTTGTTGAAACTGAGGGAAGGACATTCTTTGAAAGACAAGGAGAAGCCGGGCGCTGGTGGCTCATGCCTGTAATCCTAGCTACTCAGGAGGCTGAGATCTGAGGATCGCGTTTCACAACCAGCCCGGGCAGGAAAGACCGTGAGACTCCTATCTCCAATAAAACCACCAGAAAACCGGAAGTGGCGCTGTGGCTCAAGTGGTAGAGTGCTGGCCTTGAGCTGAAGAGCTGAGGGACAGCGCCCAGGCCCAGAGTTCAAGCCCCACGACCGACAAAAAAAAAAAAAAAAAAAAGAAAGACAAAGAGATTATGGTCCCAAGAGAAGGTTAGATAATTATACTTGGTTGCTGATGGAAAGCAAAATATGAAAATATGAAAATAAAATACTTTGCAAAAAGGAAGACAAAAGTAATAAGGGAGAGCTAATTGCCCTGGCTAGGTAGTTAGGGACATAAAAAGGCAGCTGGAATGAATGACAACACGACAAGAACTATGATACTGTGCAGAATGTCCCTCTTGTTCCATCAGTAACTGGTCTCAGATGTCTTAGCGCACTCCCCTGACATGTGCTGGAGTGAAGCACCTGTCTCCCCATCCATGGTCATGGAAGGACCCATTCCCAGTCATGATCCCAGTGGAGGGCCCAATAAAAGAAAATCCCAGCTCATAGGAGTCTCTTCTCGGTTTTTCTTATGTTTTCTCTGCTTCAAGCACTTTTCTGCCCTTTAATCTTTATTTTTTGTACCAGTACTGGGGTTTGAACTTAGTTCCTGAACAATGTACCTTAGTGTTTTTGTTCAAGAATAATGCTTTGCCATGCAATTCACAGCTCCATTTGTGGCTCTTTGGTGGTTAACTGTAGATACCAATCTCATGGACTTTCCTACCTATGCTGGCTTTGAGTCATGATCCTCAGATCTCAGCCTCCTGAATAGCTAGGTTACAAGGATGTAATCAGCAGAGAAGAATTCAGACCTACATGATATTAGAAATGCAAATTGCTTACTGGAAAACTCCACACACTTTCTTTTTACACATAACTTCTTTGCTTTTTCTTGTTCCTAATGTAGTAGAAAAGATCGTCTCTTGGTTTCCTACCACTTGATTTCACAAACATGAAAAGTGAGATCTTATCAGGGACTCAGTTTCTTTGTATAAAAAACATTTCTACTTGTAAAGATTCTTCAAGTGAGGAACTCCACAATTTCCTTAATTTTAATGAAAAGGAATACAAAAAGGTTATTGGTGAAGTCTCAAGATTAAAGCAGTGGTGGATTAAATTAAGTGTAGAGAATTTGAAAAGGTAAAGCAGAGATAGTTAGGAAGTCTAATCTTATTCAAGTGATCTTTGATCAAGTCAGCAAAACCTTAGAGGAATTAAGACTGTCTGACCTGTTCATGCCTTTCTGGTCACTATTTTCCTTTCCTGGACTCTTAGATTTTCCTCCTCTATGTTAGTGCTATTTTTTTTCTGCTGCTGCTTTTGGTTTGTTTAACTATTGAGAAAATTCTTTTCCAGGACCTCTTCAGTGTTTTCCTTTCTGTTAATTCTTTCCCTTCTTAAAAAGTTGTCCTGAATTCTCTTGGGATATTATTTTCCTGTTTATTTCCCTACTTTCTTAACTAAGTCCCTAAGAAAACATTTCGTGTCCTATATTCCTTGTTCTCTATTAATTCTTCATCAGTCTCTATCTGCGGTCTGGCTCCTCAGAAGCAGACTCTGGGACATGGATTCAAATGCAAATAGCTTACATGGAAAATGATCCTTGGTCATACAACAGGAGAGGCACAACAGTGAGATAGGAAGAAGGCAGCCATTGAGGGTATGCGGTTAAAGCTGATGCTGATGATTTTCAACTATTTGTCTCCAGCTTGTATCTCAGCTTCAGAGTCCAAATTCACAAAACTTCCGAAACCCAACTGCTACAAACATTGGCATAAGGAAAACATCCAAGTCCTAGCACTCCTAATCCATGAATATGTTGACATTGAATAAATTACTTCTCCAAGTTCCAGGCAATGCTCATGCAAGAACAGGGACAATAATAATGACATCAATATAAATGTTTTAATTATGAAATGAGGTTGTTTATGTTAAGCAGTAAGAGGCGTGCCTGTTACACTGGAAGCAGTAAATACTCACTCAGGATCTGTCAATGCTGATGACACAAACCAATTTCTTTTCTTACTTTTTAAAAATTAGAAACTCACTATTTATTAATCCCAAATGAAATAATGTCTCTGGTCACCGTCTTTGAGATGTGCATATGCCATTAAGAGAGAGGTTTATGAGGAAACTTTAAAGTTGGTAAAATGATGGCACTGACATCACCCAAATCTACAGGTCTATACTAACATCTCCCCACAAACTAATTTCCTCTTACACATTCCATGTCTTTGTTAATAGCAATTCCATCTATCACTTGCATCAGAAATTTTAAAATGCTACCAGAATCGTTCTCACTTTCAACATGAGGCACCACATCCTACCAACTCCGACTCTCACATACTTCTTAAAATTGTCATATCCTCTACATCCTTCTTTTTCTGCCTAATGCCAGCCCTCAGAATGCCTTGCTTATATTAAAATACTTTGGAGGGTTATAGTATCTGATACAAAATAATCACTTAATAAATATTTGAATGAATAAATATCATCAAATCATTTCTAATACAGCAAATGATACCATACTACTCTGGCTGCTTTGGAGTTGCCCTAGATTTCACATTTTAACCTCTACCCTTTAACTTCTACCTTCAAATATACCTTGATTCCAAGTGGCTTTTAACACCACCCCTCATCTGTCCACCTAGACTTTGTTCCTCTTGACTTTTAAGGTGCCAAAGCATTTATTAGTCTCACTATTGAAAGGCCACCAATGAAAGATCTTCACATCTGCTGCAGGGAACCACGTGGAGGCAAGCAGGCACAGCAGACACGTTATTACAAAGTTTATTAGATGAGCCATATTTCCCCCAAGAGGGAGCACATGGCACCTGTCCAAATGCAGGTAGCAGGAGGTTCTCGGGCAGGAAGTGAGGTAGGTGGGAGATCACGTGAGACCTGGAAGAGAGAGAAAGGGAGGGGCCAGCTGTATGGCGGGAACTCCGGGGCTGAGAGGAGCTCAGGTCTAGGTGGAGCTGAGGACGAAAGGTGAGCAATATGCTTACAACTAGGACTTTTTATGTTATCTTTCTGTGTTCTCTATTGACTTGTCTAACATTATTGTTAGACAAGTCCATTTCCTCACCTTGTTTTGGTCATATTCACCTCTGTGACATACTACCAACAAACAAAACCCTCAGTCTTTGCAATTGTAGTTTTCCTGCTTGGACCACTCTTTCTCTGGGTCTTCACCAAGCTGTGAATTTACAGTAGTTTATCTTATTTTTTATGGGTCTTTGGGTTAGAACTCATGGCCTGGGAGCATTTGTACTCCAAACTACCTTGCTACCACTTGAGCTACAGTGCCACTTCCAGTTTTTTGGTGTTCAATTGGAGATAGGCGTTCCATGGACTTTCTTGCCTAGGTTGGCTTCAAACCATGATCCTCAGATCTCAGCCTTTTGAATAGCTAGGATTACAGGCATTAACCACAAGTGCCCAGCCATAGTTCAAAGTTTTAATTTCCCACAATTATCTCCTTCTCTGTATTTTTACATCTTACTGCCTTTCTCCATCTTAGAATGTAAGCTTCTTAACATAGAATTTATGGCTTCTTTTGATTGTCATCTAGATCTTAAGACCAAAGTTAGCATATAGCAGCACCTCAATAAATATTTGTTAATAAATATTTATTGATTACGGTTTAAAATGAGCACTCAATGAGATGTACGAGACGTTATATCAAAAATGTACTTTACAATTTTTGGAGGGATAGGATGACAGGAATTTTAAGGGGAAACAAAGGAGGAGGCAACAATGCTTGACAAGAAATATACTCTCATTACCTTGCTCATGTAATATCAATATCAATAGGAAAACATCAATTATCTTTTATAGGTAAGAATAGGAAATTAACCTGGAGAATTAGAAAACTGATTAAAATGATACTTCCACCTTGCTCCTTTTTTGAAAATTCCTTTATTGGGTTTGCGGTCAAGATGGTGGAGGAGAAGCTGGAGGCTAAACAAGCTCTCACATAGAAAGCAGTTTTAGAGTTCCAGTGAACAGTCCTAAGCCAGACAATCACACCAAATGTGCCATCACAGGACAGAGATTTAGGCCACAGAGGGAAAATCTAGGCAAGGAGACAGATGTGATCTCTTGCCAGAAGCCGCTGCCACCCGGGGGCAGCAGTGGCAGTGGTGGCCGAACCCGCCATACCTGAATCACACAGAGTCCCGGACCAAGGAGCCAGACACAGAGGGTGAGCAGATTCTACTCAACACCAGCAACAACCGACAAGGAGCAGACATCTTCATCCTGCAATTCACAGACCAGAGATGACCCAGGAACCAAGACTCGGCAAGAGTAGAAGCCTGACATCCTTACTCTTTCTCAGGGAGCAAAGGAGAGAAGGCCACCACTCCCCCCCCCCCCCAGTACCAGAGATCTCCATCTTGGATACCGACAAAGCTCAGCGGAGCTGCTAGCTCCAACTCAGGCCTTGGAAGAAAAGTAGAGTCATTTAGCAGGTCACAAGAACCTAAACTGACCTGCCAGACTCAGCTCCACCCAGGAAAAACTCACCCAGCTCGAGTACCAGCCCTAGGACTGGCTTTCTTCACTGGGTAATCAGAGCCAGAGGCTGCCCCTCCCTTTAGCAGCCTTGACAATCAATTGAAATTCAGTAAACAGAAACCCTGAGAATGGCTCCAGGCTGGGCTCTGTGAGTTTCTCACAAACCAGCCCCCAGGAAAAGCTACTGTTTGCTGAAAGGCCTCAACTCTACCAAGAGCCTAACCTCATCACAGCATCTCCAAACTTGAGGAAAAAGCCATCTTCCTCTTTTATGATACTCAAAGCATATCTCCCTCACATTGAACTAACCTGGGAGGAGGATCTCAAAATCCTGGGTAAAGCAGAGCATGTTTCTGCCTGTTCCAACAAACTGACTTAAGAAACCAACCAAGCCACAGGACCATAAGCAGACCAGAGACTCCAACAAGAGGGTGCTTACAGCCACAAGGAAGATACAGGACTTTTCCCAATCTTCCCAAAAAAGTCAAATAACTTTTTTTTTCTTCTTTTTTTTTTGTACCTTTTATATAAAAAAAAATTTTTCCTTTCTAAAACTTTTTTTAATTTTAAATTTTTACCATTTTTGAAAAAAAATTCTAGCAACCTTTTTTCTTATTATAATTGTTATTTTAGGAGTACATATGTGTGTGTGTTTTTCTTTCCTTTTTTTCTTTCTTTTTTTAAAAAAAAATTCTTTTTGTTTTTTGTTCAGCTCTACTTAACTTCTGATCTTTTTTTCTTTCTTTCTTACCCTTTTCACCTTTTCTTCTCTTTCATTCTTCTTTATGTGACTTAATTGTTGTTCAGCACATCCTCAGATAAACCCATAGTTGACTATGAGACCCTATCCACCATGGTGTACACACTTAATCCATAAATTTACTACTCAATTCAAAACCTCTGAGACTCAAATTCCTTAATAGCAGTACTACCTCTTTATACCGATATAATATATTAAGGATTTTTATTTTTAAATTTTTCACATCTCCTTTATATCCCCCTCCCTTCTCTCATTATATTCACGTTCTTCTCTGAATAGTTTGCATTCGTGCTGCATAATATTTTTAATTTTTACTTTTCTATTTTTTCTGGTCTCTTTTTTTCCCTTTCTCTTTCTTCTTCTTTTCTCTCTGTCTGCTTTCATCCTATCCAACCTATTTCCTGCTTTGAGATTAGGACTTAGTTAACTCTCCCTGTGCCTTCCCACATCATTTTCTTCCTATTTTTTACCCACATCTCTCCCTAACCCTAATAATTTATGGTTTTCCAAATTCTCTACGGTTCGGAGCCCATTAATTAATATATAGTTGTTTAATGTTGAATAGATGTATCTGTTGAACTAGACTGTATCTGCAGACTATTGAGTGTGCAAATTCAGACTTTGGTTGATGCTTGCCTTAAGTTAGTGTTCCAGCAAAAAACTAGTGTTATTTTCATCCCAAATGGGCAGAGTAAGCCGGAAAACCACAAGAAAAATGGCAACTGCAGGTGTCACAATTCCCACTCATGATTATCAGGGGACAGAACACATAATGAATAATCCAGAGGAGAGTTTCCAAATAGCTCTACAAACACTGTTGGAAAACATGATAAATAAAAAGATTGAAAACATACAAAGGACTCTGTATGAGCGTGATAGGGAGAAAGAGGAGGCAAACAAAAGGTCAATGCAGGAAAAGATTGAAAACCTAAATAGGACTCTGTATGAGCATGATAGGGAGATAGAAGAGGCAATCCACAGGAATATACAGGAATATCATGAGTGAGAGGAAGCTACTCAAAAACTGATACAGGATTTGCATGAGCAGCTTGAGAATACTCAAAGAGAAAGGCAAGAATGGCATGAACAGGCTGAGAACACTCAAAAGAACTACAGGAATGGCGTGAATGGGAGGAAGCTAAGCAAAGAGTAATACAGGAATTGAGAGAGCAGGATGAGAATGCACAAATATCACTAAAGGCATTCATGGGATCCATTAACAAAGAGCTGAAGGAAGTCAGGAATACCACAAAGGGAATGCTGAATGGAACCCAAGAGGAGGAATGGGAGTCCAAGGAAAACGTAAACAATCAACTAAGTGACTTGAGAATAAACACTGAGCAACAAATTAAGGAAGTAAAGAAGTTCATACAAGATCTAAAACAAAGCTTCAACAAAGAATTTGAAGCCATCAAAGCTGACCAATTAGAAGGAAAAGAACAAAAAACAAAGTAGAGAGTCTTGACAGCAGGTTAATCCATGCAGAAGATAGAATCTCGGGGATTGAAGACACTTTAGATATTATAGAGAAAGAACATACAACCTTCCAAGACTAGTTCAATTAATATGATAGATCTATCCAAAACTTGGAAGACTCAGAAGGCCTAATCTAAGGATAATCGTGTAGAGGAACACCTAGAATCAGAAGTTAATGGTCTAGAAAATTTGTGTAACAGCATCCTATCAGAGAATGTCCCAAATATGCAAAAAGATAGGCCTGTTCAGATACAAGAAGGTTTTAGAACTCCAGATAGACGAGACCAGAACAGGACATCCCACCATCACATTATAATCCACACAGGAACAAATCAGACCAAGGAAAAGATCCTTAAAGCTGTCAAGGAGAAAAGATTAATCACCTATAAAGGGAAACCAATTAGAATTACCTCAGATTTCTCAGCAGAGACAATCAAAGCAAGAAGAGCCTGGAATGATATATGCCATGCCTTAAAAACAAAGAACTCTGAACCAAGAATACTGTACCCAGCTAAACTCTCCTTCATAACTGGAGGCCAAATAAAATCTTCCATAGCAAAGAAAAATTGAAATAATATATCTCCACGAAACCAGCCCTACAAAAGATTCTTAAAGATGTCCTACACATAGAGAACCAACAAGAACACAATGTAGGCCAAGTAATTGCACTCAAACTGTGAATCCAAGAACCATAGGAAGAACCCAGTTATCACAGCCCCTAAGACGGTATAACATGGCAGAAATTCCCAAATACCTCTTAGTCCCATCTCTTAACATTAAAGGACTTAACTCTCCAATTAAGCGACATAGACTGTCTAGTTGGATTAAAAAACAAGATCCTTCTATCTGCTGCCTTCAGGATTCACATCTTGCCCGTAAAAACAAACACATTTTCAAGGTGAAAGTCTGGAACAAAATCTAGCAAGCAAAGGGCCCCCATAAACATGCAGGAGTTGCAATCCTAATAACATATAACATAGACTTCAAATTAAAATTTGTGAGAAGAGATAAAGAAGGTCTTTACATACTAATGAAGGGATCTCTCCTTCAGGAGGATATTACTATTCTAAATATCTATTCGCCAAACAACGGAGCACAAAAATTTATCCAAGAAACATTAATTTCCTTCAAATCCCTCACAGATCCAAAGACATTAATTGTTGGGGATTTTAACACACCACTCTCCCCACTAGATAGATCAACTCGGCAAAAACTCAACAGAGAAACCGCAGATCTAAACAGCTGCATAGATCAACTAGATTTAACAGACATCTACCAAATATTTGACCCAATAGCATCAGAATACACGTTCTTCTCAGCAGCACATGGAACATTTTCTAAAATAGACCACATTTCAGGCCACAAAGAAGGTTGTCCAAATACAGAAATGTTGAAGTTATACCTTGCATTCTCTCTTACCACAAGGGAATAAAATTAGAACTCAACATCAAAAGCCACCAAAGAAAGTACGGTAACACATGGAGGCTGAACAACACACTGCTGAATCACAAGTGAGTCATGGAAGAGATTAGAAAGGAAATTCAAATGTTCATGCTATTCAACAAAAATGAACACACAAATTACCAGCTCCTCTGGGACACAGCAAAGGCAGTACTCAGAGGCAAGTTTACAGCTCTGAGCTCCTACATCAACAAATTGGAGAGATTTGAAACCAACAATTTAATGGCACATCTAAACCGCCTTGAAAAAGAGCAGCAAGATAAACCCCAATGCAGTAGAGGGAAAGAAATAATTAAAATTAAATCAGAATTAAATGAATTAGATTCCAAAAAAAACTATAGAATGAATTAACTAAACAAAGAGTTGGTTGTTCGAAAAAATTAACAAAATTGACAGACCCTTAGCAAATCTTATCAAAAAAAGAAGAGAACACACCCAAATAAAAAAACTCAGATATGAGAATGGAAACCTCACCACGGAAACAACCAAGATTCAGAACATTATAAGGGAATAATTCTCAAAACTTTATGCTAATAAGTTTGAGAACTTGGCAGAATTGGCCCTTTTTCTAGGAAATATTGACATGCCAAAACCAAACTAGGATGAGTTAAACCATCTTAATAGGCCCATATCAAGTATTGAAATAGAAAGAGCAATAAGAGCCCTTCCATCTAAGAAATGTCCAGAACCAGATGGTTTTACAGCACAATTCTACAAGGCCTTCAAAGCAGAGCTCACGCCAATATTCCTCCAACTCTTCAATGAAATCACAAAAGAAAGCTCACTACTGAACACATTCTATGAAGCCATCATAACCCGCATCCCAAAACCAGGTAGGGACTCATCAAAGACAGAGCACTATATACCAATTTCTTTGATGAACATTGATGTAAAACTTCTCAACGAAATTTTGCCAATTGACTTCAACAATTCATCCAAAAAATCATACACCATGATCAAACAGGGATGATAATCAGGGATGCAAAGCTGGTTCAATATACGCAAATCAATGTATATTATTCATCACATCAAGAGGAGCAAGGATAAGAACCACATGGTTATCTCAATAGATGCACAAAAAGCATTCAACAAGATCCAGCACCCCTTTATGATGAAGGTTTTGGAAAAATTAGGAATCCATAGAACATTCCTCAATACAATAAAGTCTGTATATGAAAAACGTACAGCCGGCATTATACTTAATGGTGAAAAACTAAAGTCATTTCCTCTTAACTCAGGAAAAAGACAAGGATGTCCACTCTGTCCACTTCTCTTCAATCTAGTATTAGAATGCCTAGCTACAGCAATAAGACAAGATGCAAACATAAAGGAGATCCAAATAGGGAAAGAAGGAGTAAAACTCTCCCTCTTTACAGATGGCATGATCTTGTATTTAAAGGATCCCATAGACTTTACTCCCAAATTTCTCAAGCTGATTCAAAACTTTGGCAAAGTAGCAGGATATAAAATTAACCCCCCAAATCAATGGCTTTTCTGTATGCCCAAAATGAGAAAAGTTTGGCTGCAATTAGGAATGCAACTCCATTAGTAATAGCCCCACAAAAAATAAAATACCTAAGAATTAGCTTAACGAAACAAATGAAGGACTTCTAAGATGAAAACTATTAAATCTTGAAAAAGGAAATCAAACAGAACTTAGAAAACGACAAAATCTCCCATGCTCCTGGATTGGAAAGATTAACATCGTGAAAATGGCAATACTTCCCAAGGCTATCTACAAATTAATGTGATACCTATCAAAATTCCAACCTCATTCTTCAATGAAATAGAAGAGGCAATCCAAAAATTCATAAGGAACAATAAAAGACCCCGAATAGCAAAAACACTCTTCAATGGAAAGAACTCTGCTGGAGGAATATCAATACCAAATTTCAAACTCTACTATAAAGCCATAGTAATCAAAACAGTTTGGTATTGGCATAAGAACAGACCTCAGGACCAATGGAATAGAATTGAAAACCCAGAAATGAACCTACAGACCTATAGCCATCTGATCTTTGATAAGGAAGCTAAAAATATAGAATGGAAGAAAGACAGCCTCTTCAGTAAATGATGCTGGCAAAATTAGTTAACGACTTGTAGAAAACTAAAGCTAGAACCTTATATATCACCCTGCACCACAATCAACTCCAAATGGATCAAAGACCTCGGAGTCAAAGCAGACACAATGAAACCATTACAGGATGGAATAGGAGAAACCATAGGTCTCCTTGGAGTAGGCCAATATTTTCTTAATAGAGACCCGGAAACACAACAAATCAAAGAATGGTTGGACAAGTGGGATTGCATGAAGTTGCAGCGCTTCTGCATGGCAAAGGACAGCTAGCAAGATCAATAGAAAGCCCATGGATTGGCAGAAGATCTTCACTAGCCATACAAGGGACAAGGGTCTCATATCTAAAATATACTTGGAACTCAATAAATTAAATCCCCCAACAACAAATCCTCAAAGAAACAACTGCCCAATAAATAAGTGGGCTAATGACTTGAAGAGAAACTTCTCTGAAGAAGAAAGAAGGATGGCCAATAGACACATGAAGAAATGCTCAACCTCCCTAGCCATAAAAGAAATGCAAATCAAAACAACATTGAGATACCACCTCACCCCAGTTAGAATGGCAAAAATCAAGAACTATAATAACAACAGATGCTGGAGGGGATGTTGACAGATGGGAACCTTACTTCATTGTTGGTGGGAGTGTCAACTTTTTCAACCACATAGGAAAGCAGTAAGGAGGTTCGTGAAAAGACTTCATATAGAGCTCCCCTATGATCCAGCAATCCCACTTTTGGGCCTTTGCCCAAATGTTTACAAACTAGACCACACTAAAGCTACCAGCACAACTATGTTTATTTCAGCATTATTTACCATAGCTAAGATATGGAACCAACGCAGATGTCCCTCAGTAGATGAATGAATCAAGAAAATGTGGTATATATACACAATGGAATTCTATGCCTCCATCAAAATAATGACATTGCCTCATTTGTTAGGAAATGGAAAGGCTTAGAAAACATTATACTTAGTAAAGTAAGCCAAGCCCAAAGAAACATAGGTCCCATGGTTTCCCTTATTTGAAATATCTAGTATATGTATGAGTCAAGCAAAAAAGGTTAGGTAATGTGATGTTAGGAAATTGAACCATTAGATATGTATTTCAATTTTGTTTTTATTCCATGGGTTTTTTTCTCACGCATTTATAAGATATCTCTTTGTTGCTTTGTATGTCCCTCCCCCACAGTATCACCCCTGCTTTCACTATATTTGATGTCGGTATAATTTGTGGAGGAGAAGGGAAATAACAAGTTGTTTAAGGATACAGATGGACCCGTTGCAACAATGAGAAGTACAAGTTGTCATGTATAAAATGAACTTAACAACTTTGTTGGTGGTGGGGAGAATTGGGTGGAGGGGCGGGGTGAAGCTGGAAAGGGATGTGAAGGGTAAACAAAGAAGGAAGCTGCAATGCTTGAAAAGAAATGTACTCATTATCTTCCCCATATAATTGTAACCCCTCTGTACAGTATGTTCACAATTTAAAAAAATAATTGTTTGAAAAGCTATAAAAGATAAATCCTTACCTAATTTGTCTAATAGGAAAGATAAATCCAAATAAATAAAAGTAGTGATAAAAACATACGCAGCACAAAAATACCAATGGAATTAATACAATCATGAAGAAATTCTTTGAAAAATCGATATTCAAGCAAATTGGAAAACCTAAAATATGGGTACATTTCTAGATACATTGACCTACCAAAATTGAGCCAATAGGAAGTAACCACTTAAATAGACTTAAAACAAATGATTAGATTAAAGCCTTAATAAGCAGTCTAACAAAGAAAAGCCCAAGAACTGATGGATTTACTGCCAAAATCTACCAGACTTCTAAAGAAGAATTACCATTAGTACTCCTGTACCTAATGGTGAAATAGATGAAAAAAGAAAAACTACCAAACTCATTCTATGGAACCCATATTATACTAATTCCAAAGCCAGATAGGATGACTAGAAGAAATGAACTTATAGACCACTTTCTGTACTGAAGATAGGTCCAAATATTCTAAACAAATACTTACAAACAGAACTCATCAACATATTAATAGATCAGTTGAGTATCAGTTGCTCACACCTATAACCCTGCCACTCAGGAAGCTGAGATCTAAGGATCATAGTTTAAAGCTAGGCAGAAGAGTAAGATTTTACCTCCAATTAACCAGCAACCAAGCTGAACTAGCAGTGTGATTCCAGTGGTGGAAGGTCATCCATGAACGAAAAAGCTGAGTGAGAGCAAAAGGCGAGTTCAAGTTCTAGTGCTGGAAAAATAAAAAACAAAAACAAAACGCAAACAAAAAATATACAAAAAAAAACAAACAAAAATTCTCTCACTTTTGGATCAAGTTGGCTTCATTCCAGGAGTGCAAGCGTGGTTTCAACTGGAATTTATCATCTGTAATTTTAATTGTAATTTACCATCTAAACAAAATCAAAGCTCAAATCCCATGATCATTTCAGTTGTTACAGAAAAAAAAAGCCTTTGACAAAATTTAGTGTACTCTTATGATTAAAAAACGCTCATAAGAAAGTAGGAATACAATCTTTAGGATATCTATGACTTCATACATTGATCCTATTTTTGGTGGTGAGAACATTCTTTCTTGTGGAGGTTGCTAAATATTCAATAAAGAGTTTCCTCTGTTTTCAGTTTAAAAAATTCCTTTATTGCCAATAAAATGCAGGATAGTTAAAGAAATACGAAAATTTCCTAAGGTAAAGCAAATTGCTATATGTTTGCTGGGATAAAATGCCCAGCAGCAAACTTAAGGGAAAAAAATCAAATAACAATGGTGAATTCAAAGACCACCTTCTGTTATTCAAATCACTTAGTAGACAAAGAACCATTTAACATAATATATATTGAATATTCTTTCATCTCTCAATAAATTACCACAATACTGACACCTTCATGAAATAGAGCATTCCCAGTTTAACTACTTTGATGACTGAGTTGAAATTAGATGAAAGGTGTGGGGGTGTAATTGACAGATGTTTCTGGTTTAGGGGCCGAAAGTTGCTCTGGAAATTGCAGTTGTCATATCCATGTCATACCTGCACCTTGCACTTGTCCTGGAAATTCTCAGCAAGTTCTCTTGATTTCCCTTGAGAATCCCTGTACTAAAAACAGCTCTTATGGTAAACTTGAGCTGAGAAACAAATTGTCTCAAGAACACTCCCATGATTTCCATTACCAGAGTATACTGCTCCTTTTAATTATAGCACAGAGATTTATTTTGAGATATATAAGGGGAAGAGAAGCTACAAGAATATTTTTAAGGACAGGGACAAGAGAATGATCCTGTCAAGTTTGGCACTGTCATGATTGAGGAGAGAGCTTTAGGCCACATGGTGTGATAATTTGGCAACATAAACCTCTTTTTTATTTCTACTTAGGTCAATAATTACAAAATAGAATATGTGAACTTTTTAAAGGTAAAGATTTCAGGTTCATATGTCAATGCCAAACTTAAACAAAAATACACATATATTTTGAATTGCTTATATAGCAAAAAGCCTAGCAACATTGTTATGTTTGTTTCCCTGAAGTGTAAAAGGACAAATTTGACATCTTTGAAAAATTAATGATTGAGGAGAAGCCTGGTGTCTCATGCCTGTAATCCAATCTACTGAGGAGGTAAATATTGGGAGGGCTGTGGTTCAAGGTCAGCCTGAATAAAAAGTAGGAGACACTCCATCTCAATCAATTAAAAACTGGGTGTAATGACTCATTCCAAGTTTAAGTGGGAAAGATAAACAAGAGGGCTGTGGTCTAGAATAGTCCAGGCATAGACCAGAGGACCTCTTTAGAAAAATAACTGAAACAAAAACAACTTGGGGAATGGCTCAAATGGTACAACACTTGCAGGGCAAAACCATGAGCTCAAATTGCAGTACTGAAAAAAAAGAAATGAAAAATTATATTTTTTGTTTATTCTTACAAAATATTGAAAATTGACATTTTCTTTTTGATATCAGATTGACATAAAAACGTACAAAATATTTGGCTATGATGGTAGAAAATTCTAGCTGTTGACATCAAATTTTTCTGTTCTTTCTAGGCATCCAGCTAGACCGTATTTATTGCTGACAGTATCTTAAAGTTACTGCAAAGTGACTCCAGTCAATAGAATGAGAGCAAAGAAAATGCATAGTCCTTTAGGGCCAGTCCATAACAGGTACCTTGTGTAGTTGTCTCTGTCCCTTTCCCTTCAGGTTTGACAAAAATGAAAACAATGTTTTTTTTTAATTTAATTTAATTTTATTTGTGAACATTCTGTACAGAGGAGTTACAATTACATGGGCAGGATAATGCATACATTTCTTACCAAGCTTTGCAGCCTCCTCCTTTGATTACCCTTCACATCCCTTCCCAGCCTCCCCCCTCCCCCCCAATCCCAATCCTTCTCCTTCCCTCCCCTTCCCCTCCCCCCCGCACCGACGTTGTAAAGCTCGTTTTGGAAATGAAACTTGTACTTCTCATTGTTGCAACAGGCCCACCTGTATCCTTAAACAACTGGTTTTTCCCCATCTCCTCCACAAGTTATACTGACATCAAATATAGTGAAAGCAGGGGTTATACTGTGGGGGAGGGACATACAAAGCAACAAAGAGATAATCTTAAAAATGCGTTAGAAACACATGCATGAAAGAAAAAATCATTAAAATACATATCTAAGGGTTCATTTTCTTGACATCACATTATCTGACCTTTTCCGCTTGACTCACACATATACTAGATATTACAAATAAGGGAAACCATGGGACTTATGTTTCTTTGTGCCTGGCTTACTTCACTTAATATAATTTTTTCCAAGTTTTTCCATTTCCTAACAAATGGTGCAATGTCATTCTTTCTGATGGAGGCATAGAATTCCATTGTGTATATATACCACATTTTCTTGATCCATTCATCTACTGAGGGGGATCTGGGTTGGTTCCATATCTTAGCTATGGTAAATAATGCTGCAATAAACATAGTTGTGCTGGTAGCTTTAGTGTGGTCAGCAATCCCACTTTTGGGCATTTACCCAAATGTTTACAAAGAAAACAATGTTTTTGAAAACAACTTAATGAAATTGTTAAAGCCACAGGATAAAAAATATGAATCTTTGAATCATTTGGTAGGAAGTTATTTTTCAATCAGGCTTTGCCATCAGTGAAGGAAAATTTCTCTCAAATGGAGCCTCTGAGATATGGGAATTTATTTTTATTTTATTTTAATTTTTACTTTTTGCCAGACCTGGGCTTGAACTTAGGGTCTGGGCACTGTATCTGAGCTCCTTCTGCTCAAGGCTAGTGAGCACTTGAGCCACAGTGCCACTTCTGAATTTTTCTGTTTATGTGATACTGAGGAATCAAACCCAGGGCTTTATGCATGCAAGGCAAGCATCCTACCTCTAAGCCACATTCCCAGATCTGGGAGTTTCTTTTATTAACTACATCATCTTACCAAATGCAGATTAGACTAATTAGAAATTAAGTTTCTATTAGTTCTGTTACCAACTTTTCATTGTGCTAAGAATTTAAAAATTCATATTTTTATATTTTTCTCACTGTATATGTAGTTTCAACAATAAGTCCCCATTGGGAAAATTTTGCTTCCACTGGTATTATGTCTTACATAACTTTCCTGACTGAATGTTTTCTCAGAGCCAGGAATTTCGTAATGATAACTTTTTTAAGTTAGTTAACAATGAAATTTAGAACTGTGGGCATATATTTAAAGGGAAACGAAGATAAAGTAGATTCATTATGTTAATTCCAAGGTTCACAATCATTTTTTCCAAAGGTATCCCAAAATAATCACCTCTCAAATAAATTGTTTGGAAATCAGGACACAAATTATCATTTTTATTCTGTTGGCATAAAGATAGCTTTTTGAAAAATGAATAATGACCAGTCTTCAAAAAAAGACAAAATATCTCCTCACCTTGGTGTCCTCTTATTACCATATTGACAGAAGATAGCTTTATCTTATATATTTACTGACTAAAGACAGACAGTCTCCCCACTTTTAAACAAAGTTTCTATTCAGAGACACAATCATAGGTCACCGTATAATTCTCTATATAAGAAAATTTTATTTTTCAATCCTATAATTTCCATTTTAATGCTACAAATACTTTTGTTACTGGTTGTAAACAAAGATTCTCATATAAGGAATTAATCAATCACAGTTACAAAGTCAGACTATGAAAATGAGAAAACAAACTGTTCTTGGGTTTACTAAATGAAGGTTATGGAAATAAATTCCAAGGTGTTGACTCATGCATGTAATTCTATCACTCTATCAGCACTCAATTTGTATATGTGAATATTTATGAATCCCTGGAGGTTTATAAGTAACATGAATAAGAATTTTTGGTAAAGAAAGGCTGGGAAGATCTTTTTACCTAAAGTTTGAATAAAAGCTCAGCTCCTAAATGTGATAAACTTACTTTGGAACAGACATAAAATTTAGTTTTTGTCAAGGTATTAACTAATTCATTGGTATCTTGTTTTCTTTCCTGATTAATGTACCCACCACAGCAGTGACTTCTGAGTATTTCAAAGCTTTACAAAATGGAGCTGGACATTTGAGTACTATCAGTAGTGAATTACTAGTTGGCACTGTCTCAACTGCCTTTCAGCGAAAATTCATTTTGCTTCACATTTCTCATTAATTCTTATTTCTCCTTTTCTTTCTTTCTTTCTTTTTGCTCAATTTTTTCCTCTTCTCCTAGACTTAGCCCATTCTTTTCATCCTAGCTCACACTCTAAGAGGATAGTATTTTGTGGCATCTTTGCTATTGCATTTTATCCATCATTTCTGCATTCCAGATTCTCCCCAATCTGTTTCTTTAATCAAAGCTTAAAGAAACAGTAGACTAGAATCAGATGGCTTAAAGACCATTGCCACTTATAATGGATTGTCTTTAACGTTTCAAAATTCTGTCAAGTGGTCATCTCTCTCTTTCTCCCTCTCTTTCTTTCTCTCTCAAAAAAGTAGGCATAGAAATGAGCAACATTTCAATATCTAGAATTGAAAATCTTAGAATTCTAGGACAGTATAAAATTACCTATAGAATTCCTAGCATATAGGAAAGACTCGAAAAATATTAAGGCTTTAGTTTTTGCTGCATATAATTTATGGCCAAACTTTATAGCTTAAAACAACAATAGTTACCTTATTCCTTCTCATAGTTTCTGTGGATCAAGTAGTCCAAAGGGCTATGTTGGTCTGTCCTTGCTCAGTCTCTCATGCAGTGCAGTCTGAAGTCAACCTGGACTAGTCATCTGAAGGAAGGACAATCTGGCTTTGATTGTCTACTTGAAGCCTCTCTTTCTCTCTATAATGACTTTTGCATGGAGCTGTTTGGGTGTACACACGGTTGAGTGATTTAGGAAATCAAGATGAAAGCTATTCACAGACTACCTTATCCATTGGTATTTTTTTACTCCGATATCTACAGTACTGATTTGATGTGGGAGGCAGGTTGGCTACCTAAGATTATGAGTTCAAGGACATGTAGATCATCAGATTGCACCTTGGAGACTGGCTGTCATAGCACTGATTCCCTCAGAGGAAATAATGTGACTTGACTAGAATTCCTGGAATGCTTTCAAAGTTTTTGGTGATAATGTATTCCTTTTTATGATAATTCAGCCCAATTATTTCCTGTTTTGGTTTCTTCCTTCTGTTCCTGCTTTCTTTCTTTTTTATTATGAAAATACTGTACAGAGGGGTTACAATTACTTGGGCAAGATGAGTACATTTCTTATCAAGCATTTTACCCTCCTCCTTTGTTTCCTCTTCCCATCCCTTCTCGTCCTCCCCCACTCTCCCACTCAATATGCCCCCCACCAAAGTTGTAAAGTTCGTTTTTCCACATAACAACTTGTACATCTCATTGTTCCAATGGATCCACCTGTATCCTTATTTAAACGATTTGTTCTTTTCCCTTCCCCTCCACAAATTATACCAACCTCAAATAAAGTGAAAGCAGGGGTTATACCATGGGGGAGCGACATACAAAGCAACAGAGAAATAATCTTATAAATGTGTTAGAAACAATCACCTGAAAGAAAAAAAAAACATTTGAATACATATCTTAGGGTTCACTTCCCTAACATCAACTTATCTGTCTTTTTCTGCTTGACTCAGACATATACTAGTTATTGCAAATAAAGGAAACCATGGGACGTAAGTTTCTTTGGGCCTGGCTTACTTCACTGATTATAATTTTTTCCAAGTCTTTCTTTCTTTCCTTCTTTCTTCCTCTCTTTTTCCAGCTTTCTTCCTTCCTTCCTTCCTTCCTTCCTTCCTTCCTTCCTTCCTTCCTTCCTGCCTCCCTCCCATTCTCTCTCCCTTTCTCCTTCCTTCCCTCCCTCTCACGTTCTCTTTCTTTCTTTCTTTCTTTCTTCCTTTCTTTCTTTCTTCCTTTCTTTCTCCCTCCTTCATTCCCTTTTCTCTCTCTTTCTGCCTTTCTTCCTCTTTACCTCCCCCTCTCTCTCACATTTAATAATTTTGTGGATAATTGCAAGTGTTAGAATACAATAAGTATGGGTAAAATTCTACATCAGAACCCAAAGGCTTCCTGAAAATTCTGCAGGCCTCTTAGTGATTCTAGTTTGCCATCTTATGTCAACCCCATTCTACTTAATCCCAAAATGCATGCCTAACATGCCTTCATTCTTGCTTAAAATCCTTGATGGTTTGTTTCTGCAGAACATAATCAACCACTTGAAACAGACATACATGTCTAAATACTGGTTTCTAAGTTTCTATTGCAACCTCATTTTCCATCATTTAAAATTATACTCCACAACGAAACTATCCCATTAGGGGCTGAGAAGACGTTTTTAGATGTAACACATGAGGTTTTCACATGCCCTCAATGATCATTGTTATTGTCACAAAAGAGTTGCTCATTTTTAATGCATACTTAATGACAAGCATTGAACAAAATATATTACAGGTTACATTTCAATAAAACCTTATACCAAGACCTTCAGAATAATTCTTTCAATTTCAGTTGAGATAATAGACTTAGATTTTAATTTCTGTTCAGCTAATTCATGAGAAAATTCAAGCTTACCTCTCTCTGCCTTAAAAGGCTATTTTCTTTTAATGCCATAAAGAACTTTGATTGTCAGGAGGTATTTACTGGGGTTAAATCTTAAACCTTCCATTTGGAGGCAGAACAACTTCATACAGATTGAATTATTTCTCCAAATGCCCATTTTTTCATTTATAAAAATTAGAATATAAGAAAGCACCGTATAAAATTTTTCAAAGCACTTATAAAACTTTCATGAGAATCAAATTCAGAAATAGTTGAGCTGCTACTACTATTTTATCTAATCAGGAATATTCTCCACTTACTTCAAATGACACATTGTAATTTGACACCATGTCTAATTTGATCAGATGGAATTGTTTTCCCTCAAGTTCCTCTGTGACTTTACTCTTGTATCTATTTTCATATCTGTTTTCTATTAGAAGAGACATTCTGAAAGTCTTAAGTTATTCTATCTTAGTCGAAGTACCCTTCAAATCAAACTCTGAGCCAAAGACCTCTGAGTCAAATAGACTTCTGACAGATGCAAAGAACATGGGTAGGTAAGGAAGAAAGCACTTAGAAGAGGGAGGGCCACTGACATGATTTGTTATCAAGTCAACTATTGTCGTAGATAATTGATCACTGCTATGATACAGCCAAACTCTGGAAAACTATGTGGAAACTTACTTGTCAGGATTACCCATGCCAATGAAATCACACTTTTATATCCCTCTACTGATTAGCTATTGGTTATGGGTTATTTCTGCACTAGTCATTAGCTATGGTATATTCCTGTACTTGTACCTGTACTCTTTAACAAACCATATAATTTTGCTTGTAGTGTTCATAGACAAAGTGAGTTTTCAAGGCTGAAGGCAACCCAACAAAGATTCCAGTGCTTCCTTTGAGAATCAGCCTGCTATAGAGAATAGAGATGGAACAATGGCAGTGACTTCTGTGTGTGTGGCTCACTGTAAGTGTCCTCATTGATGTGCTTATTCATCTGCCTTTGAACTTTTGCAATCTCTGTTCACTTGGAATTTTCTTCTGTAATGATAGTAAGGAGTGTGCAACCAATAAATGTTTAAAGATACAGAGAAAAGGGATTTTTAGTATGACAATAAACTATAGAATCAGTTTTAGCTTTTTATTTTCCCTTAGCTGATTAAAAACTAAAAGAAAAGTTATTACAACTCTAGGAAGAAGGCCTGACGCTCAGCATATGTGGTTTGAGCAAGATTCTAAGAAATACTAATGAAGATTTTGGGCTTGCTGCAATAGACAATGAGTTTTATAATAGGGACACAACTGCAAGTTAGGTAATCAAGTAGGTTAGAGTTGTTGATTGGCCCAATGACAAGAATTCCTGAGCAAACTGCATTGTACTAAAAGGGAGGTGCTAAAAGGTAATAATAGTAAAGTGTTACCTGAATTTTATGTCTCTAATAGTATTCAGGTTATTGCTTCTGCATATTACAAATGATTAGATTCAAGTAGTGTTTGGAAATAATGTGTGATGTAGACAGAGCTCTAGAAATGAAAATATGTCATGCCTATCTACATGAATTTGGAGTATCAATTTCAACACTTGTGAGGTTAGGAGATCACAATTTTAATAAAAAAAAGTAAATGAGAAATTGTAAGTTTAGATATCAGTATCTATTGAATACCTCCATTTAGGTGTTGGTATATCACAGCTGTATTCCTAGCTACTCAAAATGCGAGCCAATGCAACAGTGATACTCACAAGACAGTATGTTGGAAATGAACTTTACAACTTGGGTGGGGAGGAACCTTTCAGAGGAGGGAAAGTGGGAGATAAATGAGGGAGGGGTAACAATGCTCCACAAGAAATGTACTCACTATCTTTTGTATGTAACTATAACCCCTCTGTATATCACCTTGACAATAAAATTAAATTTAAAAAAAAATAGAAAAAAGGGAAATGTACTGAATAGCTGACTTAAGAAATTGTAATCCCTCTGTACTTGAACTCTATAACACTAAAGTAAATTAATTAAAAAAAAATAAAGAGTCTAAGATCTAGCCCAAGTAGGAAAGTCTGTGAGATTCTTTTTATTTTAATTTTTTTACGATTTTTTAAATTTTTAAATTTTTTTATTGTGAAAATACTGTACAGAGGGGTTACAATTACATGGGCAAGATAATGAGTACATTTCTTATCAAGCATTTAGCCTCCTCCTTTTTTTCCCCTTCCAATCCCTTCCCATCTTCCCCCCGCCCCCCACCCAATCCTCCCTGCCCCCCCCACCAAAGTTGTAAAGTTCATTTTCGACATAACTTGTACTTCTCATTGTTGCAATGGGTCCACCTGTATCCTTATTTAAACGACTTGTTTTTCCTCTTCCCCTCCACAGATTCTTTTTTTTTTTTTTTTTTTTGTCACTCATGGGCCTTGAACTCTGGGCCTGGGCGCTGTCCCTCAGCTCTTCAGCTCAAGGCGAGCGCTCTACTACTTGTGCTACAGCGCCACTTCCGGTTTTCTGGTGGTTTATTGGAGATAGGAGTCTCACGGTCTCTCCTGCCCAGGCTGGCTTTGAACCGCGTTCCTCAGATCTCAGCCTCCTGAGTAGCTAGGATTACAGGTGTGAGCCACCAGCGCCCGGCTCCTCCACAGATTCTTATCTCTATTTAACCACAAAAAAACAGAAGTGAAGCTGTGGCTCAAATGGTAGAGCACCAGCCTTGAGCAAAAAACTCAAGTTCTGAGTTCAAACCTTAGTACTGGCATAACAAACAAACAAATATAAATTATCAGATTGAGCCAACATTTTCCATAATGAAATTTGAATTGTCAAATCTCCTAATGGTTCTTAAGACTCACAGCTTGCATTAGTATAGATCTTCAGAATTTTTATGTGCTGGTATAATTTTTATGAACACCATGATGTAGCCAAAGAAAACTTATCAGTGTTAGCAGAAAACAAGCCCAAGTTGTCACCCCTAGACCAAATGAATCTTGAATAGTCTTGCAGTTATTAACTCCCTCAAAAATGATGTAGACACAAACTTATCCTTTGAAGAATGGGATATCTGATAGTGCTGCTCCCGTTGTCACCCCTACTATCCTCCCCTAAAGGTTTTCTGTGCTTTAGCTGAATAGTCATATACAATCTCCCTCAAAGAAGCTGCACACCAGCTCCAATCCTCCTCTAATTATTCAGCTTATGTTATTTAAATGTAAACTTAAAAAAGGCAGGGATAACCACTCTTACCTTGAAGAAATTTCCATTGCATACTAAAACATATTTCTGGGAGGTTACCTGAAATTTTGTACTTGGAACATTTTTTGAAGTTCTCCATATAATCCTCAATCTCTATTTAGAAATGGAAAGATAGACATCTTTCATGTCCATGTTATACCTTCCATTCTAGTGGATGGCATTGACAGTTGCTTAATTATTTCAAGTGAGTGTTATATAGTACAATCTAGGCAGAGGAGAGAAATTCAAGAAGTAGGAGCAATGGAAAATACTAAATTAAATAGTAATGTGTCAGAAAGGGAGAGATGGCATCAGAGATGCCTTGGAAAGTTATCTTTCTTTTTTTTTTTAATAGAGAAGACAAATGAGAACTTGTGAAGTCAAACTGTTGAGGGGGAGAGAAGATTAGATGGCAGTTGCCCTTATTTTTTCTCCATAGTAGGAACTAGAGTTTCATCCAGGAAGTGAGTAATATTAAGATAATTTCTGAACTGGGACAAAACATTGAGAAAATGTTCTGCAGAAAACGACAAATGTCAAAAGCTATGTGCATATGACCATATAAGATGACACTAAGCAAAATGAATCCCAAGATAGGGATACAAGAGGTTTTATCTTTCTTGCTGTTGTTTTTAATGTACTTATAATACACTATGTGATTTTTTTATTTCTCTTGAATTTTCTTCCTCCATGGTATAACCCCTGTTTTTACTGTATTTGATTCTGGTGCCCTGCATCTTGTATATACATTTTTTTAATTTGGGGAGGGGAAGGAAAATAACAAAAAGCTGAAATGATACAGGTTGACCAACTGTAACAATGAGATGTAAAAGACACTATGTTGAAAATGAACTTTATAACTATGGTGGGGAGAGAGTTGGGGACTTGGGGAGGGGAGGGACAGTAAGGAAAAAACAAAGGACGAGGGAACAATGCTCGATAAGAAATGTACTCATTACCTTACTCATGTAACTGTAACCCCTCTGTACAGTATCTTTACAATAAAAATCTGTATTTTTTAAAAAAGAAAATAACAAATGTGAGTGAAGTTTTAAATGCCAAATAGGTTTAAAATTTAATACATTTGAGATAACCAAAACCCACTTAGGAACAAAAGGAACCAACTTAAAGTCCTTCCTTAGGAAAGTAAATAGTAGCCTTAGAATGTTATACAGGAATTTGATCACAAGATAGAGTGAAGTCACAGTCTGAAAGGTCTAATCAGGAGTCTGTATTAAAAAGCAAGCAACTGTGAGAGACACATGTTCCCAAGAAATTCACAGCCTCAAATATACTTAGTACTGTTTTAAAACACTGAGGCATGTAGGTAGTAAAGAAAGAGCAGAATAACAATTTTAAAAAACCAGATCAACTATAATGCAGAGTTGAGAGGGATGCCATGGTGACTTGAGGAGGGCAAAGAGACATGAGGCATGGCACAAAATGATGGCTGAGGTGCTGGGACCTAAATAAGTTCATGGTCAGGGACAGGGTCATGGGGAACTTGAGAGTTCAAAGAGTCTCATGAGTTCGTGGTACAGGTCTGGCAGGTCTAGTAACCGATTGTCCAAGTCCGTGTCCCTGCCTCTAGGAATTCAGGCATGCCTATCACTTAGGGATAGGGGTCAGAATTCACTGTAAGAGTTTTTAGAAAGTCTCTCATCCAACAAGATGTCAAAGATGTTGCCAGTTAGAACCACTATCCATAATTCAAGAATAATCAGAGAAAAATGAAAAGCAGCTTCAGCTGGTGAAATATGGATACTTTGTCAAAATAATACTATCTTTTCCTCACCACCATCTTGATGTGTTAATAGGTGTTAGGACATTTTCATCGAGAACTGTAGAGGTGACATAGGACTCTCTTTGAACTACAGCTGTGTTGTGGGTTGTTAAATTGTAGATGTGTTATAGGTTGCTTAGCTTCAGAAAAAAAATGTGTTCCAGAGAATACTTGTCCTTGCTCATCCTTTATTGTTCCCCCTAGATAAATGGCCTTTGATCGATCCTGATTGTTACCCCTGGATAACTTGATTTGCTTCTGAAAACACACTTTGCTAGTCCCATATCCATGTGACATCTGCCTCGATGTGGCTTTTGCCTTCATAAACTTTGTGCTAGCTGCATTAGGGACTGCAAGTTTTTTTTGAGGGGGGGTATTAATGAGTCCGCTTGCAGTCACTGGCTCATAGTCATTATGAGTAAATGATGCTTCACTTGCAGGCGCTGGTGGCTCACACCTGTAAGCCTAACTAGTCGGGAGGCTGAGATCTGAGGATCGTGGTTCAGGCACGAAAGTTAGTGAGACACTTATCTTCAATAAACCACCAGAAAATCAGAAGTGGCACTGTGGCTCATGTGGTAGAGTGCTAGCCTTGAGCTAAAGAGCTGAGGGACAGCGCCCAGGCCCAGAGTTCAAGCTGTACGACCAACAAAAAAGCGGGGGCGGAGGGCAGGGAATGGCACTGTATTTCTAAAGTGCTGTGTTGCATTGTAACTACCTAAAGAAAATAAAAATATAATAGAAATTAATGATTAATTTTTAACTAATTGTTTAAATCTAAACCATAATAAGGCTGGTTATGAAATCAAACAGACGTGAATTTAAATTTTGATTACATCTCATTCCTTTCAGGAATAAATCAAATTTTAGAGGCCTTCTTTTAGGAAAAATAGTAAATATAAAAATAAAATTAGGAGTGAAGAAAGTGTCAGGTTGATGCTGTGACACAACCTCTGGTCCTGTATTATGGGTCATGATGTGGCTGTGTTGTTACAGATATGTCCTACTTTGTGATCACTGTCAATGGCTAACCATAGGTATGTCACTACTACCCCCCAAAATGTGTCATCACTTGCTACTATTCTCTCCACTGTCACGAGAGGAAAATGATGACAAAAGTTGGACTGATTTCGATTGAACTATCTTACTTTTGCAAAGCTAGGAGAAACATATGACCATAATTCTAGGATGTGTGTGTGTGTGTGTGTGTGTGTGTGTGTGTGTGTGTGTGTGTGTGTGTGTGTGTGTGTGTGTGTGTGTGTGTGTGTGTGTGCTGGTACCAGAGCTTAACTCACGGGGCCTCATTCTCTCATTTAACTTTTTCATTCATGGCTGGAGCTCCATAACTTGAGCCATATTTACACTTCAACACCGCCCCAAACCCGAGCCACCCCAGATCCTTTTTTCTTTCTGGTTAACTGGCAATAAGAATCTCTTGGATTTGTCTGCCTTGGCTGGTTTTGAATCATGATCCTCAACCTTCTAGGTATGTAGGATTACAGGTGTGAGTCACCAGCCTAGCAACTCTAGGACCTGCTACAGAGCCTTGAGAGATTCCATTATGCAAGTGAAGGAGCTGGAGACCAAGCTACATGATGTCCTGGTAATTCATGTGGATTCATTTTTGACGTTGGTTAGTCACACTGTATCTATAAATACCCCTTATATTTCTCACAGGTCATACGCTGGGGACGTAAAGGAATATATGATCCATGGTCCAAAGTAAATGATCAATGGTGAATAAAGATAAAAAATATTATTAAATTTTGCAAACCAATGGCAGATCCTTTTGTGAATTTGACTATGGGGTAAGTACCATTCAAACTCTCAAAGGCTATTGAAGGTTTTGTGTGTTTGGGCTTTTTTTCACTTACAAGAAGTCAGAGAGGGCTACTTAAGTATTTTTTTATCTTGCGAGGAGCGCCTTGGAGAATTCTGACAGAGTTTGTAGTCCCTGGGGAGAGAAGCAGTTGCAAATGGGGCGAGGAAGGTCAAGCAGCTTCAGTCCATAAGGAAGGACTTCATCTTCTTACCCTGCTAGCTAGCTGTAACAAGCAAATGGATACTTATATGAACATTTCTATATCTTCATATATTCCTGATGTAAACACAAATAAACTATTTTTTTGCTCATGGTGTGCTGGACCCTCTTGCTTTTGCCATGTTACCTAAACTTCACAGCAAAGCTATACTCAGGCATGTCCTTGTATGGGTCAGACAGAAAGGGAGAGAGAACAGCTTCTTCAGTCATCTCTGGGATGCTTGTGAACCACTGGAAAAGCCTGGAGATACATTGCTCTGTGCAGGTGGCTCTCAGCATCACTGCCAAAGTACCAGAACCAGCTAGCTTGGCCTCCCTCCACATTGCCCTGGTCCTAGGGTGAGGCCATCACTCAAAGCCAGTCTCTAGAATTCTATATATCAAGTAAAAGAGGACAGAGCCAAACTTTATTAAAAGGAAGTAAAAGCCAGAAACTGGGATGTGAGTGAGGGGTAAGAAGGTTGGAAAGCGGGGTGCCTCTCGAATTTGAAGAGAAGGCTAAGTAGAAAAAGACAATTTTTGATAATGGTAAAAGAAACTTTTTAAATTTAAATTTAATTTAATTTATTGTAAAGGTGATATACAGAGGGGTTACAGTTACATAAGTAAGGTAATGAGTACATTTCTTGTCGAACATTGCTGCCCATTCCCTCATTTTCTCTCACTTTCCCTCCACCCCAATTCCTTCCGAAAGCTATAAAGTTCGTTTCCAACATAGTGTCTTGTGAATATTGCTCTTGCATGGTCCACCCTTTTTCCATTGTTTCACCATTTTGTTATTCCCCTTCCCTTCCCCAAATCAGTTAAAATTTTATACAAGACATAGGGTACCAAAATCAGAAACAGTGACAACAGAGTATAAACCAAAGGGAGGAAATAAATAGAAGAAAAAAGAAATAACTTCACACAGCATATTAAAAACTGCAGCAACATTGGAAGTGGCACTGTGGCTCAAGTTGTAGGGCGCTTGCCTTGAGCTGAAGAGCTGGGGGATAGTGCCTAGACCCAGAGTTCAGGCCCCACAACCAACAAAAAAATAAAATTAAAAATTAAAAATTAAAAACGACAACAACAACAACAAAACTTGTTTGCATATCTTGGAGTTCATTTCTATTAGCAATATTTTATATGGTCATATGTACAGAGCTATTGAGCTATTGTAATCTTCTGTTTGGATTATCCTAGACATATACTAATTATTACAAACGAGGGAACTCATGGAACCTATGTTTCTTTGGGTCTAGTTTACATCACTTAATATGATTTTTTCCAAGTCTTTCCATTTCCTTACGAATGGGATGATATCATTCTTTCTGATGGAAGCATAGCATTCCATTGTGTATATATACCACATTTTCTTGATCTATTCACCTACTGAGGGCATCTGGATTGGTTCCATATCTTAGCTATGATAAATAATAGTGCAGTGAACATAGTTGTGCTGGTAGCTTTAATGTGGTCTTGTGTGTTATCATTTGGGTAAATGCCCAGGATTAAGATTGCCGGATCATAGGGAAGCTCTAGGTTTAGTCCTTTGAGGAATTGCCATACTGTTTTCCAGAATGTTGAACAAGTTTACATTCCCACCAACAATGTAGTAACCTTCCTTTTTAGCAGCATCTTACCAGCATCTGTTATTATTTGTGCTCTTGATAATGACCATTCTAACTCTGGTGAGGTAATCTCAATGTGGTTTTGATTTGCATCTCTTTTATGACCAGAGATGTTAAACTTTTCTTCATGTGTCTATTGACTATTCTTGTTTCACCTCCAGAGAAGTCTCTTCTTAATTCTTTAGCCCACTTATTAATGGGGTGGTTCTTTCTTTGAGGATTTTTTATTAGAGGGTTTAATTTTTGAATGCTAAGTATATTTTTGATATGAGATCCTTGTTTGTTGTATAGCTAGTAAAGATCTTCTCCCAATCTGTGGGCTTTCTCTTTATCATGCTAGCTATGTCCTTTGACATGCAGAAGCTCCACAGTTTAATGCAATCCCATTTTATCCAGCTTTTCTTGTATTTGTGGTGTTTCTTGATCTTTATTTAGATAGTTTCAACCTGTGCCAAGGAGTCCTAGTGTATCTCCTACCCCTTCCTGTAATATTTTCAGAGGATCTGCTCTTACTTCAAGGTCTGTGATCTATTTCGAGTTGAGTCTGGTGCAGGGTGATAATTAAGTATCTAACTTCACTTTTCTAAACATGTATAGCCAATAGTTTTAAGCCAGCCTGGACAAGAAAGTGCATGACATTTTTATCTTCAATTAGCCATCCAAAAGCTGGAAGTGGCTGTGGCTCAGGTGATAGAGTGCTATCTTTGAGCAAATAAAGCTCAGGGACAGCACTGTAAGCCCTGAGTTCAAGCCCCAGCTCCAACACACACACACACACACACAAACACACAAACACACACACACACAACATGGAGGCACAAATTCATAACCAAGGTAATCTTGCTTACGCATTTTATTTTAATAAAAGTTTCAAAGTGAATATCAACTCTAGTTCTGGCAAAATTGCAGGGATGCTAGGAATGGGTGGCAAGTCAAAATAAGAAAAAAATGCCAATGACCATCCTGAAGTGGAAAAAGGAAAGATAAATAAATGACTTCATTCTCCAGGAAATGGACATGGAAAGGAGAATGAGACAGATGATGAAGTGAGACCACTGAACGCCCTTGTGGAACACACTGCTGCATTGCAACATCTAGTGGACTCAAGGTAGACATGGCACTTGTTCCCATAGTTGCTGTACAAGCAGTAGAATCCCTTTGGCCAAACCCAGGTGTGGAATCTATTGAGGATAGTCCTGTGAACCAACTTGGAGAACTGAACTACACAAAACTATGCTTAGCACTATTTAGACTGACAGAATGCAGAACATGGAAGTGTTCATATGTGTATATGGCTATCTGTAACCTTTGTAGGAAAAATTCTAATATGATTTACAAGAAAATACAGATACAAACATGGGTATACAAATCTGCATGTTGCTAAATAAATTCATGTCTATCAGTAACTGAAATCTTAGTCAAATCCTGAAGTCAAATTAACCTTTAATTAACCTCCTTCTTAATTAATCTCCTCCTCTTCTTCTTCCCCCTCTTCCTCTTCCTCCTTAAGTTAGTGGTGTTTTAGCTTGTTAGGCAGGCATTCTACCACCTGAGCCATGTTTCCAGCCATTTTTGCTTTATTTTTCAGATAAGATCTCACCTCATGGTTATTCCCAGGTGGCCTGAACCATGATTCTCCTATTTATACTTCTAATATAGTTGGGATGGCACACAGTACCAGTCAGCTATTGATTCAGAGGTGATCTTTCCAATTTTCTAACCAAACTGGTCTCTGACTCTGCTTCTTCAATAACTGGGATTATAAACTTAAGCTACTGCAACTGACCTTGTTAAATTTTTGTTGTTGGTGGTCATAAATCTTGAACTCTGGGCTTGGGCACTGTTTCTGAGAATAACACTTGAGTTGAGCCATAATGCCATGTCTGGCTTTTTCTGTGATTAATTGGAAATAAGAATCTCATGGACTTTCTTGACTGGGTTGGCCTTGAACCACAATTCTCAGATCCTCAGTAGCTAGGATTATAGGCATTAGCCACCAGCACATGGCTTCTTGTTGAATTCTCTAAGGGAAAGAATATATTCTATGCCTGTTGATTCTCTTAAAGTGATGCTTGGCATACAGTAATTATTAATTATATATTTGCTGCATGAAGGGCAGATAAATGGTGAATAAAGGATAGTTGACTTCAAGCCATTCATAGGAATGGGTCTATTCTTCATGAGCTATGTTCCACTTGTAATACTTCTAGCACAAATTAGTCACAAATATTATAGCACATAAATTGTTAGAAATCTTCCTTTACCCATGAGAAAAAGGGAGGCTTCAAAGAGTGAATAACTGAGAAGATGGCTGAACTAATTTGCAATCTGATCTGTTCTCGAATCCCAGGGATTCTGGCTCTGAACAATGTTGTCAAATTATTACCAGGACATATCTTTAATCAATTACATGCAGAAATATTCTCCTATGTTATTCTGTATGGAAAGCATAAGCGTGTTCATGTTTGTACATGTGTGCAATGATTTAGACTCTCCAGATTTCTTCAGCAATATTTCTATGGGATGCTCAACTCTATATCACATCCATGTTTAACTGCTGTTTTGAACCACTGTCTTTTCCTCTTTTTCATCTAGTACATTAGAATTTTTTTCTTTTTTTGCATGTGGATAGTTTGTGGAATTAGCCATGTATAGTATTAAACATGATTCTAGGAATCCTGATCTTGAAAACAGTTTGTACTCCTCTTGCACATGGCCTGTTCTGTGTGTGGTTTCTGTATGAGCAACATTTCTATATTCTTGTAGTACAATTACTTTATATGAGCTATGTGATCTCACTCTTGCCATCTCAGATGCCCTCTGCAACTAGTCTTACACCACTGTGCCTGTCATCTTCATTAAAGGGTTACCCAAGCTTTGAAACGGAGTGTAGACCTTGGCAGCTCTTTTCCCAGGGCACATCCTTCTCCATAGTGCATTACAGATTTTGATTCCCTCTGCTGCTCCATCATCCATGACCCAGAAACTGGCTTTCATTGACTTTCCTATTTTTAATTTCAGTCTCAGTTTCATTCTTCCATTACTACCATTCTCAGTCTCTGTAATGCCACATTTCAGGTCATGCTCAGCTCACGTTTCACTTTCTTCATTGAGCTTCTCAATTTTCCTGAGCATTCATTTTTTCTTTGTTAAGGCTGCATTTTGAAGAATATTCTCAGTGTATAAATGGGGTTTTAGCGCATGCTTTGGAGAAAGCACGTACTTTATTTCTGATTATAGATTATAAGTTATAGCAAAGCATCGTTCATATACAAACAGCTGTAAGCATGAGGGCTGGAGTGGACAGGGGCCTCTGTTGCCAATGCTCCCAGAGGAGAGGCAGATTAGAAATGAATGTGCATTCGGCAGCAACCAGGTAGTGAACTTGCTATGAAGAAAAAGCAGCAGGGGGAGGAAACAGCAGGAGAGATGAAGGAGCCACACTTTGGTAGAGTGAAGAGCTGCTCTGAAGACTGGACACTGAATTGAAGGACTAGACAACACAGAGTCCAGGAAGAAATGGCTTAAGGCAGAAAGATGTGAGAAACACAAAGCCTGAGGTGAAGGCCAAGCCAGGACATTTCAAAGACAAACAAGAAGGCCACCCCTCTTGCAGACTGGAGTTCAAGGAATCCCAAGGGTAATCCAAGGGTGGAAGGCTGGAAGTGGAGGCTGAGATCTGATCTGAGGATCATGGTTCTCAGCCAGCCTGGGTAGAAAAACTCTGTCTCCAATTAGCCAGCAAAAAGAGGCAAAGATGTGGCTCAAATGGTAGGGTTTTGAGACAAAAATGCTGAGAGAGTTCAAGGCCATGAGTTCAAGTCCAAATACTGGCATGCATGTGTATGCATGCATGCACACATGTATACACACACACACACACACACACACACACACACACACACACACACACACACCCTCATATATAGAGAGAAGAGGAGGAGAGGAAGGAGGAATAAAGGGAGGAAGGAAGGGGGATGTTAGGAAAGAAGAAATAAAAAGGAAGAGAAAGAAAGAAAGAAAGAAAGAAAGAAAGAAAGAAAGAAAGAAAGAAAGAAAGAAGAAGGACAGAAGGAAGGAAAGAAAGAAACAAGGAAGGAAGGAAGGAAGAAAAGAAAGAAAGAGAAGGAAGGAAGGAAGGAAGGAAGGAAGGAAGGAAGGAAGGAAGGAAGGAAGGAGAGAGAGAAAAAGAAAGAAAAGAAAGAAACAAACAAAAAGAAAAAAAGAAAGGAAGGAAGGAAGAAAAGAAGGAAGGAAGGAAGGAAGGGGGAAGGAAGGAAGAGGGAAAGAAAGAGAAAGGGAGGGAGAGAGAGGGGAGAAAGAAAGAAGGAAAGAAGAAAGAAAGAGAAAGAGGTGGTTATTGTCTGATCTCAAAAATTCAAGAAGGCAATGGATAGGAAGAACCAAATGAATTACACACTAAACAAAAATTCCAGCTATTGCTACGGTATGTAGTGGGCAAGAAGAAACAGTGGAAATGTAGTATGCAGGTAGGTGACCACTAGAGCAAGACCTCTGTATAACTCAGTAGTGTGTCCGTAATGTGATTACAGGGATATTTTGCTGTAATATGTGAAGGAAAACAAGGAGGTAAAAATGATTCCTGTGCTTAATTCAAAAGGAGAATGGAGATGTCAATAATGATTTTTGGAAGCTTGGGGATGGGTGCACATAACTGCTTTGTATGGGGGTGGAAAAGAAATTCAGGAGTTCTGAATAGAGCTTGTCAAGGTGGCGTGTACCTGTAATCATAGTTTCATGGGAGGTGGAGATCAAGAAGTTTGGGATGCAAGGCTAGTCCTAACTAAAAGCTAGTGAAATCCTATCTCATTCAGTAAGCTGGGCATGATAGTTCCCACTTGTGATCTCAGCTAGGTAGGAAGATTGCAGTCTGGGGTTTCCCTGAGCCAAAAGTTAATGAATAACATTTCGTCCTCCATTAGGCCTATGCCTCATTAATTCACTCTGGATAAATCTATAGATTTAAAAAGTCTTTTAAATGCTAAAAAGCTATCTGAGTTGTGGTATAAAACATAGGGAGCATCATCATTTATTCCTCACAAGACTTCTTCACATGCTGTATTGGAAATAAAATAGGCCTAAAGTTCAAGAGAGAGAGAGAGACAGACAGAGACAGAGACAGAAACAGAAACAGACACTGTGAAACAGAGATAAAAAAGAGAAAAACCCTATCTGAGAAAATAAGCTTAACAGCAAAAAAGGGCTAGAGGTTTGTGCTTGCCTAATAAGCACAAGGCCTTCAGTTCAAATCGTAGTATTGGGGGCTTGGGGGCAGGGGAGGAGAACAGAGAATGCTTAAAGGGGATACAGTAATCAAGATGTCTTGTGTCAGAAAATGACACCTTGAAAGAAAACCTATTTGTATAACTACTTAAAGGCAATATATTTTTAAGCTATATGTTCACTTAAAAGAAAGAAAAAGAGCTCTTATTTGTGTTTGACATGCTAGACTTACAAATATAAAATTCAAATAATAAAAAGATGCTTTATCTCTGTTTTAAATGTATCAATTCAAACAATGATAATTCTATTAACATTGTGCTTTTTTTTCTTTTCTGAATGCAAGGACTTTGTATGAATTATTTTACTTTAAATATGTCTTCCCTTCCCTCCCCAAAATTTCTGATCTTTATCCTCACACACAAAACCATTTTGTAATTGATTTGCAAAGGGAGTTTTGCTGAAAAGCTTGTGTTTATAGTAAGTACCTATGCATTATTTAAAATATACAAGGCTGAAAAAATTCCAAGCTCATTTAGATTTGAAATCTGAAAAGAGAGCCATAAAGGCAGACAGTGTTAGAGTTTGGGCCATGAGCTCCCTCGGTCCACTCAGCCTCTGATATTCAGCGGTAACAAGGCAGAGTACGATGAGGTCGGCTTCCTGAGAACCTCCATGTCCTCTGGGGAGAGGACCATTAACTTTTAGACGCTTGAATACTGGCATGGTTCAGAGTTCAGAACAGACTGGCCTAGAAGTAAAAGAACCTGCCTTGCAGTCCCATCCCTGCCACTTACTGGGATGTGGTCTTATGTCTCCACACTTTTGAAATAGAGCCGCCATTATGAAGCTATTGCAGGGCTTTTGAGGATTACTTACAATTATATAGAGATACCCTCAAGGACCAGGAAACAATATGCATATAAGTTTTATTCTGAATTATAAATATCTGTTAAAAATCCCATAGATAGAAATACTTTATGGATAAAATTGAACTGAAAAACAGATTTAAGGACAGTGCTGATGTATGCAGCAAAGAAACTTTCTAAATCTTGAAAGTAATTCTTTAATTTGTCACAAGTTCACAGTGGTGCTACAGAGCTTTTTTGTACTGGACACTGACTAAGGCATAGGAATGAATTCCCTTCTTTAAAAAGTGTAACAGGCTTTTTAAAGTGTCCTGGGTCTATACCAGCATCTACATTGAGAGAAGGCATATGAATTTCCCTTTTTATGTAAGCAATTTTTTATTCCAGTGAAGTTTTGAGTTAGTTTATGGAGCAATCTCAGTAAAAATGATATAGTAAATGAAATAGATTTACAAGAAAAACAAAAGAAAAGAAAGTATAAGGGAATGTTTTTACACAAAAAAATTCTGAGGGATCATTGTCACAAATTGATTATGATTTGTTTCTGAGCTTCTTGGGAGGCCCAGAACAAAGGGAAACATGAATAATGACTCAGTAGTAATTTCACAGGGGCAAAGAATTTGCTTTGTTTCCCAAGAAAAGACACAAATTTGCTCAAGTAGATACAACTTGGACAGTCTAAGCACATCTTCTCCTTTCTTCATTAAAATGTTGAGACTTGAATGGTTATGAGTCTTCAGACTGAGAATCAACCTTGGAAATTTGAAGGTGCCACATGGGAGAGATTGCACTTTCTAAGTGCAATCCAAGTAACAATCTGGAAAGTTAACTATGATTAACAAAATATCAAGAAGTACTAAATTCCCACAGCAGATAAGGCATCAAGTTAAAAATATGAAACTATTTCTTTCTGTATTATACCATTGCTTATTCCTACTTTTATTATCCAAGACAAGAAAACTTTTCAAGTTTATGTTTTCTTTTTCTCTGAAAAGTTCTGATTTTGAAATCAAAGACAAAGCAATTATGCTCAGGAATCAGATGAACAAGGCAGGATATCTGTAAAAAGGAAATCAACATTTAAGAGGATAGAGAGTTATCTGGGTGCTATTGATGGATACCAATCAATCATCAAAGGCAGCAACATGTTGAACTTGTGACTAAATAACTAATTTTGGTGTGAATATTTTAAGTGTAGTTTTTCCTACATTGCATGTTTTTACTTCTTGAATGCTTTCTCTGGACTTTACCAACTTGGAAACTATCCAGTACACAAACCACAAAATTTCAACTGCTGAAACCATCACATATCACAAAGCACATGCAGTTAGGTGCCTCTCCACACTTCACTTCTCCCCTTACCCTGCAAAAGAAAAAAGTGATGAAATAAGAATATTAAAAGTAGTGTGAGGGAGTTCCGGGAAGATGGCGGAGGAGAAGCTGTAATCTGAACAAGCTCTCGCATAGAAAGCAGTTTTAGAGTTCCAGTGAACAGTCCTAAGCCAGAGAATCACACCAAGTGTGCCATCACAGGACAGAGAGTTAGACAAGAGAGGGAAGCCAAGGCAAAAAGAAACACCTGAGTGCTCGCCAGCAGCCGCCGCCACGGCGGTGGCAGGGTCGCAAGTGGCGGAGACCGCAGCCGGGGGCCATACCTGAGTGCTCACACATAGAGTCCAGGATGAAGGAGCCAGACGCAGCGGGCGAGCAGATTCTACTCAACAGCAGCAAGAACTAACAAAGGGCAGACATCTTCATCCTGCAGCTTGCAGACCAGAGACGACCCAGGATCCAAGACTCGGCGTGAGTAGAAGCCTGACATCCTCACTCCTTCTCAGGGAGCAGAGGAGGGAAGGCCACCCCTCCCCCCACAGCACCGGTGATCTCCATCTTGGATACCAACAAAGCTCGGAGGAGCTGCCAGCTCCAACCCAGGCCTTGGAATAAAACGAGTCATTTAGCAGGTCACAAGAACTTAACGGCAAAGTGACCTGCCAGACTCGGCTCCATCCAGGGAAAAGTCAGCCAGGTCAGGCACCAGCCATTGGAATGGCTTCCCTCACTGGGTAACCAGAGCCAGAGGCTGCCCCTCCCTCTAGCAGCCTCAACAATCAATTGAAAAACAAAATCCCTGAGAACAGCTCCAGGCTGGGCTCTGGGAGATTTTTTTTGCACAAAACAGCCCCAGGAAAAAGCTACCTATTGTTGAAAGGCCTCAACTCTACCCAGAACCTAGCCTCACCACTGCATCCCCCTCTTTTATGATTCTCAAAGCAGATCACCCTCCTAGAAAACTACCTGGAAGGGGGATCTCAAAATCTTGGGTAAATCAGAGCATTTTTCTGCCTCTTCCAACAAACTGACTTAAGAAACCAATCAAGCCACAGGAACTCAAGCTGACCAGAGACTCCAAAAAAAGGCTGGTTACAGACAAAAGGGAGATACAGATACAGGATTTTCCCACCCCTCCCCCCCAAAAAATCAAAGGACTTTTTCTTTTCTTTTTTTTTCTTTTTTTTCTTCTTCTTTTCTTTTTTTTTGTTTGTTTTTTGTTTTTTGTTACCTTATATATATATAATTTTTTTCTCTTTTAAAACTTTTATTAATCTTTAATTTTTGCCTCTTCTGAAAAAATAATTGATTTCCAGTAACTTTTTTTTTCTCCTCTTAAAATTTTTATTTTAGGAATATGTAAATGAGCATTTTCCTTTCTTTTCTTATCTTCTTTCTCTTTTTCTTTCTTTGATAATTATCTTTTTGTTTTTTGTCTAGCTCTACTGAACTTCTGATCTTTTCTTCTCCCTTTCCCATCCTTAAAGTTTTTCACATCTCCTCTATGTCCCTCCCTTTCTCACAACATATTCACATTCCTCTCTAAATAGATGGTCTTTTAATCTCTACAATAACATTAATTTTTACGTTTCTATTTTTTTTTCTGGTCACTTTTCATTCCCCTATCCCTCTCTTCTTTTTCTCTCTCTCTCTACTTGCATCCTACCCAACCCATTTCCTGCATTGTGATTAGGACATAGTTAACTCTCCCTGTGCCTCCCCACACCAATCTATTCCCATTTTTCACCCACATCTCTCCCTAATCCTAATAATTTCTGGTTTTCCAAATTCTTTTCTGCGGTTCAAAGTCCTTTAAAATATAGTTGTTTGAGGTTGAATAGATGTATCTGTTGAACTAGATTGTATCTGTAGACTATTGACTGTACAAATGCAAACTTTGGTTGATGGTTGCCGTAAGATAGTGTTCTAGCACAAAACAGGTGCTATCTTCATCTCAAATGGGCAGAGTAAGCCGGAAAAACACAAGAAAAATGGCAAATTCGGGTATCTCAATTCCCAATCTTGATAATCAGGGGTCAGATCAGATAATGAACAATCCAGAGGAGCGTTGACAAATAGCTCTACAAACACTGGTGGCAAACATGATAAATGAGAAGTTTGACAACTTACAATGGACTATCTATGAGCGTGATAGGGAGAGAGAGGAGGCATCCCAGAAGTTTATACAGGAATATCATAAGCGTGAGGAAGCTACTCAAAAACTGATACAGGATTTGCGTAAACAACTTGAGAATACTCAAAGAGAAAGGGAGGAATGGCGTGAGCAGGCTGAGAACATGCAAAGAGAACTGCAGGAATCCCACGAACGTGAGGAAGCTAAACAAAGAGTAATACAGGAATTGAGAGACCAAGTAGAGAACACACAAAGATCACTAAAGGCATGCATAAAATCCATTAACAAAGAGCTGAAGGAAGTCAGGGAGACCACAAAGGGAATGCTGAATGGAACCCAACAGAAGGAATGGGAGTCCAAAGAAACCATATCCAATCAACTAAGTGATTTGAAGACAAACACTGAACACCAAATTAAGGAAGTAAAGAAATTCATACAAGACCTAAAACAGAGCTTCAACAAAGAACTTGAAGCCATCAAAGCTGACCAATTAGAAGGAAAAGAGATAAAAAACAAAGTAGAGTGTCTTGACAGCAGGTTAGACCATGCAGAAGATCGAATCTCAGGGATGGAAGACAGCCTAGATATTATAGAGAAAGAACATACAACCATCCAAGACAAGTCCAAGAAATATGATAGATCTATCCAACACCTGGAAGACACCATCAGAAGGCCCAATCTAAGGATAATGGATGTAGAGGAGCACGTAGAAACAGAAGTTAATGGTCTAGGAAATTTGTTTAACAGGATCCTAGCAGAGAAGTTCCCAAACATGCAAAAAGATAGGCCTATTCAGATACAAGAAGCCTTTAGAACCCAAAATAGACCAGACCAGAATAGGACATCCCACCATCACATTATAATCCACACAGGATCAACTCACAACAAGGAAAAGATCCTTAAAGCTGTCAGGGAGAAAAGGGTAATCACCTATAAAGGGAAAACAATTAGAATCACCTCAGATTTCTCAGCAGAGAAAATCAAAGCAAGAAGAGCCTGGAATGATGTATGCCAGGCCCTAAAAACAAAGAACTATCAACCAAGAATACTGTACCCAGCTAAACTCTCCTTCATAACTGAAGGCCAAATAAAAAGCTTCCACAGCAAAGAAAAACTGAAACAATACATCTCCACCAAACCAGCCCTACAAAAGATTCTTAAAGATGTCCTACACATAGAAAACCAACAAGACCACAATAAATGCCAACAAACTGCACCCAAACTGAGAATACAAGAACCATAGGAAGAACCCAGTTTTCGCAGCCCCCAAGAAGGTAGATAACATGGCAGGAACTCCCAAATACCTCTCAGTCCTATCTCTTAACCTTAACGGACTGAACTCTGCAATTAAGCGACATAGACTGTCCAGTTGGATTAAAAAACAAGACCCTTCTATCTGCTGCCTGCAGGAGTCACATCTTGCCCGTATAAACAAACACATTTTCAATGTTAAAGGCTGGAACAAAATCTACCAAGCAAACGGCCCTCATAAACAGGCAGGAGTTGCAATCCTAATATCAGATAAAATAGGCTTCAAATTAAAAATCGTGAGAAGAGATACAGAAGGTCCCTACATACTAATTAAAGGATCTCTCCTTAAGGAGGATATTACAATTCTAAATATCTATTCGCCAAACAATGGAGCACCCAAATTTATCAAAGAAACACTACTTTCACTCAAATGCCATATAGATCCAAAGACATTAATTGTTGGGGATTTTAACACACCACTCTCCCCACTAGACAGATCAACTCGGCAAAAACTGAACAGAGAATCCCCAGATTTATACAGCTGCACAGATCAACTAGACTTAACAGACATTTACCGAACATTTCACCCAGCAGCATCAGAGTACACGTTCTTCTCAGCAGCACATGGAACGTTTTCTAAAATAGACCACATTCTAGGCCACAAAGCAAACTTGTCTAAATTCAGAAACATTGAAGTTATACCCTGCATTCTCTCTGACCACAAGGGAATAAAATTAGAACTCAACACCAAAAGCCACCAAAGAAAGTCCGGTATCACATGGAGGCTAAACAACACACTGCTGAATCAAGAGAGGGTCATGGAAGAGATTAGAAAGGAAATTCAAATGTTCATGCTATTCAACAAAAATGAACACACAAATTACCAGCTCCTCTGGGACACAGCAAAGGCAGTACTCAGAGGCAAGTTTATAGCTCTGAGCTCCTACATCAACAAATTGGAGAGATCGGAAACTAACAATTTAATGACACATCTAAACCTCCTTGAAAAAGAGCAGCAAGATAAACCCCAATCCAGTAGACGGAAAGAAATAATCAAAATTAAATCAGAATTAAATGAACTAGAATCCAAAAAAACTATAGAAAGAATCAACAAAACAAAGAGTTGGTTCTTTGAAAAAATTAACAAAATTTACAGACCCTTAGCAAATCTAATCAGAAAAAGAAGAGAACACACCCAAATTAATAAACTCAGAGATGAGAATGGAAACATCACCACGGAAACCACCAAGATTCAGAACATTATAAGGGAATACTTCTCAAAACTTTATGCTAATAAGTTCGACAACTTGACAGATATGGACCTCTTCCTAGCAAATATTGACATGCCAAAACTAAACCAAGATGAGTTAAACTATCTTACCAGGCCCATATGAAGCATTGAAATAGAAACAGCAATAAGAGACCTCCCAGCTAAGAAAAGTCCAGGACCAGATGGTTTTCAAGCGGAATTTTACAAGGCCTTCAAAACAGAGCTCACACCAATTTTCCTCCAACTCTTCAATGAAATTGAAAGAGAAAGCTCACTACCGAACACATTCTATGAAGCCATCATAACCCTCATCCCAAAACCAGGCAGGGACTCATCAAAGAAAGAGAACTATAGACCCATTTCTTTGATGAACATTGATGCAAAAATTCTCAACGAAATTTTGGCCAATCAACTTCAACAATTCATCCAAAAAATCATAAACCACGATCAAACAGGATTCATTTCAGGGATGCAAATCTGGTTCAATATACGCAAATCCATTAATAATATTCATCACATCAACAGGAGCAGAAAAAGCATTCGACAAGATCCAACACCCCTTTATGATGAAGGTTTTGGAAAAATTAGGATTCCATGGAACATTCCTCAATACAATAAAGGCTGTATATGACAAACCTACAGCCAGCATTATACTCAATGGTGAAAAACTAAAGCCATTTCCTCTTAACTCAGGAACAAGACAAGGATGCCCGCTCTCTCCACTTCTCTTCAATCTAGTATTAGAATGCCTAGCTACAGCAATAAGACAAGATGCAGACATAAAGGGGATCCAAATAGGGAAAGAAGAAATAAAACTCTCCCTCTTTGCAGATGACATGATCTTGTATTTAAAGAATCCCATAGACTCCACTCCCAAATTACTCAAGCTGTTTCAAAACTTTGGCAAAGTAGCAGGTTATAAAATTAACTCCCAAAAATCAATGGCTTTTCTGTATGCCAACAATGAGAAAAGTGTGGCTGAAATTAGGAAAGCAACTCCATTTGTAATAGCCCCACAAAAAATAAAATACCTAGGAATTAACTTAACCAAAGAAGTGAAGGACCTCTATGATGAAAAGTTTAAAATCTTGAAAAAGGAAATCACCACAGAACTTAAAAAATGGCAAAACCTCCCATGCTCCTGGATTGGCAAGATTAACATCGTGAAAATGGCAATACTTCCCAAGGCTATCTACAAATTCAACGCAATACCTATCAAAATTCCACCCTCATTCTTCAAGGAAATAGAAGACGCAACTCAAAAATTCATATGGAACAATAAAAGACCCCGAATAGCAAAAACACTTCTCAACGGAAAGAACACTGCTGGAGGAATATCAATACCAAATTTCAAACTCTACTATAAAGCCTTAGTAATCAAAACAGCTTGGTATTGGCATAAGAACAGACCTCAGGACCAATGGAATAGAATTGAAAACCCAGAAATGAACCTACAGACCTATAGCCATCTAATCTTCGATAAGGAAGCTAAAACAATAGAATGGAAGAAAGACAGCCTCTTCAGTAAATGGTGCTGGCAAAATTGGTTAACTACATGTAGAAAACTAAAGCTAGATCCTTATATATCACCCTGCACCAGAATCAACTCCAAATGGATCAAAGACCTTGAACTCAAAGCAGACACTCTGAAAACATTAAATGATGGAATAGGAGAAACCCTAGGTCTCCTTGGCTCAGGCCGAAATTTTCTGAATAGAGACCCGGAAACACAACAAATCAAAGAAAGGTTGGACAAATGGGATTGCATACGGTTGCAGAGCTTCTGCAGGGCAAATGACATAGCTAGCAAGATCAATAGAAAGCCCACCGATTGGGAGAAGATCTTTACTAGCCATACAACGGACAAGGGTCTCATATCTAAAATATACTTGGAACTCAAAAAATTAAACTACCCAACAACAAATCCTCAAAGAAACAACTGCCCAATAAATAAGTGGGCGAAAGACTTAAAGAGAAGCTTCTCTGAAGAAGAAAGAAGGATGGCCAATAGACACATGAAGAAATGTTCAACATCCCTAGCCATAAAAGAAATGCAAATCAAAACAACATTGAGATATCACCTCACTCCAGTTAGAACAGCAAAAATCAAGAACTCTAACAACAACAGATGCTGGAGGGGATGTGGATAGAAAGGAACCTTACTTCATTGTTGGTGGGAATGTAAACTTGTTCAACCACTTTGGAAAGCAGTATGGAGGTTCCTCAGAAGTCTTCACATAGATCTCCCCTATGATCCAGCAATCCCACTTTTGGGCATTTACCCAAATGTATACAAACAAGACCACACTAAAGCTACCAGCACAACTGTGTTTATTGCAGCATTATTTACCATAGCTAAGATATGGAACCAACCCAGATGCCCCTCAGTAGATGAATGGATGAAGAAAATGTGGTATATATACACAATGGAATTCTATGCCTCCATCAGAAAGAATGACATTTCCCCATTTGTTAGGAAATGGAAAGGTTTGGAAAAAATTATATTAAGTGAAGTAAGCCAGGCCCAAAGAAACATAGGTCCCATGGTTTCCCTTATTTGCAATATCTAGTATAGGTATGAGTCAAGCGGAAAAGGTCAGATAATGTGATGTTAGGAAAACGAACCCTTAAATATGTATTTTAATGTTTTCGTTTATTTCATGCATGTGTTTCTAACGCATTTATAAGATTATTTCTTTGTTGCTTTGTATGTCCCTCCCCCACAGTGTAACCCCCGCTTTCACTTTATTTGATGTCAGTATAACATGTGGAGGAGATGGGGACAAACAAGTCGTTTAAGGAGTCAGGTGGACCTGTTGCAACAAGGAGAATTACAAAATGTCATGTCAAAGCAAGTTTTACAATGTCGGTGTGGGGGGGGAGGGGGGTATGATTGGGTGCGGGGGAGGGTGGAGCCTGGGAAGGGAGGTGAAGGGTAAACAAAAGAGGAGGCTGCAATGCTTGGTAAGAAATGTATGCATTATCCTGCCAATGTAATTGTAATCCCTCTGTACAGTATGTTCTCAAATAAAATAAAATAAATTAAAAAAAAAAAAGTAGTGTGATATCTAAAAAAGATGTTCATGCAGTTGAATATATAGGGGATTCAGTAGTTGAATATAAATTCAAATGAACTTTCACTCTTTAATTTATACATTTCTTTCCTGTATTCATGAGTAAGAAATGCATATTTATTGTAAAAAATTATTTTAAGTAGACAATCTTGAGAACAATGAGAATAAAATCATCTGTAAACAGCCCGAACTGTTATTGTCTTAATGAATTTCCTCTAGCATTTTTCTGTTTATTTCACTAAAATATTTATGGAATTTTCTAGGGGCAGAGTCTATGCTAAATACTCTCTTTTATTTAGATACTGAGGATTAAACCTAAATGTATGTACTTTAGGCAAGAGTTCTATCACACTCCAGCCTTTCACTTTTATTTTGTTTTTGAGATACTATCTCACTCCCTTTGTCCAAACGGGACTGAAATCTATGATTTTATCTTCCTGCAAGTAACAGATGTGCACCACCAATCTAGGTGCTAAATATACACATTATTCATTTAACTCAATACTCCCTCAACAGTGTGTGCGTGTATACACATATCTACTCAATATTCTCTTTCTCTCCCTTCCCTCAACTCTTGTTCTTTTCTGTTTGGAAGAGATTAGGATCAGTCTCAATCACTTCATGACACTCTAACCCTGAAGCTGGAAAGGTCGGCACCAGGACAACATGACAAGAGAGAAGAACTCTGCCAACCAAGTCTAATGTGCCAATCTTGCCTCAGAAAATAGAATTGAGGACCTGAAAATGAGGCAGCAGATAGGAGTCTGTGATGGAGCTTAATTCTATTTTCAGCCACAGTTCATTCAATGAGTGGAGCAATCAAGCCTGGAGGAAAAATCAAGAGATGGAGAAACTATGTAAGCTTGTGTCTGGGGGTGGGAAGAGAGAGGGAGAGGAAGGGAAAGACAGAGGGGAAGGAGAGAGAGGAAAAATGAGACACACAGACAGACAGACAGACACACACACACACGCACGCACACACACAGACTCACACACACACACACACACACACACACACACACACACACACACACACACACACACACACACACACACACAGAGATTGCATTCTTGGAGCATTTCCAATTGCAAGGAGATTTTACTGTTTTTCCCCAAATAGACTTCTATCTTCCCTTCAAATACATTTTGAACTTAAGCTAATTGAGTATGTTCCTTTAAGATACCATGATAATGTGCATTGATAATGACTATCTTGTTCTGTACAAGGCATCATTCCAACTATTTAATGTTCATTTATTTCATTAAATACATTTTAATTGTTATATCAACCCTCTCTAAAATGTGTGTCACTGCCTTCATTTTACATAGGAGGACAGAACCTCAAAAACTTAAGCACGAGTCACTGGTTAGGAACGGCATGCTCACATACTACACCTGCCCCCCCCCATATATACATTTATTTTTCTGTTCCCTTTGGCACCTCCTCACCTTCAATAGAACAGAAATGGACGTCTTTTTTAAAATATGTGTGCAAACCAGCATCAAGAATACAAGAACAATATAAGAAATGGGAAAATACAATTGAGTGAAAATCTGAAAACTCCTATGCCCCAGACCTGTATTTCTGTCCTGCACAGGGAGGGGCCTCTTTCTACCTCTACTCTCCCAGGCCTCCTCAGCAGGTCCCTGGGAACATAGTTGGAGAGGGACTAGTAAGTCTTTTCAAATGAAAGACATCAGTGAATTTACTATAAGAGTCAAAGGCAGAGGAATTAAAATCCACATAGACATTGACTGCTTTCCTTTACCCTGACTTTCAAAATTCTTTACTTCTTCACATACCTCAAAAAGCCAACTGTTGCTTGACACCCGTGGCTCACCCCTGTAAGCTTAGCTACTAAGGAGGCTGAGATCTGAGGATCACGGTTCAAAGCCAGCATGGGAGGGAAAGTCCATGAGACTCTTATCTCCAATAAACTAAAAGAAAACTGGAAGTGGCACTGTGGTTCAAGTGGTAGAGTGCCTTTATCAATTTTCCTAGGGAAAATTAATTTGTATTCCTCCAAACAGTCTGATGGTTGGCAAATGTTGTGAGCTCCCGAAGACACTCCTAGATGTCTGTCATCATTTCCAACTTCAAAACTTTTGCCTTCAATCAGGGTTTCTGAAGAACATCGATACAATCAAAGTTAATCAACACAGCTTTATTGTACTTGGTCTCATAAAAAATATAATAGCTCTACTTTCAATGAAGGAAATTAATGATCATGGCCTTGAGAAATGGCCCTTCATTTGAAATGTGTGTGTTCTATTACTGTCATAAATTTTCATGATGCTTTTTTTTCTTGAAAACAGTCGCTGAATATTCCTTCAGCAAACATTTACTGTGCAGTGTTGCAGGATACACTGAGTGTTGGGAGCCCAGAATGCCCTAAAAGTTCCACCCGCCTTATGTATTATGTACATAATAAAGTTTGAAAGTCTGGATCATTTTAGCAACTGAAGGAAAAATCATTTCTGAAAATATAAAAGTCTCTTTAGTATGAAGAATAGGCCTGAGGAACTTGTCTTCCTGGTTTCCAGCCAGGATATCTATCTATTTAAAATCACTTAACATCAGAATATGTAAGCAAATGTTTAAGGGCATGAAATGATTACAACCAAGTATGTAGTATGCACATGTTACTTGGGTATGGTAGTTTCTATTTTATTCATAAAAATGGATTGAGAAAAAGATTATTCTCCACATGAATGACAATGTCCCCAAATTGTTTCTTTATTACCCATTCATTATAACTCTAGCTTTTGTTGGGAGATGAGATCCTTGTTCAAAAAACATAACTGAGGGCCATTGTTACATTCTTCTTTCTGTCATTGTCAAAGATGTTTCAGAGAAAAGAGACCTACAAAGATATGAGTCCTGGCACATATTGTAAATGCCAGCATTGAATGATATCCCCATGGTAAGAAAGAGAAACTTCACAAATTTTCACCCACCTGAACAACCCATCCTGTTGCTTTGCCTCTGAGCCAGGATGAGTTTTCCCATTTGTCTTTCTGTGGCACAGCTACTGTGGAAGGAATGTGTCTTTTCCTTTATTTGGCAGATTTGGAGTCCTAACTCCTCTTGCAAACATTCTGAGAAGCTTTCGCCAGGTCACAAGAAGTACAGATGAAATTTTCATCCCATACTCTCCCCTCACAGTAATCCTGTCCTGAAAAACTGCTTACTAAATAAAATGGAACAATGATTGGACAGTGATATAAACCTGAGCGAGCATTATCATACTAGTCATAACACCAGAGAGGAACAAGCAGAAGAATCATTATCTGAGTGTCACAACTATCAATTGACCTACTACACCACGTGCTTAAGTGAGGCAATTAATAGATGTTTTGCTAGCTGCCAGTGGCTCATACCAGCAATCAAGCTACTCAGGAGACTGAGGTCTGAAGATTGTAGTTCAAAGCCAACCCAGGCTAGAAAGTCCATGAGATTCTTATCTCCAATCGACTACCAAAAAGCTGGAAATGGTGCTGTGGCTCAAGTGGTAGAGTGCTAGCCTTGAGCAAAGCAGCTCAGGGACAGCACTCAGGCACTCAGGCCCCAGAACCAACACACACACACACACACAAAGACAGATAGATGCTTCACGTTTTCCTGGCCACTTTCTTTTTTCTTATGCTTCTTTTGGTGAAGATTTTGTAAGTCAAATAATCTTGATGTCAATTAATATCTATGCTGTATTGGGCTTATTGTCCTCAGCTTCATCTTCCTTGCCTGTGGAATGAAGACATTTCTTTGCAAAATTCGTGCAGTGGGTGAATCCAGTCTTAGTGTTCAATGTACATGTGTGAAAATATCACCAGGTAAATTGGGGGTGGGGTTGAGAGAAATGGAGAAGAACGATATAAGTGGTGACATTGATCAAGATGTACTGTACTCACAAACTGACATGTTAAATTATAACTCTTTTGTACAAGTACTTAGGTATAATTTTTTAAGTAGAAAAAAATGAAACCAGTGCATCAGTGCAATCCATAACTCTGAGGTCTAGATTGTGCATAGCTGCCTCTTTTAAAGAATATAGGACAGAGAAGAGTGGAACAAATCATTTCCAGAATACAAGTGATCAACTCTACCACGAAGTTAACATCAATAGTGATGCTGACATACATCCTTGATTTCATGCACAGAGAACACATTTTCCCCTAACTCCCCCAGGATTTGGAACTCAGGGCCTAGATTCTGTCCCTGAACTTTCTCCTCCCTACCGCTCACCCCAAACACACAAAGCTAGTGCTTTTACACTTGAGCCATAGCTCCAATTCTGGCTCTTTTCGTTAAATGGAGATGAGTCTCATGGATTTTCCCAGCCCAGGCTGGCTTCCAATCATAATCCTCAGATCTCAGGCTTGGATTATAGGTGTGAGCGACCAGTGTCCAGCGTGAGAACACACTTTTTCTCTGTAATTCTCCTCCCCAAAACCTCATAGCCACAATCTTAAGAGAAAAGATTGAGAGCCCACAACTGAAGAATATTCTACAGAATGCCCTGTCCAATACTCCAAAAAAGGGGAGAAATACCATCTCTTTTCCTTTGGTGAAAACAATAGATGTTTGATTATTATATGACAATAATAATAGATATTATTATAATGCTCACAATATGTATTCCCATCCCCATTGCTACCAGGCTTGGTTATATAACGTACTTTGACAAATGACATATGAGAAGTGATGACATGTATCTTTTCTGAGTTTTAGTCATGTGGTTTTCACACTGTTCTCTTCCCTTGGGATCCTCCAGCAGGCAGTCTGAATCCCAGAATGGACAGCATGCTGAGTGGCAGTGGACATGGATTAGGCTTGTAGCATGAGATAGTAATCAAAGTTGTAAACTATTGCGTCATTGGAGTTGTTATCCCACCGTAAAATTAAGTTCACATTGAGGCCCCAGCTCTAGGTAATCTAGGCCTTTTTTGTCTCCATTCCCTCCTGTTCCCTTCTCATTTTTCCTGAATATTCTCTCTTCTACCAGCTTCTCCTCAGGTGACACCAAATCCTGAGTCTCCTTATCCTAGAAACACTTTTCAGGCTTAAGCATTGTGGCTTCCTTTCTTACATTTTCTCTTAGCTGTTTCTTCACTTTTTTCTTTCTGGAGTTTTCAGCCAGAAGCTCCCAAATGTGATGGAGCCTCAGATAAAATCCCTCTGCCACATCTCCCTTGCTTGCTTTCACTCATCTCATGTTGGCATACTACGAAACCAGAATAAGATGAAGTTCCAGAAAACCCTTTGGATAGAAAAATAAACCACCGGATGGGAAGTGAGGGTTGTTTTAGAAGAGATTGGGAGCTGAACACAGGCAGGAAGGCTCATGGCTGCAGCCTCAGCTGTCTTCTGAATCATTGCCCAGTTTCCATCTGTCAGTCTTTTCTCCAAAATCAATGGGGCAAATTCTGCATTTCTTACGGACTTAACCACATTCACAGACCTAGTTAGGAATCCAAAATGACTTAAAATATAGACTCTCCACATCATAGAAATCTGTACCAGAGAAAATGGGCAGAAAGAACTTCAGTTAATCAGGTTCAATTCATTTTTACATGTTTATAATTTATTTTATTTTATTTTTTTTGGGTCCGGTCGTGGGGCCTGAACTCTGGGCTGGGGCGCTGTCCCTCAGCTCTTCAGCTCAAGGCTAGCGCTCTACAACTTGAGCCACAGCACCACTTCTGGCTTTTTTTGTTTATGTGGTGCTGAGGAATCGAACCCAGGGCCTCATGCATGCAAGGCAAGCGTTCTACCACTGAGCCACCTTCCCAGCCCCACATGCTTATAATTTAACTGAGAGAACAATATCAAATTCACTCAGCCTTCATAAAATCAAAATATCAAAGCAACTACTTTTTACAGGAAGTAAATAGTCACATCATAAATCGAGTTTCTAAAGGGGTGGTGTTCTCAGAAAGTAAGGAATTAGGGCTTAGGAAACATTTCAAACACATTTCACATCAGCATCAAGATTAAATTCATTAGCACAGGCTGCAAAAGTTGCTTACTCTCAGCAGGTAAGAACCTATCATTTTTTTCTGGCCGTTAGTAAAAAAAGATGGAAGAGTTTGATTTCCTTTTTCAATTTCAATCTTCAAAGTCACATTGTCTTCTAAGGAAGTCATTTATCTCACTCACCTGAAAATACAGAATATGTCTTCACAGGAGTGTCCTCTGGGCTTCAGGAAGCAAAATAGGAGGAGTGAAACAGGCTGCAAGGTGCTTGCAGGAATAGAATATGTTTGACTTCTTCCACAGCCAAGCTAGCTTTGAGCGCTTGTCCTTTCCACAACTCAGGTGGGACGCTGGTTATGTAGGAGGGGAGAAATACCATAGAGTTTCAGAAAAAGGTAAAAGAAAGGTGCATGGCTTTTCTTCTCAGAACAGAACCTTTAAATAGGATATGTTTTTTCTCTTCACAAAACACTTAATTATACAGTAATCCCCTTCACTGTATTCCCCTTCTGTAGTTAGTTACCTGTGCTCAACTCTGGTTTGAAAAGATTAAATGGAAAAAATCTCATATTTTGGAAGATATCACATTCACATAATACCTTTTTTCTTTTTTTCTTTTTTGTTTTTTTGCATATAAGGTCTCACTGTATATCTCTCTCATTATCTTCCTGCCTCAGCTTCTGTTTCCTAGGATTATATGTGTGCATTTCCACACCCATTTCACATTACATTTTTACAGCATATTGTTATAATTCTTCTATTTTATTAGTTACTGTTATTATTGTCTTACTGTACATAATTTATAACTTAAGCTTTATTGTAGCTATAATTGTCTGGGTAAAAGCATAGTATATATGGTCATCTTGGTATTTATAGGGTTGCTTCCAGAACTGATGAGCATACTAAAATCAGCATAGGCTCCAGGCTCATATAGAAAATAGCATAATATTTCATACAAAGTAAGTTACACTTTAAATCACATCAAGGTTATTTCTATTACCACCATACATATAACAGTATATAAATAGTTGCTATATTGTCTGCTTAGGGAGCAACAAACTTTTCCTATCTTAAATTTCTGGTTGGTTGAACCCCTAGATGTGGAAATTGTAGATACTGAGGGTTAACTGTATAAATTGCTTCATTGATTTCACGTGCTCACGTGGAATGCCTCTCCAGAGACTAATCAGGAACTACTATAAAGATCAAAAAGACAGAAACTTGACCTTCTTATTTTTCCATAATTACCCACTAAATAAAATATGAATAAGTTTGATTCTGTACCTCCTCCTCCTCCTCCTCCTCCTCCTCCTCCTCCTCCTCCCCCCTCCTCCTCCCCCGCTCCTCCTCCTCCTCCTCCTCCTCCTCCTCCTCCTCCTCCTCCTCCTCCTCCTCCTCCTCCTCCTCCTCCTCCTTCTTCTCCTCCTTCTTCTTCTTCTTCTTCTTCTTCTTCTTCTTCTTCTTCTTCTTCTTCTTCTTCTTCTTCTTCTTCTTCTTCTTCTTCTTCTTCTTCTTCTTCTTCTTCTTCTTCTTCTTCTTCTTCTTCCTCTTCTTCTTCCTTGCACATGCTAGGCTTGGTATCTACCACAGTTCTAGAGCTTCTAAAAAGCTAGTTTGAGAATTTCACAATGTTTAATAATCAACACCAATTTCCGTTTTCTTTCCTAGGCTCCAAAACAGGGGAAAGTGGGGGAGGCATAAATGGGACAGTCATCTAGGGAAAACTTTGCTGACTATCATATTTTAATTTTTTGTTCAGTTGGAATTTAAAAAATATATAACCATATAATTTAAGTCCTATTTTTAAAAATTTCTTCATAGGAAAAAAGACCAACTAAACAATTTTTGTCCTTTTTATGTATAAAGCTCACAATGTTGTCTCTGTAATAATTTTTAAAACATTCTTTTGAATATGACTTCTACCATCTCCTTGGAGGCGAAGCTGAATTCTACATATTAAATATTCTAATCAATAACTAGGAAGTATAAATCAATAGAAACAATTTAAATATGTCAAACACAATAAAAAGAACAATTATCCATCAAACAGATGCTTATCATCTTGACAGTTTGGGAACAACAGTTTCAGAATGTACAGAAATACTGAAAGAACATCTTTTAATTCATAAGAAAGGGGAAAATATTAAAATATTAAAAACAAACATGCAGCAATAGATAATGCCTGTAATCCTAGATGCTCTGGAAGCTAAGATCTGAGTATCATAGTTCAAATCCATCCAGGGAAAGAAAGTCCTGTGAGACTCATCTCCAATTAATTACCAAAATGCCAGAAGGGGAGATGTGGCTCAAGTGAAAAAGCACAAGTCTTGGGCAAAAAAGCTCAGGGGCAGTGTTTAGACCTGATTTTAACCCCAAAGACCAGCGTGCATTTGCCCATACACACACACACACACACACACACACACACACACACACACACACACACACACATTATTGAAAGACAAATACCAATGCTTTTCCTAATGTATTGTTTCACATTGTAATAGGACTTAAGGCATTAGTGGGTCTAGATTCCTACTATAGTATATATGTTTGAATAGGTTATTCAGAGAAAACTTTATTTGGAAAACTCTAATACTCAAATTGTAGCTTATTTTTTAAAATATGGGCGATGGACCAAGTATATTAATGACCAGGTATAGTTATATGGGATAAAACTCTGGCTTGATTTTAACATCATTATTTTATTTTTTTAACAATGGAAGAAAGATATTTGACTTGAAAGAGACACAGGATGAGATTCAGAAGAGATGGTGAGTCCATTCTTTGTAGAAATGGGCACATCAGACTTTTGAAGATATTATTCATTTTTTGGCATAAGACTTGATTATTCAAGTATGTGCAGTTACTAGATAAATAACTTAATATGGAAATAATAAATAAGTGTTATCAGTGCATACAAAACAATTGGTTCTGAACATCTATATTATGCAATGATTTGTACTGTTCATGTCACAGAACTGACTTAGAAGGCTGATTTAAATCAAATATATATATTTGGTCAGCGTTAAATCCTCTTTTCCAAATTCTGCCTCCTCGAAAAAAAAAAGGATATTACCTATTTTATCAGTAATCAGGAATAGTAAGTTATTTTAAGTATTTATATATTTTATCCAAGTATGATCCTCCAATATATCATTCCAGGTGCTAGAGTCTAACCATCATGGTGATGGATAGTCATATCCTAATGGAGAAATATGTAGCTTGCCCTGCTTGCATGCTCCCCAACCTTCCCTTCCATGGCTCTATATTTACATTTAGTAAAATTCACTCATCTAATAAAGTCAAGGACAATGGCAGCTCCTCCTTGAAGATTCTTCTGTCAAGAATAAGCAATCAATCATTAATTTGATAATATTGCATTATAATGCAGTCAAATATAGAAATTTTTGAGCTTTTTTTCCATGAAATTTACTTCATGTGATTGTTGATTTATAGTTGGTGGTATTGGACTTAAAAAAACGTACGAGTTTCAAAGATTTAAATAAAAAGTTGCACATTGCCTTGTCTAGTGACAAATTAAAGAGAGAATTCTAGGTTCTTATATTCATCCCAGTGTGCTTTTGTTTCCTTGCTGGCTTTTTTCCTACAGTGATGACCACTTTCATTATTTGGCATAGCAAAGTTTTCTCATTTTTGTAGTCCTGATTTTATCATAGGTGTTATTTTCCTAAGCATTCTGCCCATGATAAATTAATCTATTATTATAATCACATCTTAGAACATTCATATTCAGTAATTATTCTTATATTCCTTAATAACATCTCATTATATTTTAAAAATTGTATTAATTTATATAGTCAGCAGTAGGGCTGAACTCAAGGTCTGACTGCTGTTTCTTAGCTTTGTTGCTCAAGGTTAGTACTAGATCACTTCTAGATGTTTGGTGGTTAATTGGACATGAAAGACTCATGGACTTTCCTGGCCAGGCAGGCTCTGAACTGTGATCCTCCTGAGTAGCTAACATAACAGATGTGAGCCACCAGTCCACAGTATATATAGCACATTACTTTTAACAATAGAAGAAAGTAATTTTACTATAGAAATTTTGTCTTTAGGAGAATTCTTTCAATGTTTGATACAAACTTTTACATGTTTAAATATTATTTTGGTATCACTGTTGGTTTTTATAATTTTTCCACTTTGTATTTGCCTGTATTATTTGTACATAGACTTTTTCACTGTTATTCATACATACTATATAACGCTATCACAATTCATCCCCTTTATCACTTTATCTCTTTTCTACTTCCCTCTTCTTGAAACAATTTCAACAGGTTTTATTGTACTCTTCTTACACACACACAATATGAACAGAATATGTAGAAGATAATACTGCACCCTCCCCCTCCATGCCCTCTTGTTTTATCTTCTCCCCTTCCACTGGTACCTCCCCTCAAACAGGTTCTGTTCTGTTTTATATTTCTGTCTTTCATTTTTACAGCATACAAGCAAAAACATATAATATTTTACTTTCTCAGCATATTTACTTTTGCTTAATATAATGGTATCTAGTTCTATCCATTTTGCCATCAATGACATATTTTATTGCTATGTATAGTTGAAAACTCCATTGTGGATATATTTAAAATTTTCTCATGAATTTTATTTATATATGTATATATATATTGGGTCAGTCATGGGGCTTGAACTCTAGGTCTGGGAGCTGTCCATGAGCTCTTCAGCTCAAGGCGAACGTTCTACCACATAAGCCACAGTGCCAATTTTGGTTTTCTGGTGGGTAATTGGAGATAAGAATCTCAAGGACTTTCCTCATATTTTATCCTAGGATTACAGGTGTGAGCCATGGGCGGCTAGCTTAATTTTATATTTTATATATTTATCTATTTGTGTGCAATACTGGTGTTTGAACTTAAGGGCTTTCATTCTTGCTTGACCATTTTGCGTTGCTCACAACTGGTGCTCTACCACTTAAGACATGCATCCAGTACTAGGTTTCTGCTGGTTAGTTGTAGAAAAAGATCTCTCAGATTTGTATCCCTGGTCTGGTTCTGAACCACAATCCTCAGATCTCAGTCTCTTGAGTAGTTAGTATTAAGGGCATGAGCCTCAGGCAGCCAGAATAACTTTTATTTTTTATAAGTAGATTGCTTAAGATGTTGGCTTGGGTTTCCTGAGAAAAATTCATGTTTAATTTCTTGTTTCTTTTAAGGTTATCAAATGAATATCTTTAAATTTGCAAGATGTTACTATGTCAAATATGAAATAATATTTTTATGTTACTAGGTGGCACCAAGTTTCCTTTTAGATAGAAAATATTTGGCTGGCTTCCAACCAAAATCTTTACATCTCAGCTTCCTGAGTACCTAGGATTGTAGGCATTGGTCACCTCTCCTGGCTGAGACAAATATTTTTGGTAAGGAAAATCACTGTGATGTGGAACATGAGACATGATGAATATAGACTAAACGGGAATATTTTGAAAGCTTTAACAAAACTGAAGTTATCACAAATTTGCAGGCTTCAGTGAGGAGAAAAATGACAAAGAAGTTAGAGAAGCAGAGAATTGGAGACTAAAGAAAAGTTAGTGAATAATTCCCTGTTAGCAGAACTACTGATGATTTCTTTTTAGAAAACTTCAGCTTGATATACTAGTACATGCCTATAATTCTAATTAATTATGAGATAGACACTGGATGTTTGCTGTTGGTATGGTAAAAATATAATACTGAAACTCAAATCTCTAAAGCAAACTGGTGCCATATGTTGATAAGAGAGGCAGAAGTTGGAGGACCACTGTTTGAGGCAGTTAATGTGAGACTATCTGAAAAGCAAACTAAAGCTAAACAAAGTGCTAGGGGTATGGATCAAGAGCAATTATCCAGCAAGTTTGAGGCCCTGAATTCCATACCTTCTACTGAGAACAAAAGACAAGGAAAAGGAAAAAGGTTCTTGTTACAATTTTCAAGATATTTTCTGTACAATTTTCTGCTATAATTTCCTTCTTCAATTGCCGTAAAATTTTGAGAAGTCACTTACACAAATGACTATCATTATTTGTGGAAATCAAGGGAAAGTCTTTGCAACCAGTTTTGTAAGACAGAACAACTCTGTAAAATTGAATTCAATGAGATGAAAATGAGAGGTAATGGTTTCATGAAAATGCACTTAATAGCTATGTGTCAGAAGTTGAGGAGCTCATTAAGAGGATTTACTTCCTAAAAGAACAGGAGGATTGAGTTGATTTTATATTAATTTTTAAAAATAGGTTAAATTTGGTTGGTATTTTAACACCTTTAAACAAGGTGTTAAGCCAGTAAAATTATTGTTGAGATTTTTATAAAAGCTATAAGACAATTGTTACATAGATTTTTAGAGAAGCTATTCAACAATTGTTGGATAAATCCCAACAATGCAAATATGTGTTCTCTGTCATCTGGTGGTGTTACATACCTCATCATCTAAGGTTGGGAGAATATTATCTTCATTTTCAGAATACAGAAATGGAGGCAAGAAGAAAGGTGGTGTATTTCTGAAGGCTGATGTGTAAATTACATTTGAGAATGAGCAGAAACCAGAATCCATGAACAGAAACCAGAATACATGGCTCAAATTCAATTCATTATTTGCAAACCTCGTGACTATACTAATATCTGAAACTCTTCTGCTGGCTGGGTAACATGGAACTGTTTCTTAGAGTTGTCATGTGTTGTTTTTGGTAAAAAGCTAAAAATATTGGTGCTTTATAAAATTAAAGAATATGCCTTTTGTAAAGTGTTATGCACAGAATATGAAACAAGAATTCCATGAACTCTGAAGTTCTTCATGCAGTTTTTCTTAAAATTATTCTTTGAAGAATCAAGATAGTGAAATTATTCACATTCCTTTCATTCCAGAAAGCATTATCTGAACACATTTGAGAAGACTTTCTACAACAGTCTTATAATATATGGGCTTTTGGTGTACTTGTCTTCTCTCTCTATCTTCTTAATGGGGTTATTATTGTCTTATTCATGGGTTTAAGAGTCCTTTATATATTATGAATAAAGCAATTTGTCAAGATCTTTATATTTTGTTTCATTAGCAAAAATGCCTGCTATGTGATTGAACAGAAATTGATGACATCTTTGCCTGATTTCTGAGCAACTAGGAATTCTTTCATTCTAATTCAGTACTCTTTATCAGGTCAAGAAAGTTCCCATGTAATAATTTTGACAAATTTTTACCATTCTGATATTTTGAACAGGACAGAATTATTTTAGCGTCACAGCAGGGAATTCCCCTGTGACATGTCTCCTCTACAGGCATGGAATCCCCATTTGCAAACTGCTGATCATACTGGAAGCAAATTTTTGCTTGTTAGGAATATCGAATTTTTGGCCTATGTACTCAGGATTTTTTTCCCAGAAAACATAAATCCACACATAGATATTAGTCATAGCTACTTGAATTGGAATTAGTAATATTTTTATTCTTGATGTGCCACATCTCTATATAAAACTATGAAAAACACAGTTTGTAACAGAATAAACATGAGTATATCACTTAGAATGTGGGTATGGTTAGTAAACTCTAGGGGATTTTCTAATAGCTTTCAGACTTTTCATAAACATAAATGAGATGGTTTATACCTATAATCCTAGCTTCTTTGAAAATGGACATGTGGGTAGTGGGAGTTCAGGGTTAAGCTGGAAAACATACGAGACCTCCATCTCAGTCAATAAAAGCGGGGTGTGCCAATGTGTGGGTGTTATCCTACCTGTGTTGGACATCCAACTAGGAAGTTTACTATCCAGGTAGCCTAGGAATAAACAAATGCAAGACTCTACCTCAAAAATAACCAAAGCAAAAATTGCTGGATGTGGTATGATTCAAGGGGTAAGGTGCCTGCCTGGCAAATGCAAGGCTCTGAATTCAAACCCAAGTACCTACCAAAAAATGAAATAATATGAAATAATTCTCTAAATAACTACTCACTTAGTGTAATTATCTTATGTATTCTCCAAATAATCTTGTAGTGAAGGCATAGAATTGAATAAGCCAGATCAATATAATACTCCAAAATCATAGAGTGGCCCAGAGGTCAGCTTTATGATTATTCAATGTCTGGATCTTCCTGTTCTTAGATCCACAATCTTATGGGGGGGGGGAAACGAATGTATTTATTTACATTTATTTACACCCTTCATCCAGTTTCACATGTTGAAATCCTATCTCAAATGTAATGTTACAGAAGTGGGCTTTTGTGTGTATGTGGATGTTAATTAAGTCATGGAGGCAAGCCTTCATGAATGGGATTTAAATAAACAAAACCAAAGAGATTTCACTCCTGATCTTTAATACAGTGCATCACTCAGAAAAAAAATACTGACTATGCTGGCATTGCAATCTTGGACCTCCAGGCTCCAGAATGTAAAAATAAATTTAGTGTTTATAACCAATTCAGTGTCTGTTAATGTGTCATCATAAGTCAAAAGGATGAACAGTAAGCCAGCTGAAAAGGACTGTTGTGGTTTCTCTACCAAATTTCCAGAGTCCCTGTGATACTGAAAAATGTTAAGGCTCCTTAGGGAAAATGTTTTAAAACTGCCTTCTTGTCCAACTCTGACTTCACAAAGTTTGGAATATAAGGAATGACATCAAGTGCCCAAGATACCTAAGACAGGACACTTGATCCTCGTCTGCTTTGCTCTTCAGCACCTGGTACAAATTTACACTATATAAACAAGTCAACTAAAGGCAGTTATAATACATTTTAAAATGCATAGCCAGAAAACACTTTATAAACACTCTCTCATTATAGTCTCATTGGCTCCCATGTCCAAAATAGGAAACCAAGGCTTAAAGAGAGGTAGGTAATTTACCCAAATTTGCAAAATTGATATATTTGTACAGTTAAATGCAGACGAAATTGTATCCATACTTAGGCTGATATACCATATGCATTTGTTTTTCTGCAGAAATAAAAGGCTCACGAACTTTTTTTCCATGTTCTAAACTCATATGCACTACCGTGATATCTCTATCCTGGGTGCCCCCAAGTCATATCAGCTGAAGTTGATACATCTCTACCCACTCAAACACAAATAGATAAGAATTGGGCAACTGTACTTTTAAATCCCCATGCAGTAATAATGTGTATTTAACAGTATGAAATCCTGGGCTAGAAAATAAAACTTCTATGATGGTGCTAGGCCCACCTCACATATCTTTCTTTGTCTCTTCCTTCCTTCCTTTTTAGGGCTTGGGATTGAACGCACGGCCTTGTGTATATTAAGCAATTGCAACAAAACTAAGTTACATGGCAATTTCAATCGCTCCAATTTGATTCACTGCTACCCTGTTCCTGATACTTTGTATTACTTGGTCATAGTATTTGGAGACTACTAAACTTCATAAGCGTTTCATCTTTTTTACTCCCTTCCCATGTATCAAGACACTGTGCAAGAAAGAATTTCCTGACCTCCCCAGACAGAGTTCATGGATCATCATCAGGTTCTATTTTACCATGCATAGCACTCTATTATTACATTTATAATAACAACTCACTTAAATAATTGTTCTCTTCTTCAGACCATTGGTAGACGATTGTTCAATCCTATATTTTATATAACCAGGAATAGAAATTTTCTTGTCATGTTTTCCTCTTTTTGACTTGGTAAAATTTTCCTGATTTTGTAGAACTGTTTATTCTCCATGAATATTGTTTCAGGACATTTCTGCATAATGTCTATAATAAAATTAAGCAATTTCCAGCCAAAGAAGACAACACAGCATTCTAGATGTTAATGACTGTACTCTGGGTTCCTGTGCACTGGGCACTGCATTTGGCATCTCAGTTTTACAACAATGGACAATCTATATTGAAAGTTGCTTTTTTTTGGTTTCCTATTTTGTGCCATATGAAGTATTTAAGGTGTATAGCCAGTTAATTGTGGAAGTATGAGCTGGTAATCTTTTCAAAAATTTTTTGTAAAGATACTGTATAGAGTTGTTACAATTACATGAGTAAGGTAATGAGTACATTTCCTATTGAGCATTGTTACCCCCTCCTTTGTTTCCCCCCTAAATTCCCTTCCTTCCCTATTTCCCAACTCCTCTTTCCCCCTACTTTCGAAGATGTGAAGTTCGTTTTCAACATAGTGTATTGTACATGCCATTGTTACAATGGATCAAACTGAATCCTTGTTTCAGCATTTTGTTATTTCCCTGCCCCTCCCCAAATTAGAAAAATGTATATACAAGATGGAACCGGGGTCATATGAGCTGGTAATCTTTAGCCTTCAAATCTTAAAACAAAAACAAGCAATGCATGAAAAAAAATGTTCATAATGGAAATCTCAGCCTCCTGATTGATGCTCTGATTCTTCCATTAAAGTATAATCTTGTTAGAATCAAGTTCCAGGCTAAAATGTAAATACCCAGGGAAATGATGACATTAAGTTGCTAATATTTAATTATGCCTTCCTATTAATGAAATAATTTGGAAAATGTTTTTTAAAAAACTGGATAATAGCAAGAAGGATTTTAGAAAAAGGCATTACAGTGGGTAAGGTGTGTAAAATTGTACAAAACTGGAACTACATGCTGGGAAAAGAACAACTTCACAGAGAGGGGTAACTTATTTTTTTTTAGATGAGGCAAGTTAAGATGGATTATTATGTAAGAAGAAAGTTTCTATTTGGTTTTTTCTAACAACTAGCAGAGACTTATCTGTTTATAAAAAAATAAATACTAGAATGAAAAATTCAAAAGACCTTTAATGATGCATTTAATATTTTGGAGACAACAAAGATTTTCAGGGTAGAGACAGTTCAATAAACTATAGTATTTATAAGCACTGGACTCCCATGTAATCATTATAAGTGATGTTCTTAGAAGAGTGCAATTTCTTAGGATGTTATTAGATAGGAAATATATGCATGATATAATGCGATGTAGACTCACACCTGTAATCCTACCTACTCATAGGGGTGAGATTTGAGGATCATGGTTCACAGCCAGCCCCCATAGGAAAATCCATTTAACCATCAAAATGCCAATAGTGGAGCTGTGGCTAACCTTGGGGGAAAAAAGTAAAGCCGAGAATAATACGCAGGCACTGAATTCAAGTTCCAGTTTTGGCAACAAACAAATGAATAATCAAACAAATATGTCACCCCAAAGTTATATGAAAATATGTATATGCATATATGCATGGCAGAAGGTCTAACCGTAGTGTTCCAATATTCACCTTGTAGAAGTCCAAAATGGGAACAACATAAACATTTACTTAAAGAAAATCAAAAGTGACAATATGTTGGAAATGATCTTTACAACTTGGGGGGCATTGAGAAAGGGAGGAAAAAGGGAAGAAAAATAAAGGAGGGGGTAAAAAGTTAGACAAGAAATGTAATCATTACCTTACTTATGTAACTGTGACCCCTCTCTACATCACCTTGACAATAAAATTAAAATGAAAAAAACTAAAAAAAAGACAACCAAAAGCATTTACTTATGTTATTCTATTTAAAAGTATATTTTAAAAGAATTATTGGCATGTTTTAAAGTTCTAATGCATTGCCCTACTCTACTGGATTATACTGGAATATGGAGAGAATTATTTACACATGAGTCCATAAGTAAGGACCCCAATGTGATTGTTCCTAACGTATTTATAAGATGATTTATTTGTTGCTTTGTATGTCCCTTCCCCATGGTATAACCCCTGCTTTCACTGTATTTGATGTTGTTATAATTTATGGGGGGGGGAGGGAAAAAACAAATCGTTTAAATAAGGATACAGGTGGACCCATTGCAACAATGAGATGTACAAGCTGTTATGTCGAAAAATGAACTTTACAACCTCGGCAAGGGGTGGGGGAGGGGGCCCGGAATGGGAAGGGATGGGAAGGGGAAACAAAGGAGGAGGCAATTGCTTGATAAGAAATATACTCATTATCTTGCCCATGTAATTGTAACCCCTCTGTACGGTATTTTCACAATACATTTTTTAATTAAAAAAAAGAATTCCACAAAGAAATGCCAACGTGGACCAAAGGGTCCTACCCATAATACCTTGCTTCTACAGCAAATCACACAATCCCCCAATCCACATAATTTGATCATTTAAAGGCGATTGATGAATCAACTTCTCCATTTGTAGAAATACATACCTGTGACAAGGATGGAAAAGGCACCGAAAGCCAAAATGAATGTTACACAATTTTGTGGAAGATTCCATAGATAAAGGAATGTGTCCCACACATTTCCAACTCTCAGTCTGGGAAAGTCAGTCATCCTTACCATACTAATAAAAACACAAAAATGCTAACTGTAGGATTCAAAAAGATTGCATGAGAATATGTGTTCATTGTGACAGCACAGTAACTTCAGTGCAAATTACTGTGTCTCTCTTTCCTTGCCTTATTCCCAACTCATTCTTCAATTCTGAAGGGGAGATTCTGGGGAGCCAGTTCTCTTTGCTCCAATAATTAATGAAAGGAAACAGGTTATTGGAGATAAAATTTCTACACATAGTTCTTGGAATCTCATTCTTTATTAAGCTTACTGAGTACTAATGGGATTATAAAACAAAAGAACGTCTTAATTTTTCCACTAATTTTTTAAATGCCTCTTGTAAGAAGAATCAAAATTAACGAAAGAAACACCTCAGAAACCTTATAAAGATATTTGTGGTGTATGGATGCCAGGAAAATTAGAAATGTCACATGTAAATACCAAATGATATTTACAAAGCACAAACTCTAATTCTTCTGTGAGCTAATGTGATAATTACACATTTAAACATTCCAACAAAATCACCATTGAGAATACCACAGCCAATTTCAATCACAAAAGAAAAGCTGCAAAGAATTGCTAAAATTTTCACCTATTCATTCCTAAAGTTGAGACAGTTGACTCTGCTGCTGTTGACTGTTTGATCCTTTTCCTCCTCACAAATAAATGTGCCTATGTAGAACAATTTATATCTATACATTAAGTTAATGGGTGTCTAGCCTTTCTAGTCTGATCTTCAGTCTGAGTAGAAACGATGGAGCATAAGTAGTTTATGAACATGGACCATCCAATAACAAGCAGAAACACGCTCTAAACCAATTCTAACAGAAACATCTGTGATAATGGAAATATTCTATATATACATTCACTAACAGAGTAGCCACTGACTATATATGGCTACTCCATCTCAAATATGAATAGTGTCTGAGAAATTAATTCTTCCAATTTCAGTTAAATGAAAATTTTTTTAATTTTAATTTTTTATTGTGAAAATACTGCACAGAGGGGTTACAATTACTTGGGCAAGATAGTGAGTACATTTCTTATCAAGCATTGTACCCTCCTCCTTTGTTTACCCTTCCCATCCCTTCCCATCTTTCCTCCCCCCACCCCATCCCACCCCCACAGGTTGTAAAGTTCGTTTTCGACATGACAACTTGTACTTCTCATTGTTGCAACAGGTCCACCTGTATCCTTATTTAAACGAATTATTTTTCCCCTTCCCCTCCACAAATTATACCGACATCAAATACAGTGAAAGCAGGGTTTATCCTGTAGGGGAGGGACATACAAAGCAACAAAGAAACAAATGTGTTAGAAACAAATGTATGAAAGACAAAAACATTTAAAATACATATTTTAGGGTTAATTTTCCTAACATCACATTATCTGAACTTTTCTGCTTGACTCATACATATACTAAATAATGCAAATAAGGGAAATGATGGGACCTATGTTTGTTTGGGCTTGGCTTACTTCACTTAACATAATTTTTTCCAAGTTTTTACATTTCCTAACAAATGGCGTAATGTCATTCTTTCTGATGGAGACATAGAATTCCATTGTGTATATATATACCACATTTACTTGATCCATTCATCTACTGAGGAGCATCGGGGTTGGTTCCAGATCTTAGCTATGGTAAATAATGCTGCAATAAACATAGTTGTGCTGGTAGCTTTAGTGTGGTCTTGTTTGTAAACATTTGGGTAAATGCCCAAAAGGGGGACTGCTCGGTCACAGTGGAGATCTATGTGAATTCTTTTGAGGAACCTCCATACTACTTTCCAAAGTGGTTGAACAAGTTTACACTCCCACCAACAATGAAATAAGGTTCCCTTCTGTCCACATCCCCTCCAGCAACTGTTCTTATTAGACTTCTTGATTTATGCCATTCTAACTGGGGTGAGGTTGTATCACAATGTTGTTTTGATTTGCATTTCTTTTATGGCTAGGGAGGTTCAACATTTCTTCATGTGTCTATTGGTCATCCTTCTTTATTCTTCAGAGAAGTTTCTCTTTAAGTAATTAGCCCCCTTATTTACTGGGCAGTTGTTTCTTTGAGGATTTGTTGTTGGGGAATTTAATTTTTTGAGTTCCAAGTGTATTTTAGATATGAGACCCTTGTCTGTTGTATGGCTAGTGAAGATCTTCTCCCAATCCGTGGGCTTTCTATTGATCTTGCTAGCTATGTCCTTTGCCATGCAGAAGCTCTGCAATTTCATGAAATCCCAATATCCCAATTGTCCAAACTTTCTTTGATTTGTTGTGTTTCCAGGCCTCTTTTAAGAAAATTTTGGCCTGCGCGAAGGAGACCTATGGTTTCTCCTATTCCATCCTGAATTGTTTTCGTTGTGTCTGCTTTGACTCAGAGGTCTTTGATCCATTTGGGGTTGATTGTGGTGCAGGGTGATATACAAGGGTCTAGCTTTAGTTTTCTACAAGTAGTTAACCAATTTTGCCAGCACCATTTACTGAAGAGGCTGTCTTTCTTCCATTCTATTTTTTTTAGCTCTCTTATCAAAGATTAGATGGTTATAGGTCTGTAGGTTCACTACTGGGTTTTCAATTCTATTCCATTGGTCCTGAGGTCTGTTCTTATGCCAATACCAAGCTGTTTTGATTACTATGGCTTTATAGTAGAGTTTGAAATTTGGTATTGATGTTCCTCCAGCAGTGTTCTTTCCGTTGAGGAGCGTTTTTCCTATTCAGAGTCTTTTATTGTTCCATATGAAATTTTGGATTGCCTCTTCTATTTCCTTGAAGAATGAGGTTGGAATTTTGATAGGTATCGCAGTGAATTTGTAGAGAGCCTTGGGAAGTATTACCATTTTTATGATATTAATCTTTCCAATCCAGGAGCATAGGAGTTTTTCCCATTTTCTAAGTTCTGTTTTGATTTCCTTTTTCATATTTTTTAAGTTTGCATCATAGAGGTCCTTCACTTCTTTGGTTAAGTTAATTCCTAGGTATTTTATTTTTTGTGGGGTTATTACAAATGGATTTTCTTTCCTAAATTCATCCCCACTTTGCTCATTGTTCTCATATAGAAAAGCCATTGATTTGGGGGGTTAATTTTATACCCAGCTACTTTGCCAAAATTTTGAATCAGCTTGAGTAATTTGGGAATGGGGTCTATGGGTTTCTTTAAATACAGGATCATATCATCTCCGAAGAGAGAGTTTTTTTCTTCTTTCTCTCTTTGGATCCCCTTTATGTCTGCATCTTGTCTTATTGCTGTAGCTATGCATTCTAACACTAGGTGGAAGAGAAGTGGAGAGAGTGAACATCTTTTTCTTGTTCCTGAGTTATGAGGAAATGGCTTTAGTTTTTCACCAGTAAGTATAATGCTGGCTGTAAGTTTGTAATATACATCCTTTATTGTATTGAGGAATGTTCTATGGATTCCTAATTTTTCCAGAAACTTCATTATAAAGGGGTGTTGGATCTAGTCGAATGGTTTTTCTGCATCTATTGAGAAAAACATGTGGTTCTTATATTTGTTCCTGTTGATGTGATGAATAATAAAAATTGATTTGCACATATTGAACAAGCTTTGCATCCCTGACAAGAACCCTGTTGATCATGGTGTATGATTTTTTGAATGAATTGTTGAAGTCGATTGGCCAAAATTTGGTTGAGAATTTTTGCATCAATGTTCATCAAAGAAATGGGTCTTTAGTTCTCTTTCTTTGATGAGTCCCTGCCTGGTTTTGGGATGAGGGTTATGATGAATTCATAGACTGTGTTTGGTAGTGAACTTTCTCTTTTAATTTCATTGAAGAGTTGGAGAAGTATTCGTGTGAGCTCTGCAATAAAGGCCTTGCAGAATTCCGCTGTAAAACCCTCTGGTCCTTGACTTTTCTTAGCTGGGAGGTCTCTTATAGCTGTTTCTATTTCATTGCTTTATATGGGCCCGTTAAGATGGTTTAACTCATCTTGGTTTAGTTTTGGCATGTCAATATTTGCTAGGAAAAGGGCCATTTCTGCCAAGTTCTCAAAATAATTAACATAAAGTTTGAGAAGTATTCCCTTAAAATTTTCTGAATATTGGTGGTTTCCGTGGTGATGTTTCCATTCTCATCTCTGAGTTTTTTTTATTTAGGTGTGTTCTCTTCTTTTTTTGATAAGATTTGCTAAGGGTCTGTCAATTTTGTTAATTTTTTTGAAGAACCAACTCTTTGTTTTGTTGATTTTTTTCTATAGTTTGTTTTGGATTCTAATTCATTTAATTCTGATTTAATGTTAATTTTTTCTTTCCGTCTACTGGAATGGGGTTTATCTTGCTGCTCTTTTTCAAGGAAGTTCAGATGTCTCATTAAATTGTTGGTTTCAGATCTCTCCGATTTGTTGAGGTAGGAACTCAGAGCTATAAACTTGCCTCTGAGTACTGCCATTCCTATGTCCCAGAGGATCTAGTAATTTGTGTGCTCAGTTTTTTGAATAGCATGAACACTTGAATTTCTTTTCTAATCTCTTCCATGACCCACTCGTGATTCAGCAGTGTGTTATTCAGCCTCCATGTGTTACCGGACTTTCTTTGGTGGCTTTTGGTGTTGAGTTCTAATTTTATTCCCTTGTGGTCTGACAGAATGCAAGGTATAATTTCAATGTGTCTCAATTTGGACAATTTTGCTTTGTGGCCTAAAATGTGGTCTATTTTAGAAAATGTTCCATGTGTATTCTGATGCTCTTGGGTAAAATATTTGGTAGATGTCTGTTAAATCTAGTTGATCTATGCAGTTGTTTAGATCTGCGGTTTCTCTGTTGAGTTTTTGCGGAGGTGAGCTATCTAGTGGGGAGAATGGTATGTTAAAATCCCCAACAATTAATGTCTTTGGATCTATGTGGGATTTGAGGGAAAGTAATGTTTCTTGGATAAATTTGTGAGCTCCGTTGTTTGGCGAATTGATATTTAGAAATGTAATATCCTCCTAAAGGAGAGAAACCTTAATTAGTATGTAGGAACTTTCTTTATCTCTTCTCACAAAATTTAATTTGAAGTCTATTTTTTCTGATATTAGGATTGCAACTCCCGCCTGTTTATGGGGGCCATTTGCTTGGTAGATTTTGTTCCAACCTTTAACATTGAAAATGTTTTTGTTTTTACGGTGAAGATGTGACTCCTGCAGGCAGCAGATAGAAGGGTCTTATTTTTTAATCCAACTAGACAGTCTATGTCCCTTAATTGGAGAGTTAAGTCCGTTAATGTTAAGAGATAGGACTGAGAGGTAATTGGGAGTTCCACCTTCTTGGTGACTGCGAAAACTGGGTTCTTCCTATGGTTCTTGGATTCTCAGTTTGGGTGCAGTTTCTTGGCCTCTATTGTGGTCTTGTTGGTTTTCTATGTGTAAGACATCTTTAAGAATCTTTTGCAGGGTTTCTCCGATTCCATCCTGTAATGTTTTCAGAGTGTCTGCTTTGAGTTCAAGGTCTTTGATCCATTTGGAGTTGATTCTGGTGCAGGGTGATATATAAGGATCTTGCTTTAGTTTTCTACATGTAGTTAACCAATTTTGCCAGCACCATTTACTGAAGAGGCTGTCATTCTTCCATTCTATTGTTTTAGCTTCCTTATCAAAGATTAGATGGCTATAGGTCTGTAGGTTCATTTCTGGGTTTTCAATTCTATTCCATTGGTCCTGAGGTCTGTTCTTATGCAAATACCAAGCTGTTTTGATTACTATGGCTTTATAGTAGAGTTTGAAATTTGGTATTGATATTCCTCCAGCAGTGTTCTTTCCGTTGAGGAGCGTTTTTGTAATTCGGGGTCTTTTATTGTTCCATATGAATTTTTGGATTGCCTCTTGTATTTCCTTGAAGAATGAGGGTGGAATTTTGATAGGTATCGCGTTGAATTTGTAGATAGCCTTGGGAAGTATTGCCATTTTCACGATGTTAATCTTGCCAATCCAGGAGCATGGGAGGTTTTGCCATTTTTTAAGTTCTGTGTTGATTTCCTTTTTCAAGATTTTAAAGTTTTCATCATAGAGGTCCTTCACTTCTTTGGTTAAGTTAATTCCTAGGTATTTTATTTTTTGTGGGGCTATTACAAATGGAGTTGCTTTCCTAATTTCAGCCACACTTTTCTCATTGTTGGCATACAGAAAAGCCATTGATTTTGGGGGGTTAATTTTATAACCTGCTACTTTGCCAAAGTTTTGAATCAGCTTGAGTAATTTGGGAGTGGAGTCTATGGGATTCCTTAAATACAAGATCATGTCATCTGCAAAGAGGGAAAGTTTTATTTCTTCTTTCCCTATTTGGATCCCCTTTATGTCTGCATCTTGTCTTATTGTTTTAGCTAGGCATTCTAATACTAGATTGAAGAGAAGTGGAGAGAGTGGGCATCCTTGTCTTGTTCCTGAGTTAAGAGGAAATAGCTTTAGTTTTTCACAATTGAGTATAATGCTTGCTGTAGGTTTGTCATATACAGCCTTTATTGTATTGAGGAATGTTCCATGGATTCCTAAATTTCCAGAACCTTCATCATAAAGGGGTGTTGGATCTTGTCAAATGCTTTTTCTGCATCTATTGAGATAACCATGTGGTTCTTATTCTTGCTCCTGTTGATGTGGTGAATAATATTAATTGATTTGCGTATATTGAACCAGCTTTGCATCCCTGAAATGAATCCTGTTTAATCATGGTGTATGATTTTTTGGATGAATTGTTGAAGTCGATTGGCCAAAATTTTGTTGAGAAGTTTTGCATCAATGTTCATCAAAGAAATGGGTCTATAGTTCTCTTTCTTTGATGAGTCCCTGCCTGGTTTTGGGATGAGGGTTATGATGGCTTCATAGAATGTGTTCGGTAGTGAGCTTTCTCTTGCTATTTCATTGAAGAGTTGGAGGAGTATTGGTGTGAGCTTTGCATTGAAGGCCTTGTAAAATTTCGCTGTAAAACCATCTGGTCCTGGACTTTTCTTAGCTGGGAGGTCTCTTATTGCTTTTTCTATTTCAATGCTTGATATGGGCCTGTTAAGCTGGTTTAACTCATCTTGGTTTAGTTTTGGCATGTCAATATTTGCTAGGAAAAGGTTTTTTTTTCTGTCAAGTTCTCAAACTTATTAGCATAAAGTTTAGAGAAGTATTCCCTTATAATGTTCTGAATCTTGGTTGTTTCCGTGGTTATGTTTCCATTCTCATCTCTGAGTTTATTAATTTGGGTGTGTTCTCTCCTTTTTCTGATAAGGTTTGCTAAGGGTCTGTCAATTTTGTTAAGTTTTTCGAAGAACCAACTCTTTGTTTTGTTCATTCTTTCTATAGTTTTTTTGGATTCTAATTCATTTAATTCTGATTTAATTTTGATTATTTCTTTCCGTCTACTGGATTGGGGTTTATCTTGCTGCTCTTTTTCAAGGAGGTTTAGATGTGTCATTAAATTGTTAGTTTCCGATCTCTCCAATTTGTTGATGTAGGAGCTCAGAGCTATAAACTTGCCTCTGAGTACTGCATTTGCTGTGTCCCAGAGGAGCTGGTAATTTGTGTGTTCATTTTTGTTGAATAGCATGAACATTTGAATTTCCTTTCTAATCTCTTCCATTACCCACTCATGATTCAGCAGTGTGTTGTTCAGCCTCCATGTGATACCCGACTTTCTTTGGTGGCTTTTGGTGTTGAGTTCTAATTTTATTCCCTTGTGGTCAGAGAGAATGCAAGGTATAAATTCAATGTTTCTGAATTTAGACAAGTTTGCTTTGTGGCCTAAAATGTGGTCTATTTTAGAAAACGTTCCATGTGCTGCTGAGAAGAACGTGTATTCTGATGCTGCTGGGTGAAATGTTCGGTAAATGTCTGTTAAGTCTAGTTGATCTATGCAGCTGTTTAGACCTGCGGTTTCTCTGTTGAGCTTTTGCCGAGTTGATCTATCTAGTGGGGAGAGTGTTGTGTTAAAATCCCCAACAATTAATGTCTTTGGATCTATATGGGATTTGAGGGAAAGTAGTGTTTCTTTGATAAATTTGGGTGCTCCATTGTTTGGCGAATAGATATTTAGAATTGTAATATCCTCCTGAAGGAGAGATCCTTTAATTAGTATGTAGCGACCTTCTTTATCTCTTCTCACGAATTTTAATTTGAAGTCTATTTTATCTGATATTAGGATTGCAACTCCCGCCTGTTTATGAGGGCCGTTAGCTTGGTAGATTTTGTTCCAGCCTTTAACCTTGAAAATGTGTTTGTTTTTACGGGCAAGATGTGACTCCTGCAGCCAGCAGATAGAAGGGTCTTGTTTTTTAATCCAACTAGACAGTCTATGTCGCTTAATTGGAGAGTTCAGTCCGTTAACGTTAAGAGATAGGACTGAGAAGTATTTGGGAGTTCCTGCCATGTTATCCACCTTCTTGGGGGCTGTGAAAATTGGGTTCTTCCTAAGGTTCTTGGATTCTCAGTTTGGGTGCAGTTTCTTGGCCTTTGTTGCGTTCTTGTTGGTTTTCTATGTGTAGGACATCTTTAAGAATCTTTTGCAGGGCTGGTTTGGTGGAGATGTATTAGAGCATGTATTACAGGATGGAATAGGAGAAACCCTAGGTCTCCTTGGCTCAGGTCAAAATTTTCTGAATAGAGACGCGGAAGCACAACAAATCAAAGAAAGGTTGGACAAATGGGATTGCATAAGATTGCAGAGCTTCTGCAGGGCAAATGACATAGCTGGCAAGATCAATAGAAAGCCCACCGATTGGGAGAAGATCTTTACTAGCCATACAGCGGACAAGGGTCTCATATCTAAAATATACTTGGAACTCAAAAAATTAAACCACCCAACAACAAATCCTCAAAGAAACAACCGCCCAATAAATTAGTGGGTGAAAGACTTAAAGAGAAGCTTCTCTGAAGAAGAAAGAAGGATGGCCAATAGACACATGAAGAAATGTTCAACATCCCTAGCCATAAAAGAAATGCAAATCAAAACAACATTGAGATATCACCTCACTCCAGTTAGAACAGCAAAAATCAAGAACTCTAACAACAACAGATGCTGGAGGGGATGTGGATAGAAAGGAACCTTACTTCATTGTTGGTGGGAATGTAAACTTGTTCAACCACTTTGGAAAGCAGTATGGAGGTTCCTCAAAAGACTTCACATAGATCCCCCCTATGATCCAGCAATCCCACTTTTGGGCATTTACCCAAATGTTTACAAACAAGACCACACTAAAGCTACCAGCACAACTATGTTTATTGCAGCATTATTTACCATAGCTAAGATATGGAACCAACCCAGATGCCTGTCAGTAGATGAATGGATCAAAAAAATGTGGTATATATACACAATGGAATTCTATGCCTCCATCAGAAAAAATGGCATTTCCCCATTTGTTAGGAAATGGAAAGTTTTGGAAAAAAATATATTAAGTGAAGTAAGCCAGGCCCAAAGAAGCATAGGTCCCATGGTTTCCCTTATTTGCAATATCTAGTGTAAGTATGAGTCAAGCGGAAAAGGCCAGATAATGTGATGTTAGGAAAATGAACCCTTAAATATGTATTTTAATGTTTTCGTTTCTTTCATGCATGTGTTTCTAACGCATTTATAAGATTATTTCTTTGTTGCTTTGTATGTCCCTCCCCCACATTGTAACCCCCGCTTTCACTATATTTGATGTCAGTATAAAATGTGGAGGAGATGGGGACAAACAAGTCGTTTAAGGATTCAGGTGGACCTGTTGCAACAATGAGAAGTACAAAATGTCATGTCAAAACCAGCTTTACAATGTCGGTGTGGGGGGGGAGGGGGGTATAATTGTGGGGGGGACGGGGGAGGCTGGGAAGGGAGGTGAAGGGTAAACAAAGGAGGAGGCTGCAATACTTGGTAAGAAATATATGCATTATCCTGCCCATGTAATTGTAGCCCCTCTGTTCAGTATGTTCTCAAATAAAATAAAATTAAATAAAAAAAAATAAAAAAAGAATCTTTTGCAGGGTTGTTTTGGTGGAGATCTATTGTTTCAATTTTTCTTTGCTATGGAAGGTTTTTATTTGGCTTTCAGTAATGCAGGAGAGTTTAGCTCAGTAGAGAATTCTTGATTGATAGTGATTTGTTTTTAGCGCATGGCATACATCATTCCAGGCTCTTCTTGCTTTGATTGTCACTGCTGAGATATCTGAGGAGATTCTAATTGGTTTCCCTTTACATGTCATTAATGTTTTTTCCTTGACAGCTTTAAGGATCTTTTCCTTGGTCTGAATTGATCCTATGTTGATTATAATTTGACAGTGGGATGTCCTATTCTGGTCTGGCGTATTTGGAGTTCTAAAAGCTTCTTGTATGTGAATAGGCCTATCTTTTTGCATGTTTGGGAAGTTCTCTGCTAGGATCCTGTTAAACAAATTTCCTTCACCATTAACTTCTGTTTCTAGGTGCTCCTCTACAACCATTACTCTTAGATTAGGCCTTCTGATGGTGTCTTCCAAGTGTTGGATAGATCTCTCATATTTTTTGGATTTCTCTTGGATGGTTGTGTGTTCTTTCTCTATAATGTTTAGGCTCTCTTCACTCCCCGAGATTCGATCTTCTGCATGGTCTCACCTCCTGTCGAGACTTTCTACTTTGTTTTTTATTTTTTTTTCCTTCTAGTTGGTCAGCTTCGATGGCTTCAAATTCTTTGTTGAAGCTTTGTTTTAGATCTTGTATGAAGTTCTTTACTTCCTTAATTTGGTGCTCAGTGTTTATTCTCAAATCACTTAGTTGATTGGTTATGGTTTCCTTGGACTCCCATTCCTTCTCTTATTTTCTATTCAGCATTCCCTTTGTGGGCTCCCTGACTTCCTTCAGCTCTTTGTTAATGGATTCCCTGAATGCCTTTAGTGATCTTTCTGTATTCTCATCCTGCTCTCTCATTTCCTGTATTACTCTTTGATTAGCTTCCTCCGGTTCATGCGATTCCTGTAGTTCTCTTTGAGTGTTCTCAGCCTGCTCACTCCATTCCTGCCTTTCCCTTTGAGTATTCTGAAGCTGCTCATGCAAATCCTGTATCAGTTTTTGAGTACCTTCCTCACGCTTATGATATTCCTGTATAAACTTTTGGATTGTTTCCACTCTCTCCCTATCCTGCTCATACAAAATTCTTGGAATGTTTTCAATCTTTTCATTTATCATGTTTGGCAGCAGTGTTCGTAGAGCTCTTTGGGAACTCTCTTCTGGATTATTCATTATCTGTTATCTGTTCTGTCCCCTGATTTTCATGAGTGGGATTTGAGATACCGGGACTTGCAATTTTTCTTGTGTTTTTCCGGCTAACTCTGCCGATTTGGGATGAAATTAACACCAGTTTTGTGCTAGAACACTATCTTAAGGCAAGCATCAACCAAAGTCTATATTTGCACAGTCAATATTCTGCAGATACAATCTAGTTCAACAGATACATCTATTCAACATCAAACAACTATATATTAATGGGCTACAAACCACAAAGAAGAATTTGGAAAACCACAAATTATTAGGTTTAGGAAGAGTTGTGGGTAAAAAATAGGAAGAGTGATGTGGGATGGCACAGTGAGTGTTAACTAAGTCCTAATCTCAAACCAGGAAATAGGTTGGATAGGATGAAAGCAGAGAGATAGAAAAAAAAGAAATAGAAAGGGGAAAAAAGAGACCATAAAAAATAGAAAAGTAAAAATTAAAAATATTATAGAGATTCGTAAACAAACTATTCAGAGAAGAAAATGAATTTAATGAGAGAAAGGGAGGGATATAAAGGAGATTTGAAAAACTTAAAAATAAAAATACTTAAAAAAGTATATAGGTATAAAGAGGTAGTACTGCTATTAAGGAATTTAAGTCTAAGAGGTTTCGAATTGAGTAATAAATTTGTGGATTAAGTGTCTACACAATGGGGGATAACGTCTAATAATTGACTACGGGTTTATCTGAGGATGTGCAGAACAGCAATTAAGTCACATAAAGAACGAAAGAGAAGAACAGATGAAAAGGATAAGAAAGAAAGAAAAATATCAGAAGTTCAATAGAGCTAAACAAAAACAAAAACAAACACAAAAAAGAGAGAAAAACTCACACTCACTTATAACCCTAAAATAAAATTCTAAGAGGAAAAAAAATTACTATAAAACATTTTTTTTCAAAAAAGGTAAAAATTAAAGATTAAAAAATTTTTAGAAACAAAATTTTTTTTATAAAATATAGAACAAAAAATTCTTTGACTTTTTTGGGAAGGGCGGGAAAAACCTGTATCTCCCTTGTGTCCATAACCAGCCCCTTGTTGGAGTCTCTGGTCTGCTTGTGTTCCTGTGGCTTGGTTGGTTACTTAAGTCAGTTTCTTTGAACAGACAGAAAAATGCTCTACAACCCTCCTCCCAGGTTAGTTCAATGGGAGGGAGGTCTGCTTTGAGTATCACAAAAGAGGGAGATGGCTTTTTCCTTGGGTTTGTAGGTGCTGTGATGAGGCTAGGTTCTGGGTAGAGTTGACGCCTTTCAGCAAACAGTAGCTTTTCCTGGGGGCTGGTTTGTGAGAAACTCACAGAGCCCAGCCTGGAGCCATTCTCAGGGTTTCTGTTTACTGAATTTCAATTGATTGTCAAGGCTGCTAAAGGGAGGGGCAGCCTCTGGCTCTGATTACCCAGTGAAGAAAGCCACTCCTAGGGCTGGCGCCTGAGCTGGGTTACTTTTCCCTGTGTGGAGCTGAGTCTGGCAGGTCAGGTTAGGCTCTTTTGACCTGCTAGATGTCTCTAGATTTATTCCAAGGCCTGAGTTGGTGCTAGCAGCTCCACCAAGCTTTGTCGGTATCCAAGATGGAGATCTCCGGTACTGGGGGGCGAGGGGTGGCCTTCCCTCCTCTGCTCCCTGAGAAGGAGTGAGGATGTTAGGCTGCTATGCACGCCGAGTCTTGGTTCCTGGGTAGTCTCTGGTCTGTGAACTGCAGGATGAAGATGTCTGCTCCTTGTCAGTTCTTGCTGGTGTTGTGTAGAATCCGCTCATCCACCTCGTCTGGCTGCTTCGTCCTGGTCTCTTTGTGATTCAGGTATGGCGGCTGCAGTCGCTTCCGCCACCACTGCTGCTGTGGCGGCGGCTGCTGACAAGTGCTCAGGGCTGTCTCCTTGCCTGTATTTTCTCTCTCTGGCCTAACTCTCTGTGTGATGGCACACTTGGCGTGATTCTCTGGCTTAGTACTGTTCACTGGAGCTCTGAAACTGCTTTCTTATGTGAGAGCCTGTTTAGCCTCCAGCTTCTCCTCTGCCATCTTCCCCTCGAAGCCTTAAATGAAATTTTATGTAATGAGATTCATCTACTCACTGGGAACTGGACAGCTCAGTTTCCAAATTGGGAAGCTGAAATTCTCAAAAACATAGTGATAAAATATAATCCAAGCAGGGCGCTAGTGGCTAATGCCTGTAACACCAGTTAATAAGGAGGCTACGATCTGAGGATCATGATTCAAAGCCAGCTCAGGCAGGAAAATCTGTGAGCTCTTATCTCCAATAAACCACTAGAAAACCAAAAGCGGCACTGTGGCTCAAGCGGTAGAGTGCTTGCCTTGAGGTGAATAGTGCAGGGACAGCGCCCAAGACCAGAGTTCAAACTCCACTCCCAACCAAAACACACACACACACACACACACACACACACACACACACACACACACACACACACACACACAATCCAAGTGAAGAAGGTTCCATTGGATACTAACTGCATGTCTGTGAATTATCTAAGTTTTTCTCTCTTATAGCAGTTACCACTCACTTAGATTGACAGCGGGAGGAAAGGCGTGGGAGATAAACACAAGCTACTTGGGATACTGAGAGCTGCTCCTTGAAGGTAAGGGTTGTGCATGAATCTTTTCTATATTTAGTAGACATCAAAGTGTGTAGAATCCTGTAGTTATAAAAATGTATTTCAACATGTACAACAGATGCTCTGTTTATCAAAATAGGAGAGAAATCAGACAGGTGGATTCTATAAATATACAAGCAATATATAGAAAATTTGCTACATTCTATTCCATGATAGGCTCTGGAATAAACTTTGGTTTTCTGTACATACTAGGTAAATATTCACACACTAAAAAACAGAAGTGTAATCCTTTATTATGGTTAAAATATATAGAATATCTTAATGAAATGTATTTGTGGACCTATTTTTTCCTTAATTTCTTCCACTCCTGCATTAAAAATGGCTCTAAGAGAAAAGTTTCTAGATGTGTAAAATATGAACTCCATCTATTTCGTTTGTTGAATTTGTACTTTAGATAGGATTTAAGTCCTTATTTCATCTTTAGGCTTAGGGCTAGGAAAAGAATAAGTAATCTCAACAGATTGTCATGCCTCACTTTTAAGGAGAGTTATGTATTTATCAGGAGAAATATGTATTGGTCTTGGTAGCTAGGAAACTTCAAGAAACAAAAGAAAAAGAACAATTCCACAGCAGTCTCAAGTATTTGCATATCTTCAAGTGAACATTAGTTGCTCTTTATTCTATAGTATATTTACAAGGATAGTTTTACAACCTATTTCTAAGCTATTGTCATCCTCCAGAGTAAAGTTCAGGCATGCCTATTGCTCATTATATAGATCGCAGTTGCTCAAACTCAGAACCCATTTTTTGTATAGGTTTCACCTGGCTACCTTTACCTCACTCAGTAGCACTGAGGTCTGGGAGATTTATTTCAAATATTTAAATACACACAAACACACACACACATCACTGGCTTTCACTATTGCTGTAAAAATTAAGTCCCTTTTGTCCCTTACCCAAGAGTATCATAAATCGTGTACCATCCATGAAAATGTGACAAGTTCATTATTAACTTGCAAGTAGGTTAAATCTCTAGCCTCATACAATTCTACATATTCATATGAAGAAAAATATATACCTAGAGTTTTGGTGTGCTTCTACATTATGAAGCTCTCAATTTTCATTTTTTTAAAAAATACATTTTTATTGTAAAAATAATGTACAGAGGGGTTAGAGTTTCATGAGGAAGGTAATGAGTACATTTCCTATCAAGCATTGGAAGGCAGCTCAGTGGTAGAGTGCTTGCCTTGTAGGCATGAGGCCCTGGGTTCAATGCCTCCGTACCACATACACAGAAAAGGCCAGAAGTGGTGCTGTGGCTCAAGTGATAGAGCACTAGCCTTGAGCTGAAGAGCTGAGGGACAGCACCCAGGCCCAGAGTTCAAGCACTATGACTGGCAATTAAAAAAATCTGTATCAAATTCATCATATTTGCCCTATTTTAGAAATTGGAAGTCACATATTTCCATCAGAACTAACTATATTTAATGGTACAACTTTCTACGGTGTTTTTAGGACCTAATAATTTGTGGATATGCCCCAAGGCTTTTTACTAAAAGCTGAGGGAATAGGTCCAAAAATGGAAGCCGATAAACAGTCAGAGCATTATTATGTAGCTTTAGTTCACTGTTACAAAAGAGGAGTGCAAATCAATATGATGGTTCATCGTTACAGGACCAGAAGACATACTAGAAACTAACATCAGAGAAGAGTCAGTCACTGTAGGAAAACGCAAACAGGATGCACCAAAGGATGCAATCATCAGTGTCCAAATAAGCAACACAGAATGGTATAAAGTCATTGCAAGCATATATTTGATGAGTGGTTCACATAAGAATATATAAAGAACAACATCCCAACAATAACAAACAACCTGATTTTACACTGTGCAAAGAATTCAGATGTTTCTCCAGAGAAGACAATTAAAATGTTAACATGCACATAAAGGTGTTTAACGTCACTAATCACTAGGAAAGTGTAAGTCAAAACAATGAAGAATATGACCATTTCATATGAATTAGGATAACTACAAAAAACAAAGTAACAATACTGACAAAAGTGTGGCAAAATTGGAACCTTTCTATGGGAAACAGTATGGCAACTTTTCCAGCAATTCAAAACAGGATTATTCATGCCTGTAATCCTAACCAGTCAGGACAAGAAGCTGAAATCCAAGGATCATCGTTCCAAGCTAGCCTGAGTAGAAAACAGGAAGTGGACCTGTGTTTTAAAGTGGTAAAACACTAGCCTTGAGGAAAAGTTCAGAGACAGTGACCTGGCCCTGAGTCAAGCCCATGACAGAAAAAAAAATGAAAGGAAGGAAAGAGAATTGTCATATGATCCAATGACTCCACTTCTGGGCATATACTCTAAAGATCTAAAAGCAGGGTCTTGAAGAAATCTTTGAGCACTCATATTCATTTTGTACAATACTAAAACATGGAGGCAATCCAAGTGGCCATCAACAAATGAATACATAAAATAAATGTGGTTTATACATACAGTGGTATATTACTTCAACTTTAAAAAGAATTATTTTGTGACAGATGGTATATTATGGCTGAATCTTGGGGACACTGTACTACATGAAATAAGCCAGTCATAACAAGATCAAATATTGCATAATTCTACTTATATCAGTTACATAGAACAGTCAAATTGATAGAGACAGGAAGCAAAATCGTACTTGATGGAGATCTTGAAGCAGAGGAGAGTGGAAAATTATTTAATGAATATAGATTTTAATATTGGAGGATGATATCAGTGTGGACATTGAACTTGTACAATATTGTAAATATACTTACTACTATGTTGTAATCTTAAAATGATTAAGATAATAAAACCTGGGAGAAGAGAAGGAGAATGATGAAAGGGTAAATATGATCAGGGTACATTGTATGCCTATGTGGATATATCAAAATGAAATCCACTTATATAACTAGGTAATGCTAATACAAAGTGTAAAAAGATGATCAATTTTAAATTGTTTGCATTTGACCACAATTTCTGGAAAAAAAAAGAAAAAAAACACCACAGGCTGGGAAAAAAATTTAAATTTCCAGTAAGCAATAAACCTGGGTTCAAAACTATATCTCACTTAAGTGTGTGAAGCTGTTTTGTAATGTAATGAGAGAAGGCTCAGGAAAATCACCCCTTTTGTACAAAAATACATAGTGAATTTGCCGTAATTTGGATGTTATCATACAAATTTTAAAAATATAATAGCATATGTAGCATCTGAGATATGTTTCCTCTTTTTCTTAAGCTTCAAAGTAGTTTCTACTTGCACACAAAATGCATCATCTATTCTGCTTACAAAACAGTAAAACATTACAGGTGAGGTCTATAGCCCTTAATATACATAGCAATACATCTGAGGTGCCTACCATAATATCCACCCTTCCTTTCTGAATCAATAAAGACACCTTTCCATTTAACTGAACACCAGGCTAAGTAAAATAGTGATAACATTTCCCAATAGTGATAATATTTAGATAACAATACAGAGAAAAATTTTTGGGAGGTTATTGTGAATGGGGTTGCTCCCTTTATTTCCCTCCCTTCTTGTACATTGTCAGTGTACAGGAAGGCAACTGATTTTTGTGGGCTTATTTTGTATCCTGCTACTTTGCTGAAGTGATTTATGATTTCTAAATGGATGGAGTTCTTGGGATCGAGAACGTATAAAATCATGTCGTCTGCAAAAAAGGATAGTTTATCTTCTTCTTTTCCTATGCAGATCCCTTTAATATCTTTTCCTTGCCTTATTGCCCTGGATAAGGGTACCAGGACTATATTGAAGAGGAGTGCAGACAGGGGGCATCCTTGCCTTGTTCCTGATTTTAGGAGAATTGGTTGTAGCTTTTCCCCATTACGTATAATTGGCTATTGGTCTGACATAAATGGCTTTTATTGTTTTAAGAAATGTTCCTTTTATTCCTATTTTCTCCACAGCTTTTAGTATGAATGAATGTTGATTTTTATCAAAGGCCTTTTCTGCATCTGTGGCGATAATCATGTGATTCTTGACCTTGGCTCTGTTGATGTGTTGGATTACATTTATTGACTTATGTATGTTAAATCATCCCTGCATCTCTGGGATGAAACCTACCTGGTCATAGTGTATTTTTTATGTGTTTCTGGATTCTGTTAGCTAGAATCTTATTAAGGATCTTTGCATCTGTGTTCATCAAGGAAATTGGCCTGTAATTCTACTTTTTGGTTGGGTCTTTGCCTGGTTTGGGGATGAGTGTGATATTGGCATCGTAGAATGAGTTTAGGATAGCTCCCTCCTTCTCTGTTTCTCTGAAGAGCTTGAGGAGTATGGGTAATAGCTCTTCTTTAAAGGTCTTATAGAATTCTGCTGTGAATCCATCTAGTCCTGGGCTTTTTTTTGTTGGAAGACTTTTGATAACTTCCTGTACCTCGTTGTAGGATATTGGCTTATTTAATTGGTTTACTTCTTCTTTGCTCAATTTGGGCAACTTGTATTTCTCTAAAAATGCATCTATTTCTGCCAGGTTTTCTTCCTTTAGAGAGTATAACTTTTGAAAGTAGTCCGTTAGGATTGTTTGGATATCTTGGGTACGTGTGGTGATTTTTCCAGTAGCATCCCTAATCCTGTTAATAAGGGTTTTCTCTCTTTTTTTTTAAATTAATCTTGCCAACGGTCCATCAATTTAATTTATTTTTTCAAAGAACCAGCTTTTTATTTGGTTAAATTTGGCTATAATTTTCTGGTTTTCTAATTGGTTAATCTCTGCTCTTAATTTGGGTATCTGGCTCCATCTAGTAACTTTAGGTTCCATTTTTTTCTTGTTTTTCTAGCTGTTTTAATTGCAACATGAGATTATTTACTTGGTCTGTTTGCATTTTCTTGATGTGGGCACTGAGAGCAATAAATCTGCCCCTCAGGACTGCTTTTGCTGTGTCCCACAAGTTTCTTTGCGAGGTGTTTTCATTTTCATTGAGTTGTAGGAAAAGTTTTATTTCTTCTCTGATCTCTTCTGTTACCCAGGCATTGCTAAGAAGTGTGCTGTTCAATTTCCCTGTATTAGAGAAATTTCTGCAGTATGCTTTGTTATTGAGAACTAGCTTAATTCCACTGTGGTCAGATAGGACACAAGGGATTATGTCGATCCCTTTGTATTTGCTTAAGTTCTTTGCATGAACTATGATATGGTCTATTTTGGAGAAAGTTCCATGAGCTGCTGAGAAGAATGTGTACTGTGTTGTTTTAGGGTGAAATACTCGGTAGATGTCAGTTAATTCCGCTTGAAGTATGGCCTCACTTAATTCAGTAGCTCCTTTGCCAATCCTCTGGTTGGTGGACCTGTCCTTTGGTAGAGTGGTGTGTTAAAGTCTCTTAGTATTATCGTATTGCAGTCTATTTTATTCTGTAAGGTTGAGAGTATTTGTTTAACCTATGTGGGTGCACCAATATTTGGGGCATATAAGTTGATGATGGTAATATCCTCCTCTTGGATTGTTCCCTCTATTAATATGTAGTGTCCGTCCTTGTCTTTCTGTACTGATTTTAATGAAAAGTTTATTTTGTCAGATATCAGGATAGCTACACCTGCTTTCTTACTGGGGGAATTTGATTTGTAGATCCTTTTCCAACCCTTTACTCTGAATTTGTTTGTATGTTTGGCTGAGTTTTTGGGGTTATGAAGATATAGTGTCGTTTCATCTGCACAAAGGGATAGTTTAACTTCTTCTTTCCCTATGAGGATCCCTTTAATGTCTTTGTCTTGCCTTATTGTCCTGGCTAATTGTGCCAGGACTATATTGAAGAGGAGTGGAGAGAGTGGGCATCTTTGCCTTGTTCCTGATTTTAGGAGAATTGGTAGTAGCTTTTCCCTATTACTTATAATATTGGGTATTGGTCTGTCGTGTATGGCTTTCATTGTTTTAAGAAATGTTCCTTCTGGAAGTGGTGCTGTAGCTTTAGTGGTAGAGCACTCGCCTTGAGCTGAAGAGCTGAGGGACAGCGCCCAGGCCCAAAGTTCAAGCCCCACGACCGACAAAAAAAAAAAAAAAAAAGAAATGTTCCTTCTGTTCCTATTTTCTCCACAGCTTTTAACATAAATGAATGTTGTATTTTACCAAAAGCCTTTTCTGTGTCTGTGGAGATAAGCACGTCAATCTTGACTTGGCTTTGTTGATGTGTTGGATTACATTTATTGACCTATGTATGTTAAACCATCCCTGCATCTCTAGGATGAAGCCCACCTGGTCATAGTGTATGATTATTTTGTGTGTGTTTTCTGGATTCTGTTAGCTAGAATTTTGTTAAGGGTCTTTGAATCTGTGTTCAAGGAAATTTGTCTAATTCTCTTTTTTGGTTGAGTTTTTGCCTGATTTGGGGATGAGTGTAATATTGGCGTCATAGAATGAGTTTGGGATAGTTCCCTCCTTCTCTGTTTCTCTGAAGAGTTTGAGGAATATGGGTATTACTTCCTCTTTATAGGTTTTATAGAATTCTGTTGTGAATCCATCTATTCTTGGGCTTTTCCTTATTGGAAGACTTCTGATTGCTTCCTGCATCTCATTGTGACATAGTGGCTAATTGATTTACTTCTTCTTTGCTCAGTTTGGGGAACTTCTGTTTCTGTAAAAATGCATCCATTTCTGCCAGGTTTTCTTTGTTTAGAAAATATAACTTTTGAAAAGACTCCTTTAAAATTGTTCAGATATCCTGGCTACTTGTGATTTTTCCTATGGCATCCCTGATCTTGTTAATTTGGGTTTCCTCTCTTCTTTTCTTAATTAATCTTGCCAACGGTCCATCAATTTTACTTATTTTTTCAAAAAAACAGATTTTTGTTTCATTAATTTTATCTATTATTTTCCTATTCTCTATTTCATTAATTTTCAGCTATTAGTTTGATTGGCTTTGTCTAGTAACGTTGGGTACCATTTTTTTCATGTTTTTCTAGCTGTTTTGATTGCAATATGAGATTTTTTACTTGGTCTGTCTATTTTCTTGATGTGGGCACTGAAGGTAATAAATTTGCCCCTTAAGACTGCTTTTGCTGTGTCCCACAAGTTTCTTTGTGATGTATCTTCATTTTCATTGAGTTGTAGGAACTTTTTAATTTCTTCTTTAAGTTCTTCTGTTACCCAGGTTTTTCATAGAAGTGTGCTGTTGAATTTTGATGTATTTGAATAATTTCTACGGTTTGATTTATTATTGAAAAGTAGCTTGATTCCACTGTGTTTGGACAGGACACGGGATTCGGTCCATCCCCTTGTATCTGCTTAAGTTCCTTGCATGAACTATGATTTTGGAGAAAGTTCCATGAGCTGCTGAGAAGAATGTGTATTGTTGTTTTAGGGTGAAATACTGGGTAGATTTCAGTTAGTTCTGCTTTTGGCTTCACTCAATTCAGTAGCTTCTTTGCCAATCCTCTCTTTGGTAGACCTGTCCTTTGATGAGAGTGGTGTGTTAAAGTCTCCTAGTATTATAGTATTGGGATCTATTTTATTCTGTAAGTTTGCTTAACATATTTTGGTGCGCCAATGTGTGGGTAATATAAGTTAATAATGGTAATATCCTCCTCCTGGATTGTTCCCTGTATTAATATGTAGTGTCCTTCTTTGTCTTTTTCTATTGATTTTAATGAAAAGTTTATTTTGTTAGATATCAGGATAGCTACTCCTGCTTTCTTACTGGGGGCATCTGATTGGTAGATCCTTTTCCAACCCTTCACTCCGAGTTTGTATGTTTGGTTGAGAAGTGGGTCTCCTGAAGGCTAAAATGGATGGGTCATGTTTTCTGATCCAATCTGGAGTTCTTTTTCTTTTGATTGGTGAATTAAGACCGTTAATATTAAGAGATAATACAGAGAGATGCATTGTGGTCCCTGTCATTCCCTGTTTCTATAAGATTTTCTTCTTTCCTTTCCTTCTGTGCTTGCTCAGTTAGAATTCTATTAAAGCCTGTCTGGTGTGGGTCCCTGTTCCTGGTTGCTTTCTTCATGTTGTGATCCCCCTATTGTATTCTTTGTAATGCTGGCTTAATGTTTATGTATTGAGTTAGTTTTTCTTTACTTTTAAAGTTTTTCAGTTCTCCATCTACTGTGAATGCTAGCTTTGCCAGTTATATCAGTCTGGGTTGGCAGTTATTGGCTCTCAGGGCTCGTATGGTACTTCCCCAGGCCTTTTTTGCATTCAGTGTCTGTGTGGAGAGATCTGCATTGATTTAATTTTTTCCCATTGTAGTATACCTGCTTCTTCATTTTTGCTGCATGCAAGATTGTTTCCTTATTTTTCAGATCTACCATTTTTTACTATAATGTGTCTAGAAGTGTTTCTCCTGGGATCTTGCTTCTTTGGTATTCTATATGCTTCTGTTATGTAGGTAACTTGTTCTTTTTTGAGATGGGGGAAAGTTTCACAGATTATCTTTTTGAATAGGTGTTGCATTCGCTTGCTTTGATATTCCTCACTTTTTGTCCACTCGAATTATATGAAGGTTAAATTTCCTGGAACTATCTGCTTGCTCTTGGATTTCCCTTTGGCATAATTTAAGTGATTTTTTTTCCATATCTGAGATTTTTTTGGTCCAGTTGGGGTATTCTGTCTTCTGTATCTGACACTCTACATTCCGTTTTGTTCACTCTGTTAACTACAGCTTCCATTGTGGTTTGCATGGACTCATTTCTGGATTCAATGTTGGTTCTCCAAGTACTAATCTCACCTCTTAATGAGGTGTGTGCTACCTCTATTTTTGTACTAATCTCACCTCTTAGTGAGGTCTGTGCTGCCTCTGTGTTTGTACTAATATCACCTTTTAGTGAGGTGTGTACTGCCTCTATTTTTGCATGCACCTCCTGTGTGATACCTTGCATCACTTTCAATATTTTGTCCCTGTGTTCTTTAAATTTCTGGTCTATTTCTCACTTTAATTCTTGAGTCATTACCTCCTGCATCTCTTGGATGTAACTTTGTCTTCCATTCCTGCTTTGCTCCCACTGGGCCTCTCCCCTGGGTAGCTGCTGGCTTTTGGGGGTAGCTTGCTATACAGGGTGTTGATAAGGCTTGTAATTTTTTTTCTGTTATTTTCAGGGATTATTGTAGACTAATCTGAAATTTTGTTTTGGTCAATATATGTCTGCTTTGCTTGGTTGCTGTTTCTGTGCTGGTAGAGAGAGTTTGTACCTGCCTGGTCTCAGTTCTGTTGTTGGCCAACCTCTAGCTTCTACTCTGACCGATGTAGGGTTCTGTTCTCAGCTCTCTGCTGTAGAACAATGGCAGTTCCCACCTATAGAAGGGTTGAGCAGCCTAGAATGTTCCTGTTTATTCCAACAGGTGCTCTTGGTGAGATCGGATGTGCTGGATGTACTCTCCCATTTGCTGGAGTCTGCTATGGGCTCCTGATTTTTTTTGGCCGGTTGTGGGCTTGAACTCTGGGCCTGGGCGCTGTCCCTCAGCTCTTCAGCTTAAGGCTGGTGCCCTACCATTTGAGCCACAGCACGACTTCTGGCCCTTTCTGCATATACGGTGTTTGGGAATCAGATCCAGGACCTCATGCACACAAGACAAGCACTCTAATCCTGAGCCACCTTACCAGCCTGACCTCCTGACTATTATCAGGTGCTGGCGGCCTGCGTTGTCCAATAACCAGCCTAGGATATATGGGTCGGGTTCTGGTTGGGTTTTTGCTTCTGGTTCTCTTGTGCTGGACCCCTGATCTTTTGCTGTCAGAGGCATGATTCCAAGGCGGGTGGAGTTCCTTGTTTCCCCCCCCCCCTCTGCTGAGGCATATGCTAAGCTTCTGAATTCAGTTGGGAAGAGTTGGTTGTGTTGCTCAGGCACTGGATCCCCAGGCCTTGTCCCGGCCCCTGCCCTGGAGCATGCCAGTTGGACCTGTGCTGCTGTGTATTCTGCCTAGGTTACACAGCCTGGAGTACACATTTCAAATTTCTTCCACTGTAGGCTGTTTTGACCCAGGGGCACTGTTCCTGGCTTGGGCATTTGCGCTCCCTTCCAGGGGCGCTCTTGCTCTAGCCTGGCCAGCTGGGTGTGCTCCATGGGCTGGTGGAGCTCTCAAACTATTCCCAATTTTAGTGGATCCTGTGGGGGAGGAGTCTGGGTCAGGGTCTGGGGATTCCCACCAGCTCTGGTCTCCTTTGAGGGATACACTGTCCCCTGGGGAGTACTCACCCTGGAGTTAGTTGTTGTTTCTGAGTGATGTAGGTCATTGGTTGCCATTGCAATCAGAGTTCAGTTGAGATGGTTGTGGGCTGGGCAGGGAGGTGATGGCTCTGTGTGTTTCACCTCAGTCTCTGTCTCTGTTGATGCTGTTTGGGTTGGCGCTACTGGATGGACCTCCGGCCAAGGAGTTGGGGAAGGGGTAACCAGTTAATGAGATAATAGTCTAACAGACTTTCTTACTCAGGTTGTCTTTAAACCTCGATTATCAGATCTCAGCCTCCTGAGTTGCTACGATTACAGGCATGAGCCACTGGCACCAGCTTTTTTGAAAAAGCAACAATTAATAAGGCAGATACCTTAGATCATGCCTGTAATCCTAGCTACTCTAGAGGTTAAGATCTGAAGATGATGATTTGAATGTAGTGGTGCAAAAACGTTTGTGTGAGTCTTTTATCTCCAATAAACTGCTCAAGAAAATCCAGAAGTGAAGCTTTGGCTCAAGTGGTAGAGTGCACTCTTGAGCAAAAAAGAATCTCAGGGACAGCACCTAGATCCTGAGTTCAAGCTCCATTTCTGGCACACACACACACACACACACACACACACACACACACACACACACACACACACACACACACACACACACACACACTGAAAAGTAAATAGACAATGTGAAGAAATCAAGGACAAAAAAATTGAATATTGTAAGGACTTTTGGGTTTAGAGGCATGACTCAGTTTGTAGGACAATAGCTAATGATTGAAACTTTCAGGTACCAAGGACTTAAAAAAAAGAATTATCTGCCCTGTATTTCCCTTTTTTCATATTCTCATTTGGGAACTATTTTCTTTTTTAAAAAAACCAAATATTGCTGTTTTAGTGGTGATATACAGCATGGTTACCTTTCTCTATGTCAGGTAACTAGTACATTTTCTTCCTTTTACCTAGTCTCATCTGTTCCCCCATTCTCATCCATTTCCTCCCTCCCATCTAGACCCTCGAGTTCCATAGTTCACTTTCAACAATGTCCAGTACAGCCAGTGGGCTCTACTGCTGCAATTTTTCATCCACTTTCCACTGATTCTGTACCCTTCCCCTATCTTTCCTTAGATGTGCACGCATATTATATAATGTATATTGGGTTAAGAATACAGAGTTATCACAAAATGAATAGATGAATTAAGACAAGTTCCTTTGTTTCCTTATCTTTGTAATTTTATTCAGTTATATGTATTGTTTTATACACATAAGAAGAGGTGCTTGGGTATTACAATTTTGTGATTTTCTCCAAAGCCTGTCCTCTTCTGTTCTTATTATATATGATGCCTAGAATCATGTACAGTTTGTCATATCCCCTTGAGTTTTAAATCTAACTTTCACATATCAGGGAGAAAATGTGCCATTTGTCTCTATGATCTTGGCTTAACTTTCTTAACATGATTTATTCTAGTTCCATCCATTTCCCTGCAAATGACATTATTTTTTTCTTTCTAATGGCTCTTTCTGTAAAATTTCATTGTATATAGATAGCATAATTATTGGATCCATTTATTTATTGTGGGGCATCTGAGTTTTGTACATAACTTGGCACTATGAATTGAGCAGCAAGGAACATGGTTATGCAAGTGTCCTTGTCATATTATGGTTCATGATTCTCAGGTTAGATGCCTAGAACTGGTATGGGATGGTATTAGAGAAGGCCTGTATTTAGATTTTTGAGCAACTTCCAGACTGCTTTCCAGAGTGGTTGTATTAGTATACATTCCCACCACCAGTGCAGTAGGATTCCTTTTCATCCACTTCCCAACAGCATTTGTTTTCAGAATTCAGAATATTTGGGTAAGATGGTACCTCAGGATTGCTTTGATTTACATTTTTATGGCCAGGGATGATGAACCTTTTCTGATGTTTCTTTGCCATATTTACCTCTTCTTCTGAGAAGTCTCTCCTTACCTCCTTGCCCATTTAGTGATTGGTTTATTAGGTTTGGGAGGGGTAGTTTCCTGAAATCCATGTATACATTGAATATTAGCCCTTTGTCTGATGTATTGCAGGTAAATATCTTTTCCCAATTTGTTGGTTGTCTTTTTAGTTTAGTGGCTATGTCCCTAGTCTTTGCAGAATTTCTTTCCTTTGATGTAGTCCCATTTGTTGGGTCTCTCTCCTATCTGTTGTGCCCCTGGGACTCTATTCAGGAAGTCCATGCCTGTACCTACAATTTCTAATGTCATCCCTATTCTGTGTTACAGTAGTTTGGCTGATTTTATGGTAGTTAATCCATTTTGAATTGATGTTAGTGCAAGCAGAGATCCACTTCTAGTTTTCTGACTATAGCTGGCCAGTTTTCCCAACACCAATTGTTGAAAAGGCTATGATTTGTGTGTGTGTGTGTGTGTGTGTGTGTGTGTGTGTGTGTGTGTGTGTGTGTGTGTGTGTGTTTGTGTGTTGGTTTTGGGGCTTGAACTCTGGTCCTCAGCGCTGTCCCTCAGATATTCAGCTTAAGGCTAGTGCTTGAGCCACAGTTCCACTTCCCATTTTCTTGTGCTTTATTGGAGATAAGAGTCTCATGGGCTTCCCTGGCCCTGCTGGCCTTGAACAACGATCCTCAGATCTCAGCCTTCTGAGTAGCTAGGATTAAAGGCATGAGCCACAGGCAACTGGCAAGGCTATGTTTTTCCACTGTACATCTTTCACTCCTTTATCAAACATCAGATGATTGTAAGTATGTGGTTTTATTTCTGGGTCTTTTGATCTTTTTTAATACATTTTCAATGTAAAAATAATGTACAGAGGGTTTACAGTTACATAATCTAGGTGATGAGTACATTTCTTATCAAGCATTATTACCTCCTCCTTTGTTTAACCCCCATCATGCCTTCCCTCCCACCTCCACAGCTACACTCCCCCTGATCCCGCCTAAATTCTGATGATCGTTTTTCCACAAAGTGTCTTGTGCATGTCATTATTACAATGGGTCAACCTGTATCTCTATTTAAGCATTTTGTTTTTTCCCTTCCCCTCCACAAATTAGAGAAGCATATATAAAATATGCATGACATCGACATTACATACAGTGAAAACACAGGTTATACCATGGGGGAGGAACATACAAAGAACAAAAAAAATCACATGATATATTGTAAATACGTTAGAAACAAGAGAAAGAAAGAAAAAACCACTTATGTCCCTATCTTGTGGTTCATTTCATTTATTTGGTCATATGTACATACCTTTTCTTTTTGGAGTGCAGGATAAATGTGTGCCAATGGAAAATGACCCAGTCTATGTTTAGGAAAACCAATAAGTGAGGTCCAAAATCTAGTTTCAGTTGAGGAAAGGGAATCTGTCCTCACATAATATCCAGAATAATCTGTCCTGCTGCAGGGGATCCAATATCCAATTGAGAAATTATAATCTCTCCCTCCCACGACTCAGGAAAAAATTCTATCTTTTATGAGGAAGTAGATCTCTTTGAGGACTCTGAGGCAGAATTGCTGCCTGAAGGCAACTTAGAGGCCAATCTAGATTTCGAGATTCCTTCACCTCTTCCTGGGAAAATTTTTCTTTTTCTTTTTGTCCTTATTGTTGTAAAATGTTCATTCTATTTATTTTTCTAACGTTATTAAAATGCCAATGTTTATATTATGTTATACAATTCGTGAATCCTAAATGTGTTTTTTTTCAGCCTACAATCTAAAGCACCATGCACTTGTTTTGTTTGTGGGAAAACACAGAGTAAGAGGGGGCTGTAAAAGAGAGACTTATGGATATAAAGGGGACTGTTAAATGCACAGGCAGTGGCAAGGAAGCCAGGCCATGCCTGAATGAGGTGATAAGGTGGCTCCAAAAGCTCTAGGACATAGCAGATCAGATGTCCTTAGAAAGCAGTTCTCTCAATTGTGACAAATGCTACAATGTTTATAATGGTATATGGGACTCTCTTCCAACAGTGAATTCAAGTCTGTATACATATTTATTGTGCTTTGGGAAATATTGAAGAAAAATTTGGCTCCAATAATATCCAAAATGTACTTAGGGCTGAAAATAATTGACAAAATACATAGGAAATACCTATATTGGAAAGTAAAAGCCATCATCAATAGAAGAAAGAAGGCTTACATAGATGGGCAAAGACAAAATCAGGAAGGAAAAAAATCCACTATTAAATCAGTTATATGCAAATATTTGTTATATTCTTTATATTTTTATAGTATATTATATGATGTATAAGAATGAATATGATTTTTCATACTACAAAGGCATTTATCACTTTCAGTCTTGAGTATATTTTTCACAAATCTAGTGTAAATCATTATTGGGGAAAGTGGTAATATAACTTTGATTATAATTATATGAATATATTTTTTGATTCTAGATATAATACTGATTATAAATAGATGAATAAATATATACACATATTTTCATATCTGTCTATGAAGTGAATAGAATGAAACTTAGTACACTATGTATAAAAAAGCAGCTATGAGTTGAGTATAGGAGTCTCAGGTCTGTAATCCTAGTGATGTGGGAAGCTGGGTTCTGAGGTTTGGTCTCTCTTACCCCCATCGCATTAGATTTTGAGAGGAGTCCTGGGCCCTCCAGTGTAACAAAGAGACACACATGCAGTGGGATCACACTCCCTGCACCCAGAGGAAAGTCAGTAGAAATCAGAACAAGCCTCTTATCTTATGACAGTATACTCAGTTCCTGTGCCAAGATGGACATCTGTAGAACATCATATTGAAAGTTTGCATTCCCTCCAAAAGTGTTTCTGACTATGCTGAATTAAACCTCATTTTACCTTCCAAGCTTCAAACACATAGAAATATGTCAATGGCTCAAGAGAGATGGAGAAAGACTTACAAATACACAAAATTGTATACTCTGCTTCAGTAATTCAATGACAAATCATCAAAGGCATGTTTTGAATTTTTCTTTCTTTTTAAGGAAATGGAAATATAGAGTTCATCAGGGAGTGGGTGATAATTTGGTTGCTGAGTTGTAGAATGCACTTCTGGGCATGGGACACACTTGGCTTGGTGAATTTCTGTGGGGATGTGTGTCCTCACGCAGCTTCACAAAACAATAGCCATAACTTCTATGATGCCACAGCCATCTTTCCATAGCAGGAAATAGGTGTCAGGCACTGATCTTGCCCTGAAGTGGCCTCAGCGGCACAGAAAGGCACAAAGAATGCTAGCCACCAGACTTCAGCTTGAAGAGCTGGCTTGACCAGAAACTAGCATAAATTGAGCTGGAGAAGGCTGATCTCCAAGTAAGGTTCCTGAGCACTAAGGACCAGGCATTATTACAGATGTTGGCGAAACAGAAGTGAACGTGGATCTCTCCTTAGCAATTTCTTGCTGAAAAGAAAACCAGAAGTCATAATGATAATTTCTATAAATCAGAGACATGACATTGGTCGTTTTGTGGCAACAACTTCAAAGTGGGGATGCGAGGAGACATCCCTGAGAAGGAGAAAGTTAGCTTCAAAGCCATCATCCATGCAATTATCTAGAAGCAGGTACTGCAGGCAGTAAGAACAGTAAGTACATCCCCAATTAATGGGAATCGACGTGACTTGCTTCAGAAAAGGAAAACAGCACTGACATGCTTGCTTGTGAAGTAAGAATGGAAAGCTACAATGAAGAAAAAAAGATCAGAAATGAAGATAAGAATAAATTAGATAGATATTGGATGCTGCGGGTTACAAAATGAAAAATTCTCATGTTATTCTAAATCTGACATGACCCCTGGAACCAAAGTGCTCAAATAGCAGCTAGACACATATGATTCACCGAGAGAATACTTTTAAAATGTGACTCTAGCCGGGCTCTGGTGGCTCACAACTGGAATGCTTGCTACTCAGGAGGCTGATACCTGAAGATCATGTTTGAAGCAAGCCCAAAGAGTTAATTTGGAAAGACTGTTCTCCAATTAACCACCCAAAATATCATGTGAAACAACTGGTAGAGCACTAGCCTTGAGAAACAAAAACTAAGGAACAGTACCCAAGCCCAAGGTTCTAATCCCTGGAATACATAAAACAAAGAATCCAACAAATAAAATTTAGTGCTCAGTAGATCATCACTTAGCATTCTAGTTCCATATATTTGGTATGACCTTTGGAAATTATATCCTTAGCAAATGCTCTCCTCTGATATTCTGCTTCATTATCCGCTTTCAAACCCCTGGCATCACCAATGTCTGCTCCCATTTAGCATACCAGTCTGCCACTGGAAATTTTTTTTAAATTTAATTTAATTTTATTTGTGAACATAGTGTACAGAGGAGTTACAATTACATGGACAGGATAATGCGTACATTTCTTAACAAGCATTGCAGCCTCCTCTTTTTTTTACACTTCACATCCCTTCCAAGCCTCCCCCCTCCCCCCATCCCAATTCTTCTCCTTCCTCCCCTCCCTCCCCCCCCCCAAACCGACGTTGTAAAGCTCGTTTTGGACATGACAACTTGTACTTCTCATTGTTGCAACAGGTCCACCTGTATCCTTAAACAACTGGTTTTTCCCCATCTCCTCCACAAGTTATACTGACATCAAATATAGTGAAAGCAAGGGTTATACTGTGGGGGAGAGACATACAAAGCAACAAAGAGATAATCTTATAAATGCGTTAGAAACACATGCATGGAAGAAAAAAACATTAAAATACACATCTAAGGGTTCATTTTCCTGACATCACCTTATCTGACCTTTTCCGCTTGACTCATACATATACTAGATATTACAAATAAGGGAAACCATGGGACCTATGTTTCTTTGGGCCTGGCTTACTTCACTTAATATAATTTTTTCCAAGTTTTTCCATTTCCTAACAAATGGGGCAATGTCATTCTTTCTGATGGAGGCATAGAATTCCATTGTGTATATATACCACATTTTCTTGATCCATTCATCTACTGAGGGGGATCTGGGTTGGTTCCATATCTTAGCTATGGTAAATAATGCTGAAATAAACATAGTTGTGCTGGTAGCTTTAGTGTGGTCTTGTTTGTAAACATTTGGGTAAATGCCCAAAAGTGGGATTGCTGGGTCATAGGGGAGTTCTATGTGAAGTCTTTTGAGGAACCTCCATACTGTTTTCCAAAGTAGTTGAACAAGTTTACATTACCACCAACAATGAAGTAAGGTTCCTTTCTGTCCACATCCCCTCCAGCATCTGTTGTTGTTAGAGTTCTTGATTTTTGCTGTTCTAACTGGAGTGAGGTGATATCTCAATGTTGTTTTGATTTGCATTTCTTTTATGGCTAGGGATGTTGAACATTTCTTCATGTGTCTATTGGCCATCCTTCTTTCTTCTTCAGAGAAGTTTCTCTTTAAGTCTTTCGGCCACTTATTTATTGGGCAGTTGTTTCTTTGAGGATTTGTTGTTGGGGCGTTTAATTTTTTGAGTTCCAAGTATATTTTAGATATGAGACCCTTGTCCGTTGTATGGCTAGTAAAGATCTTCTCCCAACCCTTGGGTTTTCTATTGATCTTGCTAGCTATGTCATTTGCCCTGCAGAAGCTCTGCAACTTTATGCAATCCCATTTGTCCAACCTTTCTTTCATTTGTTGTGTTTCTGGGTCTCTATTCAGAAAATTTCGGCCTGAGCCAAGGAGACCTAGGGTTTCTCCTATTCCATCCTGTAATGTTTTCAGAGTGTTTGCTTTGAGTTCAAGGTCTTTGATCCATTTGCAGTTGATTCTGGTGCAGGGTGATATATAAGGATCTAGCTTAAGTTTTCTACATGTAGTTAACCAATTTTGCCAGCACCATTTACTGCCACTGGAAATTTGAACATATATTTTTATTAATCATCAAAATTCTGATAATCTTTCAACACACATCAAATGAGTAGTAACTATATTCCTCTATTCTGTGTGTTTTAATCCTCCTTTGAGTTAAAAAGCCTTAACTATTAAAAACTATAGAAGAGTTATCAAATTAATTCTACCATCATCATTTTTCCACCCAATCTTGTTACATTAGTTATGTGAATTTTTGTTTCTTTATATGTTGCTCCACCACAATATAATCCCTGTTTTCACTGCATTTGATGTCGGTGCCATGCATCTTCTATATATATTTCTCTAGCTTTGGGAGGAGAGGGGAAAAATCCAAATGCTTAACAATGGATACAGCTTGACCCCCTGTAACAATGAGATGTAAAAACACTATGTTGAAAAACTTACTTTATAATTTAGGCAGGAAGGAAGGAGAGAGGAGGGAGTGTACTTCTGGAGGTGGGAGGGAAGGGATGGTAGGGGAAAAACAAAGGAGGAGGTAACAATGCTTGATAGGAAATATACTCATTATTTTGCTCATGTAAATGTAACCCCTCTGTACAGTATTTTTACAATAAAAACATTAAAAAAGATACCATATGAAAGTTTGCACATGATACCTTATAACTATAATTCTTTCAAGAATTAGGGTTTTACACAAACATCCTGATTGCTTTGCCAAAGGATAAGAGATTTAAATAACGTACCTAGCATCTTGGAAGGAAAATACTATTGGCTTTAGATCAAATTCATTTATCTAATACTGAGGAAATGAATTTCAGAAATGGCAGAGGCAACGTGTATCATAAAAATAACCTTATGAGGTACAACCAAGATTCCCAGATCAAACTTCCTGGAAAAAAGCAATGAATGAAAAGCTACTAATACTTCTAAAATGAGCCTATTGGTGATGGTTCATGCTTGTTATGCTAGGTAATTAGAAGTCTAAGATGAAAGGATATCAATTGAAAGCTTGGCCAGGAAGAAAACCTTCCTCTCTGCAACCAGCAGACAGGAAGCATCAGCTCTGTGCCTGATGCCCAGCTGGCTGGACGGTCTCTGCCCACATTCCGACACACAAGACCAACCCAATCTGAAATATTATCAAATACATTCAAATAATATCTCCTGTTTGGGAGATAATCTTTGAAAGATATAACAAAAACATTTCACTGATTTCCTTTTGAAAAATTCAGAATGAAAGGGGAAATATGTTCTCACTGACTGAAGGGTAAGTTAACGACCAGAATGATGTTAATGGGGGTAGAAGCCCATTTGGTAACTTATCCATTCAACCATCTTTCCTCACTTCTTGTCACATATCCTGAGCAGTGAGATTTTGTAATGGAAAGTATGTGTGTGAGCATGCAGCTTGTAAAAGTAGTAATGAAATGCTAGGCACTGGAACTCAGGCCTGTAAAACTAGCTGCTCAGAACCCTGAGATATGAGGAACTGAGTTCAAAGCCAACATGAGAATAAAAGACTCTTACCTTCAATTTCCCAGTAAAGGCAAAAAGATGAGCTGTGCTTCAAATGCCAGAGTGCTAGCATTGCATACAAAGCTAAGGGACATCCAGGCCCTGAATTCAAGCCCCAGTACTGGCTCTCATACACAAAAAGTAACCATGACAACATCACAGGTTATAAATATATTAGCAAGGGATGTAGGAGAATGGGAGGATGACAGCATTTACCTCACTTTTAATCTCAAGCATTCTGTACAGCGTAGCCCAATCTGTGAAAAGCTCTAGGTGAAATCTTCCTCAAAATCAGATTCATCCTCATATCCCTCTGCACATTTATCACACACACACACACACACACACACACACACACACACACACACACACAAAGGTCTATATTTTGCCATCTAATTTTGAAATATATAACCATACACATATGCTTCAGAATTCTGTGCCCTTGATTAGGTTACATAGGGAGCACAATATATCCAGGGTCTGGCTCATTCTTCTAATCTTAGCTGCTCAGGAGGGTGGGATCTGAGGATCACAGTTTGATGCCAACCTAAGCAAATAACTCCTCAAGATTCTTATCTTCAATTAAGAAGCAAGAAGTGGAGATGTGGTTCAAGTGGCACAGTGACAGCATTGAGTAAAATAATCTAAGCAAGATTTCCAGACCCTCAGTCCAAGCCTGTGTACTGGCCCACTAACACTCCATAAGCCAAAAATCCCTGAAAGACCAAACCAAAAATATGTCAATTTTTTGCTAACTTATGAAGTGAAATCCAATAAGGCAACATAGCTTTTGGTTGTTGAAGATTTGGTTGGAAAACCAAAAATTCAACGTGTTCTTAAGTGATATAACAAACAAGCAACGAAATAAAAATTTCCCAATAAAAATCTGGAACCCCTGACCAAGAGATTTTTTTCTACGTTTTTGAAAATTACTTATTTTTCAGTAAGTGAAATAGTATAAACCTTTATTGTAAGTTATAGGAGTCAGTGTAAGCTCCAAGGAAGTGAATGTAAAACTAAAATCACACACAGCATTACAAGTTTCTATGCCTCTGGTGAGACACTAGAAATCTGTAATTGTGTAGCCTCTAGAAAGGAGAAGGAAGATGCTCAGCATCATTGGTCATAAAAGAAATGCAAATCAAAACCACATTGATTCCACCTCACCCCAGTTAGAATAGCCATTTTCAAGAGAACAAATAATAGCAGATGTTGACCAGGATGTGGCTAAATATGAACACTACTACACTGTTGGTGGGAATGGAAGGCAGTATGGAGGTTCCTAAAAAGACTAAACATAGAACTCCCGTAAGATCCAACTATCCCACTTCTTGGCCATCACCCAAATGATTTCAAAATAGAGCACAATAAGCTACCAGCACAACTATGTTCATTGCAGCATTGTTTACGATAGATAAGATATGGAACCAACCCAGTTGCCTCACAATAGATGAATGGATCAAGAAAACGTGGAATATTTACACAATTTTATGCTTCTGTAAGAAAGAATGATATTGTCCCTTTCATAAGAAAATTGATAGACTTGGAAAAAATCATATTAAGTGAAGTAAGCCAGGCCCAAAGAAACATAGGCTCTATGATTTCCCTTATTTGCAATTAGTATTATCCTGTTAGTCCTGAAAGAAGATTATAATAGCTGAAGTACTATAAACATATGTGTGATCATACAAAATGATGCTAATTGAAATGAACACGAAGATATTGAAACAGCAGGTCTTATTTTGTTTAGTTGTCAACCTTGATATAGCCAATGTACAGTAACTAGTTCTTTCTTTTTACTTTATTTCATTTTTCTTTTCAAATTAGTTTTATCCCTGGCAATTCTTGTCTTTGATTCTGGTACCCTCCATCCTATATATGCATGTATTTGAGGAAAGGGAAGGGAAATAACAAAATGCTGAAAGATGACCCAGTGCAACAATAATAGGTTACATTAAAGCGGGAATGATCTTTACAACAACATGGGGGACATGGGGGGAGGAAGGAGTGGAGGGAAGGGATAGACAGAGAAAAACAATAGAGTGGGAAACAATTTTCAATGAGAAATGTAACTTATTCGTGTAAATATAACCCCTCTGTAAAGCATCTTTTCAATAAAATATTTTTAGTGTAAAAATGAATTTTTCCCATCAAATGTCAAGCTGATACCATTGGAACTTCTGAGTTCATGTGAAAGAGTGTTTTAGGAGTTTCAAGAAGCTAGTACTAAGTACAAATAACCACAATTTAGTGATAATAAGAAAAGCTCTTTTTATTGTACTATATGAACAAAAGAAAATTTCTTTTTGTTTCTGTTCACTTAGAACTCTCTTTGCCATCTGCATTGTTCCAAAGTCAAACTAATCACTTATCCTTATCTTTCTTTGGTATCTAGCTTTGGCATGTAATCTGAGATATAAGCAGTATTCTTTTTTCAATTTGGAGGCCTAGCAGGGAGGTGCTCCTTCCTGGTCAAGAGGTTAGACTGGAGGACCCAGCACACTTGCTGTGGTTTCTTTTGCACAGCTCACTGAGGAACTTACTCAAATATGTTTTCAAATTCTACCAATAACTCTTATTAGTATGAAGCACTTAATTAGAAGTCACTTTCTCAAACTCCTATTTGAGTAATAAATAGAATAGGAAAAATGTTGTTTGCTATTTTTATCACTACATATCTTAATGTCTAAGTATAAAAGCCAGACTTACTCTAAGGGCCTAGAATAAGCAAAATGGCTTCTAGAGCTCAGATTATCTCTTTCCACAGAAGATGACAGCAGCAGAAACTGGCAGAAGGAAGAGAAAGTTTAATGTCTCCTTAATTCTTAAGTTTCAATGCTCATTGAGGAATCCTCAGGACTGAGGACAGTTTAAGGACGTAACAGATCCTGTGTTGTTTTCTATCATAGGAAGCAGACAACAGTCTCCCATCACTCTTTAGGTGACACACATGAGTGGTGTTCTTGGTGGGTCCTGAGAGGGTCCAGGACAGCTCTGTCATGATCACTGGAGACTCGGAATTGCTCTCTAAGAGAACGACATAGAGGAATGTGGTAACAAGACCTGAGATAGGGTTTTGTCAGATCTAGGTGATTTGTAACAGGCACTAATGCCTTCTGACTAAGAATGTGAATATATCATCAGGGTCCGGCACACAAATTTATCATGACGCGTTACCTTGCACCATTTCATAATGAAAGCCAAGAAAAGATAATTAATGCCCTCTGGACATGTTTTCATCAATATTTATTAGATAAAAAGTTATAAAATCAAGTTCATGATGAGGAAAAATCCCAGATGAAAACCAAATTTCAGGGGCCTTTACAAAAACTGTTGTTCTGTATATATCATATGTGACAAATTATTAAAACTTAAAGAAGCTGTGTAAGTTAAATTGATTCTTTTGTAATACTGCTGCAACTTTATTTTACATTTCAACTACTTAATAAAAATAAGGTAGGCCAAGCATCACCAGTGGCTCACATCTAGCTTTAACTGTGGCTATTAAGAAGGATGAGAACTGTGGAAAGTGAATTGAAGCTACCGCAGGCAGGAAAATCTGTGAAACTTTTATCTCCAATTAACTGTTCAAATCCAGAAATGGATGTTTGGTTCAAGTTGTAGAGAGTTAGCTATAAGTAAAATAGCTAAAGGTCAGCTCCCTGAGTTCAAGCCCCACTATACACACACACACACACACACACACACACACACACACACACACACACACACACACACACACACAACCTATCTCAAAAATAACGAGTGACCAAGGACCAGAAGAAAGATAATATTTTTTCTTTATTTTCTTTCATTTTTGTCATTTTTTCATTTATCTCTCTTTAGGAATGTAAAGGGGGCATAGCAATGGAGGGACAAAGGATGAACAAATGCAGCAGTGGCACTCAGTTGAGACTATGTTGAAAGTGCACTATGAAACTTGTTGGTGGGGAAGGAGGGGAAATCTGGAGGAGACGCAGGGAAAGGGTGACATTGTCCAAATAGAAATATACTCATTGAAGTAGAGCTTTGGCTCAATATCAATGCCATTCTTCAGCAAAAGGGCTCAGGAACACTGCCAAGGCCATGGGTTCAAGCCTCATGACTATAACAAAAACAAAGACAAAAATAGGTAGTCATTACCAAACGTATGTAACAAACCTTCTACATCACAGTAATAATAAGAAGAAGGAGGAGGACGAGGAGGAGGAGGAGGAGGAGGAGGAGGAGGAGGAGGAGGAGGAGGAGGAGGAGGAGGAGGAGGAGGAGGAAGAGGAGGAAAAGAAGAAGAAGAAGAAGAAGAAGAAGAAGAAGAAGAAGAAGAAGAAGAAGAAGAAGAAGAAGAAGAAGAAGAAGAAGAAGAAGAAAGAAGGAGAAGGAGGAGGAAGAGGAGGAGGAGGAGGAGGAGGTGGAGGAGGAGGAGGAGGACGAGAAGGAGGAGGAGGAGGAGGAGGAGGAGGAGGAGGAGGAGGAGGAGGAGGAGGAGGAGGAGGAGGAGGAGGAGGAGAGAGGAGAAGAAGAAGAAGAAGAAGAAGAAGAAGAAGAAGAAGAAGAAGAAGAAGAAGAAGAAGAAGAAGAAGAAGAAGAGGAGGAGGAGGAGGAGGAGGAGGAGGAGGAGGAGGAGGAGGAGGAGGAGGAGGAGGAGGAGGAGGAGGAGGAGGAGGAGGAGGAGAAGGAGAAGAAGGAGAAGGAGAAGAAGGAGAAGGAGGAGAAGAAGAAGAAGAAGAAGAAGAAGAAGAAGAAGAAGAAGAAGAAGAAGAAGAAGAAGAAGAAGAAGAAGAAGAAGAAGAAGAAGAAGAAGAAGAAGAAGAAGAAGAAGAAGAAGAAGAAGAAGAAGAAGAAGAAGAAGAAGAAGTTAATAAAAACCAAACCAATGAGAGAAAATCTAAGAGAGCAAGGTAAGGGGTGACATTTCCAAAAAGAAATATACTCATACCTGACTTATATGACTATAATCTATGTCTAAATTACCTTTATCATAATATAAAATTTAAAAAAACAGAAATATAATGCTGGAGGCAAATCTGAAATGGAAGAAGATCAGATTAATATCCAATACCAATTTCAAACCCTATTATCAATTTCTCTTTCAAAAATGGCTCTTCTCATCACTTGTACTTTCCCTAGCTTATGAGATGGGGTGCAAATATTTAAAGGGTGAGGAATGAGTCATACATACAAGAGGAATTTAATAGTACCTGTAAAGAGCAGTAATTGCTAGAACACATGTTGCCTAGAACACATGTTGATACCATGTTTTCTGAAATATACAAACCTAGTTGAGCTTGCATACAAGCTCCACTCTATACAAGCTGTGGATTCAAAGTTAACTAAAGTCTCTGGACCTCAAATTCTTCATAGGTAACAATAGTTATTTCACAGGATTATGAGACCTGGATGTCATCAAACATGGTGTGGGTTGTGTTTTAAGTGTGTGTGCAACACTCAAACACTGCTGGGGCGAGTAAAAACTGGCGTGATGTTTACCATATTACTTAACAGTAATACAACACCTACTACAAGCTCACACCTATAATCCTACTTATAAAAGAGGTTGAGGCCTCAGGATCTAGGTTCTTTGTCAGCCTGGACCGGAAACTGGATGAGACTCATCTCCAATGACCTCTAAAAAGGTTGGAGGTGGAGCTTTGGTTCAAATGGTAGAGTGCTAGACTTGAGCATAAATCTCAGGACATTGACCAGGCCCTGAGTTCAAGCCCTAGGGCGAACACACACACACACACACACACACACACACACACACACACACACACACACACACACACACACACACACACACAATTTTGTATATTCCTATCACGTCACTTAATACTTTTTCTCTTCCAAGCTCACCAGTTGTTGTTGTTGTTGATGATGATGATGACAAGGACTTGCTGTGAAGCTCAGGGTGCTATTAAACTTACAATACCCTTGGGTACTGGGATTACAGGTATGTGTACCATACTTGACTTTACTCAGTAACTCTACTTATAACATTTTTCTGAAAGAAATTTATTCAAATTCATGAAGATACTATGGCTTAAAGTTGTTCACACTAATTTTCAAGTGTACAAAATGTAAATAATATAAGTGGATATAGTATTATGCTACCACATGGTAATTCCAGCCAAAACTCAGGAACCTGACACAAGAGAATAAGGATTTGAGGTAAGCCTTGTCTACAATGTAGGACTTCTTCTATAAAGGAAAAAAAGTATAAATATTAATCTACTAGGAAATATATAATATGTTAAATTTATATAATGGAACAAATAGATCATTGTTAATGAAAATAAAATGGCTTTTACTAGAAATGAGGAATCAAATGTGCTCACTGTGTAGGTGAGTTAGAAAGTTCTTACCAAAAGCTACATACTTTTCTTGTTTTCTATTCTTCCAAAATTGTTTGCTTTCCAGATTCATGCCTTATCTTTCCTTGCTGGTTTCTTTAGCTTATTTCATACATGCCCACAGGGTCTTCAACTATCATTTATTTATGTGAAGAGCTTGCAAATATCTCTCTTCAGTCCAAACTCTGGTATGCACCTCTGTTCCATATATTCAACTACCATAAATACTTGTGAAAGAAAGAGTAATCCTGTCTTTCTATTACTGGATATTAATGTGTCAGTAAACTTTAGGAAAATAAAGGAATAACATCAATAAATATAACTGATTATTGTAATAGTAATGTTAAACATTACTACAATGCTGATTATTTTCTGAGCAATTTAATATAAAGCTGAAGGAAAGCAACGTTTTTGAGTGCTGATATTGGAGTTTAAACTCAAGACCTTACCTTCTCACTTATGCATTTTCCCTCAAGGGCGGTGTTTTACTCTTGAACCACAGATTCCCTTCCAAATTTATTTGGGGGATTATTTAGAGATAAGAAACTCATGGTCTTTCCTTCTTGGGCTGGATTTAAACCTGGATCTCAGTTCTCTGAGTAGATAGAGTTACCAGTGTGTGCTAACAAAGTCCAGTTTCAAGGAGAGGGCAAGTTTCTGATTTCAAGCTCCAGTAATAGCACAAAAACAAAAACAAAAGTTATGACATATAAATATAGTGATAAACTAGGAACCCAAACAAACCAAATGTGGGTATCTAGATGGGCGAAAGACTTAATAGCATTATTATCACTATTACCTTTCCTAGCATTTTGAATAACCTGAAATTATGGATTAAAGTCATAGCTTAGTTGGTAAAGTACTAGCTAAAGAGCAACAACATCAAACACCAAGTACAAGTCTCAGTCTCAAACTTTAAATGAAATCTGAAATGATTTTTTCCTTAAATGAAAATTGACC